>NC_136888.1:19733712-20933712 GCF_949152265.1 Phoxinus phoxinus
TAACCAGACACCAGCTTCTGGCACCGTTTCTGAGGAATCTTAGCCCATTCCTCATGAGCAATGGCCCCCAGTTCAGTAATATTCTTGGCTTTGCTTGCTGCAACCGCCGCCTTCAAATCCCACCAGGGATTTTCTATGGGGATCAAGTCAGGTGACTGTGATGGCCATTGTAGAATCTTCCAGGACTTCTTCTGCAACCAAGCCTTGGTGGAATTTAAAGGTATGCTTGGGATCATTGTCCTGTTGGAAGGTCCAATGACACCCAAGCTCCAGCTTTCTCCTTGACGGCATGACGTTTTCTCCTAGGATTTCCTGATACTTCAATGAATCCATCTGGCCTTCCACACGCTGCAGGTTTCAGTGACCGAGGATGCAAAGCAGCCCCAGAGCATCACTGAGCTCCACCATGCTCAACTGTAGGCAGAGATTCTTTTCAGCATATGCTTCATTCTTCTGCCTCCAGACAGACCGCTGATCCATAGGGACAAAAAGATCCAGTTCTGTTTCATCGCTTCACTGAGCAGAATCCCAAACTTCTGTGGCTTATTTATATGATTTTGAGCACTTTTCTTGTGCTTTTGGGTCAGTAGTGGTGTACGTCCAGGAGTTCTGGCATGCGTTTAGTATACTATGCGCCTTACTGTGCAAGCTGAAATCTCAGTGCCTGTTGCCACCAAGTTTTGCTGCAGGTCTTCACTATCTGTATCCTGTTCCTTGTTTTTGAAGGTGATATCTTCTCTTAACTTTTTGCACCATTCTTTTGACGTAGCCATATTTCTAACATGCAGTCAAACATGACACTTAACAATCCTTGCCAGTTCAGATATTTCATGTGTTCTAATTCAAGCACACCTGGTGCAACTACTAAAGCCCTGATTATATTTGCATCAGGTGTGCTTGGGACAACACATGTTTTGCAGATGTGTGCTGTTGTGAGGGATTCTGTTCAGGGGGTTGAATAATTCTGAGACTGCAGAAGTCAGTGGAAGTTGGATTTTCAGTTGAATTTGGGGAAATCACTTAAAACATTTGTTGTGTTGAGCTATTTCAATTACTTTTGTTTGATTTGTTCATTGCAAACAGCTGAAAGTCTGTAAAACTTTCCAATAAAACTTATTTGCAATGGGGGTTTAATAATTTTGATTACAACTGTATATTCATGTTTCATACTAGTCCTTAATACATTTGCTAATCTCTTTCTTTCTGTCTGCCCCAGTCTCTGGTGGAGTATCTAATGCAGGGTTATAATGGCTGTGTAATTGTCTATGGCTCTCAGGGCAGCGGTAAGACCCACACCATGCAGGGATGCAGCGTTTTAGCTAAACACAGAGGCATCATCAGCCACGCTGCCGAGGACATCTTCACTTGTATCAAACATTCAGGCTATTGGTTTTAGGAAATCAAAATTTCCCCATTCTCTTTTTCAGATAAGAGAGACTTTTAGCACATATTGTAGTAGCATTCTACTCCTCATTCATTGCACCACAACAATTAAATGTATTTTATTCATGCTCTCCAGACTACACATAATAAGACTTGTAGGCCTATAGCAGCATCCTTGAACAAGCCTTAATTTGAATAATCCAGCACCCAAGGCATCTCACTGCAAAATCAGAGTGTCATTCTACCACATCTTCAATGAAAAGATTTATGACCTATTGGTAAGTAATTTATAGTGTAATTAAATATTACTATTTTTACATTAATGCATTTGGAATATTTTATTCAGAGCAACTGGTGTCATGACAACATCCCCATGGCCTTGCAATACTGTTTGAGTCACAGGAATGTCAAATCAATCAATTATTAACCATAATTGTCCTTAAAAGGCTTGATTAATGTTACATGTATATACACACTACTGTTTAAAATAGGTGCCAGTAAGATTTTAAATATATATATATATATATATATATATATATATATATATATATATATATATATATATATATATATATATATATAGTTATTTATTTTTTAAGGAAAACTCAATAAAAAATACAATAACATTTAATACTGAATTTTCAGCAGCCATTACTCCAGTCTTCAGCGTGACATAATCCTTTATAAATAATTATAATATGCTGATTTGGTGCTCAAGTAACATTTCTTATTATTATCATAATTTCTTTCATGATTCATTTGATAAATAGAAAGACAGAATTTATTCAAAACTGTTTTTTTTTGTAACAATTGTAATCATTTTTACTGTCACTTTTGATCAAAATGATCAATCCGACCTTGCTGAAAATATTTATAAAAAATAAAAAAAAGGACAAAAATATTCGTACTGACCCCAAACTTTGTGTATAGAATTTTGTAATACATTTTTAGGGTACCAATAAATTGCATAATTCTATAAAATCCCAGACTTTGAGAAACTAAAAGAGAAAACAAATACTTGATGTAACAACAGGTGTTCCGATGCTCCTGTGTCTCTCTTGCATCTGCTCAGGATCCGAAGGGGAGTGAGGTGATCTGGGTGCGGGACTGTGACGAGATGGTGCATCTCGATGGGTTGACGGAGGTGGAAGTGAGCTCCGCCCAGGATCTGCTACAGGTGCATCGCCGTGGCTCTGCCCTCAGGCACACAGGTAACAGAGCCATAACTCAATCTGAGCCCAAATGTTTTGATAGAGCTCATGAGCAAACACTATTTAATCTTAAGTATGATGATCAAAGTGATCTCAGCTTACTTTATTCAATCAATTCGATCAGACTCCTACATTCCTTTCTAAAATTCTGCAGGGATCTCAAAGGGAGATTTTCCAAGCCGATCCCACGCGGTATTTAATATTGTGGTCATTAACACAATGGTCCAGTCCCCTGGTAGGTGTTTTTATGTTTTCTAAACATAAACGTCTTTTTAAAGTTTCCCTGAATTATGTTTTTGCACTTTTGCTATGTTTTTATTATCTTATTACATTTGTAAAATAAATTATTCACAGATGTTTTAGGAGACATACATTGACATTCTATTACATTTTTACTTGTTTTTAATGGGTAACTCAGTCCATTTGTCGGTCAATAACTCCCCTCAGTCGACCCCTACGCATTAGTCAGTTCTAGGAACCTCTGCATCTGGTCTGATTGTTATTGTAGAGAGATATGAACATACCAGAGCCTCCCACAGGGTCTCCCAGTACCCCCTGCAGTGGTGTGTTGCAAACTCACAGTGTTGCGGTGTAATTATTTTATAATACAAATCTGATTAACCACCTCCCTTGTGTGTATTTTTATTGAATGGTTGCAGAGGGAGTTTTGACAGCCAGCAAACTCACTCTGGTAAGATGATAGCATCGGAGACTCCTTTTAGCATAGCCTAACTGAAATGTAAGGTATTCTCTGCATGAAATACACAATCTTGGCATTCTTGTGGTAAGTACCATATTTGTCTGTGAATTAATAAAGAACTCTGAAACTCACATGATTGTTGCTCTTTGTTAGGTGGATCTGGCAAGCTCAGTAAAGGTAAGTTTAAATGTTGAAATGTGTCTGATCATTCTAACAGCTATGATATTTTTAGTCAGAGATTGACTGACCACTATTGATTGGCCTATTATAACATTTAGGTTTTTGTTATACGCCTAAAGAAAAAAATGTAGGCCTATGTGATTACATCGATAAGCCAATAATTACTAACAAATCATTAAAGCCATTAATTAATGATTCTTTACAAACTTATTAGTTCAACTGATTAGTTCAAACATGCTGAGTCACTCAGGACTGGAAAAAATAAATGACTCGCTGAATTTGGGAGCCGCACATTAGCATATTACTAGTAATAGTTAGAGTAATAAACTAGTATGCGGTTCCGAATTCATCAACTATCTACAGTGCTATGCATAAGTTTAGACACCCATGCTAAAGTTGACTAAAAAGAGGAATAAAAAATCATCTTTTGGAAATTGAACTTAATGCCTTAATTTAAAAAAATAGGAAAAATCCAACCTTTAAGGACACCAATTTTCGTTGTGAATGAATAATGTATCGTAAATAAATAAATGTTCTTCCTTAAAATACAGGGTGCATAAGTTTGGACACCCCTATGTTAAACTCCCATAGAGGCAGGCAGATTTTTATTTTTAAAGGCCAGTTACTTCATGGATCCAGGATACTCTGCATCCTGATAAAGTTCCCCTGGCCTTTGGAATTAAAATAGCCCCACATCATCACATACCCTTCACCATACCTAGAGATTGGCATGGTTTTATTTCAGTTAGCCTAACAGCTGGTTTGATTTGCATTGAGAGATGATCTTATGGAAAGTACTCCATGCCAATCTCCAGGTATAGTGAAGAGTGTGTGATGATGTGGGGCTATTTTAATTCCAGAGGCCAAGGGAACTTTATCAGGATGCTGAGTATCCTGGATCCATATAGTAACTGGCCTTTAAAAATAAAAATCTGCCTGCCTCTATGGGAGTTTAACATAGGGGTGTCCAAACTTATGCACCCTGTATTTTAAGGAAGAACATGTATTTATTTACGATACATTATTCATTCACAAAGAAAATTGGTGTCCTTAAAGGTTGGATTTTTCCTATTTTTTTAAATTAAGGCATTAAGTTCAATTTCCAAAAGATGATTTTTTATTCCTCTTTTTAGTCAACTTTAGCATGGGTGTCTAAACTTATGCATAGCACTGTATTTCCTCTCTGGAGACGTTCAGTCTTTCCGCTTGTAAATTCCGCCATGTAAATAGCGAATCCGCCATGGCGCGAGCGCAACGGAGAAGGGAATGGGAGATGAGACTCTGATTGGTTTATTGCACGTTACACCCAAAACACACCCATTACTCATTAAGAGTAGGGACAATCCTTTTAGACCATGCGCCGGGTGCGCCGACTATTTTTCCCGTCGTTAAACTAGCAAAAGTGGATTAGGACACGCCCTAAGTGCACTTATGCCGTGCGCTTTAGACCATGCGCTTAGATAATTCAAATAAGGCCCTTTGAATCTTTGATTCAACTGATTATTGATTCAATCACTGATGAAACGCTAATGTGTTGATGTGTTGCTTGGAGAGGCAAAAAAATAACTCTTTCATTTAACTTGCTTAATGAATTGTTGTAGAAAAGCAATCTCACAGTGATTACCTGCGACACGTGGTTGATCCCAAGAACGTCTTAAAAATACACAGGTTTAGGTGATAAGTACGTCGGTTTCAGTTTTAATGTTCACTCTTTCTTTCTCTCTTACTGTCGCGTCAGTGTCGTAGTTCTGTGGCTCCTGACATGAAGAGAACTTTCAATGCCACAAATGAAAACCCGCAAGAGACCAAGATGCTGAAGCGCTCCCTCACCATATTCGGAAATGTTAGTACCTCAAACGTCAGCAAAAAAGAGCATGTTCTATCTTATTATCAGAATTTATCACTGTTGTCCCGGTCAGACTAAGGGTATTTTTGAAGAGCAGAGTTTGTTTTGAGTATCTCAAGAAGTACCCCAGTGATTATTTTTCAGTCTAAAGGCCCTATCTTAATCATATCAATGTGCTGGCTGCATATGCAAGAAATTAGACACAGGAAATGATCTGTAAGGTTACATAGTTTTCCATTTAGGGAAGGGGGATGTCATGTCACATCTAACAGAGAAAATGATTTCTGCAGAATATTGGCCTCTTCGTCTGATTATTTACATTTAGATAATGTTGAGGCCTCTTTTTCCCTGTTACAAAATTTCTCATAGTATTCCAAAATATGAGAGTAAAAAAGAACAATCCTTCCTTTCTTTTTTTTTGTTAGGTGATTTTTGCCCTCAGCTCTGCAGGGTCCCAGCACATCCCATACAGAGAATCCAAACTAACCCGAGCACTTAGGGACTGGTGAGCATCATCAATATCGCCATAATCATTTCTCCATTTTCTTCAACATTTGTGTAAATTCACTGACTATTTCTGAATTTGATGTTTATTTTGGTGTCTGGTTTAGTTTGGGAGGGAACTGTCGGACGTGTTTAGTGGTCACAGTGTCATCTCAATCATCTTCAATAACCGAAACTCTCAGCTCTCTTCAGTTTGCCTCCAGAGCCATGGCTGTGCCTTCTCGACCCATATACACATCTCAGTTACATTACACACCTGAACAGGTAAACCCATTCTTCCCATGGACATTTTAATTCTGAAAACATACTGTATATCACACTTGAACGAATGCACACAAATCTTTACAGATACATCACACACACAATAACACCACATTATTGTTTCATTGTATCATTTATACACTTGCACAATACTGGTGAAACCTTACACACAACACTTTATCTAACTATTTTCTAAATCAGCTAGTTGTAAATTAAGATAAGTAATCTCACAACAATATTCTAGCCATGTGCATATCTGAATGGGAAGAAGGACAGTAATCATCTGAACAGACAGCAGATTTTACCACCGGTCGGATCTGACAGAAGGGTGAGACTCAAGCTCGCACACATACACAGCACATACTCGCATAGACGTAATTTATAGCTTCACTTTAAACCCTGAATGTGTTTGTATGTCAAGTGCCCTTTTGCAGCTGAGTGAGTCGTAAAAATGAAAGGGGCAACTTTTATTGTGCTCATCAGTTTGACTCTTCATTTGAATAGTTTTGCCTCTTGTGGCCTGTTTCTAAAGTTACAGTTTAGTGAGAGAGAACATCAGCAGGACACTATGAGTCAGATGAGGACTGTGTTCATCTGAATATAAAAAATACAATGTTTAATTGGGACATTCAGACCTTGTGTACATTAGAAATAGGAGAAAGATGCCATAGAATTACCATGGAACAAACATGGGGTCAAATAGGTCACATTCCTTTTTTAACAACTTGTAAAATCTTTTTGAAAGTTATAAAGCAGAGCTATATTTTCCAGATTTGGAAAATAATGGCTCTTATGAACCGAGCCGTTTACCGAAACCGCCTCGAACTCGCTCAATTTAGCCATTTGAATCAGTCAGTGAATCGTTTGCCATTATTTGAAGTCAAAACTGACTCTCATTACTGTTACTGTGCTGTATATGGGCAGTTTTACATCAGAATTTACTCATCGATTATTATTATTGATCAATAATGGTATTCTTGGGAAAAAAGTCTAATAATTGACCAAAAAAACCTGTTGGTTTTTATTTAACATACTTAAGTGTTTTATTTTAGGAGAATTCGTTAATAGATTAGATTAGAGCAAACAAAACAAGCAATAATTTTTAAACAGTATCTTCTCAAATTTGACAAGCTTCAATTCTAATTATAGATATTCTTGATAGACCTGATGATAGACCTGTTCTTTATGTTTGATGTTTCATTTATCCCTGCTGTATTTTCAGTCGCAGACATGCTTGCTTCCCATCCTCTTGAGTTCAGTCAGTTCCTCTGAATCTAAACTCAGCTCAAGTCACTGTGGAGATGGGATGGAGCTCAGAACTTTTCTCCCACAGTTGGAGAAGCCAGGCCAAACTGAACCATCTGGACGTTACTGCCGTGCATCTCGACGTGGAGATGAAAAAAACAGAGCTGATGGTAACAAGCTGCATTTTCAGCTTTATCCCATTAAATCGTGAGTCACTAACATTAAACAAGAACTTTTAACTACTTTGTAGGTAGGATGACCCGCTCCCTGTCCCATTCCCTCTCTGGGGCAATACTCCATGATGCTGGAGGGAGAGAAAGAACTGGAAAAGGATTGGAGTTTTCATCTGCACAGCAGCGCGGTTCTGTAGAGCGGCTTTCCACGTCCTCTCTTGAACCTTTTTCAGCCCCTTCAGCTGCTGTGGAGTGTCCGAATTGTTCCCGGGAACGAAATATCCGAGAGGAATATGACAAGATCATTCTTCAGGTTAAGAGAGACAAAGATTCTCTGAGTCAAAAAGTAGCAGAACTGGAAAATGAGTTGAAGATGAGACCAACACATGAAAGAGAAGATGGGATGAGTTGGGAAAAGAAAAGCGGAAATGAAGAATCTACCAGCTGCACATCTCCAGGTCCAGGAATATTACAGGCTGCAGAGGTATCAACACATCACAGCATCTAATGTATTGAAAACGTGCTGTGTTATGTCACCGTTTGTCACTTTGTTCCTAGAGAGGAACTCCTATTCCTGTTCAAAATTATACAACTCTGGGACCTTTTAGTAATAAGAGGGACTAATAACTAATAAATGATAACTAATTATAGTTATTACTTCTTTAGTAATAACAGGGACATTTCACAAATCTCAATACAAATGAGCTAAAACCAGTTTGTTAATGAGCACACTCTTTGAAAATGTTAAATACATTTAAAAATGATTATAATATTTACTTTTTAAACTTATATATATGCACGGTATGCATGGTATGAAGTGTTCAGGTAAATATAAATGTTGGGCAAGATAGGAATTTTGATCAAAAGTGCATTTGACAGTTTAAGACGGTCTGTGTGTCGTTTCCAACCTCAAGTAGCCTGTCATCAGCTTAAAATGCAAATTGAGGTCTCAGACCATTGTGTCATGCAGAGTGCTTTGAGAAAAAACAAAGATGAGCACAGAAATGTCTCAACCTGTTCTATAGGTGTGTTTACAAACAGAAGCAGAGTGTCTGAGAGCAGAGCTGAGCGCATGTCATGAGAGAGAGAGGATGCTGACAAACACGCTGCACTCTGAGAGAGAGAGACTGACCCGGGACGCCCAGGATCTGCTCACACAGCTCAACAGCACCAGAGAGAGGAACAGCCAACTTGTGTCAGCACTTAACAACCAGCAGGTACATATCCCACACAGCCTACCAATACTGAGTTTTTGGAAAGTCTGTTTGATTATATGAACATGCTGTGAAACTACACCAGAAACCTATTTTTATATAAGATTACATACATTTATTTTATTTACAACATTTATTTGTCGGTGATTGTAGTTTGATATTAGTGGTGTAATTGTGCTGTTTGTATGGTAGGAGAGCTTGTTGGCAGAACTACAGACCAGCAGAGAGGAGCTTGTAACATTTCGAGAGAGTGTGTCTCTTACCCTCAGCCAGCTCAAGACTGAAAAGGTTTCATCTCTCTATCCTGTTAGGCATAGGATATTTATATAGTAGCCAATTTTATATGACAAAATACCACACATCCGTGATCAAGTGCTACACCACTTGCTGGACAATGAAAATAACATGTGTTGCCCTCTATTGGTAGATTATATGAACTGCAGTTTCATTTAATTTTACAGACTGAACTGATGTCACACTTAGAGGACACAAAAAAATCCTATGAAAAGGTAATCTAAGACACTCAAAAGTTTGGGGTTGGTAAGATTCTTTAATGTTTCTGAAAGAAGTGTCTTATGCTCATTTATTTGATCAATAAAACAGTAAAAACTGTAATATTGTGACACACAATTGTCACACAAAGCTATCAATTACAATTTAAAATGACTGTTTTCTGTTTGAATATATTTTTAAAATGTCATTTATTTATGATGGCAAAGCTGAATTTCAGTAGTCATTACTCCAGTCTCATTACTCCATGTCACATGATCCTTCAGAAATCATTCTGATATGCTGATTTGGTGCTCAATAAACATTTCTTATTATTATCAAAGAGTTTAAAATATTTGTGTGGAAACTGATACATTTTTCATTTATTTGACATGGATTTTTAGTCTTTAATGTCACTGTTGATCAATTTAATGCATCATTGGCTTGCTGAATAGTATTAATTCTACAAAATATCATATTGACCCCAAACTTTTTATGTATATTTATTTATTTTTTAATAAATAAATAAAAGATGAGATTTTTTATGTATATGTACTGCTTCTTCAGGTGTGCTTGGAAAATGCTGGTTTAAGGCAGAAACTAAAGTCATTTCTGAGAGAGATCAACGCAGCACCTTTTACGGGATCCAGCAGTCCCGACACAAACCCTTCACACACGCACACAGACACAACAAATACCGAGATGATTGTCGTATCACACCATGTGTCTCAGCAATATCCTGCAGGTGTCGCAAAAGGCAAGAGATCCATATAAACTCATTTTCATAATTTGAAGAAGAAAAAAACAGCTATAACATCTATATTAACCTTATTCATTATTCAGTGGTTTGGCTGTGTATTGTTGACGACATTTATTGTTTTTGGAAACAGGAAGTGAATGCTGCTTCAGTCAGTGTGAAGGGTTTCAGCATCCTGAGGGGGGCTTTACAGAAAAATGTGAAACCACAAACAACAGCAACTGTGAACAGCCTCTGTATAAACCCCAAAGTCTCTACAAGCAGCTGTGAGCCTCTGTTGAACAAATCTTATGAATATGAGAGTATAGAACCTGAGACCTTATGTAGACCTTATGTTCTGTGTGGTTTCTGCAGGAGGAGGGAACACAGTCTCTTACTGGACATGATGCTGGCTCTGTACAGGAGAGAGTGGTTTCAGCAGGATGCCATACCATATGTCAGACGTACGCTCAGGAAGTGTGGACTGAGGCCCGAGGATATAGACTAAAGACTGTACGTGTGTGTGAGTGAACAAGAGAGGTGAAAGATGTCCTGTATGAATCACAGGTAAAGTCATAGTTCGCTTAAAGGGATAGTTCACTCAAACATGAAAATTCTCATCACCCTCAATTTGTTCCAAACCTGTATGGATTTCTTTCTTCTACTAAACACAAAATAATATATTTTGAAGAAACAATTACACTGAATGGGTTAAAAAGTGCACAGAAGCACTGTAAAATTATCATGAAATTCATATATTATCAAAAGTCATATAATCGCTTTGTGTGAGTAACAGACCAATATTTAAGTTGTTATTCACTGAAAATATTGGAATCCACCCATTGGAGATCATGAGAGTTCAAAAGCCAAGTGGCAATGTCCGATTTACGAGTGAATTGTTGTTTTAACTCGGTTATCACAGCACCTGAAAATTACTGACGTTTATCAGTAAATTGTCACACAAAGCTATCAGAAGATTTAGAATATAGTGCATGAGCCATATGGTCTACTTTTATGATACTTAAATGTTGCTTTAAAAAAAAAAATAAAGTTGAAAGCTTCAGTCCCTAATTGCATGCAAAAGAATGACCAGAAAAGTATGTTCGTGTTCTACAGAAGAAAACGTCATACAGGTTACACAGCAACAATCACAGTGAGTCAATTATGAAAAAAAATTCACTAATATTTTTGTGAATCACTTTGAAACTTACATGATAGTATATTTAAATTAGCTAAGGGTAGAATAAAGCAAAAGCTGTTCCTTTTGAGCTAACAATGTGATGAACTTTCACCCAACATCATCATGTTTGTACAGTATCAAATAATTTAAGTTATTTAACACAGTAATCTAGTCCATTTAAAATCCAGCTGAAAATGTCTTCACCAACTTTGTTACACAAAAGACATATGATAGACTATTAAGTGATTGGTTTGTGAATTTATTTATGGGCTAAATTATTTTTTATTCCACAGTAACACAATGAAAAACCAAAACATATACATCTTTCTATCACACTATATAGTTACAGAGTTTTACAACTGATGATACGTTGTTTGTATTGTAAGCTATGGTTTTGTCTATGTCAGCATTTAGACACTGATGTAGTCACTCTTGCAGGTGTTCGGGGGTTCTTGGCTGTTGCAGAGGCTGGTTCTGTGTAGGGGATGAATGTAGGACCAGTCTCGGTCTCTCTCTCTGTTGCTCTTTCTCGCCATTTCTTCCTCCACCTGCAGCACACCCTTGTTTTTCCATTTTCTGAGGTTGCTGTTGCAGCGTGATATACCTGTGTTCTGTGGCCTTGAAAATTCATCATCATACTCATTCTCGGCCTCGTCTCCCTCCTGCTGTGTGTCCTCCAGGATGCTAGGGGGCAGTGCTGAGTGTCTGTCATTCAGATTAACTTCCCCGTATATCTGGGAGTTTGGTGAGCTGGGCCTATATAGAGACCTTGGCACCGGTCTGGCTTTGAATGTCGCTCGTTCTGCTTTGGGAGGCAGGTTGTTGAACTCATCTGCTAGTTTTTTTTCTCTTTTCTTTTGCTCTCTTTCAATGAAGCTAAATGGTTGCTGCGGAAGTGGAGAGGCATGTCGTGTCGTGCCTTGTTGTTGTTGGTTTCCATGGTGATCGTGATCCGTTTGGTTGATTAGATTTTTTTGTCTCTGCAGCTTATCCGGTCGCTTATTGATGATGTCATAGAAGAGCAAGTAAGTGGAAGCAGGGGCCGGCTTAGCGCGAAACTTCTTGCCACGTTCTTTCAGCTCGTCCAGCTCTTTCTTCAGTCTCTCATTTTCTAGCTCCATCTCAGAGCGGGTTTTCACATTGCGGCGTTTGCGATCCTCCTCACGAAGCATCATGCGAAACGGTTTGGGAATGGTTACTTTAGAATTCTGTCTGAGGCTGTCCATCACCTGATTGGCTGCACTGTGAGATGGGTTCTGATGGGAGTGACACAACTTCCTGTGCTCCTCTATTGAGTTCTGCCTCGCCTGCTGTGAAAACAAAAACGAATTAAATGTTAGGTTTTATTACTTTGCTATTAGAACTGTTCTGTGCAACTCTACATACCAATCACAATTCAGACTTAAATGAGGTTTTGGTTTTGAAATTGGGAAAAAAAATGTAACCTTAATATTCCAAAATAATGTGATATGATGTTGTTTTCAGTAATGTGTAATGCATATATATTTAATAAAGAAAATGTGTTTTAGGGTTTCATGACACTGACATGACATTATAATTGAGATTATAATTTACAGCAGTGGTTCTCAACCTGAAAGCTGGGGCCCACTGAGGGGCCTCAGCAAACTTCCAGGGTCTAAATAAGTCTGAAAATTATTTAAATCTGGCTATGTTAATATATTAAAAAAACTAAAATAAAGATGTACAATATTAAACTGACATAGTTTTTCTGATTTTATTTATTTTTGTTATAACAGAGGTACATGTCAGCTTAGAAAGAAAGGGGCTTTTAATATTATTTTAATACATGGAGACTTTCTTATTTTTCAAATTTAATTACAAATTAAATTCTCAGCTAATATGTAAGATATTTGGATTAAAATGTTCAAAAACCACTAGAACAATGTTTTGTATATTTTGTTGACTTGTGTACTTTATCCCAAATGTTTTCAACAATGTTTAAATCCAGAGAAATCCGTAATTGTAACCAGTGTACCGTCCCGTGTCATTGCCTCACCAGTCAATGTCGTCATATCTCCGTTACCCTTGATTTCCGGGTATGTGTTTTATTAGACAGGTGAGCAACTGTTTGGATACCTTTATAAGCACGGTTAGTCTTTTTGTTTGAATCTCTTGATTCTGTACCATGCCTCAGAGGCAACACTATTTTGTCAAGTGACTAACATAGCAAAATCAGTAAGAGCTTAATTTGTAGTAACAGTAATAAAGCATTTACTCTCCCATACAATATATTTTAAATTAATTAATTCATATTTTAAAATCATTTCATGCCATTTAGCAACACAAATCATTCAGCTTTTATTAATATGATATTCTAATATCGATCTAGCTTACTGCAACGTGGAACAAGTAGAGTGACATTATAACATAACTTTCAACACACTCAAATGTATATTTAGTAGGATTGCTTTGACCAAGTAAAACAGAGCGCCATTACCCGTCAAATAACCTGAGTAGTAATTCAACACTTGCAGCTGTTTCTTTAGAATGAAATAAAATAATGTGATTTTTAAGTGATCAAATGTAAGGGGAAGGAGGCGGGAACCGGCAGACATTAAACGTAACTTTAATCGTAAAATAAACAAACAACAAAACGAAAGGAGCTGTAGCGGCCGACTGCGGAACATAAGCATGAAAGCTCAGAAGCTTGAACATGATTTCTGCCTGAGTCCCGCCGGATTGCTTTTTATCTGCTGTGGAGGTGAAGACGACAACTCCCATGATTCCACGCTCATTCACGGCGTCATCAAGCTATGCCTTTTTTAATGTTTTTAATAAGCGACCTCTAGTGGCAAAACTTACACACTGTGCCTTGAATGACAGCAACACTTGAGCTGCATGAACTCCACATGTTTGTGTAACACCTGACTTGATGATCATGTTCTCCAGCATCATATGAGATGATCTAAAGTGCGTTACAAGATCATCTGTACAGAGTTCACATGATTATTACAAATTTTCAAAGGTTTCAAAGGTCAGTAACCATTTCACGCTAGAGCTGTTTGGATATCGCAACTCCCCCAGAATAACCACAAAGCATATAAAAGAAACCATACACTGGCTCATTGGTATTTTCAGGGGAATATACCCGTTCTTCTTTTAGAAAGAACACTTTATCACGAAAGGCCACTAAATGTCATTGAATAAATTTAGACTGGTGACTAAATTGTTGGTTGGTTTTGTAATGCACATAGTATATTTTATAACACTTTGTCTAAATCTGCATATGTGCACCATAACAACCTGAAGTAAACTACAGTAAAGAACATTTATGGAAAAAAAGTCATTTGAAAAGTTTCATGTTCAGTCTGATGGGCACTTTATAAACAACTATAGTTATGTCTATGTTCTCAAAGCGTTAAAAGGTTCTTGAATTTGATGAATATATCATTGAGTGAGATCATCTCAGCTTCCACACTGCTCTCTTTTTCTGATGAATTCACTGACCTTTATCTTCAGAGAAGAATCACCATTCTTCAGATGTCCCACTGATACCTTGCTGCCAACCTGTATGGTACTACTGAAAGAGGTCAAAGGTCAGGGATCAAACATTGTGCGTGATCTCACTGTCAAGATACGATAGTGAAGAAACCAAGTTACTTGAAATATTAACCATGCACTCTTTGGGAAAAAATAATTTCAATGGGTTTCAATATAGAACCCTGGTCACTGTGATTTTGCCAAGTAAGACATGTTCCTGGATCAACATATTTTGTTGATCCTGGAACAACATTCCTGTCGAAACCATAGTCCTAAACCTAACCCTACCCATAACTTATCCCTAAAATCAGTAAATGATAGGTGAATAACAATGATGCAGAAGCCTGGTTGTAAGCCTAAACTTGAAATAAACTGTAAACTTGTTTTTTAATCTGATTGGTTGATTGGAATGTTATTCCAGGAACAACAAAGATGTTGGGAGAAACTGAGAAATGGAGAAAAGTATATTTAATGTATCATAATACTTTTTTTAAATACATAAAAAAACAATTTATACATTAAAAAAATTGTATAAATTATAAATGTATACAATTTAATAAAATATAAAAATAAAGCAAAAATAGTTAAAGCTGAATTTATTAAATTTCGCCATGATGGGAGCCCCTAAAAGGTTCTATATATGAAGCGCCTGACAGAACTCTTTAATGTTCAATGTAGAACCTTTACTTCTTTTACTTCCTATGTATGACCAAAAATACCCCAAAAAGTATGAAAGGTGCTCTAACTAGTTTTTTTTTTTTTTTTTTTACTGTAATACATTAAAAATACCATAATATGTTTCCAGAGATGTAGGAAACGTGCACACAGTCACTTTGAAATATGAAATATCGTTTTTCGTTTTGATCTGTGTGATCCCGCACACTGCCAATTTACCCAGTAGTATTGCAACACCCCGGGTTGCCAGTTGGCTGAAACCACAGCGATGGAAGCCAACAAATGAACTGGGTCAACAGATTCTCAGATCTTTCGCAGATTCTACCTGATCTTTAAATCTAAAAATCTCATTTGTAATGTTCAGCTTTGCTCATTACTCATTATAATTCAATAAAGAATTAGATTTATTTTGTTTTTTTTTTTTATCACAGACCTCTCTGTATCTTCTCCATTTTGTCTCCAGCTGGTAATGAGCTGTCTTTCTCTCTGACCAGGTTTGATCTGGCTCAGATAGAGTTTTTCCATCTCAGCCATGTTTCTCAGGTGTTCTCTCTTCAGCTCCTCTAGTTTGGTATAGTATTCCTGGTTGGAGAACACGGGTCTCTGCAGTTGATGGGCTGCACACGGCTTCCCAAAGTCAGGATCAGAGAGGGAACTGAAGTCACACACCGCTATATTCTCACTGTCCGACTGCTGCTCATACTCCTGAGAGACCGAAAGAGAGCAAGACAGTACAGTACAGTATATAAACGTATATCAAGTGGTTCTTCCATTACAGATTCTTACTTTCATAATGCGTAATCTTCCAAATTCACCTGGAAATGCTTAATTACACGGTGAACTAGTCTTTTGCATTGTAGAAGTTAAATATCTACCTCTGTGTGGTGAACAATGTCATTCAGGGAGCATGAATAATCCTTCTCCTCTCCAAATAGAGCCTGAAGTTCACTCGGCTGGAGCCTCTCTGTGCGCAGTATTGGGGTCATGGTCCAGGTGCTTTATTCTTCTGAAGTTCAGCACAGCTTGCAATTCTGCTCTCATATAGCTTCAGATAAGTATTTTTCTGCTTCCTTTTGCCTTTTGATTTTGCACTACAGTAGGTTATAGGATTTCTCACCCCACACGTTCACACTCAGATGTGCCAATCAGAGTTTATCCCTGTGGATAAGCCTCAAAGAGTCACGATTGCCTGTTGACCATATGTCCCGTGTATTCTTCAATCCCTGATTTACACCTTCAGATGTGATTTGTGAACTGACCCATTCCAAACCTCAAATTAGATTTAGAGATTAACAACACTGTTAATTACAGAGTGCGTCCGGGATGTGAAAAGGTTTTAGCTAAAGGTGTTTGGAGGGATGTTATCAGTGAGGGTTCGGGGCGGAGTGGGAACAATGTTTTTTTTTTTTTTCACTATTCTCCTGTATCGGCATCCTGTTATTATTGTAAGCTCAATAGCTAAACAGATTAAAAAAAAAATATATATATCTTAAGGCTTTTTCTATACATTTGAATAAAAAAAGGCATAGAACCAGTTCATTTGAAGGGCATTGAGAACATAGTTTTATATAATTTGTTTTAAAATAAAAAGGCATTGAGATAAATACTGGGACTAAGTTAGAGCTGCAAACAGATTACTTTGCACTCCTTTTAAATTGACATATTACATTCTATGATATGAAATTTATTTAAATGTTGAATTATTTAAAATAAATTTAAGTTAAATTTATAGTCATTTTATATTTACCCACTTTTAAATACCCACCGTACACAGTTTCCCTATTAGGCATTACATTTGAATTATATTTAGACATTATCAAAGTCTACTTTCTGTCTGTCACGCTGTAGTATAGATCATGTCAGCAACCCCCTACCAGAGGACGCCTTTCTGCTGGAGACTGATGAAGGCTACTGCTAAGTCCATCTGTAGAGGTTCTGGTATTCTGTCACGCTGTAGTGAGATCCTAAACACAAGACGAAGGGAGAAATCCAAAGAAACCTTAGGTTTTCACCGGAAAATTCACCGGAATTTTCAGGTGAAAACAGTGCTATACAACAAATAACATGACTAATATCAGAACAAAGGGAGAACCAAGACTGTGAGTATAAATAGGGTGAGCAAACAAGGGTAACTAAATGAGGAGCACTGATTTGAATGAATGAGACAACCATGGTGACAAACAGGGCAGGGAATGGAAGATGAACAGAACCAATTAACAACTAACCATTAAACTTAAGCCCAATTTATACTTCTGCGTCGAACTCCCGCAATATGTCGTAGGCTGTGTGTAGCGCACATACCCTTCGGCGTACCCTGACGTGCACCTCTCCAAAAATGTAACATTACTCACATTCATACATCAATAATGTCTTACCAAGTTCGAGAAGAACGTTTTTTTCCAACATTCAAGAGCTGCTGACAATCTGGAAATCTAGTTCTATAAAACAAAAATCTCAGTTTAGAGGGAGTTAAAGAGAAAAGACTAACTTAGATATTCTTGTATGTTTACACAGTAAATCGCAGTGAGTCAGAATTGAGTGCATGTGTTTGTAATTACATGTGGTAGCAGATGGATTGACAGACTGAAGTGTCAGATGTCTGATAACTGTAAGATTGTGAACACAGCTTCCTGCTGATCTGATTAACCCTGAACACCCACGCACAGCTCAAACAAACACATTATATTCAGAAATAAAATCACAGTCTTGAGAAACAAAGTCATAATTACGAGAAATAAACTTACAATTGCAATATGTGAAGTCCAAATTTCAAGACAAGAGAAAATAAAGATGCAATTGTGAGATATTAAATTGCAGTTATGAGAAATTAAATCACATTTCACTTGCAGTTTGCGCAATATTAAGTCCCTACTGCAAGAAATTAATTTATAAAATAATTTAATGTTTTTATTAATGTTTTAATTATGTCACAATGATGTTTTTTTTTTATCTGAAGACAGTCTCACATTTTGAGTGTGTATCTTATCTTTTTTTCTGTTATTTTAATCCAATATTTTGTATTGTCCACAAGGGGGCGTTATAAGTATTCATACTGATGTTGTGATTTTCCAGGTGGAAGGGAGACGGTTGCCCTGTCCAAATACCCACTCTTGCTGTCCTGGCCACTTGAGAGCACGTGCATGCGACAGCAAAGAAGTGCGCAAGACTGTCCCATGTCTAAAAAATACCAAAGTGCAGTGTCAGTAATGCATACTAAACCCACACTATCTTGAGGCCCTATCCCAAATAGCACCCTAAACACTCGTGGTCTTCCTACGAGTCCACCCTTAGTTTCGTGATGTAACAGAGCTTTGACTGTCTAGTTGGGAAGAAGTCTGCTGTGGAGCTTGCACGGTACGGGCTCGCAAAAGTGCGCATTGAGGGCTCATATCGACCGCAAGGGCGGCGCTCGCGAGCACCCTTCTGAAACCTAAAATGGACTTAACAGACATGACCTAAAGTGCATATGAAGTGCGTCATTTGGGACAGGGCCATAGAGCATAAGGGTATCCCATTATGCATTATATTCGGGAACTTACTTGCCTCTAGGAAAAGGTTCCACTGTAAGTTTGATTAGATATTACATATCCTATAATTTGGAAGTAAAACATAAATTGTTGCTCATTTTATTGGTGCAAAGATGAGTAGACTATATGTAGGCCTATTTTGTACAACATTTGATACTGCTTTTTATCACTTAAGCACCACAATTTGAAAATCGTATCTTGTTAGTTACATAGCGACTACTGAACAGACATTTAGAAGTTTATTTGAAAATGCAAAGTATTGAAAATAAAATGGATCTGAAAACACTTTCATTTTTGCAACACTATAAGTGTGTCCCATCCATAGACAGGTCCCATCGGGTAATCATAAGTTGGCAATTGATGCTGAAAAGTTGTCAAAATCAACGTAAAAAAACAGGTCAAATATGCAAATCAAATTGCCGTAAAACCAATCCATGACATTGATTTGATGTAAACTGAATGTCAAACATTGTGACCAACACCAATTTTAGTGTGGGTATTAACTTTCTCTTTTCACCTTATTACCACTGGAAGACATTGCCTTTCCAACTGACCTTAAAATGCAGTGTCTTGATCAAGTTTTGACTAAGTTTTGACTAACTTTTGACGTCAAATTGATATCAAGGTGCCCGCTGGGACACTTTCAGTCTTCATGCCTACTTGAACACTTGGGCCAAATACAGGAAATACATCATGTAAGTAGCTAGACATGTGGTCAAGAGCAAAGACCGCAAGTGGTTATTCGGACAGGGCCAAAAGAACACTAAATCAGAGGAAAAAACTATAATTTCTTTAGTTTGTGTAAAGTTTAGGGGTGAAATACACCTTGTGAAATGTTGCACTTATTTATTTGTCAGTTACTACGTTAGAAGTTTGCCTCACTGCCAGTCTTTCTCGTTTGGTCATTGCGGATGTGTGAGGAGTTTATTTATTGCATTACACGCGAGCACTTCTCGCCAAGTGAACCATGTGATTATGAGCATTGAGTTGTATGTTTCATTCATCTTCGTTCCTCTTTTTGTACTTCCCTAAATGTGTCACATCACACTTTTTGTAAATGTGACCCATAATCACAAGTTCCTCAAAACAATGCTCTCGCACAAGTGTGTGAGAAAGTTTTCCAGTGGAGGTCATACAATCCAGAGTACATTAGTCAATGATTTGCTAAATGCCTTACTCAAGGTCAGCTGTTAATAACGGAAAGTTACAGAATATGTTGATAGACGTATGTAGCTAAATATGTACAGACCCGCTTCAATAAACACACAGTCATCCTGAAGTCTGGTAATGATGATCGCCCTCTTCAACGTCGTCTGGGTGGAGTGTCACCGTTACGTCACGTGTGCTCTTGGACTAGACTGAGATTTTCTTGTTCTAATCTGGATATGAAAGGGCCCTGTGTTCTGTAAAAGGACAGTTTGTGTAAACAAGTCTAGCTCCCACTGAAGCCAAACATGCATGAATGCATATTTTTAACTTGGAAGTGTGAGTGTGAAGTGTGAGTGTGTCAGTGGAGAGTCAATATCAAATGTGTGGGGTCAGAAAGCACAAAAACAGTTTCTTAATTAGTGTTTTGTGCCAAGTACTTGATAAAAAAAAAATATATATAATATAATATAATTATCAGGGTTTGGTTGAAACATGGCAAGGATAGATTGGATCCTTATCTACAGTATGATTAAACAAAACAAACTCAATTTAACAATAAAAATTCTTCACAAATGTTACGTTAGAAGAAAGAAAGCCATACGATTTTAAATGAAATTATGGCAAGTAAATAATGACAGCATTTATTCAATATCTGAACTTTACCTCATTATCATATACAGTTTTGCATGATTTCTTATTTTAAGAATGTTTAGATATTTGAACTGGAAAATAGGACTAAATTGCTTTTAAAATGCTGTCCAAGTGTTTTTTGTTTTTGCAGTGAGGGTGCTGATGTATCCCCTGTGAAGCCACAGAAAAGGAAAAGCACATCATGCACTGCACATGCTGCATGCATGACTGAACTCCTTCCTGTTCTGTTCAAAACCACATCATGGGCAAAAGCACCAGAACAGAAACAGAAAGAGGACTTGAGCCCAGGTATATCTTGGATCATTCTCTGTTTCACACATCGTCTTTCTCTTCTCACTTTTCTCAGTCTTATCTTGTTTCTCTCTCTTTCTCTCACAAGATTGCCATATAAATGTGGTCTCTTTTGTCCATGTGTTTCACTGTGCTTTATGTTTTCATAAAAATCACTTATTGTGGTTTGACTTCTTATGCTGTTGGATATGGAAAACTGACTGCACATAATTGTGTTCTTGGGTAATTTTCCGGTTACTCTAAGAACACAGGCTTCCTTTATTTTCCGGATTTAATCAGAGCTCTAGATCTCACAGGGACCTTCTCTTTTCTCTTCTCTTCTCTCTCTCTCTCTTTCTCTCCCCTTGATAATTTTCAAGCTGCTTCATTTTCTGAGGAACATTCTGAATCCAAACTATTCTCTCCGTGTAATTCTTGTCTGTTTCTCCATCGAGAGGAGACTCAGAAGAGAGTGTGCCCTCTGACCTTTAGGTGTGTGTAGTTTAGGCACTGTTGGTTCCATAAATAGTGTCTTGCAATACTGGCTTACACACACACACACACACACACACACACACGCACGCACACACACACACACACACACACACACACACACACACCATGGTCAAGAGGATGTGAAGAGCTTTCAGCTGGCTGGGAGTGAGATCAAGGCTGAAGACTTTTGCCTTTTATAGCTGGAGAGAGGAGTCTGGACAAAGTAAACAGTGAGTAAACTACTGCGCTCTTTCCTCTTCCTCTCTCTCTTTGTCTATGGAACATTAAGAATCTTCCCAGGCCTGTTTACATGACTGCTGGAAATCAAAAGGGCTTATATTTATGGGATCGCTCTCTTTTTCCAGGATAGAGATTGTGTGCTGCGTATAGGAGAGGGCAAGGGAGAGAGAAAGCAGAAGGGAGGTGCTGTGTAAAGTCCATTGTTCACATTTTAAATCAGCTAAACTTTTGGAAATCCTTTTGTTGTCTCATGTTCTTTAGGGAGTTTGGTGCTGAACTCTCATTATGCAGTGTTGACTTGGGATGTTAGGATTGGTGCAAGTCCTGTTTATTTATAAAGCAGTCATCAGATCACTTTCCTTAAAACATGTGATCCGAATCTTGTACTGCTCATAATGAAATATGAATAGCCTTGATGACCTAATTTCATACAGCAGTTCTTAGTAATGTTTCAGTTAGTCTCAGATGTTTCTAAACCTTTAAAATCCAGATAAATTAGAATTGTTGACAAAGGAGTAGAGCTATGACCTTAATGTGGATAGGAGAGCTCAGATAATGAGTTTATATTCTTCCTAATCTATTACATATAATTGCAGAAGTTTTTTATTTGTGTGTGTGAGAGCAAATCTGAGCACAATGTGTGACACCGACAAGTACATTTAAATGATAATCAAGTTAAAGTATTCAATCTGGCAAGTATACATGCACAAAACAAAAATTTGATACAGATTGTATTCATGATACCTTTGCTTGTATTGCGTCCGTCACATGTTTGTCTGCGTATGCGCTCAATGCCAAGGCCAACTGTGCGAGACAACAGCTAAATGACTAAATAACAGTAAATGTAACCTTACCTTAAGTCTGGACTGGCAGATTTCAGTTGGGCTATATAGATGATGAAATTGAAAATGATGATTTATTAGTTTAGTCTGACTGAAATTTAAACATTATGTATATAATTATACTTTAATTTTGAGATATCTTCTGTAATTCTAGAGAAAACAAGTGAGCTTACTATATAAATCTGAGAAGCAGAAAAAGCAAGACATGAAAGTCTCCATTTACTCTGCATTAATCTCATTACTGAAAAGTGGTTGAGTGAGACAATTAGATGTGAACTAAAGATCTCATTTGTGATTATTGACCTTCAAAACTTTTGTTTCATAAATGATATAGAACTTTCAGTAAATGATCTTGGAATTCTTTGAATTCTATAATCTATTGTCAGTAAATGATTGAAAGCACAATTCTCTAATGTCATTGTCTGCTGTTGCTTTTAGTCTTCACTGAAAATGAAGGGCCAAACTACATATAATTATTGATTTTCCCATAACTTTGTCTATGTAAAATATAATAAAAATGAGCAGCAATAAAGCTCTCGACCATCTTAACTTGCCTTTATTTCGAGAGGGAATTATTTAAGCTGTACTTTCATAAACAAAAAAAAGTGTTGTACAAGTATTAGTAAACTTGCTGTACAAACAAAAAACGTAGTTACTAGTACTCATAAGTATACTTTTAGACACTAAAAAGTGCATCAGCCCATGCACTTGTTGTCTTTTGACTTCCGGTCTGTATTTTCACAGCGATTTTGCGTATTTATGAATGAACGGCTCGTTTTAAAATCTTCCCGGTCTATTGACATTTGTTAAGACATCTGCTTCAAACATTACAATCCTCATGATAACTTTCGTTAACTTTACATTAAGTAAATCCACTTTAAAAGCTAGTTACTCCTGGACAGCGATCCCATTGAAATACACAAAGCGACCGCAAAACGGAAGTTCAAAGACAATATTCTAAAGATGGCGGCGCCCTTGTTTCTCTGGCGCATAAGGTCTATACTAGTACATTGATATTAGTATACTTAAAGTGTTGTTAAAAATATATTCTTGAACTTAATTGTAAGAAGTATACTTATTTTTTTGTAAGGGTATTCTGTAAAGATGCAGTTCCAGATATAAATGTTCAGCCAGTGTGAAGATAAAGTTCTATTGTTTTCGGCAGCTTTTTGCCAAATTCTTTAGGCACAGGTGACTGTTCCCCTTGAGGACAGCTGGTCCTCTGTGCCTGAGAGAACTAAGAACGCCCACTTGGATTCAGTGACTAGGCTGAAAGACAAGCTCTTTTTTCACTCCATAGTCAGCAGTATGGAGATCCGGCAGATCTGGTGGATTGATGTTACAAAAGACGATGAGGTACTGACCCTGAGTCTGAGTGAGGTCACAACCTAAACTAACAGCAAAGAACCACAAAAGAAGCGGGAAAAACGGCATAGATGCTTGTTGGTAGCACAATCACCATTGTTCTCTTCGGCAATGTCAGGTTCCTATAGTTGTGTTCATGGATAGTGAATTGTAATTGGCTTTGGACAAGGGGCATCTGGTACATGGCAAGATTCTCAAACTGAATTACATAGATGGGAGATATTTTACGTCTATATGATGACTTATTGCCAAATTAGAATATAATTGGCTCTTTTATTCAATAGTTCCCATCTCTTAATCATATATATTTTTTCTGATTGCTTCTGACTGATCTTTTCATCTCCCCTGTGGCAGATGCTGCGGTTGTTGTGTTGTCCTGGCAACACTGAATGTGAAATAAATGAACTGAGAGCGCTGCATTATTGATCAGTGTTAATGAGTTAAAGGTGTGGCAGATTGTGTAGAAGGACTCTGTTGTCAAAGTCTCTGTAATCTGAAACACTACCCTGCTGTGTGTGTGGGAGAGAGAGAGAGAGTGAGAGATGCCTCTGGGAACTTATATGTCCCAGATCTAAAATCATGAACATCATGATAGGGGTGGGAATCAGTATGGGCATGGTGATATGATATTATATCAATATATGGGTCACCATATAATAGGTCACCATATAATAACATTGCTATTTTTTCAAATAATTCTATTTTGGCATTGACAAGCCAATGTTTCCCACAATAGTTTCTGTATGAACCTGAAAATGAAAGACAACTGATTTACCTTTTTGCTTTTATGCTCAAAATTTTCATTATTATTATTCATTTATTCCCTTATATCCCTTATCTAAAAAAGGAAATCAATGCTTTTAAAAGGAAATCAATACTTTTATTCTGCAAAGCATTAAATTCCGCTTTGCCATCACAGCAATAAACTACATTTTAAAATATATTAAAAACAGTTGCTTTAAAATGTAACAATATTTCACAATATTACTGTTTTTACTGTATCACAGTGGTGTTTATTTGCGTCATTGTTTGGTAACACTTTAAAATATGTGTCAGTTCGTTAACATTGTTTAATATATTAGATATCAAAATCATTTAAAAGTCTCACTGGTCCAAAACTTTTGAACGGTATAGTGTGAAAATGCCCAAATAAACCTCTTATGCAACTGAAAGCGCCACCACAACGGTCACTGTGTATGTGTGTGACACACTGTATGACCACAGACAGCTTAGATGATGACATTTTTTTTGTCATGGAGGAAATTGGGCCTACCGTAATAGTCTGTGCTTAATGTCTATTAAAAAGACAACCCTCGGGGGAAAACAGAGCTAATGGTCTCAAATGGAAAACAGTAGTCTGTCTTTTGCTCTGTCTATCTCACGACCAATTCGTCTGAATTCGTCCGAGTGATTAAAAGGTGGCTAATTTGTCTAAACCCACGTGATGGGTATTTTTAGGGGTGGGGTCAGGGGTGGGTCATTCGTACGAATTCATGCGAATTTAGCAACTCGTAAAATATGTACGATTTAGCAAAAATCGTACGAGTAAGGTTGTATGAATTGGTACGAATTAGCCACCTCGTAAAATTTGTACGAATTGCCGAGAGATCGGTTTTGTATCCATGGGCAGCTTTAAATGCTTTGAGAGCTCATAAACAACAACAAACCTTCTCACACTTCTGAGATGACACAAGGTCTTGGTATGGATTTGTCTTGGAACAATGCGACAACATATCAAAGCAGCAATCAGAAAGGGACGCCAGGTTTTTCTTTGAAAATGCTTAAGGAGGGGCCTTGTGTACAGAACATACACTCAGTGTCCCTCGTTCCGTTTCCGTGGTTCTGTCTCCCCTGGTGATGATAACGCTCTCTTCCTTAACATCTCTATGGTTACAGGGTTTCATAGAACCAACAACATTTGGAAATCTACTGTACTGGGTACATGTAAGCATGCGAAACAAACAGCACTGAGTTGCTCAGTGCTTAATGGCCTTTGAGGAGAGCTGGCCACAAGACCACAGAACAAAGCACATTTTGTTCTTCTCAGCATGTCTTGGTGGATTAACATCTTAACCTTGCTTACTGCTTAATCTAATAATGCAGAAGGGGGTCATGATACAATTTTTTTGAAGTAAATACATGCAAGCATTGGCTTTTTTGTGTGTTTGATAATCAAACATGCACGCAAGCTGTGAAGACACACCAGTGGATGTTTCCTTGAAACTTCCCCTGAGTTTCACAGAAACCAGACAAGAACCACTGCCAAGCCATGTGCAATTGTAGACCTATAGGTATTGGTCAGTAAACAATGGTATGCTCAGGAATGATTTACATATACAAGACTGCTTTACAATTTTATGCAACACGCAACTGAAGAATAAATGTTCAGAATTATAGCACTCTAAAAGATTCTGGGTTGTTTCAACCCATGTTCGGGGCAACCGTTGGGTTTAAAATTTTTATTAAAATGTTTTATTTTTTACGGTTGGGTTTGTACATATTTTACCCAAACATGGGTTGAAACAACCCAATATTTTTTAGAGTGTATTAATCGTCATTTATTATTTTCCCTGGGAGCTCCAGACAGAGTTTTGCAATGGTTAACTGGGCCTCTACAAAAAACAGTGAATGCATTATAAGCATGAAAATATTTGCGTGCTAATGTTTGGTTTTAATGTTTGAGTCTGGGCTTAAGGGAAAGTTAAGAGATAATAAGTGCGCATTTTTGTTATCAGGAGATTTTGGGCCAGATTTACTAAATGGGGCAAATTAGCGTGGGAGCGCAATTCCAAAAAATGTGCAGATGGAAGTGGAAAGTTCATCGCGTGATCTACTGACGAGCAGCGCAAATTAGCATCTAGTTTTAGATATGCTTTTTCGGGCGGTGAATAATACCAGTCGATTGACTAGCGCAAACCTTGTTAAATCACCTTGCATGATAGATTTAAATACTCTCATCGCATAAATTTTGAGGAAGGGAAAAAAGGGAAACTCCTTCAATGCAATAAAATCAGTCGGAAAAACAACCCCATCCACGTCTTTCCAGAGCACATTTTTTCACTGCGTGTCTTTAGTCTTTTACATGTCTTGATGACTTCATTTGTCAGAAAACACTATTTTTTATTATATATTACTCTAAACCCAACACATTATCTCTTTCTTACCATCATGCACCTGTAACCCCTCCGGTTCTACTTGCACTCCTGGATTTAAATCAGCGTTTCCGGCATGGTGGGCAGTCTGGGCACTCAAACAAGGATGCTAGGTCGCTAGTGCACCCCTTGAGGCCAGGAGAGTGCGGTTTACTCACACAGCTCTTTCTAACTGGTCTCCATTACACACATAGACATACTTTCACCAAAAAAAAAAAAAAAAAAAAAAAAAGCATTTTCTATATTTTCATCTTACTTTAATTTGCTCTTTTGATAAACATATTTTGTGGGAGAAAGGCACATTTATTTTTCCTATTTCTTTATTTTTATTTATTTTTTCCTGAATTTTGTTGAAGGTCAAGATTAAAGACACAAATTTGGTTTCAATCTCACATAGACATGACCTACAACTTTAGGGTACTGTTAAAATCCCACCATATAAACTATTGTGGACATTGCTCCAGGAAACTGTTTCTTTGATTACTGTAGAATACGTTTGTTATACAGAAGGTTCAGTGTTGACAGAGAACAGTGGAGGCTTGACATTTTATTTTTTACACTGCATTATCATTTTATTTTATAAGTTGCCATGTTAGTTTCGAAACAACAGGATGTTCACACCCACACACACACACACACACACACACACACACACACACACACACACACACACACACACACACACACACACACACACACACACACACACACACACACACACACACACACACACACACACACACACACACACTTTCACATGACCTCACATACTTGAACATCTGCCTGTGGCTATTAATACAATCCTGGTCAGAATCATTGGTACCCTTGGTAAATATAAACAAAGAGGTCTTCTTAAATATTGCCCTGATGGTAGAAATGGGAATTGGCAATGCTTTAGCTATTTTCTTACAGCCACTTTCTATTTTGTGAAGCTCAACAATCCTTTGCTGCACAACAGAAGTCTTATTGGTTCACCCATAAATTAAAATGATCCTATAATTTACTCACCCATCCTAGGTGTATATGACTTTCTTCTTTAAGCTATACACTTTATAGTTATATTAAAAAATATCCTGGCTCTTCCAAGCTTTATAATGGGAGGGAGTGAATAGTAACTGAGATTTTGAAGCCCAAAAAGCGCCTCCATCCATCATAAAAATACTCCACACGGCTCCAGGGAGTTAATAAAGGCTTTCTGAGTGTGCTTTTGTAAGAAAAATGTACATATTAAAAAAGTTATACACTATAATCACTGGCTTCTGGTAACGGTGAACTCTGACACACATGTATAGACTTATCCATTTATTTGCCTTGTGAATGACATCATCAATGGAAGAAAAAAACTTGTTTGAAATAGACTAAATTTGGAAACAGGCTCTGAGAATAAACTCAATGGGATTTTGAGGGTACAAAACGCGAGGCTTGAACATTCTCTCTGACCCTCTCTAACTAATCTAATCACACTAACAGAGCACTCTTGACATCTTTCTTTTATCACCCATGAGCCATTCAGTTCCTCTCATCTACCCTTTTAGCTTGGCAAAACAGTGCAGTATTATCTGCTTTTAATCATCTCTCTGTTGTTGATGGTCAGTGTGTGGGTGGGTGTTTTACTGAGACACACTCTCAGATTTGAGCAAAATGTAAATCAAGGGCTTTTTGATAGATCACTGGTGTGGATGTTTTTGAGATCCCTGTGGCCCATGTGCATTCCACATGCTATAACCAGTTCAGACTTTGCATATAGATCTAAAGTTGCTGCTATGACTGGCATGCAAACAAGCCAGAAATGATGCAGCAGACATGACTGACATATGTTAGGAGGCATTCTATGTTATTCTGTGGTCTAGAGTCTATACAGGGAAGTCTATTTTTAACTCAGAGGGGTAAAAGAAAGGTTGGTCTCCGTGTCACATTCGTATAGTGTCCAAAAGTCTGAAACCCCATTGAAGATCTGAGATTTAAAAAGTTTAGGATTTTGAAAAATGATAAAGAAACATGAAAGAAACATTTAGGTTGATGCACTATTTCTGGGTCACTAATCTAATCAAATTGATCTTGTGAGTTGTGACTCTTACTGAACAGATCAAAATGTTCTAATCTACTGAAGCACAAAATGCTCTGGGTCATCTCAAATCAAGCTTGAGAAGATGATCAAGTTTTGTGCAAACTTGTGGAATTCATGACACTTGAGTGATTTTTTTTCACGAAACTCAATAAGCAGCAATGTTGTGAAATAATAATTCAATTTAAAGTAACTGTTTTCTTTTTTAATATATTGTAAAATGGCATTTATTCCTGTGATGGCAAATACTTTTTCAGAAACCATAGTCTTCAGGTCCACATGATCCTTCAGATAGTTTGCAGGGTTTGATGCTAAAGAAGAAAGAGTTCTTATTATTTTCATCAATGAAACAGTTTTTTATCAGGGTTCTTTAATGAAAGTAAAACAGTTATTTGAAATATAAATATTTTGTAAATGCGTCATTGCTGAATAAAAGTATCAAATTATTATTAGTTGCACCCACCCCATACTTTGGAACAGTGGTGTATTTTGTAATAGAAATGTGAATATGTATAAGTTGCACTAGTGGTATTAGAAATGAGGTATAGCCTGTTTATACATTCTCAACGTTGTGATTGGTGGATTCATATGATGCTCCTCCTAGAACCCGCTGTGAGGAACTTACAGCTGTTTACTGAAGTCACAGACAAAGCCCCACCTGTGTATTATGATGACAACTAAACAGAGAGAGAGAGAGAGAACATCTCCCTCAGCTCACGCCCTAACACATCTATTGTTCCTAATGAGACATCCTATTTTGAAAGGATAAACTTGTAACTAATAAAGACAGAATAATAAACATGAACAGATACTTTTTGTGTGAAGACAACAGGTGGCAGCACGAACAACTTTGTTCTGTGGTGAGCAAATAATGGAAACTGAGATTTATGTCCCCCTGTGACGGACAGTAGAGTCATGCATAACATCTGACCTTAGGCTACTTCGGCCAACTTGGTGCAGGGAATTCAGCAGAGCCCTGTGAGTTTCAACACATCCCTGGTGAAAAACTGGTTAGCTGGTCTTATCTGGTATTGCATTCTGGTCGGGGTAGTTAGATGAGTTTTGGGGTGGCATTGAAAAAAATCTAAATTAACAGCTCATTAGGCTACTCCCTGTTGGAAAATCCAGTTTGTTTAGCTGGTCCTGGTCCAGATGGTAGCTGGTTTAGCCTACTGCTGATCCAAGATGGTCTACCAACAAAGTTTTGACTAGCTAGAGACACCTGCAAGTTCCAAAACACGACTAGTATTTTACTACCTTTTACAATCTACATTATTCGCCAGAGTTTAACCTTTAGCCTCCTGTCCTGAACCCCAAATAAATCAACCAGTTGTAGTAGGCTATAAGAAAACCTTTCCAGGTAAAGCAAACACTAGGTAATCAAGTTTTCATTCCAGTGAGGAACAGAGCTCTGTAAACACAATGAATGTTTGGTAAATGTGGGGTAAACAGTAAGGAAGGTTTTTACCCCGCCCTGTGCTTTTTACACTGAAATGGGAGGAGTGGATGCATCATGGACAGATCTGGAGACAGACAGGATGTGAACGCGCTCTCTCACAGCTGGAGCTGAAAGGTAATGATGACTTTTACAACGATAAAAGGTTGAAGTGTTGCATTCAATCAGTTCGGTGTCCGCTGTTTGATAGCAAGATGTCTGAAGAAGACTGTGTGTTCCGGTTATAACTTTCATGTTGTGTAAGGAGCGCGAGACTTTCCTCCGCGTGCGGGTGAGTTTTGACGTTAGCAGGTCCGCTAAAACAGTCCGCATTTTATTTGCTCTACATCTTTGTTTAGATAAAGGTGTGAACGGTTTCAATTTACAAATCGTGTTTCTGATAAAGTTAAAGTGTCTGTGGGCTTGTTTTTAGCATTTCCCCGGTTTAAAGTAAAGTTCGCTTGGTTGTTGTTTGGCGTCACCTGGGGAGAGGTAACGTAGCTACAATCACAGATTGCATAATGTAGGTTAAAAATTAGTAAACATCTTCAGGAAATGTAAGCATCTTGTTAGCTGGTTCAGAGAAATAATTACTCCAAAACAGTCTAAATTTAGTTAGTCGTTGACAGGGTGCATGCCCGTGGAAACTGCGTACGGTGTTGGCTATGTTTTGTACACAAATATCTGTGTTATATGTCAAATCAAATTAGGTTTAATAGTAGTTCACATTAATGGATATCATTTGTTCCCTGTTATCCATTTTAAAGTATAATTGTAATTTGCTTGAATCCTCGTTAGCCTTGTAGGCAGCCCACTTGTGATCTTTATCAAGTTGTGACCTGCCTAATCGTGTCTGTAGCCTACATGGGATGAATTTACTTTCACAGTTGGTATAGCCTATGGAGTAACTGTTGATTTAGCACAGCTCATTCTTCTTCCCGTTTAACTTTTAAATGCATCATTTAATCTCATAACAATCATTGCTTTTTACCCAAACACTTTTCACAGTTTTATGTATGGTCCTTGTTTGCATGTGGTTTGCATTTGTGACTCCTGCACTCAAGTGAGGTGGAGAGAGTGAATCAGAGAGTTAATAGTTTTAGGGAAACAAAGTTCAAACTCTTCCAGTTTTGTTCTTCCCCTCTATAAGTCCAGCCATAAGAATTCATAATAAAACGTATTCTTTTTGCTTCCTGTTTCCCTAAAAGCTTTAGGCTGTTTGTTGTTTGTCAGTTAACAGTATTTTTTTTTAAATTACATTAAGTTTTTGCTTTCATCAGTAATACTTTGTAATCTAAATGTATTCAGACTGTTCCCTGAAGAGGCAAAAAAAAAGGGCATAAAGATTAAATCAGTGGCCACTTCCAGGAACATTTCTTTAGACCTGTTTGATTCTGAATGACCTTTCACAGAGAAGAAAGAGAGCTACTGCAAAAAAAAAAGTCATCCTACTCATTTTAGTCCTACATCCTACTTGGGACTACTCGAAAGTGAAAGCAGTGACCCATTATAAAAATGATTACATGTCTTCTAGTCAATGTATATTTCTTTTTGATGATTGGTTATGTTGGCATTTTGAGCTTTATACTTTGCAGTCTGCTGTTGGTGTTGGTTGAGCATATCATACCAGCAAATTGAGAAACTATCCCCTGGTTTCACAGACAAGGCTTATGCCTAGTCCCAGACTAAAGGTGTTCACACCAAAGATAACTATAAAAGATGAAGATATAGTTCTAAAATTGTTCTCAGTTTTAAAGAATAGCAGAGGCCACACCACAGCTTTAAGTAAAATTACACAGAAACGATATCACTGGAATCACTTCTCAGAATGATTTCCCCCCCCCCCCCCCAGCTGATGAACGATAAAAACATTGACAGCCAATCAGAATCAATCTTGCTATAACGAGCTTAAGCATTTAAAGCATCAGACAAGCGTGTGCTTAGAATAAACAGATATCCATAAATCATTTACTAGTTTACTCATAATATAAAAATTTTCCTATAGTGGTATCTTAATAGTTTCCAACTCATATAGTATGTGCTTGTTTTGTGGTCACGGGAGCCCTGAGCAAAAGCTTCTTAACTGACATTTAGGCAACCCGCATTTAAATTTCATGGGTGAATATCCCTTGAATTGCATGACACACCCACACAATAATGGTAACTATTTACAGCCTGTCCATCTAAGGGATTTTAACGGAGTCTGGAGTCAGAATGAGGTTCATTCCTGCCTGGTTTTCACTATAGTGTGTAAAACGTTGTCTTCATTACAGAGAGATTGCATGCTCTCAGGGAATGTAGTATTCATCAAGTCTGTGCTTGAGCTTCGCACAACCCTCATACTAGGCCCTAGGCTGTGGCAGTTCATTTGGACTAACTTTTGTTTTGAGAGGTAAGACTGACTTAAGGTAAGAAGTAATGAAGTATTACTCTTTGTGCTTCTAAAGTCATTGTGCATGGGGAGCAGGAGGGGTAGGAAGACTAAGTAGTGCTCAGTTTGCGTCAAGGTTTTTTTTGACTAACTAGGGAAAATCCCTTGGAGTTTTACTCATTATAATGACTTTAGGAATCCCCTTCAAGGTACGCTTGTGCCCCCAAGATGTTAGCCTGTCTCATTCTACCTGTTTTTAAACCGAAGCATTTTCAAAGTAACCTACAGTATGTTTAAAGTGTAGTGGCTTATCTTATGAGAAAACACTGCAGAAAATGGCAAGCATGCAGTCAGTTTCAGCGGGGGTGGGTGGGGGACCTTCCTGGTGGCGTTCTTCGGATGTGTTTTTAAGATCCCTCACACTTTCATGTACTTTTGTTTTGGTCACATGCGTTCCATTTAGCTGCCACATGGGAAATACTCCACCCAAATCCTGACAATTAACTTCAGTGATGGAGAATTCGCCCTCTTCCAGGAAATCTGCTCTGAAGTGACTTCACATATTGGACTGTTAAAGGGGAGATCAGGTTTTTGTATAAGCTGTGTATGTAAAAGATAACCCCCAAGTCATTTTTATTCTCATTTCTTCCTTCATACACTATTCAAAAGTTTGGGGTAATTGTTTTTTTTAATATATATTTAAAATTATTTTATTTTGTAAGGATGGATTAAATTCAAAATTTCAAAATTCAAAATCAAAAGTGACCATAAAGACAAGTAGATACTGTTATTTTGAAGTTTCTATAATCCTAAAAATAAAAAATATTTTTTTTTTCCACAAAAATATTAGGCTATGGCTGCTGAAAACTCAGCTTTGCCATCACAGGAATAAATTGCATTTTAAAATAAAAAAATTGAGCTGTTAAATTTTAAAAATTGTAAAAAATTCATAAGGCTGCATTTGGTCAATTGAACAAATACAGCAATATTAAGCAACAGAGATTCAAAACAAACTTTCAAAGACATTCAAATAAATCTTCCAATTCCAAACTTCTGAATAGTAGAGTGTAGGTCTTAATTTTGGGACATTCTTCGTGTTGAGGAAAATTTAGTCATTTGGACCTCGGTTTTTCATGTCATTAGCTGGGTTACCATCCAAACGTGAAACGAATCTTTTCAAAGTTCGCGAAAAAAAACAAAAAAACTACGCGAATTACCTGCGTTTCCATCAAGTTGTTTAAGTGGATGACGGTGATATAGGCATTTGGTAACCTATTAACCAACAGTAAATAAAACGCCATCAGCGGAAACATCCGATTAGTCAAGTGGGTATGAAGTTCACTACATCAGAATTTATTCGGCAAATGCATTATCTCCCATTATTCGCATTAACTCTTTTTCACACGTCAAATACCACCTCAAGGGAGCGAGTAAACTTTTTTTTTGCAAAATTAAGGGATTTTTCCCCCCTGAAATTTGCCGTTTCCATCACTAGTTTCTGCGATACTTCAAAATGCGCATACATTTTTTTTTTTTGTCCATCTTTTTGAGTTGATGTGTTTGTGATCAATTACTAAGGGTGTTTTATCTCTATACACAGAGGAGTTTGCAATCCTTCCCTTCTTAATATTGATTTAATTTACAGTCACCATGCATCTGAGCCAAGATAGTTCATCACAGAGTGATCAGTTTGCTTTTTGTTTAGCCCCAAACATTTTTATTCATGTGTGACATTAATCTTCTAAAATGTCAGTGGACTGGAAGTCCCACACAGATTATCATCAGTGGGTGGGTGAATAATATACAGTGCTTCTAAACAACTGGAGCTAAATATAATTTGCTCTGTTCTCATTCATACACGTCACATGTTCCTGCTTCATGGTTTCTTGTTTATCATTTGTGAACTAGAACAGTGGCTCTCAACTGTTGGGTCACAGGTCTGATCTTAAAATGTAACAGGCAGTAGTAAAAAAAAAAAGCTATTTGTGCTGTATTTAGCATAGTTTGGATGGCAAAAGAACTTAGAAACCCAGACTACATTTAGACACAGGTTCACTTGCAGTGAAGGTAAACTTGGTTTGAGTGTATGTATGTATGTATCCATGCATGTATGTGTATACACAGACACACCAGCCCAAAAATTATTTAGACATCAGATAGTGCCGGACACTAGAGTTAATTTATTTAAATGATGATAGCAAATCTGACGTTATACCCAAAAATACCTCATACAGTGGACTACCAGTAAAATGTATAAACATTTGGGACAAAAACTATTCAGACACTTTGACCTGACAGTGTTTTTTTTGTTTTGTTTTTTAACTGCTAATGCCACCTTTATATTCCACAGACTAAACAAAATTAAGCATTGGTTGGCAATTTGTTGACCTAAATTGGTTTTATCTAATAGTGTACTTGGGTTGAATAGCTGTCAGCTGTTAAATTTAATTCATTTGTAAGACAGTAACAGAAGGATGGCCGAGACCAGTGAAATATTAACTGATTTGATAACTCTTTGAGTTAATCATATTTTATTACCATTTTCTAAAATATAGTGAATAAACTGTGATAATTTTATAAATGTTGAAGGTGTCTGAATAAATGTAGGTTTTACTGCAATTAGTAAGTAATTGGCCACTGAGACATTTACAAACTAAATTCCAATTTTCCTATTCAGCCATGTTAATAATTTTGCATATTGTTGGGAAATTATTAACATGGAAATTATTAACCTTATAACTTTTTTTACTTTGTATGGTATACGCCTTTGGTGTTGTGTTTGGTGACTTGTTGAACCATATATCATAGTAGGGTTCCTTTTGGTGGGATTTCAATGGAAACAAATTTATTTGGATCTTGCTAAGGCATCAGTACAGAAACAGCTTCATGTCTTGATTAAAGATTAAAAAATTTAGTAAAGCCAGGAGAACTAGTATAAAATGCTGTAAGAAATAGCTATAAAAACTTAACTACAACTGCACTGAAAAGCATTTGCGTACAAAACCTTGCCAAATAAAACTTTCACGATATGACGATAACATTTGATGGATAGTTTGTGTTTGAATGTGTCTTTTTTTTTTTTTTTAGTAGACTATGAACTCAAGTCACAAAATGGCAAGTTATTAATGCTAACAACAAAAGGCAATGATAAAACGGTGTAAATACAGCTGGAAAACAGTGAAAAAATGGCCCAGTGCATGATGGGAACACCAGTATCAGAAAAGTTGAGTAATTTTATAACGTTGATATTTACACTTTAATTTCTACACGCTTGAATTGAGTACTAAAATATAATTTACTTAGTTTAGGCAAGAATTTAAAAAACTAACTTTTTCATGTAGAAACTACATTGTATTATTCTGTAGTATTTACTTCACCACAAAATTATTTCTTTCAGTGTAAGCCATTTGAATTCTGTGTGCGTGACACGCTGGTTGGCAACTGTAATCAACTCCACTCTGCTTTGCATTGTCAAACAACAATACTACAGGTTCTTTCTTTCTTACTGTCCAAAAATAGATAACATCAGGTGCCGCTACTCCTCCTAGGAGACTAGAATGCAAAACAGACAACCAAACATGCATGCAATAATTTTTTTAAAAGTAGGCTACATACTTTATTAACCATTAGCTGGTGGTAAACCAACAAGTTAGTCGTATATTGGAGTTGGTTTTAAAAATCAGAAATTCTTGAAATTCAACAGCAAATGCATTCACTTTTACAATCCAGCTGCTTTTTTACAATCCAGTTAAACAGTTTGTAAAGGGCTTGTGAATGGATCTGTCTGAGTGTTTAGTCTGGTGATGTGAGGCACGGAGAGATTCAGTTCATTGTTTACACAGCAAACGTAGTGTTAATTATTAATAAGAGACTTCACCTCCTGGGGATGCTTGCAGCTTAGTTTCTTTCTGACCGTAAGTGCACTAAGTAGGAGCAAATGTACTGAATGCCTGGATTGCAGCTCTTGCACAAGTCATAAGTGCCCTCAAAAGTATTTTTTTGCCCTGCAGGTCATCTTTTAACAAGAAATTGTAAATTTACTGACCTTCAGCTTCCCTGACGTTGCCTTTGTTTGCTTAAAGGTCCCCTATTATGGATTTTTGAAAATGACCTTTCATGTAGTGTGTAACAACATAGCTCGAAGTGAATGAACGCATCATGTAAAGTTTTAAATCTGAAAGTGCACCGTGTATAAAGTTGTGATCAATTTCTTTCGAAAGTAAGAATCAATTGAGTCAATGAAATGAAGTGTTTTTCAAATGAGTCATAAGCCGTTTCGTTGTGACGACAAGACGAAACATTAGTATATGGACCTAGTTGCACGTGGCCGCCATGTTTGATTTCCGAACAGCGAGTGTGCGGTTAGAGGCTTCCAGGTTTCGCATTACGCCCAGTGCAGGGAGCCGGAGAAAGCCGAAAATGACCTCTTATAGTTGTTTATGGAATCAATTATATAACTTAAAATACTACCAAGATCCATATTACTATCACACGAGCCAATGGCAATTAAATGCACGGATGCATAGTCAGATTAATGAATGAAATACAATGGTTTTCGAACGTCAACGGTCGCCGTATTGTGCACGGAGCGAATTGCCCGCCCACTTATTGCGCGTGCAGCATGGATAGCATAATGTCGAGGAGACGCTGTGCTCTACAATGTGAAGGTGAAGGTAAAGCCAGTTTTTTTTTTTTTTTTCACTGCCCAAGGACAAGCATGTGAAGAATCAGTGGTTTAAATTAATCTTTACCATGATACCACAGCATTCTAATCCTAAACGTTTGCTGTGTTCCCTTCATTTTACTGACGACTGCTTCTCAAATCTCGGAGTTCAATGCAGGATTCGCACACCGCTTGCTCTTGAAAGACGGTGTTCAAAATACTTAGTTTTGAGTTTTATATTGTGTAGCTCTCCTGCTAGCTAGTTTACTCGCATCATTAATACTTCTGCTAATCAGTTGTGGGCCACTATTACCTATAACGTTGTCTATTAATGCAGATTGTCTGTCTCTGAAAATAACTTAACTTACTTTTGTTGCCAGCTATTTTTACAATACTGGCTGTGAGTACACCCTAAGTGATGATAGCTGTACGTCGTTTAACCATGCAAAGCCACATGTCCTATTCATCATGTTTTTGTCTGCTTGACGGGACCATACAAATAGTTGTATCTTGTATTAGAGCAGTTAAAATTTGTGCAGGGTCATACAGAGGTTTTCCAAGACGGTTCCACTCGGAACAGGCCTCGCAAGGATCAATCAAAGAAGTTGAGTCCTCGTGCTGTGCGTCAGGCGCAGAAGCTCGGTTAAACAGACGCATGAGTGCTACCAGCAATGCTTTAGATGTTGCAGAAGCGGAAGGTCAGCTTGTCAGTGCTCTGACCATACGCCGCACACTGTAACAAGTCAGTTTGCATGCCTGCCGTCCCAGAAGGAAGCCTCTTTTGAAGCTGGTTCACAAGAAAGCCCGCAAACAGTTTCCTGAAAGCAACCTCTCCAAGAGCATGAATTACTGGAACTGTGGCCTGATGAGACTAAGATAAACTTGCTCTGCTCAGATAGTGTCTAGAATGTGTGGTGATTCCCTGGTGAGCTGTACCAAGAAAAGTGTGTTTTGCCTACAGTCGAGCATGGTGGTGGCAGCATAATGGTCTGGGGCTGCATGAGTGCTGCTGGTACTGGGGAGCTGCGCTTCATTGAGGGAAACATGGATTCCAACATGATGCCCTCCCTTCAGAAACTGGTCCGAACGGCATAATGACCCCAAACACACCGCCAAGATGACCACTGCCTTGCTGAGGAAGGTGAAGGTGATGGAGTGGCCACTGGCCAAGTATGTCTCCAGACCTGAACCCTATTGAGCACCTGTGGAAGGTGGTGAAGCGCCATGTGTCTAACATCCAGCAGCTCCGAGATGTCATTATGGAGGAGTGGAAGAGGGTCCCAGCAACAACCTGTGCAGCTCTGGTGAGCTCCATGGTCAGGAGGATTAAGGCAGATAACAATGGTGCTCACACAAAATAGTGACACTTTAGACACAGTTTTGACACGTTTACTTAGGGTGTACTCACCTTTGTTGCCAGCTATTTTGACCATAATGGCTGTATGTAGAGTTATTTTCAGAGGACCGTAAATATATGAAGATTTCAGATGCAAAAGCCTCTAAGTGCCATCTGAAATTTTCTTCTAAAATGAGCATTATCAAGCTCATACAGTGGGGAGAACAAGTATTTGATACACTGCTGATTTTGCAGGTTTTCCTACTTACAAAGCATGTAGAGGTCTGTAATTTTTATCATAGGTACACTTCAACTGTGAGAGACGGAATCTAAAACAAAAATCCAGAAAATCACACATTGTATGATTTTTAAATAATTAATTTGCATTTTATTGCATGACATAAGTATTTGATCACCTACCAACCAGTAAGAATTCCAGCTCTCACAGACCTGTTAGTTTTTCTTTAAGAAGCCCTCCTGTTCTCCACTCATTACCTGTATTAACTGCACCTGTTTGAACTCGTTACCTGTATAAAAGACACCTGTCCAGTGTCCACACACTCAATCAAACAGACTCCAACCTCTCCACAATGGCCAAGACCAGAGAGCTGTGTAAGGACATCAGGGATAAAATTGTAGACCTGCAGAAGGCTGGGATGGGCTACAGGACAATAGGCAAGCAACTTGGTGAGAAGGCAACAACTGTTGGCGCAATTATTAGAAAATGGAAGAAGTTCAAAATGACAGTCAATCTCCCTCGGTCTGGGGCACCATGCAAGATCTCACCTCGTGGGGCATCAATGATCATGAGGAAGGTGAGGGATCAGCCCAGAACTACACGGCAGGACCTGGTCAATGACCTGAAGAGAGCTGGGACCACAGTCTGAAAGAAAACCATTAGTAACACTCTACGCCGTCATGGATTAAAATCCTGCAGCGCACGCAAGGTCCCCCTGCTCAAGCCAGCGCATGTCCAGGCCCATCTGAAATTTGCCAATGACCATCTGGATGATCCAGAGGAGGAATGGGAGAAGGTCATGTGGTCTGATGAGACAAAAATAGAGCTTTTTGGTCTAAACTCCACTTGCCCTGTTTGAAGGAAGGAGGAGGATGAGTACAACCCCAAGAACACCATCCCAACCATGAAGCATGGAGGTGGAAACATCATTCTTTGGGGATGATTTGCTGCAAAGGGGACAGGGCGACTGCACCGTATTGAGGTGAGGATGGATGGGGCCATGTATCGCCAGATCTTGGCCAACAACCTTCTTCCCTCAGTAAGAGCATTGAAGATGGGTCGTGGCTGGGTCTTCCAGCATGACAATGACCGAAACACACAGCCAGGGCAACTAAGGAGTGGCTCCGTAAGAAGCATCTCAAGGTCCTGGAGTGGCCTAGCCAGTCTCCGGACCTGAACACAATAGACAATCTTTGGAGGGAGCTGAAAGTCCGTATTGCCCAGCGACAGCCCTGAAACCTGAAGGATCTGGAGAAGGTCTGTATGGAGGAGAGGGCCAAAATCCCTTCTGCAGCGTGTGCAAATCTGGTCAAGAACTACAGGAAATGTATGATCTCTGTAATTGCAAACAAAGGTTTCTGTACCAAATATTAAGTTCTGCTTTTCTGATGTATCAAATACTTATGTCATCATGCAATAAAATGCAAATTAATTACTTAAAAATGTATTAATTACTTTTCTGGATTTTTGTTTTAGATTCCTTCACTCACAGTTGAAGAGTACATATGATAAAAAGTACAGACTTCTACATGCTTTGTAAGTGGGAAAACCTGCAAAATTGGCAGTGTATAAAATACTTTTTCTTCCCACTGTATATTTAAGTTCAATAATTTCAATTAAATGACAGTTAATAGGTAATTTTCATTGCCATTGAAGTGAAATAACTGAACATAAACATACAAGCTTGATAAAAATTATCATTCTAGAAGGACATTTCAGATGGGACTTTGCATCTGAAGTCTTCATATACTGCTATACAAGCAGCACATTGACAAATAAATAAATGTATATTATTTATTTATTTTTTTCGCAGAAGAGACTGACAACTTGTTTAGCTTGTAGCTTGCTGCACTTTTGTGAAAAGGAACACTTACACCTTCAGTCACTCAAAGATGAAACTGATATTTTTCTCTCTACTGATCAATTCAAGCAATGCCAACAAATACTTGCCCAGGTCAGACCACCTGAACCAATCCTTGTGTGTGTGAACCGACTGTGTTTACTCTTGCTGTTTTAGGCTCTAATGTTCCATGTAACCATTATTACAGCAGCAGCAGCAGCAGCATAACATGTCTGTTCTTCTTTCTCCTCAGATATGGATTTCCTCGCCACATCATCCTTGTTTCTGTGATTTGCTCTGCCAGTTTGTCAGGATGGGCTAAAAACAATTGCTAGCAGCTGAGCACCGTACACCTGGACCCTCCACCGTCTCACCTGTGCACAGGTAAACATGTAGACACTTTGGCCCAAAGTAATTTATCTTGAGAAACAATCAGTTTGATTGTATCAATTGATTTCATCGTGTTCACTTGTCCACTGCTGATACTTTGAGAGCATGGTGACTGATGTTGATATTTATATAATAAACCATATTCTATTGACCATAAATGACAAATACTGTATATTGAATTTGTTTTTTTGTTTTCTTGTATACAATATTTAATCATAATTCATTCAAAATGAGAAACGGGTATTTTAAATGCTTCATGTTTTTATTCAGAAATATGAAACCAAGGAAATTGGCATTGCATTTAAGTCGAAACATACAGATAATGTTGTTTCTCGTTGAAAATAAATGGCTCACTGACAGGGACATATGTAGTCTTTAAATCACCACTGATCCCAGCGGCCAGCTGGCCCATGAGGCCACTCTAAATTTAGTCCTTTATCCCATACGTGTAAAACTAGACTACCCCTGCACTCGGATACAGCGCTGTTCCATAAGCGATACTGGGCCTTTTACTAGTATCCCTTAGAGAGTTACGGGGTGGGGTGTACAAAGAATAAGAGAAGATTGAAAGGAAAATGGGCTAAGGTAGAGCAGGAAGAGGGAAGGAGAATGGGAATGTAAGCTAAACTGAAGAATGTGAAGTTGAATAAATGAGAGAAGCCATGTGCAACAGAGCAAAGGGGTTGCTTGGAGACAAAAGCAATGAAACAAGAGAAAGAGTGAGGAGATGGTGAAAGAAGCAACAGGTGGATGGGAAAGGGGCATGTACAGAATAAATGGTGGAAGTATTGATTAACCTTTTAACCTTTAGTAAGTGTGAATTGTCAGTTTAATAAAATTTAAAACTCTTAAAGATTGTTTGTCTAAAGACAGTTACTCCAAGGCATTCCAAATAAAGTATTTTTTATAAACTAGTGCATTAACTCATATAGAGTAAAACATAAAGAGGTTCACTTAAAGAGGTTCACTTAGTTTAATTTTAGCTTGAAAGTCTAAAATTTAAAACGGCCTAGCTTGAAATGGGGTCATGTTCTTAAAGTAACTGATGTCTTTGTTTCTACTAATAGTTTGTCTTCTCGACTTACAGGCTCTCATGAAGTCATCTATGGTTGACATTTAGACTTATTAGCATGCAGTACTCAAGAATTTAGTTGCAAACATTCACACACGCATGCAAACAAACTCTGAAACAATGTATGTAGTCATCTAACGGAATTAACGTTGTGGTTATTTGCGTCACTTTTCTGTGGCATGTGGTTCAGTAGAAACCTATTGAAACTGTCAACTGTTCTGGTGAAAGAGAATCTATCCTAGGAAATGAAAACCGTAAGAGGTAAGGCAGGTAAAAAATTGAAACCGAAAGCTTTGCAGTTTTCTGCAGTTGACCCAGATAGCATCTCATGTCGTGAAGTGCCTTTAGTTAGTTATATATTTAAGAGTGCATAGCAGGGTTTTCTGGATGCAGCGCAAGCTACGATTTCTTATTCACAAACAAATGACTCGTGTACTGGTCCGTTAAAAAGATTCATGAAACTGTGTCAAAATTCACTAAGTTAGTGGTTTGAATTGGACTGAGGTACATTGATTTTGGATAGGGGGCGCTGCCCCAAAAAAAAGTTGAGAACCACTGCTCTAAGCATTAAATCTGGACTGTTGACATGACACGATTTAAACCTAATGAATGGTTGGTTCATAAGGATTAAGCAGACTACACAATACACATAGTGATATAGCGTTAACCCCTTAAGCGGCACCCCCCTTTTTTTAAACAGACATGAAAATGCACATTCCGAACTTAAATGTTTGTAATTCAAGAATGCTTTGGAATTCTTTCTGCTTTGTAGAAGTGAAATAAATTAAGAGAGTTAAACAGAAAAAATGTTATAGAAGTTTGAGTTTATGAAAATGTACAATGTTAAAAAAATATTATTCATATTTTATATAATATATATATTTTCAAAACCTGGAGGACTCTAAAAATGCAAAAAAATAAATTCCAAAAATCTGAACAAGTTGGGTTTCAAATTTTAGGTTGATATCTCCAAAAGTAAGATTTTGTTTGGGCGCAGTACCAAACTTTTTCACTAGTTGACATTACTGCCCATATAAGGGCGCCTCCATTTCCATATGTTGTTTGAGTGATCTGAACCATTATTTTTACAATTTTCATACAATTTATGAAGTAGACATCCTATTCAGAAGTATAGGATGGTTTGGCAGATTTTAAAATTAATTCAATTTCTAAGAAACACAAAAAGAACACGTATGTGCATTATAGCTCTTTGCCACATCACAGATGGTGAATCTATTATTTTTTTAATTTAAAACATTTTCAGACCTTTTTTTTCTAAAAGAATTGAATGGATGCTATCTTTTGAACTCTTGGCATGAAAACAAACTGAGGTTTCTACCATTCTTTCATGATTTTTCAGGTTCATCACTATTTCAAAATAAAGGTCTGAACAAGCCTTAGGAGTATTGAAATATTCTTGTTGTAAATTGATATATAACGGCTCCTCTAATTTATTTTGAAAATCGGTCACCAAATATGTAAACTAGAGGTTGTAAGCTTTCAAATGATATATAGTTTGTCAAGATTAGTTTAGGTTTAGTATACGATATTACTGTTTGAAATATGTAATGGCTGTGGGCCGATGCCAATATAAGGGGTTAAAAAACCCATGCACTTATCTTAGATGTTGAATTTCAGAGGATTTCTGAAAGCATGCAGCACTGCTAAGGCAAATGCTACCCAAGTATTTGGAGGTTGAGCAGTGAGCTCATTCGCTACTGTACTGATACAGCAGGAACCAATCAGCTGCGCCCTGTAGATAATGATGTGATTATGAACGGGAGAGTAAAAGGACCTATTAGCCTGCACCATCTAGAGTGTCATGCCAGAACTTTGTGTTTGTCTGATTCTAAATGAACCGGTAAACTATTGCTTGTGATTAAATGATACATATTCAGAAGGTTGTTTTTTGCAATCAACATTTTTTTCAATTGTAAACGATTCAACAAAACATGTCGTAATGCAGAATCTATTGTAATGGAAACTTTGTTTTGGAGTGAAATAGTACAGGGCCAGGCCAGCCTAGTAACACTTTTTTTTTTTCTCTCTGTATTTTTGATTATTCTCTTATTTAAATGAAGTCTCTTCTGCTCGTCAAGCCTTTTTATTTGATCAATAAACCCAAAATACTGTGAAATATTATCACAATATTAAACAACTGTTTTCTATTTGAATACATTTTAAATGTAATGTATTCCTACGATGGCAAAGCTGAATTTTAATGCAGCAGTTACTCCAGTCTTCAGTGTCACATGATCCTTCAGAAGTTATTCTGATATGTGGATTTTCTGCTCAAGAAACAAATGTTTTTTTTTTATTGTAAATGTTGAAAATAGTTATACATTATATTTTTGTGAAAACCGTGATCCATTTTATTTCTGATTCTTTGATGAATAGAAAGTAAAAAATAAGCATTTATTTGAAATGGAAATCTTTTGTAATAAACATCTCTACTGTCACTTTTGATCAATTAGTATCAGAATGAATGTATCCTTGCTGAATAAAAGCATTCATGTAAAAAAAAAATTACTGGCTCCAAAATTTTGAACGGTAGAATATATGGCATGAATACAGTCAGTATCACTTCAATGACAGCATCAAATTGTAAGTAAACCATATTTATTGAGGAAGTGTTTTTTTTTTTTTTAAGTTTGTCTTAACAGGTCCTGATCCATGTCTTTTTTTTTTTTTTTTTGTCTCTGCTTTTCAGGTGGTGAGATTTGACACCATGCAGGGACCTCGGAGGAAGGTGAAGGTCATGTTGATGATGACAACGGTGTTTATCTTCATAGTGGTGGAGGTCTCCCGCAATTCTGGGAAGGGCGACAGCAACAAAAATAAGAATCTGGTTCCCTTGAAGCGTTTTTGGGCAAAAGATCTTCCGAATAACGCCTACTGGAATCGCCAGCAGCAACAGCTGAACTACATCAACAACCCCATCAACAACCCCAACCTAGAAAAACACAACTTCACGATTGATAAACTTCCAGACTGGCTAAACGACACGGTCAGTCTTGATTCCTGTGACCCAGACTTCAGGGTGACCACCCAAGTCAAGGATTTCAACTCCTTACCGGATCGCTTCAAGGACTTCCTGCTTTATTTGCGATGCAGGTCCTATCCCATCGTGGTGGACCAGCCAAACATATGCAAAGACCAACCGTTCCTCCTCCTAGCTATTAAATCTTTAGTCCCGCACTTTGATCGACGTCAAGCTATCCGCGAGTCGTGGGGCAAAGCTGGCCGCCTTGCAAACAGAACGGTCGTTACAGTGTTTCTTCTTGGAAACGCAGCCATGGAAGACTATTTCCCTGATCTCTCAAATATGCTCCACCATGAGAGCTCAATGCATAGAGATATTCTTCAATGGGACTTTAGGGACACGTTCTTCAACCTCACCATTAAGGAGGTGCTTTTCCTGGAATGGCTGAGCACCCGCTGTCCAGGAGCCAGTTACATCTTCAAGGGGGATGATGATGTTTTTGTTAACACCATCCGCATTATAGACTTCCTAAGCGGTCTTTCTCATGCCAAAGCCAAAGAACTGTTTGTAGGGGATGTGATTACTAATGCTGGCCCACACAGAGACAAAAAGGTCAAGTATTTTATCCCCGAGAGCGTATTCGTTGGTGCGTACCCTGCGTATGCAGGCGGGGGCGGTTATTTGTTCTCGGGACAGCTGACCCAGAAGCTTCATAACGTCTCGAGGTTGGTGCCCCTCTACCCTATTGATGATGTCTACACAGGTATGTGCCTTAGGAAACTGGGTCTCGCACCTGAGAAGCACAAAGGCTTCAGGACCTTTGATATCGAGGAGAAATATCGGAATAATGCCTGTGCCTATAACAGTCTGATGCTGGTGCATCCCAGAAGTCCTCAAAATATGATCAAAATCTGGGCCTGGCTGAATGACCCAGCCTTGAACTGTCACTGAACTGCTGCTCTAGGGTTTGGCTGCTTTAAAGGGACAGGTCACCATATGATTATGATTCTGTCATCATTTACTCACTTTCATGACGTTCCAAACCTGTAAGACTGACTTTCTGAAAAATCTTATCTTTCAGAATATCTTCTTTTGTGTTCTGCAGAATAAATAGTCATAGAGTTTTGAACAACATGAGGGTGAGTAAATGATGACCGAATTGTCATTTTGGTGAATTATCCCTTTAATGTTTTACCGTTGTTCTATTATGATTTATTATTAGCATATTTTCATGTCAATGGTCTGGAGCAATGATGGGCTTTCTACATTTCAAATGTGCTATCAAGTGGCTCTGAATTGCTACCTATACAGTATTGCAATGGCTTGACTGTGTCAAATTCTGTTAATTATGTTACAAGTATTTATACACTGCCCTCTGGTTGTGAGGTCACAGGTGCTGAGGATTGTGGGAAATGTAGTTCAGCTGGTCTGGACATGAACACACAATACACTGCTCACCGGAGCACAAATATTGGTTAGTCATTTTAAGAGTTTTCTTTTTCTCAATGGGAGAGATGTTGTATCAAGTGAACTGACATGTTCAAAGTTTTAACAAACCTTTTTTAAAGCATCTATGCGGCCGTCACAAGCATAATCTCACTGTCCATACTTGCCGCTTTATTTCTCAGCAATGCGAATGAAGTCCTGTTTTGCACACAAACAGTCTGAAAATGTACACGTGTGTTTAGATTTATAAAGAGTTGGCTCATTTTAGAGCCCTGGTTGTGGGTACTACAGTTTCTGATCTCAACTAAATATAGGTTGCCTACCCAAACCTCTACATATGTGTTTTTGACTTTAATGCACTGCTGTCTCTTCCTTCTAGGTTGATTCTTATGCAGAAACCGACAATCAATTGCTTGTCTTAATCTTATTTTTGTATTTTTTAAAAAAAAAGGCTGCCCATTTCATCAAAGAAATGTGTAAAAGTTATAAAATCATTCACTCCTCTGCTGGAAAAAGCAGACCAAACGCTTGTTTCCCTCTTTGATCTGATTCGAAGTCTTCTCATGATGTGCTCCAGAGTTTTGGTCAAAAAATTATGGTTGTAAAAAAGCAAGAATATGAAAGTACAGCGCGAATGAAAGGCGATGGGTTTCATCTTAAATTTGAAATCAAGGCACCTCACAATTTACCTTCTTGACTAAATGAATGAAACCTTGCAGCCAAATTTCCAGCCCCAGATGAAGCCTGTTGCTGTTGTTCATGTTATTGTTGTATTTTTCCTCCCATAAAGAGGCCAGGAAATGGTCTCAGCTGGATGACTTCATTATGGTACTGAATTTGATACAGCAGCCCTCAACTGTTACAGTGACACCTGCTGGTCTGCATATGTACTTTTTTTTTTTTTTTTTTTTTTAATGAACACTGGACATTTTTCATAACCTGCTTTCATCTTGATGGAATATTTAAATCATGCATGTGGCCTTCCAGTCAACTAATAGGTCAAATACTTTTTTTTTGTTTTTTTTAAAAGAGGCAAAGGCCTAGTAATCATCAGACTTAAGGCTGTGCTGACTGTGTCTGGTCTAAGTCTTATCTGTCAGTCTGCCTCGTTGCTTGTTTGCTGAGGAGTTCAATCAATTTCGTGTCATATTTGTCTTGTTTAATATTAAGTTGTCCACCCAGCTATGAGGAACGAGGGCCAGAAGGATGTGTGTTTTATGTCGTCTCTGCACACCGTTTAACAGCCTGATCTTGTGTTTGGTGAGAAAACAAAAAGTGTTTACATGTGTTAATGTACAGTACGAAAAGCTTGTATTTACTATTTTATTGGTCACAGAGGTAGATTATACAAGTTTTATACACTGGTATTTACTGTACTCTAGTGGGTTCTCAAACTGCACAGGCTGTTGTTGTATGATTGATGGTTTTTGTATCAGTGCATAACATTGCAGAATGAACTGTTTGCCTTATGCTGTTTGTGTACCAGAAGATCTTTTGGTTTATTTAGGTAATGCCTTAATGACAATTTGGTCTTTATGTAAGTAAGATATTTGGATGTTAAAATGAAAATGTGTTGGGTAAAATATGGCTTTAGTTGTGTATGTGTATTTATGTGTATTTAATGTAGGTATGTATATACAGACTCAGGAGTATGATCATGGTAAAATCTTTTTTCTTTTCTTTTTAACTATTCAGTTTGTATTTTGGAGTTGTTCATTTATTCAGTCATGTCTATATATGACATTTCTGAAACTGTAATGGCTTTCAGGTAGCCTATTTCACTTCACATCACCTTTTTAAGAACATTCAAACTACTTTTTTGCCATATTTATATGCTGATTATTTTCTATTTTTATTTGTTTGTATATCACAACGCCTCTTACCAAAAACACATTGTCAAGCATGCAAACATTGCTACCAAAATGTGCCTGTTAATAATTCTGATCAATTATGTGTCTGTCAGTCTTTTGTAATTGAATAGGCACACTTGTTTTTGTCGCATCTGTCTACCTTTTTTGATTTAACTCTTATAATAAATGGAATAAATTGATGTTTTTGTACCTCTGTCCATTCCTGAGTGTGTCTTGCAAAATACTTTGCTACTTTTTTTCTGCTATTAAATGTGATCTTATTAAAATTTGATAAAAGACATGCATATTTTTTTTTTCTTCTTAGCTATTTTGTGATGATAGGAGTGTGTGTGTTGCAGCATTTGTTTTAAACCAGCAGATGGCATCTTGGTGATTTGTGTGTCAGTGTGCCAGAGCTCTCCTGCAGTAGCTATTTTATGTCACTGTGCAGCACTTCTTTTTATTTTATGCTGAATGCCGCCCTCTCTCTGATTTACTAAGGTACTTTGTCATGATCGGTTCTGTGAAACTATCTTGTTCCAACGTGCAGTGTAATTTTTCTTCTAACACTCTGACATTTAATTATAGCAGAGCTCACAAATCATCTGCGGCTCTACAAGAGGTCCAGAGCTCAACTAAACACTGAATTTTCATACCTAACTACACTAAATCTTATTCACACTTCTTGCTTTTATCTCAGTACTTGATTTGTGTCATTTATTACCTGCTGAGATCTAAAATACAGTTACATGCACTTTCTTGTTGGTCGCTTGGAATGGATTGTGTCTGTCAAAAAAAAAATGACACTGGATAATCAAGAAATAACATGGAGTTGAATGCTTTTTCTAACATCAAGATTTTGTTCATTTATATTTTAAACCGTGTGGAGTCCATTTCGGCTTCAGTTATTAAAGCAAAAAAGACAATTCCTGCATATTTTTATTTTCAATTCAGCCTTTTACTTAAATTGATATGTAGATAATTTAAAAATAATATGCAATACCGTTCAAAAGTTCGGGGTCATTATGATTTGTGTATGAAATACTATGAATGTCTCTTACGCTCACCAAAGTTGTATGTATTTACTGAAATATAGTAATATTGTGGAATATTAATGTTTTCAATGCAAATATATTTTAAAATGTATTTTATTCCTGTGATGGTCACATGTTGGAACATCATTATCAATGTTGAAAACAGTTGTGCTGCTTAATATATTTTTATTGATATTTTTTATTATTATTTTGATTAATAGAAAGTTTAAAGATCAGCTTTTATTTAAACTAGAAATCTTCTGTAATAATGTAAAAGTATCTGTCACTTTTAATCAATTTAATGTGTCCTTTCTAAATAAGTGTATTAATTTATTTAAAAAAATCTTGCTAACCTCAAACTTTTGAACGGTACTGTATTTTAATATATTTTTTATTTTATCAACATCAACTTGGATGAAAGTATGCTGTATTAAAAAGACTAACGGTGTGACATACATTTGTAAAAGTACAATTTTGCTGCATTTTAACATTGAGTGAAAGAGACATTTGAATAACCATATTTCTCAATTGTTTTAGAAACATCAGTTTGTGGGGTTGCATATCCTTGTGAAGGGACATTTTGAAGCGTGTGTGTTTTGTAAAAGAAAAATTGAAGTGCAACACCCTTTCTTGTCATCTTGTCCCTCAGGACATGGAGCGAGAGGATAAGTGAGGAGTTGCTATAGAGACTTTCTCTCAGGGATGAAGAGATGCTATATTCTGCAGGATTATAATCAGGAGAGGAGGAGTGTGAATGTGTTCGTGAGACCAGATGATGGTCTAATCAGACGTGTGTTTGCGTGAAATGCTGTTCAACTTTGATCAGGACAGTGGAGTAATAAACAGGAGTGTGTTTTGCAATCATATTTCTCATTGCCTCAGGAATGAGTGAAACTAGTATGTGTGCAATGGGATATTGCGTTTCATGGAACTAAAAACAATAGCAGATGAAGATTGATGAGGTCTCTGAGCATGTAGGGTGTATACAATTGTCACCTTCACTTTCCTCCAAACATACAGACTTACAGAGCAAGCATTTATGGCCATGTATGGTTATGAGAAAGCAGAAATGAGACACAAAAGACACAGAAATAGTCGACAGAGAAGCATGTGCAGATTTCTGTTCAGCTTGGCTGTGTGGTGAATGCATCTCTGCCAAGTCGCTCTCTTATAAGCAGCCAGAACCATCTCCTCATGTTTTCATTTAGCTCCCTGCTTACAAATTGTCTTATTTTGAATGATGTCTCATATAAAGAGTCAGACAGTACTGGACTATAAAAGAAAAACCAGGTCTGTATATGATTTATGACTGTGCCCTGTTGCTCTGACAGGATTTGATGGAGAAGTCCTTTCATGCACACTTGTTTTTTCATGCACAAGTGTTTTCCAAAAGTGTCCACCCCCTTCCATTTTTATTGGCACGCTATGTGACAGCTAATGTCTTTGGCACTCATTGAGCACATTGGAATTTAGAACCGGTTTTTGTCTTCTGCTTGTGCATGCAATGCAATAAATAGCAGATATGGAATTATTCACCTATTCAGTCTCGCAGGTGGAGGAATGCAGAATGTTGGTCCTAGATCAGCTGGATCTAGCAGGTCTTAGGCCATTCACATGTAACACTTTTTTTGCGTTTAAAATGTGAGGTGCTGGACAGTGGCAGTTTTTTTTTTATTTTTTTTTATGTGGAAGTTTTTAAAGAAGTTTTGGAGCGCATGCAGTGTCATGCACGATACGCTGCAAAATATGCCAGATGCGAGTGCAACATCACAACTGTCTAGCGCACTGTTTTACCAAACAATAGAAAAGCAACTCTTCTCTTCTCTCTCTTCTCTCTCTCTCTCTCTCTCTCTCTCTCTCTCTCTCTCTCTCTCTCTCTCTCTCTCTCTCTCTCTCTCTCTCTCTCTCTCTCTCTCTCTCTCTCTATATATATATATATATATATATATATATATATATTGGTGATGGTTAAGAAACCTATTAGCACTCATAGATATACAGGTATTTGAATAAACTCCAACCCTACATATTTATGGTGCAACTTGCCCTGTTTCTGCTATAAACCAACGAAACCTCTGTGGCGTGTTGAGGAGAGCTATGCTTTTACTTTCTATGCAGTCAAGTTTAAAAAAAAAAAAAGTTCAGCTTTAAAAAAACAACATATCAAGACTTTTCAGCTTCCTCAACGCCGTATTGCACAAACACATAAACAAGTTCTGTGTGAATGCCAATGGCCTTATATTGTGACCTGTTTATAACTTTGTTACTATAGAGTGATCGTGAAAGATGGAGTATCCCTCATCTGGAGAAACTGCTGCAGGAACATGGGACATTTGAACCTTTTTGAAAGGCCAATGAATGAAAAGTCCTTGAAGACTCTGTGTGATTGAGAGAATTGTATTTCTGACAAACAGAGAGCACCACAGGGAAATATTACACTCTGACCCTTCTCTCTGTAAACACACGCATTTGTTTTTCTGTCATGGTGGGGACTTCCCGTTGATTTTACAGTCCGATGGTTTTTATTGCATACCCCTGAGTCTAACCATCACAGAAATGTTTTTTATTATAATTTTTTATTACTATTATTATTCCGTTAAGACAGTATTTAGTCATTTTTTAAAAGCCATTTACATTTCAGGGGGACCATTGGCTGCTCATGCACAATGTAGGTGATTTTAAATTTTACTACCTCTATTGGGACAACACCACATTTTCTATGATATGCTGTGCTGCACATAGTAGTCCTCTTCTTAAATGGAAGAAGCCAATTTGTAGTTGTGTTAATGGTCCAACATAAGAAGGAAGTAATCACAGTACTCGCAAATGTAGGCTAGTGATAGATCTGCAGCACTGAATGACTGAGATCAATGTTCCCACTTCCTTTAAGCAGATCTCGGATGCTTCTCTGCTCACCCCAGTGTTTAGACGTGTAGTTGGAGATCTGAGGAGCAGAAAGAGGACAAAGTGTCAGCCTCAGGACCAGGATTAAAATGAGTTTTTGGCAGCTGCTCTGCATTCATCCACATAATAGCGTGAATATACAACATTATTGAAAGATGGTGAAAATGTCTGTCTGACAAAAGATTAAGTACCTGAGATGATGTTTCTGACATGTGTAATGAAGCGTGTGACATTTTATAATTGTCTGATGTGTCCTGATGTGTGTCTGTGACCTGGTTTCATTTGAGTGATCAAATCAGCTTTACAGATATTATTGATGGATATTATACTGAGGATGTCTACCCCCATCTCTCTTTATTATTATTTTTCTTTGTAGACATACAATATTAACAGTTTATCAGAGAGCATTATTTCCTATATACAGATGTGATAGTCTGTGTGAATGGATGGAGACAGGATACAGAGACTGAAGTGATGACAATAAATGGAAAGAGCAAGAGAGAGAGAGAGGACATACAGCATTCATCAAAGTGATTCATCTTTTTGTTTGTTCAGAGAAATAAATGATCAGTCTCTACTTCCTCTGACGCAGCAGTCCGGTGGAAAAAGCAGCAACAGAGTAACAGTAATTGTTACATAACAATTGGTCTGAGTAAAGACAGATGGCATAAATGCAAGCCAATGCAAAGTGACAAACGCCTGAGTGGATTCAATTTTGTTTAGGGCCCCAAATACAAGTGTTCATTATTTACTGCTTGACTATATTTGCCTCAATGAGGTTGAGCTGCAGCTTCTATGACCTGCTTTTGAACACACACTCTCTCTGTCTGCAGTAATGGCAGTAAGTCACTCAGTCTTTCCACGTTGCCCGACTGGAAACTCAACAGGACTGGAAAGTGTCTGTCCTTGGCAGTCCCTTGAAGAATTGTTTTACATGGTGTTAATGTTCAGCAACCACTTTCATACTGAATGTTTTTATTGCTTTATTTGTGAAGTCAGTCAGACAAAGACATGGTCTCTATAGCAGCTTATGGCTTGTGCGAGATGTAGATGGTCTATCTCTTGTGGTCAGTTTAGGCAGAACCAGCAGTAATTTTCAACCAAACAAGTACAAATGTACTGGGAGACGAGAAGCTACTGGTACAGAACTTTTTTTATTTTTGCTTACTAAATTTTACCACATTACACAACTACATTTTGTATTTTCACAGTAGGCCTTGAGAGTGCAGAAAAATAGGCATTTACAGGGGCATTTAACAATCGGTTAGCCTAAAAAATAAGTTTGTACATATTTTAGTTTTACTGACTATAGGGACAATAAACGCACACATGTTTGACGCAATAAACAGAGTTACTCATCGTGTTTGAAATCAGTAAAATTGAATGCAGTCACTGTATTTGTGAAGTGATTTTGCACTTGGGACTTGGATTTAGCACTGAAACTGAAAATGCAAAGCGGGAAGTATGTGTAAGAAAGAGAGACTGATTGATGGGAAAGTTTTTCTATTTCTGTGGATTTGCTTCAGGCGATGAACTTTCATCACAAGAGAGAATTAGTGTGTGGGTGGACATGTAGCTGCTCTCTCCCCACTTACATGTTCTTCATACTTTAGTGTTGAGCCACACACACACACACACACACACAAACGGACACACATATATCTTCACAAGCACATAAACACCCTTCAGGATCTGTGTCAGACACTTGTCCTAGTTCAGACGTGACACCGATATGACTAAATAAGCTGACGCCGCGTTTCCCCTGCTGTAGGGACTTCATTTTATCCCTTAAACAAACCAACTCTGAAGTTCCCTGCTTTTGGTCTCCCCTCAGCCACTCTGGCAGCTCCACAGAGGCCTTTATTATTTCACCTGCAAGCAATGAGAGCCGAACTACACACTGTATCAGTAGAGAGATCATTTTGCCCTCAGTCCTCCCCCTTTGGTTTTCCTCATATCACATGCTGTCTGCTGTCAAAGTCAGCTGCCTAGAAATGAGACAAAAATTCTTGCTTTCTATTTTCCACTCTTGCTTAATTTTTATTTATTTATCCTCCTTCTAACACTATTTTTACTAACTCATCACGCCAGAGTGGGCCACAAATGCACAATTTTGTAAGATTATGTAATATCCCTGAGAATTGAATGCTCTAACAGCTGTTCTAAATTGTTTTTGCTCTTGGAAAACTTTATAACTTATATTCATAACTTTATTCCAGCTAATAATTTTTATTTAGCATATAAGGCCATTACATTTTTGGAGCCAAATCTTCACTATGTCTCTGCACTCCGAAGTCCAAAGCCCATTATAAACCCTGTTCCCTCCCCTTCAAAATGTTCTTCCCAGAATTCCCTTTTTCTGCACTTTTTCACTGTGAACAGAGAAAATCCGCCAAAGCTCATCATGTGGCTGTCAGCATGTATTGGAGCATGTGTGTGTGTATGTGTGCATTTTTTATGTTGCTCATTGCAGATAACAGCATGCTCAGCCATCCTGATATACCCACAGATTGAACGCTCCACTGCAGGAGATAAATATGATATTAGACAGGCAGCAGAACAATTATAACGTACATGGATCATGCATTGGCTCCATGCATGTTTTATAAGGCATGAATGATGCTACACTGCCCATAAAGTCATTGTTAACACTTTAGTTTAGGGTCCAGTTCTCACTATTAACTAGTTGCTTATTAGCATGCATAATAATAGGATATTGGCTGTTTTATTAGTACTTATAAAGCACATATTAATGCCTTATTCTGCATGACCATATTCTACATCTCTTCAGTACCTAAACTTGACAATACCTTACTAATAAGCAATAATTAAGAGTTTATTGAGGTAGAAGTCATAGTTAATAGTTGAGAATAGATTGGACCCTAATCTAACGTGTGACCTACATTTTATTGCAGGTATGTTGCCAGGTCTTTTGAGAACTTATTTTTTCTGGTTAGAGTATTTTGTCCATTCCAGAAACTATGCACGCTTAATTATGCTCATTTGCATTTCTACATAATCAGACTTGTCATGTAATGATTTGTCATGTCATCAATTGTTAACATTGTCAAACCTGACATGTTGAATAAATTTGCGATATTTTAACTGATCCGGACAGTGGACCTCATGATTAACAATGACTTTTTTTGTCTATCATATGGTACAAATAGTACAAACCACTTTTATAATAATTTTGTGTTGTTTTCAGAGCTTTACAGCTCATCCTAATTTACTTGGGAAATATTGGTTATTTATTGTTTTTATAATTCATTATTGACTTTATTGCGAAAAATTGGTAACTGATCTGGAATATGATGACGTTAAATTAGTAGTAATCTAAATTTTGTTAAATCATGCACTCCTGCAGCTTAGTATTGTGAGTTGCTTTCTCATCAGAGAGCACAAAAAACTATAAAGATGCCATGTCTGCTTCAAATTAACAGTCCCATCTGTTCTCCATTATTTAGTGCTAGAGCACAAGAGTGAAAATATAGCACAGAATCAGTTGAACTACAAGGAATCCCAACAAATCCCAAACACATTTGAGTGAAATCTACACCAAGGACTAACACACGTTTGCAGTATGAAGCCTCGGAGGTGTGGTGGTGGATCGGCCCTTTCAGGCCTCGCTGCCCCTGGGAACCGCTGGAAACCCTTTGTCGGTCTCAAGAGGCCACTGCGAGATCTGAAGTGCCAAACAGCAGGAGGTGATGCCATACAGACAGCAAAACATCACAGATCAAATTAATCCATTTCAATGTAATGTATTTTATTAGTATTATTGTGTGTTTACAATTTACATACAATATTGTCAAAGCATCATACACAAAACAAGTAGACATTTATCGAGATATTATGAAGAAAAATATCTGTAATATATGTACAGTGTTTGTACTGATCAAGGCAGTTGTATTTATACTGTTGTTTTGTCCCCCTCTGTTGAAATTGCTTTCTCGGGGTGGGTGGTTTGGGTTCTCCGTCAGATAAAATCGCGTTCTGGGGGAGGCCCCCTCAGTGGGGGCCCTTAGAATCGTCACCATCTTTCGCCCCGCTAGTGACGGCCCTGCAAAGAACACCAACGGTTTTGCGAGCTAACACAAAGTTTATCAGGGGAATGCTAAACATTTACGAGAGAACGCAAAAGCATTGAAGTGTTTGTTCCTCCCATCTCATATTTTTTCCATCACGATGATCCTTTTGGGGCTCCGTATTTTTTAGGTGTTTGCATATGAAGTCTAACTTCACATGCATATTTACTGTTAAGCAATCTTCTGTAACCTAAAATATCATAGATTTAACATTAATTCAGTATTACTTCTATATAATTAATCATTTTATCTAGATCCCTTGTGCTTTTTCACAATCTTGTTTACTTATGTTGAGATGTTGAGGTTGCTCTTAGTGCTTCCTTGTGTTTATTTTCAGAGGACATTCAGCTGCAGTTACAGAATCTTCTATCCAACAACTTCTCTGCCTTCTACAATAAGAGATCAAAACACACACACACACACACACACACACACACACACACACACACACACACACACACACACACACACACACACACACACACACACACACACACACACACACACACACACACACACACACATTAACAATGATAGATTGATTAACACACCATCTCATTGTTGAAAAATGATTTCCTCATAATGCGGCGCATAAGGTTCAAAAGTAACTGTATAGAGCATTTAATTTCCCATAATGAGGCACATTAATGTTCAATAGTTTCTTCTGTGATGTCATTGTCTCTTTCTGCAGGCTCTTAAGCTTCCATTGTGTGTGACATCACTGTTCTCTTCTGTCTTTGTCTTCACCCACTGCTGTGCCCGTGTGTCCGTGCCCGTGCATGAGGGAGTGATTCACTTACAGTAAGCGTGCTTATCTCACTGCCAGGGAACACACTCACATTACCACTGGGACACACACAGGAAGAGAGAGAGAGAAATTAAAGTCTATACACAGACAAACTGCAGACTTACACCACACCAAAACTGTATATATATAAAAAAGGGAAGATTTCAGTAAATTGTGGGAATAATTTTTTTTTTTTTAGCAGTGATGTATTGTTAATGGGAACTTTTTTTTTTTAAATAAAAAAAGGTCCATTTTCCTAAATCACATCTTTAAAAAAAAAAAAACCAAACATCTTATCTATTACAAGATGGCGTTGGCAGCCCCTGAGCTTTCACAGTAGTGGCCTGAGAGGTTTAATGTTGGCTAACACATGTCCTGAAGTGTTGGCAGCCCATAAAAAGCAGGATCGGATCTAGAGACTTCTTGAGTCTCTGTCTGACACATGGCAAAGGTGTCTGATTGGCCGTCTTTGCAAGAGCTCTTGGCACTGTGACACTGCAGTCAGGATGTTTCAACTCTCTGTAGACACTGTGGCTGCTTATGTGTGGAGATCACACCCTCCTCTGCCCCATGTGCCCACATCCTCACATCTTCTGATATACGCGCACACCCGTTCATCAGGGAGGAAACTCATCTCATGCACTCAAAAGATAAGGATCAAGATGCTGGAGAACTGGCAGAAAGAGTCTGTTCCTTCCAAATACTCACAGATATGTGTCTTTCCAAGAGTGCTGGCTGCTTCAAAGCAGTTTTTGACACATGGTGTGTCTCCCTGTATTAAAGCACTGATGTGCAGGCATCAACAAGCTTCTGAAAATGTGTGAATTGAGGCAATGAAAGAATATAATGAAGGTAAAAACACAAAGTAAAATAAAAAATAAATAAAATGGTTAAATAAAAATAATAATTATTATTAATTTTTTTTTACTTAAAATTATTTTCTGGTTGAAAATGGTCTTTGTGTTTCTCTTCATACTTCAAGTAATGGCCAGAAAGACAAAACAAATGTAGGCCTAATACTGTAATTAACTGTTTGCCAGTTGAAGCAGAAGAGTATTAGATCACAAACTCTCACCACGTCTCTCGCTTCATTTTTCCAGTTTTTAAAATATCAAGGCACATTACTGGCACAACCGTTTTACTTAACTTTTTATCGTTTTTAGAAATAAATAAATAAATAAATAAATAATTGTATTACAAACTATAATTGCAATTTGTAATATAAGCCTATAATAACCTACAATAAAACAATATCTCTTTCACAAATAGGTTTTGTTTTGTTTTGTTTTAACCTTTTAATAATTCACAGATTGGCCTAGCCTACTATTTCACACTCGTATTTAGTTAACTTTATTTCTTAACACATAGGAGAAGGTTTACATTACTTATGTTCCTTCTCAGCTCTCTTTGCACACAGGCGGGTTAAAGATCTCTGAAAGATGTCTAAATCGACCAATAGGAGCCCTAACTGGCAACAAAAACGTTTAGAAGTGTCATGAATATGTAAACATTTATGGACCACCAGCCAATGAGAGACGCGTGGGGGCGTTTCTCGGAGACTCCGCACAGATGTTTGACTGAATGTGGGATTGGGGAGGAAAATGATGGAGTCTTGATGCGTTGAGTTTGTGTGTGAATACGAAAACAGCGCTGGAATTTCCTCCTCTCGACCGGAAAACCACCCCTGCCCCTCGCCTTCAAACTCCTCAGTTTGGCTGTTGCCGGTATACGTCCGAGTGGGAAAGGGATTTCTGTCTCGCTGCCGCTCTTTGCCCTGGGATAGCCTGCCTGGCTAAGGTTAGCCTAGGCTGCTAGCGGTGCTCTATGGGAATATCCAGCCAGAGCGGCTCTTTAGCTCGCTAGCGGTCTGATGCAGCCACGCGCCTCCCGCCGCAACGGGCGCATTCAGCCGCTACTGCTGCTGCATTATTCACGGGGTGAGTGCAGGAATGCGACCAGAACCAGGATGTTGATGAATAATATCATGATAAGGGTCTCTGTGACTGCAGGGGTTTCATTATTGATTGTTGTAATAATCTCTTAAGCTATATTGCTAGTCAGGTATTTATAACAACACTGTGACTTTAAAAGCGGGTTTTTAACCAGTAACCTGAGAGCAAATTTGTGTGAAGTCAGTTTGACAGCACTGACAGTGTATCAGTTTGTATTCTTCTTTGAATGAGGATGTGAGATGTTTGAAGAAAGCCTTCAGCAGTCTTGTATAGATAATTATACCTTCTCGTGAATGTTTAAACAGCAACAGTTGTGAACATAATTAAAATAAATGGTTCTGGAGTTCCTTATCCATTTCGAGCTAAAGTTTATTACTTTTAATTAAAAATATAATTTAACCTCAGCTATATTCATTAAAGTTTGACAGCATGAAACAACAACAACAAAAACGACTTTAAAACAAAAACTGATCCTGCAGGATATTTAGGCAATAAGAGGGGGAAAAATGCTGTTGTACTGAATATCAGCACAGCTGGCTGTAATTTGCTTGTTGTCATTATAGTGACTACATTCACAATATAACATAGCCTCAATTGTCTTTTTGCTTTTGTAAAACTACATAATACAAACATTAAGGATACAATGTTTATTAAAACATTATTTTAAGCAAAAAATTTCCCATTAATTTTTCCCCATAAGCATAAGAAAGAAGTAATTTGTTAAAGAGTTATAAACCAGAAACCAAACTAAACCAGCTACAAGGTGAATGACAACATTACAAACTTTGATTTGACGCAAAAAAGTAGACAAAATTGAACAAGAAGACTCTACATCACTCTCAGTGCTTCATGGGAGTGGACGGGCGTTAAAGAGTTCCTTTGGTACAATTTGCTTGTTTTGATTCTTGGATTGGTGGAGATTTTATCGCAGAATAGTGGATAATGTAGTTTTTCACCAGGAATTCCGCTGTAAAACACAATTATTTAAAAAATAAGTTGCAACTTGCCATCGATTAACAACCTCGTAGCTCTTTCTTTATAGTTTGGTATATTATGGTTAAAAATAAATTCCGCTATTTAGTAAAATGAACAGGATTTTTACTTCTGAAACCCAACTATTGCACTCTATGCTGATATGATATGCCTCAGAGAATTAAATTTGAGGATTGAAACTAACAATTGTATTAATGCAGTGCTTAGTCTGCTTACATTCTACCATGTTTTACTTGTGCGCTAAAATAAAATACAACAATAACTTCTGATCTGTTAAATTTTCAACAGTCTTCAGAATAATTGTAACTGGTCCAGAAGATCTAATCTGGCTGCACTTTGCTGGTTTTATGAAATTCGTTTGCAACTTGCACAGCTAAACAAAGTCAGCCAAATCTCTGTATCTCTAGATATCATCGCTTTCCATTTCCCTGCACAGATATCTGATAAGGATTGTTCTCTTTTGCTGGTATGAATCAGTGTTTAAACTCAGAATGATTTTGTTCAAATGATCAGTAGAACTGACATATGTTTTTGTTTAGATGCAGAAATTGGAAATCAAAGCTTGACATGAGTTTATTAATTGATATCTTTTTGTGCAACAACCTTTATCACTGAGATCTAACCATAGTCCTCTTTGTCTCTGTAGGTTTATTGACACATGCAAACGAGGAATATTGGATTACCATGCACTGCTAATGTTTATTTTGAGGGATTTGCTGTACAGAATGAGCTCTGTGAGAGCTGTCAATCATCCTGGTGGATTTAACATGTCATGCCATCATGCAGATCTGCGATCATCCACATTAATGTTTTGATGGCAAGGGATCTATGTGTTTTTTTTCTTTCCTCTACCTGATTTTAAACTCTGTAAACATCAATGAATGCACACAAGCTGATTTTGGACGGATACTTTTGAGAACTTTTCCAAGGAAAGGATTTGTGAGGGGGTGGCGTCAGAACGCGACAGTATTTTAAACAAACTGTTAGCTCTTTAAAGAGGAAAAACCATGGCTTCGGTGTGGAAGAGACTGCAGCGTGTTGGGAAGCATGCTTCCAAATTCCAGTTCGTCGCCTCCTACCAGGAACTCATGGTGGAATGCACAAAGAAATGGTGAGTTGTCACTGCTTGCATGTCTCACGCGTGCCGCTACTCATTTCCAGCCCAGCTTGTGCGTGTGTGTCTGGAATGCTGAGTTGGCCCGTGACGTATCTGACTAACGGCAATGATTTATCCATTCCCCCGGGCATTCCTGTGTGTAGGGAGAGGCAATTTACTACTATAACTTTCTACATCGTTTTGTTTATTTTCTCTCCTCTCTGTTTAGGAATTGTGCATTATCGGTTACAATGAAGGAATGTGTCCTCAAATTTCTGCAGATAGGATGTAACTCAAATTGGACGAAGTGAGATGTTAATAATAACATAGGCCTATAGCATATGTTTAACAATTAAATGGGTGCAATATAATACATAATTCTGTATCTTTGTATTTTACATAAACACTTGGTTGTCTCCCTGCATTTACCAGGTTTACATATAATGTTTTTTTTAGGTCCATCCATACTCTCTTTAAACCTCTTTAAGAAGTTATAAAAAATTATTATATAAATGGCAAATAAATAGTTTTACAGTGTGTACCACCAGTTAAGTTTGAGTACCCAGTCCTTAAGTTTGAGTACCCAGAAAAGCGCTATAAAAATGTAACAAATTCTTATTATTATTACAGGTGTCTCAGGAATTGGGAATATTCATGTACATCATCAACATAACATCTTTTTTACTAGAGATGCTCACTCTTACCATTTATTTATATTCGAGTAATTTTTGTGCAGTCATTTAATCAACTTATTATTGTTCTAGACAACAGCACTTAATTTCATCTAGGTCATGAGGTGCTTCATTCTCTGAGATTTTATGTTTATGTCTTTAAATGTTTGGGGAAAAATTGTCTCCTCCGGTGGATGTCTTTTAAAGTCGGCATGAACTGAAAATTCACCCTGTCTGTTTTCTAAATGCGTATTATTGATCTCATCGGGAGCTATTCAACATGTCGTTTTAAAAGTGACTGACCTTGTCATTTTTTATCAAAATATAATAACTTGATCTTCCGGTGAAACGGCAGACTCCTTTCTAGTGACGTATGCCGGACTTCTCCAATCATTTAGTCCACTTAAGCCCCACCAAACGATAAATAGAACTAAGTCCCCGTCCTACTTTTTTCAATAATCCATTTCACTTGAATATCCATCATAATACCAAAGAAAATATCTGTGGCTATTTTCATTTTCACACAACTTTAAACTTTACATTTGCTCCCAGTCTTGAGTGTTTGGTTACATCCTTGCTGCATTTTATGCTCACAGTGGAATGCTGCTCAGAGGTTAAGGTCAGGTTGTGGATTATGCTTTATTCGGGGTGAAGTACGCAGCAATTTTGTTAAATATCTCAAGTTTTCTTTGAGAATTTTGCCTTTGGTGTTTTCTTGCAGATTTCCAAAAAGAGTGTTTTGTTCTGCAGTCATGGCAATTGGCAACACATTCAGTGCTCCACAAGGGAACCATAATTCATATTTACAAGTCAAGTCTGAGGAGTTCAGGTGCAATAGGATTGTTTCTGGGCCCTGGAGGCATGTGTCTAATTAAGTGTTTTACTTTCGGGTTTGACGAACATACACCCTTGAGGTGTTTCAGATGTGAATGTGTCAGGTAATGGTATGGTAGAAATGCACTAAGGGCACTGTGTTGAGAATGCCTTTCTGTGGAAAAAAAATATTTCGTAATCAGGTTTTAAGACCAGAAAACATTGTAGACTGTGTTTAGGTTTGGATGCACAGACTGTTATCGGCATGGTGATTTGTGGACCAATGTGGAGCCAGAGCGGCGCTGGCGCTGATGAAAGAGCATTATTCACTTACTGACAAGAAGCTCAAAGGCGTTTGTATCAGGGAGACGTTTGTGCGTGTGTGTGTGTGACAGCTACGTGATCTGTGCTTTTTGGTTCGTCTGTCCAGTATGCCATTGTTCTGATGGAAAATTTTCCACATTTGGCCTCAAGTGGAAACACTTAAAAATAAATAAAGTGAAACCGTTTTCTCCACTTTTTATGTAGAAAAACCACAGGCATTTGTTCTGGAATGCTGAGGAGAAGGAAAATGTGTTCATGGGAGGAATAAAAGGATGTGTAAGTCAGCATTTGAATAAAGAAATAATTTTAATGACAAATCATTTTAGAAGTTTTAACATAGCATAACATCTCCACTGGTTCTGATCCCACACGGTTAATGTGAGTGTAGGGCGTATAAAAATAAAACATTCGAATGAATGTTAAAGCGGATGGAATAGGTCTAGTAAATCTGCCATGACCATCAGCTCTGAATGGCACGTGATGTGATTCTTGAGGCTGAAAGATTTCAATCATTGTCCTAGCCAGTGTTGTGAATGTGTGTGCTGTGCTGTGCATATGTTATTTGATCATTGATATCCGGTGGTGTGATTTATCTGTAGCCAGCACAACCGCTCTGCCGGGCACATAGTGCAGGAGCAGCGTCCAGTCAGGCCCCAGTCAACACCTTGGGCAGTGTTCCAGAAACATGCTGCTAGGATACGGGACACGCCACGGCCTGCTTAGGTATCCCCGCCTGTTGATTCAATGCCTTCTAGAATGTTGGCCTTTGCAGTTCTCTTGTCTCTTGGCAACATCAAATGTTTATGAGTTGAATGTTTCAGTGTCTCTGGTTTAAAGTGCTGTTGTGTAATCCTGCCGATTCCCACGCCTCTATAGCATAGCCACGGTGGTGTTTAATTACTGTGGAGAATTGCAGCAGTGATGTATAGAATGTTGTAAGAGACTTTCATAAACATCTTAAAATATGACTGACCCCCCAAACCTTTGAACGCAAGTGTTATAATTCAACTCACCTTCCTTGGGAGGACATACATTTTTATGCATAATCCATGTTTGTTTTGCGGACCATTTTGTTTCTTGGGGGTTGTAAGGTCAATAATGATAATATATAGCTTCCTTTACACTTTAGGAATGGGGTTCCTTTACAAGGGGTCTTTGGTGTCAAAAGGACCCCCCTGCTGTCCAGCATTGCAGCAGTGATGCTTTTAGAGTATTGCCTGGGGCAGCCAGCTGCTTTTGCTTTCAGGCCCGGTGCCACAGGTCAGTCTGACTGGAATGAGGAAGGGAAATCCTTCAAAGTGCTACAGCAGCCAAGCCTCAACTCAGACCTTTAAAATCCCAGCATGCTTCATGTGGGATTTCTCTTAGCTTTAAGCCCAGCATTATGTATTTCAGTGCTGCCAAGGATCTCGTCTTTACTGGTGTTTATATTTATATTTGACCCATGGGCACAGTGACACTGAACTTGTAATGAACTTACAGTATATGTTCATACAAGAAAGAATTGCATACTAAACGACAGCGCTCTCCATGTTTGAAACTTCATCATTAAAAATGCATTGAAAGTGCATCATACCTAATACCTAAGACTTGCTTTACTCTTATACACTTTTCTTCTTCTTTTTCTGGAGGGGTGGAGAAAAGAAGAAGATGATTGAATAGAGGGAGAGAGGGAATGTGGTTTACAGTGGGAAATAGTTTTACATTCTTTCAGCAGAGGGGAAAAAAAAAAAGTAGGTCTATTGCACTGCCTTTGCACTTTCTGGCCTGATTGTGACTCCTTTGGTTCTTCTGTCTGTAGGCACACATTTCATCAGAGCTGTTCAGCTCAGATGTGATCCAGAGTTCTAGATTTTATGTTATGTAATCAGAGTGAATACAAAACAACACATAGCATCTGCGCTGTGTTGTTTGCAAGGTGTCTAGTGAGATGGAGCACAGACTGAATATATAGCAATATGCTTTGTTGTTAATTTAAGCAGATTGTCCTTTTCCAGCTGTGTTTTCCATGTGTTCATCCATTTGTTCATTATAAGAAATGATAATTTCTCTCCTCTTATATTATTTCCTCTCGTGGCCTGAGGCCAGGACAGACGCTCAGCATAGCTGACTGAATTAATTTAGGTAATCTTCATTTGTTTTTATTTTATGACTTACTGCAACATTCTCAGAATGTTTTTCTGTTCTATATAGAACACTATGCCAAAAAGGTTCTAAAGAAGGGTAAATGTCTTGCATAATACTTTCATGTTAAACAGTTCATAATTTTTTTTCTAGTGATACAGTATGTTTACAAACTGTTTAGTTCATCATAATTAATTTAATGAAATGAAATCTCTAAAAAGATCCCATGGGAACCCCTAAAAAGGTTATATATAATGCACCTGGCAGAACCTTTTCTTCTAAGAGTGTTTACTTGTTTTTAATAAAGTTTAAACATTATATTAGTTAGGAAAATAATTGTTGATGCGGTATCAAAATTGGAATTGATAACTGAAATTATCTAAAATGTGTGTGTCGAAACCAACCATATTTATTAGAATACAAGGTTACGGGTCAAAAACAGTGATAGATTGTTAGTTAGTTAGTTTTGGGTGATGGGGCCTGTGAAAATGTTGTCAGGGCAAGTAAAAATCTGACTGGCATTCTTGAGCATTGAGCTGTGCCTTTGGCCTGAAAAATGGCAATTTAATGCTTAAGTTATTGTCTGTCACAATAAATCACCCTCTTGTCCACAACACTCACAGATGCCCCACTCCCTGTCACTCTGAATTAAGCCACTGAGGGTGAATGAAACAGACCCTCATTTGTCATTTCTCTTATGAATGGATGCTGGCACTGGGCAGTTTGTTCGTTTCCATCTTTCCTTTTTGTTGTTTAAAAGGAAAGCTTCAGGTTCAATGCAAGATATTCGATAGCATTTGTGCCCTAATGTTTACTACAGAAAATCAAGGTCAATAAGTGATGTTTTTCACACTAGTCTTATGAACAATGTAGCTACCATTTAAATGCCTTACTGTTCTTTACTTAGCTTTGCAGTAATTGGCATTATGGTCCTGATGCTGTCGATAGAGCTTAAGTTGTATTATTGATCCAGAGTGTTCCTTAAAGCATTTCTCTGTAAGTGTTAAACCCGTCCCTCTGCCTTCACTTCATGTGGATCACGTGAGGAAATGACTGATGCTGTGTAGGAGGAGGCAGTGAAGAGATGTAGATCTGTGTGTGTATGAGTGTGATTACTCATGCTGAGCAGACTGAAGGTTTAATAAGGTCATGTAAGTGATCAGGGAATCAGAGGGAGGTCATGATATAGCTTGTTTTATTGATCATCGCACCTCACAGTGAGCTGATCGGTGTTTCTTTCTCTCTCTTTTGGGTTTGGATTCATATCTTCTGGATGCAGTCAGCCCTCATAATGAAGAATGCATGGTGTTCTGCATCAATCAGTTTGAGTTAATGGAGTCCAAGCCCTTTCATGTGTCTCATGACACTGGGTGTGTATGGTTGTTTGCTCTCTGGCTCACATTAAAGCCTTTCTTGTTAACAGGACCAGATAAAGGGAGATTTTCAGCGACTTGAAATTACTCAGAGGAAATTATTAGTTTTGTAACCCTCAGTGATCTTATATAGCACAGCTTTTAGAATGCAGGGTCATATTGTATAGTTTTGTGGCGTTTTATTTTTTCCCTGAAGTTCACTTATAAAGTTTTATTGCGCCAGAGTCAGAATTTCTTTTTACACAGTTTTCTACCTGCTCTTTCATTTTAAGAATTTAACCGGCATATCTGTATCATGACGAGGGGACCATTGCGTACTGAACATTAAAGTGTGTGTTTATATCTTAAACCTCTTCAGTGGTGTTCAAAAATAAATGGATAAAAGTAAAGGCACAAGAGGAATTTGGGGTCAACAGAATTGTTAATAAATGAGATTTTAAATGTAGATAAAAAGCATTCAGTAATGATTTTCATGAAAACCACTGCAGGCACATTTAGATTTATTTCCTTTTAAGGCTACAAATCTACCGTCTCTGTTTTTCTCTCTTTCTCTCTCTCCATTTGTGCGCTCGGTCATTGGATGATTGCAGCACTGATTGCAGTTTTTCATGATGGCTTCAATAAAACAGGTTTTATTACTAACTCGTAAATTTAAAGTTCCATTACGATAAACTGATGACTGAAGGAAGTGTGTGTCTGTGTGCAAGATCTGCCGGTCAGAAACGGCTAGCTGATATGATCATGTGGGAGTCTGTGAACTTTAGCTAAACTGACTGATAATCCAGGGATCACAGTGCTTCTTTTGGAACAAACAACTGACAAAATGTTTACTTGCTATGAATTAATTAATGTTTCTGAAGTATTTCTTAAAACTAGAAGGCCAACACTTCTGCAAAAAGATTAATTTAGCAAGTTAAGAAAGTTATGAATAAATATCTGTATAGGGCTGAAACTGGCAATTAGTTTAGACTACTAATAGTCTAATCTGTTGATTAATTTCAAAATTGTAAATTGAAGTAATGCTATATTTGTCCTATACGTTGTGGGCAAAATAATAGTTTGAATGCCTCTATGAAACTAAAGTAGTAACAGATCTGTTCTTCTGTTTTATGATTTATATTGAAGTAATGCTGGGTTTAGACTACATGATATCAGCCCGATTTTGGCACGACCCATTTGACGCAGAGTGTCATGATGATTCGTAAACAACGAGCGTCGGGATGCAACAATTGTTCACTTTATCTTGTATAGGGTGTCATAGTGGACGACAGCCGATGCCGCATCATCTCACATGTGATCTGTGTGTGTCCTAACACTCCAGTTTAGTGATGGGGACACTAGGCAAAACTGTCAAAAAGCCCCGAGGACGGCAAGACGTTGTGCAGTGCCAGGTTGTCAAAAAACTAGAGCTCGACCGATGTGGATTTTTGAGGGCCGAGACCGATATTAGGGAGTAAAATAAGCCAGATATCGATATATATTGGCCGATATTTTTTGTGTATATTATAACACAGTAGCAATATTATTTATTAATATGTGTATAATATAGTACGGTACCAGTCAAAAGTTTGGACACACTTTCCCATTCGTGTGTACAAACCATTGACTCGTACTGTATATAGAATATACACAAACAGAATATTATATATAAACACATTTTTTGCAATGATCACTCAAATGTGGTGATCAAACACTTGTGTGACAAATATGTAATGGAGGCAGGGTTAATGAGAATGATACATTTGAGCTGTAACCAAACTAGTTTGCATCGCATGTTCTATTCATTATATTCTAAATACTGTTGCATAATCTTCACTAATGTCTTAGTTTTAATGCATTTTATAGTCACGTTCTATAAAAAATAACTTGGGCCTATATCAATAAATATATCAAAAGTGTCACTGCAAAACCTTATCTTCTATTCTTTGTATTAATTCCTCTAGTCTCTACAAGTGGTGGAAGAAGTACTAAGATATTTTACTTAAGTAAAAGTAATAGGCTAATACCATAATGAAAACATGTTCAATTACATGTGTACTTTTTACTTAAATACTATTTTAAATAAGTAGTCAGCAAAATGTACTAAACGTAAAACTACTCATTGTGCAAAATGGACCTTTATAAAGTGTTATAATTATATAAATTATTGGAATATTGCTTGATGTTGTAACTTGGCGTTTTAGGCAGAATGGGGTGACACAGTGTACACTGGACACGGCAAAGAGCCCGCTGCAAAGTATTTGTCCTTCGTGTCAGTACATCATAAATAGAATGAGACATCAGTTTACTGTCTGAGATTTATCGCGCCGCATCCAGTGTAGACAACATCACTGATTATAATGGGTTTTGTCGAATCACATCACTGGCGTGCGGTGTCTTGTTCAGGCAGCAGTAGTCAAGCGGAGTCTCAACGGTAAGTTGCTAACTAACTAGTTACCAATGCGGTGGTGGCTTGAGTCTGTTGAATGGTGTTTTAATGCTATGTTGTCACCTAGTTGGTGAGACACAATGCTATAAAGTAAATAAACAATGTCCCCGTCTTTTACTCACGAGCTTATCATACTCATTTGCTACATTAGCTAGCTAGCCATGTTTCAAACCTTGTCAGCGGAGTGGAAGCTAATGTGTGCGCATCTTACACTGAAGAGACCTCCTTACTGAAGTGAAAGTGTTGGCTGGTGTCACTACTACAGTACACTACATTGTATGTTCTGTAAACAAAAAAACAAGTTCATATCGGCTAGGGATGCACCGATACCACTTTTTCCAGACCGAGTCCAATACCGATACTTTCATTTTTGGTACTTGCCGATACCGATAGCGATACCATGACCAATAGCCTACCTGTATTTTTAATTTTCAATTCATTTTTTATTCATGCATTTGTAATTTTTAAATGTATTGGTAGAGAAACCAAAAGAATATCAATCATATTAGTTTTAATATTAGTTTATTACATTTAAACTTAATTTGTTCATCAAATATATATTTCATGCACTGCATATTCATTACTGTATAAATGAAATATAGATGGATCTTTTTGTAAAGTAGAAAAAGGTAGCCTATTTAGTCAAGAGCAGTGAGTAATTTATTTATCCTTTGTTTGATTAACATTAAAACACAGCAGATTTATTAAACTGCTGCCCCTTTAAGACCGAACGCACCATTTGAATTATACGTTCTACGTCCACTTGATATATAACAGACTTTGTTTACTAGGATACTCGCCAAGACGGGTGTTTTTACATAGTTTTGTGTGAATTCGTCCGTATGCGCGCAAGACGTCACGTGAAAGACTTCCATTCAGTATTCCCGCGCTGTCTGAGGCGATGGTTTTCGGGGCGCGCGCTTTGGATGTTGGAAGTTCATGGAACTTCTTGACCTGCAAATGTCCTGTAATAATGTAGGGGACCACTCGTTATACATAAATCAGGTAACAGTGCTTTAATTACATATACGATTTAGTTTTAATCCAAATAACACGTGCTGAGTGAACGATCAGCAATCAACAGCGTTCAACAGAAGTGCGCTCTCTCTCTCTCTCTCTCTCTCTCTCTCTCTCTCTCTCTCTCTGACCAGTTAACGTTAATAATAAGCTACATGCCTCGTTTTACTTTCTTTGCCATTGACATCCGACTGAACTAAAAACTTTCCACTGACGTCTGTGAAAAAGGGATGCGCTCGACCAGCTTGCGCGTGCGTCTGTGCCGTTGCGCGCTCAATCCACTGCGCCTTTTTCTCTTATCAGCTTGCGCACCACAGCTATAGGCAGTACTATATTCCGTTTAATATTCCACTGATAAGATACATTTACTTCATAGACAGCCTTCTTTTTTGTCCCCATTATAATTTGCACAACCAAAATGCTTGCAGTGCACATAAAGTCCAGTATATTGGCTATATAAAACAATATAATGGTTCTGTGCGTCAGGTCTTAGTGACAGCAGCTTAATATACTGGCTGCCAAATTGAGATATTAACAATATCTATTTGGCAGTTTTTCCCTATGGTGTTGATGTGAAAATTGTGGCCAGGGAAAATGCATCTGAGTGGCTTGTAACTTAGCCCTGCATACTAATATTATAAGTGCACCCCAGAAAACGTATAAAACAATGCAGTTCATAACCCCTTTAAACTAATGTAGTTATGTTAACAAATGAAACCTTATTGTGAAGTATCACCTATTTTATTTACGTACCGGTATACCTCAAACGTTTTAAGACAGATATGTTTTCTCTTTCACTCACTTTATTCTAATAAATAATTTAAAACCAGGCCTACACAGAAATCAATTCTCTCTCTCTCTCTCTCTCTCTCTCTCTCTCTCTCTCTCTCTCTCTCTCTCTCTCTCTCTCTCTCTCTCTCTCTCTCTCTCTCTCTCTCTCTCTCTCTCTCTCTCTCTCTCTCTCTCTCAGCCGTATTGTGTGGCAGTATTGTATTGTGTGTTTCAGATCTCCCATTACAGGCTATTTAGTGTGTTAATCTTAATATCACTCTGTTCCAGTTGATGCTCTCATTGTCTTGCTCTCTTTATTTATTCAGAGATCAGCTCAGAGGGAGATTTCTGATTGACAGCGTCAAGGTGTGTGTTTGTCACAAGTGTTCATTCCATTTTATTGATGGAGCGGTTTATAGCCTAGAGGTGGTTGTGGAAGTCTTATTCCTCATTGATATTATTATTATTAATTTTTTTTGTCCTTCCGTTCTTCTGAGTCAGGATGTGGTTCAGTCTGTCCGCTCCTCCTCTCGTGGCATCTCATCCCTTCCTTTCCCTCCCTTTCCCTGTGGAGTCAGTCAATAAGGTCACAGATTGTACAAGCATCTCTTCATAAACAGCATTTTATAGACATGATCCATACATTTTAAAAACTGCACAAAAAGATTGCAATCATTCAAACAACCACGCGATCTTACTCCTAAATAACAGTGATTCGGCTTTGTCAAGTCACCTTTATTTTTATAGCACTTTATACAATAAAAATTGTAGAGATGCACCGATTAAAATTTTCTAGGCCGATTCCGATTTTTCATTGAGTTTGACCTGCCGATACCGATTTTAGCCGATTCCGATTTCATTTTTTCTAACCAGTTTACAGCACACACAAATATTTATTTTCTATATAAAAAAATAAAAATATTAATAAACATACTTTAACCCAAACTGAATAATAAAAACAAGTTTAAATGGTTACATTTTCTATAAATATTTGAGTCTTCATTTTCTTTTCTGACATAGCCTACTCCAGTTCTTGTTAAAACACACTAGACATGCAAATTCTGTGCATTTTTGGGACTTTTTGTGTGAAATCATATTTATTTTGTCAATCAAAAGTGTGCTTTCACTTTAATTGAGCGTGAGCAGCACAGCAAAAATAGACTTGGCGCTGAAACCCCGCTTCATTGCTGCTCACGCACGCGACGCTCCTGCTTGACGCTCACGCACTGCTCCTGTGCGGTGTGAACGCACTCATTGATTAACATGCACACCGGAAAAAAAACGCGCTGCTCACGCTTGTTGTGCGATGTTAATCGTGCGGCGCCTGAGTGAATTTGACAGGCATAAAATCGCCATATGTCAGACTGACCAGCCGGTCGCCGGTCATGGCCGTCCGATCACGTGAAAATCAGCCACCAGCCGATCAATCGGTGCATCTCTAAAAAAAATTTCAGCTTCACAATAATAAACAGCAAAGTAACAGAATGAGTGATGCAAACTTCATCAAATGTGTATTAAACCTTTTTGTTTGGGTGTCGGACAAAAAGGACAAAAATTAAGGATACAATGGTTTTCAATGGGGAAAAAGTCATTGAAAAGTCCCATTCTGATGATCACAAGTGGTCCCATGTTACCAGGTGTAAACAGCAATATCACCTGAGATGGATTTTAATGCCATATAAACTAAACACACGCCACCCTCTTTCTCGTTGTCTTAGTTTGTGATGGTGTGGGATAGCAGCTTTAGCGTTCGTGTTTGGGGCAGCTGTGCTTCTAGTGCCCAGTGAAGGTTTTTCCTCCTGGGTTTGCCAGTCTGTCCGTCTTTATACCCTCTCTACCCGCCTCCACTTCCTGCTGATAACGTCTCCTGCTGCGCTATGACCCACTTTGTTACTCCTTTTCTGTTTATTTATTTATGTCAGCCCTCCTCAAATCTACAGCTTTTGTTTTGCTGTAATCTTGAAGTATAAATGGTGTCTTGAGGTAGTTTGCCTCAGAGATAATTAGTTTGTTGCAATGTTGTATTTAAAGAAATTTCTGTTGTTTTCTGTCTTTTGTCTTTGTCTCTTTCTGCAATAGAAAGAATGCTTTGTAAAGGCTCAAGATGATTCTAAAACTTTCTCACACTCGCATCTTTTTCCGCTGTTTTTTATGGGGGTCTTTATAGTTTATTAATGGGTGTTGTTGTAGATCTACTTTTACTAGCTAGACAGATTACTTTCAGCTCTGTTATAATACTAAAGAAAAGCAGTTTCCAGATTGTTTAGATCTTTAGAATTTACATTATTTTAGATCAGGGTTTACTAAAGTCTGGTTCTGGAAGGTCCTTTTAAAACCTTACAAATTCCTTAAAACAAAGTATTAACATTATAAAGTAAACATTATTATTCTTTTTTTTAAGTCTTAAAGACCCCCTGTGGTGAAAATCTAAATTTTAATGTTTTTTATATGTCTATGTGGTGTTTTTAATATGCTTTAACACAAACCATGTGCAAATTCATCAACACCATTGCTGGGTATTTTCTCCATAAAACTTCAGTGAACCCAAGACAGTCTCAAAAACACGGGGCTCATTTGGATATTAAAGGAGAACTCCGGTCAATTTTAACATTGAGCTAAATTTTTTGTAAATTTGGAGTGCTGTCAATACAGAGAACAACGACAAAAATCGGTGTTGCCTACACCGTGTTATCCTCTTTTTAAGTTCAATCGACTACTTTGGACTTCGACCGAAAACAGGAACTAAATACAGGTATGTGCGCTGGCTGATATAACATAATTTTTGTTAATATCTTTCACATCTACTGCAGTCAGATTCACTCGTGTTCACTCTGAAGGAATCACTCAACATGGCTGGGCACTTGTATGACACATCAAGGATGATAAGAGGATAAAAGCAGGTTTAAAATTAGACCCCATTCAAGTCAATAGGGTGCAAATTTAAAAAAGAGGATAACACGGTGTAGGCAACACCGATTTTTGTCGTTGTTCTCTGTATTGAGAGCACTCCAAATTTACAAAAAATTAAGCTCAATGTTAAAATTCACCGGAGTTCTCCTTTAATGTAAACCGTAAACACATATGCTAAATGAAGCACGGGTGTAGAGTTACAGTCAAGTTATTTTAAGGCATGAATCTTTTTTTGTTTTTTTCCCCCACAGAATATAGCTAGTTTTAAAGCAGAAAAGCAAAAAGCATTAAATTACAATCAAGAAGCCAGAGGTGTTGTAGCCTTGTGTACAGTGCTTCACTTTGTTTTGACTCAAAAGTATTTCTTCAAAGTACATAACATGCTATGTTTGGAAGTCTTCTAGAGTTCTTTTAGTAATAAAAGGTGTGAACATTTATAGACCTCCAGGCTATCGATTTTGAAACTCCTGGTTTGACAGTCTTGGCTTCAGTCCTCTCACCTCAGATGTTGACAGGTTTCTATCAGCAGACACCGGCCAGGTGTAAGATCTACATAGCATGCCAGTGATGGAAACTGAGCAGTTTCACTTGAGAGTTTTTGTAGAGGACAGTATAAGAAGGACCTTGAAAGCACAGTCAAAGGAATGGATTTGTCAGATAAAGTAAATCATAGTGTATCTAGAGTTGCATGACCTGAAGCTACAAATCAGAGCTAAAACAACTGGCCGACTTAAAGGGTCTGTATAATGGGTCTGAGAAATAAACTGTGCCTTGGGGAGCACAGAGTGCAGGAATGAAATGTAAGAAATGAACCACAAAATGAGTTACATGTGTGGTTCTTTCTGTTTTTGGCAGGTTGCTGGTGGGATTTTAGCAGGAAACACAATAAACAATAGTAAAACAGTGAGGAAGTCCTGGTGAACATGTTGCCTGTGTTTCAGTTTCAGTGATAGTGCATTGCATAAATTGTCTGTGGAAACATACCGGACTGGCCTCTGGTGGTTCTAACCTTTGACATAAAGCCAGCCAATCAAATCAGAGTTTGCTATTGTGATGTACAATAGATGGACAGTCAACGGACTGGGTGTGCTATCTAAGGCTACAGGTTTATTAAAGGGATAGTTCACCAAAAAAAAAGAAAATTCTGTCATTAATTACTCACCCTCATGTCATTTCAAACCTGTAAGACTTTCGTTTATCTTCCGAATACAAATAAAGATATTTTTGATGAAATCTGATTTCTGTCCCTCCGTTGACAGCTACGCAACTGACATTTTGACACTTCATAGATATCATGACACACTTCATAAAGAGATTGTAAAACTAATCCATATGAATTGAGAGATTTAGTCAAAAGTTTCTGAAGAGACACAATCACTTTATATGATGAACAGATTTAATTTAGGCTTTTATTCACATATAAACATTTATTATTGCAGGAAAGAAAACATTATGACTATAATAAAAGAGATGGTAACATCCAAAAGTTACCAAAATTAACTGAAATGTATAATTTCAAAAATTGAGTAATGGGACAAAAAGGCCAGATGTTCATCTGAATGCGTGTAGTGTTTCTACTGTTCAAAAGTTTTGGTTGCCATGACTGCAATTATTTCATAAAAAATACACTAAAAGCTGTAATATATTATGACATTTTATTGCTATTTAAAATACCGGTAACTGTTTTCTGTTTATAGAAACAAAAATATCCTGAATATATGAAGTCAAATGGTTTTCCTATGAAGGCAAAGCTGCATTTTCTGCGTCATTACTCCAGTCTCCAGTGTCACATGACCCTTCAGAAATTATTCTAATATGCTGATTTTGTGCTCAAGTCAAGAAGCATTTATTATTGATTTGCTACTTAATAGTTTTGTGAAACCATAATACATTTATTCAGGATTCTTTGAACATAGTTCAAAAGAACCACATTTATTTAAAAAAAAAATTTGGTAACATTATAAATGACTTTACTGTCACTTTTGCTCAATTTATGTATCCTTGTTGAATAAAAGTTTTAAATCAGGGGGAAAAAATCATTGTGACCCAACCATCCATACGATGAAACATCATGCCATTATGAAAAACTGTCTGATAAGATCATGTGCATCAGGGCCTGCAGTGGAGCATGTCAAGCCTAGAGGAAGCACACAAGTACTGAAAGTAGGGATGGAAATAGACAGAAAAAAAGAAAGGAGGTTAAAGGGAAAGAGTTTTGCTATTTCAGAGTGAGAGATGACCGAAAGCAGATTGTCTTCAATGCTCCATGTCACACACAGCATGTTGCCGTAGGGCAGGAGGGAGCGTGTGTGTCTTCTAGAAATGTAGAGACAATGGGGTGTCTGTGCATGGTTTCTCTGTGATGCTCTCTCGTTGGTTTCCTGGACACAGTTTATAGTCATTGGTTGAAATGCTGTCAGTGGTGATTCTCAAATCTTCACAGAAAATCCTTTTTGGAGAGCACTGGGAGAGTGCTCTCTTCCTGGGAGAGAATAACTGATCTAGAATAATCCAGATATGCATCAGGGGTTACTTTAGATGGGCTTAGATCTGGTCTTCTCCATGTTTGCAACAGTTTATGAGGACAGTGATGTTTTTTTAAAATGAGACACACACACAAGACACATGCACAAACACACCTGTCAGATTGCGGTCAAGCCTCTTACTGCTGGTAATCCAATTCAAGCTCATGAGTCCTGGATCCTGTGTGTGTGAAACATTTTTTTTGTCCTTCAGGTCTAACAGTCCGTTTATCTTTAAACCTGTTGGTCTGTCCGTGAGTGTCGTCATTCACTTTGTGTATTGTGAATGTCGTACTGTAAGGTGTATTTGTACTTTAGCGTGAGGGATGAATTTAGGATATAATGTTTCTCCTGTAGTAGAGGTCTTGTGACCTGAACTCCATTAACACATTCATCTTATGCACACACACTTGCAACAAAAAAGCAGTGAGTTTGTGTACTGCTGGTTTAGGCTGTGTGTGATATGGTTATGATTTGATTTGCAGCATCATTTCAACTTTAACTCTTTCCTGAGAAGGCTGGCCAGCATCTTCCTCTTTTATTTCTCATCTTATCTTGTTCTTAGTTTGTGCACAGAAGAGTCCTGGTAGTGTTTCAGTTATTGTGTTTGTTTATCAGCTTTTTTAGCACTGGTTGTTTAATTTCTTTTTCTTTTGTCCTTTTTTTAGGCAACCAGATAAGCTAGTTGTTGTCTGGACTCGTCGGAGCCGAAGGAAATCTTCCAAGGTGGGTAATTTAAAAAAAAATGCTGTTTCAAACTAACAATGACTTGAGTATATTTATGTGTAGTCAATAGCAGGTTTTTGCTTTAAGTTACAGTCTTCATTTTTCAGTACAAGTATACATAATCACAATGCATAAATTTGAAGGATTAAATGCACATCACCTCTTGAAGACATTTGTAGCCCAATTAGTATGTATACATGCTGGACAATGTTGAGCTACAATCATATTTCCTAGATCTGTAAATCTGACTAAACAAAACCAGACTAGTAGAGTTTGAGTAGTTAGACTCTGACATTATGGGTTTAGTTTGGCTGAAATTTTAATGTATCGGTACCTATAAATGTACATACTAATTGAGCTAATGAGTGAGCTTGGGACGCCACAACTCCATTTTGTCCCTCCCGATATTGGCTCAAAAATGACACGCATCACCTTTATGAACCATTAAAGTTTTTTGTAACAGCTTATGTATGCATCACTCCCAACTTAACTGCAAAAAAATATTTCCTTACTAGGTGTTTTTTTTTTCAATTACAAATATCTAAACATTCTTAAATCAAGATCCATTTACTTGAGAAGCAAAATGGCTCAAGATTTTAACTTTTGTTTTCATGCTTCATGCATAAAACCAGAAAAAATATCTGCCAATGGGTTAAGATTTTTTTTTAAAGCTGGAAACTGACAAAGTAAGATTTTTTCTTTTTTTTTTGCAGTGTTTACGTAACAATGACTAGCTTATTGTATAAAAACTAACTGTATATTTTACATGATTAAATATGTTAGGTTTCATGTTGCATTTATTATAATCATCTTGTGTATCATGTAATGTCATTTATTTTGTTGGCAGTCTCATAGCTGGCAGCCTGGCATCAAGAACCCCTATAGAGGAGTGGTGGTGTGGCCGGTTCCAGAGAACATAGAGATCACTGTCACCCTATTTAAGGTACACACGCACACACACACACACGCACGCTTTCTCATTTAGAGGCCAAGTAGGCCTAGACGTTATTGGGGCCAGTTGTAGCAGTTGGCTGTTTCCCAGAAGCTGATTGGTTGGGATCTGCAGGTCTGCTGGTGTCTAGACATCCTGATTCCACACTGATTTAACTGCCATAGTCCACGATTTTAACTCCCTTCTCAAATGTGTGTGCAGCAGAAACTGACACGGCAGCAGGAAGCGTGTGCTCTGTATTTTAGTGTTTTTGAGATGGCGGTCAGCAGATTTTTCCATCTGGCACGAGAGAAGTGAGACCTTACACCCTGAATTGTCAGACCCAGGTGCAGCTACACAGGAAGTGCATCTGTTTGACGCATAAAGAGAAAGAGCAGTTTGTAGATCTGAGGTTCCTCATATTGACAGCAGAGGATTTAAGATGACAGCACTCTTGACTCCGATGACATTTCAGTTCATATATTTTCAGCTGTTCAGTTTCGCAGTGGCAAAATTAGCTTTAAATAATTGTATTTTTATATATAATATGTAGTCTGCATGCATAAATATGTATAGTACGTAATCGTTCAAATATTACTATACTTAATATGTATGCACGCAAAATTTGTATATATATATATATAACTATTTATTTTATGTATGTTATATATTTATGTAAATATTTTCCAAATATATTTCCTTATGCATGTAGAACAAATTATAATAATATATTTTATATATGATTATGCATATATTCTTAAAATATGAGATTCTGATCATATCTTCCATAAATGTAATAGAATTATGATATATTATATATCAGAATTATTTCCCTACCCCCACCACCACCACCACACACACACACACACACACACAAGTTAAAAGCTAGCGCTGACAGGCTGACCTGGTGTTGTATATCCTCTAACATTCTGCACATTGTGTTTACAAAGGTCACACACACAAAGTGCTTGTCCAAACATTTTCCTTATCAGCCTTGTTCTCTGCAAACCTACTCTGTGTCATGTTCAACTACATCTCCCAGAGTTCATTGCAGAGGACCAGTTTGGCTTTCGTGAGTTCATGAATGTTTCATTTGTGTACCGCCAGCCATGCGGTCAGCTGACCGGGACAGTTCTAGAAAAACAGAAGAGCAGCTCAGGTGAAGCTGTATGCATGTGTACCTTCATACGTGTAACGTGCCGTGCATGTTTAGCTGACCAATAAACTTGGTTCAACTTTGAAATAGGCTCAAGACAGGTGAATGTGAGAAAAGTGTATCACTGTGATTTTATATTATTGTATGCTATTGACAGACAGACAGATGGGCATCATATCCTCTTTGACGGAAATTTGACTGTTTTGGTCATTATATTATTGAAGCTTTAGATAAGTCATTTATGAAAGTGCCTCATCCCTCATGTTTTACATAACAAAAAAGGAAATGCAAATCTTGTTTTGTTCTGTAGAGATGGATTTGATCTGTGGAGGTGCTGTTTCCAAATATCTCTGCTACCAAAGACATTATACTGAGACCGTCTTTAATGAGCTTCCACTTTCATTTTTTTTAATGCCATCAATTTAATCCCTACTTTTTATTTTATTTTATTTTTTAGGATCCCCACGCAGAGGAGTTTGAAGACAAGGAGTGGACATTTGTCATTGAAAATGTGAGTGCTTTTTTTACACTCTTGTGGGTCTGGTGTTCTGCTGTGTGCAGCCTGACATCTAGTGGTCAAATGGAGTCATCACACTACTCTTACAGTTTCAGTTTCCAGATGAAGAATGACTGATTTAAGGCAGATGTTTGTGTCATATCATGTTGTTCTTTGGTGGTTCCTCACCATTGTACTCTAGTTGTTGTAAGTGTTCATGTGGTTTGAGATTACAGATAATTGACAAGTGGTTCTATAGTTTGGCTGAACTATAGTGTTAATTTTGTCAGCTATTTTTTTATTTAGTCTTAGTCCTGTGTCAAATGTTCTTTTAAATATCTGAGCATTTGAGTCTAGTTTTAATCAATGATGTCTTTCGAGAAAATTATTTGTACATTTCATCAGAATTATAAGCACAATTTAAGAGAATGTCAACTCATTTTCCTTGTTTATTTTACATAATCTAGTATACTGATTTAGTAAAGGTTATTTATCATGTACATGAACATACTCTCTACATTTATAAACTGGTAAAACAAGAAACTTCTCAATAATTAAAAGTGAAATTCCTAATAATACCAATAATTCCAAAGTTTTCTATTAAAACAACAGCAAAAAAGATTTCGTATTGCCACACAGAGTGTAAGTGTGTTTATTCAGTAACCACAATTGCAAACAATATAGTCTAGATCCACGTTTAGATTTATGACAGCTCACTGAGAAGATTTGATCACATGTTTAGTCGCAGCAAACAGCGCAAGCGGCTCGCGAAGGAACAGACTGACTGAATGACACTTTAGTTTTAAGCAGAATATCTCAATGGAGATGGCTAAACTCCAGCTTACTTGTTTGATCAAGTAAAACACTGGGCAGAAAATGTAAAAGCTCTAATTGGGGAATTCAAAATCTTGACATCTGGCCGCCGCAAGCATGAAAGCTCGTAGTAGAAGTATTGCATGTTGATATAGTCTCAACTATTTTACTTATTGGTGTCTCGTCATCATCTCGTCTTAGTCATGGGAAAAAAAGCTTGTTGAACATTTTCTGTCATAGTTTTCTGTGATGTTCTCCATTTAGATTAATTCGCCTTGTGTCTTGGATTAAAAGACTGTTTTATCAGAACCAGATCTAGCTTTTATTTGAGCTTAACATTTTAATACAAATACGATTACTTCATTCTGTCGTGTCTTTTGCTTTCTAGAAAATTCCTAGCTGTTTTGCGCTATAAATCTGTTGATTGTTGGAAGCATTTCTCTTGACAATGATTTGTGTCTCGGATGCTTTTAGATGTCCAAGACTGATGCTGCCGATCTTTACAGTGCAACTGCTGTACTGTACAACCTTTGACTGCTTTTTGCTCTTTAATTTACACTTAAGGAGACGATACTGGAATCTTTGCATGTGTTTTATATCCTCAACACACAGACACAGGGCTCTGAAAGATGGATACATAATTCGAGGCAGAGATTCTGGGACATGTGCTGTGCAAAACGTGAATTAGTAATGCTATCTTTGTATGATGATGCGGTTTGCCTTCTGATTAGGCATCAGTAAACACCGTGAATGTGAGTTTGGTGGTCGTGTCAGAGCTGTGTTTGAGTAGACTGTTTTATTTTGCTGCTGAAGAACACGCTAAAAGTTTCCTCTATCTTCACTTCTCTCCTGTAGTTTCATTACACAGTTGTTTTAATTACACAATTGATACTCGCATGTTCAGAATGACATATTAAGGACACTACCATTCAAACATATTTGGATTTTTCAAAAATAATGCTTTTATTAATCAAGGCCACATTAAATTGATCTACATTGACAATAAAGACATGTATCTAATATTACAAAAGATTTCAATTTTAAATAAATGCTGTTTTTTTTAACTTTCTATTAATATAATCGAAGAATCCTGAAAAAAAGTATATCGTTTTATAAATGTTTTCCACTTTGATAATAAAAATAACTGTTTCTTGAGCAGCAAATCAGCGTATTAGAATGATTTCTGAAGGATCATGTGATGCTGAAAATCAGTTTTGCGTCACAGGAATAAATTACATTTTAAAATATATTTAAATGGAAAACAGTTATATTAAATTATGTTTTTTTTTTATCAATTAAATGCAATCTTGGTGACTCGGTGAGCATAAGAGACTTCTTTAAAACATTTTTTTTTTTTTTCAACCCCAAACTTTCAACAGTACCAGCAATGTAGCATACTACGGTTTGAAGCAGACTGATTTGTTTGTAGCCTGTAGAGTTTATATTACACTAGTTTTCCATTCTGAACATGGCATCTTTGTGTCTCTAGAGAGAGGTTGTTTAGATCCACAAACATGGGCACCAGTCCAGACAGGGCTCTCTATCCATCTGTCTGCTCAGCAGACACATACGCAAACATCGACACACACAATAATGAAGTCACATCACCGGCCCAATGTAAGTGTCTCCAGCGCTGGCAAGCTCTCATTAATGTCTCTCAATCAGCATAAACACTCATGCAGTTCTCTGTGTGCGATGTGAAGTGAATGGATGATATGGTATTCCTGTGTATTTGGGTTAGAGTGGTGGGAGAGGAGGGTGGGAACACAAAGCATGAGATCTGAATTCCTCCTGTCCATACACACCTCACTAATAACAGACTGATCAAAGACATGCCTGTCATCTGACACCAGCAATGAGACGAGAAGAGATCCACACACACCAGGTTCCCACAAAACCCCTCGAATTCCTCCTTCCAAAAACAAACAAAAACACTGGCCACAAACTCTCTCTTTCCTCACACACGCCCACGCACACACCTCAACACTAACACTTGAAGTTAGTTACTTAACCACATTTCAAACATTTTTAAATTTATTTTTTCAAACATATAAAAGGTGTATCGGCATAAAATACAATATTTATTTTCATCAGAAATATGTTTGAAACAATTGTGAATTATAATTTGTTTTAAATAAAGTTGTGAATAGTTATAATTGACAATCAAAAAACCTGTTTTGGGACTTTTTATTTTATTTTGCACACTGGTTCATTCTACCCTGCGCTCCTGCCTGCTGTGAGAAACTGGGAGGAAAACAGAAGAAAGAATGAGAGAGGGATAGAAAGAGAGGAGTATAAAGGCGGGAAAAGAGAAGAGAGCATTCCAAGAGAGGCCGACATCAAAGCTCCTTGAGCTGCTCTATTTGGCACCGTGTGTGTGTGTGTGTGTGTGAGAGAGAGAGAGAAAACAGTGGCAGCATTTCTAGCCATTTTCAGTCTTTATTCATATCAGAGTCTTGTGTTCTGGTTCACTCTGGGTTTAAACCTGTGAGTTGTGTCTGTAGTTTGTTTCTGCATTACTTCTGTATTTGTGGAAATTGTTGTTTATCATTTGTTTGTCCACTGGAGTCATGTTCCTTCTCAAAAGTTCAGACTAGTGAAAACGCAGTCTCATCCTGGACTAATCTGTGATGTTTCCTTTAAAGTGCATAATGGAAAAATGGATAAATGGAAAATCAGAGCTGTTCAAATAATAATTGACCCAAAGTTCTGTCGTCATTTACTTTGTCAACTATTGCAGTATTTAAAAAAAGTGGAAATTTCCTCAGTCTCATTGTTTGTTCCATTGAAAAAACTGAGTTAATAATTTCAGTATTGTCATTTTTGGTGAACTATTTCTTGCTCATTTCCTCCTCCAGCCACTAGAGGGCAGCGTGTGATTGTCTGAAAATAGGTTCACAATAAGTAGACATGTCCTGGATTCTTGAAATGGATTAGATATAGTAAAGGGGTAAGAGAAAAGATGAAAAAATGTGAAGAAAATGTATAGATTCTAAGATAAAAAACAATAAACACATTTGTCGAAGAAGAATGGATACTTCCTGTTGTTCAAACAGTGCCCTTGTCTGTAGTTCTGAAGCTTGATCTTCAAGTCCAAGTCTTCAGGGGTCTGCCACTCTAAAACACATACACAATTTAGCTTGTTTTGTGTTTTAGAGTAAGATAATTTGCCAATTCCAGACCAGTTCTTTCTGTATTTCTCTCTCTCTCTTTTTCTGATGATCTGCTGCCTTTTGTGGCCACTTTAAATGTCCAAAACATTTAAAGTAATTTCCACCTCAGTTCTCCTTTGCCCAGGGGTCCTCACCACGGGCTTGGTCTGCGGCAGGAGCACATTACGTGGGCTACTGGTCCAAACGCTGCCCCTGGTCCCGTACTTCTCTGGAGACCACACAGAATAATTCAGCCACCCAGCCAGGCATGCTGAGCAAAGCTGGTGTGGAGAATGAAATAGAAAAGTTTGTGTGCGTCTCTTCAGGGATTAATCTCAACTGAATGTAACTGGCTCTCAAATTTTATTGCTGCTTTGCTTTGTGTAATTTTGTCCGAATAGAGTCAGGCGCACACAGATTTCACTTCAAATGGAATATTAACCTGTGCAACCTTATGGAGGATTTCAGTGAATTATTATTGTTATTTGAAAAATATGTTCAAGATGGTCTGCAGTTTTAAGTCTGAGTTTGGTTTTTATTTTGGTAAAATCTAGGGATGCACCGAGAATTATTTTTATGTTGTGGCTGATTCAAAATTCTGTACTATATTGTCTACATAAATTAAGAATGAATAAAGTGTTTCAAACTAAATTCAGGAATCACAATTATAATGTACAGTATAAAAATGGACATTTACTTTTATCAGTGTTATTAGATAATTCGATTTATTTTAAATGAGGTCTATTCAATTATGGAAAAAGTAATGTAAATGTAAAAATAGCGATGCTAAATGTTTTTTTGCCTGTGTTCTATTAAGTGGAAAATGCTATTTTATTGCGTTTTTGGATAAACGTTTTCGATGCATCCCTAGCAAAGATACATTTAGGTTATTGTGTCTTCAACTACACAACGTATTGCTAATCAACTTATGATTTGAATAGTTTTCCTTGGATTAAGTGACCATCAGTCAATGCATGTCACTCAACACCAACGTTCATCTGGACCTTAAAAGACAATCTGCTGGTTTCTTGTTGGTTCAGAGTAAAAACAAACTTTGTTTATGCAATATGAACAACCTACAGTGATACTGACAGCAATAGGTGCAGATATTGATCTACCGTTTCACGCTACATGTGTATATGTATACAGATTACTGTGTGTGTATGTGTGTGTAGCACTCTTAAAGTGCTCTGAAAGATGTCGTTAAGATGTAAGTCTCTTACTCTCACCAAGCTGCATTTATTTGATAAAAAATACAGTAAAAACGGCAATTCTGTTAACTATTATTATAATAGAAGTAACGTCGAAACCATAACCAAGACGTTCACACTGAAGGCATTTTATGCATTGTTTTTCCCATTGTTTTCTAGGTAAACATACGATAGATGGACATCTTTCACAATTGCACTTGCACCTTGCACAAGAGAGCCGCATGTTTAGAAAGCCATGTAAAGTTAATAGAATTTCAACTTTTAAAAATGTCACGAGACATTTTTTCCCCATTCCACTGAAGCTCATGTTTTTATGCAGGGCTATGCAGTTTTGGGAATTTCTTCGCTGTATTCTCGCTTTTTGCTCGCAGGTTTCTCTATAGAGCTCCCCCTACAGCTCCGGAATAGATATTTGACAACACTGTCGAAAAACTTGTTGTCGACTCTCAGATACCAGAGGCTAGTGGATCAACGACATCAAAGCAGATCGGACATTCTTTACAACATCTTCGTCATTCGGGTTCGAACAGCGTGAGAGAGCGCAATAATGACAGAAATTTAGCCTATTTATTTTGCCGTAAAGCAATTCGTTACATCGCAAGACTTGATATCACGCGATACTTCCTGACGCTGCGGCCAAAGTTGCAAGGGTGGTTTTCCCGCTCACAGGGGGTGCGAGACGACCACCATTCAACCACCACAATTCAATATTCAAAAAAGTAATATAACCATTCCAATGACTCCGAAGCTGTTCAGTTAAGGTAAAAAACCTGCATAGTTCACCTTTAAATGCAAAAAGTACTGTGTGATCGTTGCTTTATATTAAACTATGCATAAATACATGGTGCTGTTTTGTTCATAATTAATGCAATTTTACACACATACATTTGATTCATAAACATTTGTTTAAACGTCACACGCTTACATACAGTCATGTTATTTCATTGCTTTGAATAAATAATTAATGCGGTGCATTAATATTTTGCTCCTTGCGCACTCTTACGGCCTCAGGAGACGGGCCAAAATATTTTTCCCATATCTGATATTATGCCTTTTAAATTCCAAAATAATTTCAATATCTGTCATATCTAAGTAAAAAAAAAACTATTTTTACATCCCTAGTTCAGTGTGATGCTAAAGAAACATTTTCTGCTTGTGCTGCTTAATACTTTTGTGGAAAACTTTGAACAAAGTTGAAATGAACTACATTTTTTTGAAATATAAATCATCTTTTAATGTCACTTTTGATCAATTTAATGTCTCCTTGCTGAATAAAAGTATTACTCCAATCTTTTGAATGATTGTGTATATGATACTCCAAGTGACATTGTTTGCGATTTAATTCATATATACAAATATATAAAAATAAAAATAATGCGCAATAGTTTTATGACAAGTAAAAAATCTGCATGACTGATAAAGGCTTTCAATAGACTTGCCGTCGGCAGGTGTGCAAAAGTTCATTTTGGAGTGTGTATGTGTGTTTGACAGACAGATTAACAGGATTCTTAACAGGGTTGGAGATCAGATGTAAGGCAAGGTCACAGTCGACTTTAAGCCCACCTCACACACGTACACAAGCAGAGATATCCAAAACAGAAACACTCTTTGTTTTGCCCCTCTACTGTGAGATGGAAGCAGGAATAAACATGCACACGTGTGTGTTAATCTGTTTCTCAGCTCTGAGGTCACACTGCTGCACACAGACTCTTTCAGGACTGTGTGTGTGTGTGTGTGTGTGTGTGTGTGTGTGTGTGTGTGTGTCTGCTGCTTTTCTGTACTGCTTTGTTATTATTTGGGCTTAGAGCTGTAACATCAGATGAGCACACACACACACACACACACACACACACACACACACACACACACACACACACACTTCTTAAATGTTTGTCTTTGTATGTGTCACTGGTCCTTCATTCTTTTTTTGTCTTCTATTTTTCTTTCTCTCTTTTTTTAAGACTGTTGTCCATCCTTCCTCACCTGCCTGCCTTCGCATTTCTTTTTATCTCTCTCCATTCTGTGCCTGTCCCTCCCTCGCTATCTCTTTCCCCGCATCTCTGCCGTATTTATTTTTCTGTTTCTTCTTAAGATGGTGCCTGCTGATGGAGACAGATCTTTGTGGCTCTGAAAAATATTCCTCAAAGCCAAATATTTACCCATAAGCTTGACCCAGGTGTTCCCTCTCTCTCTTCCTCCAGATTGCTGTCTCCAACCATCACCTATACGTTACATATTACCTGTATAGTAGTTTGATATCAGTGAAATTATTATTATTAGATTCAGTGGTCTGAACACTGTAAACATGATATTAAGGTGGTCTAACAATCTAGATCTCTTTCTCTTAGAAACATCCATATTTTCTCATATAATCTGCTCTTGTTGGGATAAAGCACTGGAGTGTTTTGAACATCTGCGTTTGACTCCTAGCTCTTGAATGTTTTGGTCGATTCAATTGAAAGTTTTTGAAGCGTTAATGGACATGTGCACACACTGTTCTAATCCCTCTGTTTTTATTTGTCTTTAGCAAGCATTACTTCATCTGTCTGTTTTTGTTTTGCTTTGCTAGTTTTGGTTCGTGAAAAACGGACGACAAACACGATAAAGCGAATTAGAGCCGTGGAACAATCACGCTGTCGTTTGCCTTGAGAAACACTTACAGGAAATACAAACACACTGCGCTCATCCAATGTCTTGTATTGACTTCTGAAAATGGGAAAATGGGGTTAGCCATATTCATATGAAAGATTTCAGGTTCTCTCCATTTCTGTTTTTCTTTTACTGTGTATGTTTGTAATGTATTTTGAAATGGCTGAAAATATGAGCAAGCGTCACATTAGTGGCTCATTTTCGGATTTGCATATATACTAATACACTACTGTTTTTAATAAGAAATTAATACTTTTATTCAGAAAGAATGCAATAAGTTGATCATAAATGTACATACATTTTACATTGTTACTAAAAAGATTTACATTTCAAATAAATGCTGTTCTTTTGAACTTTCTATTAATCAAAGAATTTTGGGGGAAAAAAATGGTTTCCACAAAAATATTAAACAACACAACTGCTTTCCACATTAATAATAAGAAATGTTTGAGCAGCAAATCTGCATATTAGAATGATTTCTGAAGAATCATGTGACACTGAAGACTGGAGGAATGATATGGATCAAAATTCAGCTTTGCCATCACAGGAATAAATTACTTCTTCTTTTTTGTTTATACAATAAAAACATTTTTTTGACTGCAATAATATTTCACAATATTACTGTTTTACTGTATTTTTTATTAAATAAATGCAGTTTTGGTGAGCATATGAGATTTCTTTTAAAAACATTGATCCCAAAATTTTGAACGGTATGTATATGTAAAAAAACAAAACAAAAGGTTGGGATGACATCTGTTTAATTAACTGTCTGTTTGTGCACTATTTAATTCAGACAGGTGAAGACACAAAGTATCTGCTGTCGCTTAAACTCTTTTTAAACCATAGTCTCTGTGTGATGGATTATACCTATTATGTCAGTCTTAAACGGCTTAAAACTCAAGAGCCAACACAGATACAACCCTCAAAGCCTGCGGGATGACACTGCCATAGAACCTGCTTTATGACAGCATGACAGAAGCTCTTACAGCATCCTCTGATCTACAGATGCTCGCAGACTGATCATTAAACACCGCTGAATATTGTGTGTTGAAGTCTAACTCAGCTGGTCATGATGAACCCGCTGTAACACTTAACTGTCGCTGGCTTTAGCGTTGTTGTGTCAATTTTATGGCAGTTAAATGCCTTATCTGATCTAAAATAGATTTAGCCAGTGGCTAGTTTATGGACTAAGGTCTACAAGTTCTGTACATTGAATTACTGAATATGACAGAGTCAGACACACACTCAGCATTTTCCACCCAGTACCGATAACTGTCTCCTTTATAGCTGTGATGGACTCACTGAGCATTCATTTAGGTTAGTGCTGTCGATATAATTACAGCTGCGTGTGTGTGTGTGTGTGTGTGGTCATTTGAGGTGGAAACTGATGAGGTGGCACCTTAAAAATGGGATGTTGGGTGTTAATCCAATAAATCTGTCTCTCTGGTGTGTGTGTTCTTACATGTCTTTCTGGTACAATGTGTGTGTGTGTGTGCTGGAATGCTGCAGTGTTGGAGGGGTTTAGTATTGTCTCTGGCCCATATTTGATAACTGAGAGGATGAAAGAGGGATGAATAGAGCCAGAAGTGAAGAAAAAAAAAGTATTATACTTAGTTTTTGGTACACGCTATTTAATGTGGCCGTGTTTAAGATTTTTTTTTTTAGTGCTTTTTATTTACTTTATTTTACTTGTGCTGTATTTTAATTGCCTATTTACTCCATTTGCTTTGCAAATACAAATGTAATGTTGTCATGCCAATAAATCAGAAATTGGCCGGTGAAGTTTTTTATTTTAATGTTTTTTTTTTAACTTGTGCCCGAGTGCCTGACCATCTGAAATTTTTGAGAGAGCTGGTTTAACATGTTCACTCTTTTTGAACCTTTTAAAATGAATTTTCTGATCTTTCACAGGCCTGTTGTATGTGATGTCTGTGTTAAGAGTCATTTTGGCAGCGGATGCTTGTCCTTCAACGACAGCCTGAAAGAGACTGTAGGTCACGGGTTTGGTGGGTTGTGGAGAGATATTTTTTTTCTGTTGTCTATTGTTATTTTTTTGTGTGCTCATAGGCACCAGGCGGTGTCCCAGCGTGGGTACGCTGCGGAAACAACATCTCCAGTATTTGAACACAGCTTTTTGTCATTTCTCTCTCTGTCTGTCTCTCTCTGAAGGTATTAAGCTGGCATCTTCTCTTCCTCTCTTTTATAATAGGCTGTTATTGTTTTGGCTCTTTTATTATTTTGGTGGCTGGTATTATTTTTGATTTCCATAAGTCTTGGTCTGTTGGCTTTGCTCGTCTTTTATGTTCAGCTGGAACAATGGCAATCCCCCAGCCACCGGCCCTACCCTCAATAGACAATTCCCACAAATAATGACACTTCCCCTAATCTGTGTGTGTGAGTGTGTGAGCGCCACTCAATGACAGTTTGGGGAAATCACATTTGAATCACAACAGATGAGTGATGACAGACAGAAATAGGCCCTGGGTGATGCCAACTGAAAATGTGTCATCCGTTCTCTCCCTCTTTTTCGCTCTTTGTCTGTTCTTTTATATATTTAGATTCAGCTCTGCATTCATGCAGAAACACGCAACTGGCACTTATTGATGGAAAAGCCTATTGTGGCCCATTTCTTTGACAAACACCCTCAATGTTGATACTTTCTTTTTTTTTTTTTTATAAAGCTACATTTTCTGATCCCCTCTGGGATCATCTCGGGTTGGGAGCCAAGAGCTGGTTCAATGAGCCAGTTCTTCAGAATGAATCAGTCAAAAAGTAGAAGTACTAATATAATCATAACATAGAATTGTGAAATCTCACTCTTCCTCTACTTTAGTATATTTTTGTGTGTGTGTTGGGAAGGAAACCCCACAGCCATGACCCCCACCCCCCATATTAGCACCAGCTGTGGATCAATACCGGGACAGCTGGGACTGCCACCCGCCTAAACACACCACACACATACACACCCTAAAGTGAATGAAGCTCCCGGTCGCACCCCTTTCTTCCTCACGCTTCCTGGAAATGTCAGTCAAAGGAAGTTTGAGGTTCACTTTAGGTGTGATAGCCTGCAGGGGTCTGGTGGTGTTCTTCTCTAACAGGAACACACACACACACCGCGTGCAGATGGGAAATATTGAATAATATTTGCGTCAATTGAAGTATCATGTCTGCCATCCTTATGCCGTTGGATTATCATTGTGTTAACAAAACACATTTAAGCACAAGTCAAAGGCAAACATGTGCATGATACACAGTGACCGAAAGCCTGTGGACTATCCAAACATGTCACGGCACCATGGACGTCATTCAGACTGAGTAATGTTTCTAAGCGCTTATTACTGCAGAACATCTTGTTTTACAGTTATTGGTGTTGTATTTTCTCAAATCATCAAACATGTCAACTGTAGTGGGCACATTCCTTTGGCAAAAATCTTAAAATGATGGTGGTAAAACAAACTAATTGCAAACCATTGTATGCTGTATATAATTGCCCTAGGCTTACTATTTTGAATGTGTATTTAGAGTTTCAATGTAGACATTTAATTGCACACATTTCTTTTTCATATATTTTTTTAGTTTAGTAGTTTTTTGTTGTGATTTTAACTATTTTATTAGCTTTTGTTTATTTATATTGACTTTATTTTTATTTCAGTTTCAGCTATTTTAGTGCTTAAATTATTTCAGTTAGCAGCCAAGGCAACATTTCTAATTTTTAAGTTTAAGTTTTGTCTAATAGGCCTGTTTTATATTTATTTTTATTTCAGTTTGGTTTAAATTACTGAAAATGGCATTTTTGTATATTTTCTTTAACTTACTTTTTTATATAATCAGCACAATGCTATTAATGTAATCCGCACTATGCTTTCCGACTCTTTGGTAAGAACGTCTCTGCTTTGTGGATTAAATGGTGGCAGTGGTTTAAAGATATTAATTATGTGGGATATAAACAAAACTTTGTAATATGTAAATTAACATATTTAGCATTTTATAATATTTAGTTGAAATCTTCTAAAAACAGAAATGTATATTATTATTTGACAAGACTGTTGGCTGTTAATAGTCTCAAAATGACCAAATATTAATATATTAGTCTTTTACTACTGGAGTGTAGAGTTTCAGCTCACTTATGTTTAATGCATTTTTATAATCTTATGTTTGACTGTATTCTCTCAGTAGAAGTGTCAGTGTGTGTGTGTGTGTGTGTGTGTGTGAATGAAGGGTGATATGCCCTTAAGGGAGCAGCAGGGGGCAGCAGTGAGCCACCCTGGCACCTTCACGTCCCCTCTCCGCCAGGTATTTAGCAATTTTGTGGGTACAATAGCTGCGTATTGATAGTCATATCCCTGTGATAAATTAAAAGTGTCTTATTGTCTCTTTTCATTTTACACATTGTCATAACCCTGGACTGTAATCTGGGGTTCTGATTGACACCGGCAGCCAGGGAAAAGAACACCCTCATTGTTTGCGCTCGTCAAATCTGTTAAACCTAATTCTTCCCCGCGTATTTGCATATTCTTAAGTATTTTTTCGGAGAAGGTCTAAATCCTTCTTAAGTGTTTGATGCATTTTGAAATTCATTCATAAAGGACCTACATGCACTATTAGCTCGGTATAATGCCAGTGCATAATCTCAGCGATAAGACACGCTTTGGAGCGCTGGATTCTTCAGGGATGACATGCTGTATTTCCGACCGATTCAACAGGGGCTCAAATGTCAACACAAATGTCAAGTGGCTTCGTCGGCGAGCGCTTTTGAATCTTAGACGCAGGTTTTTTCTCCCTTTTATCGTTTTCATTTACTGAAGGAGTCACAGAGGACCGTCTCCCGTCCCAGCTGGAGTGGGGGATTGTGGGTAATTTGTCTGGGTGCGAGATTGGCAGGCGGCACTGTTGTTTTGATCGGGTCAGCGCTCGAGCGCTTTACGTCTCTGTCTGTGTTTCAGCCGCCGGCACGTGGGGTGTTCTTCTTCGGCACCTCCGATGGCGTCGTTCGGTCAGATTAATCACCTTCAGCAAACTGGAAGAAGGAAGAAGGGTTGGTGTGCGCTGCCCTTGTGAGTCGGCTGATTTTTCTGTGTGTGTGTGTGGAGCTGTATCAAGGCATATCTGAGACGAATATAGTCACTCTTCAGCTCTCTGCATCTCTGCTCTGATAAGGGCTCCTCTTTACCTTCAGGACCACTGATACATGCAAACACACACACACACACACACACATGCGCCTGCGAGTGAGATTTCTATCTGGAGATCTATACGTAGTCGCTCCACATATGCACACAGTCAGGTGTGTGAATACAGGCTCTCTGAGAGGCCTGCCGTGAGTGTTATACACAGGGCCTTCATTTCACTCGGCTCATTTTGTTTTGGATTACTCTGCGCAACAGGCCTGATGAGATAAAAGTGAAGAGAGCATAAAAGACTGAACAATAGGCCTACAGTATATGGATCTCGCCCATAGAGAAAGCTGAAAAGGAAAGATACTTGCTGAACAGAAGGCCAAATAATGGCTTTAAGTAAGAGAGAGAACTTGAATTGAGACAGAGAGAAAGAAATGGAGACGGACAAGAAAGGCGCTTGACTAGTTTGAGTCATTTCCAGTGTTCATTTTAGTCAATTGATTCAGTAATCAGTTCATGACTCTAATTCTATGATTAGTTTGCAATGCCACTCTAATATGTTTGTGAAAGAACAGAATGTACTTTACACAATTTACAATGCTCTGTATTCAAAATGTTATTATTATATAAAATAATTATGTTGACTTATTATAAAACAATTTGGAATTAACCGATTATCTTTAACTACGAACTTTGACTGTATTTTACTTCTTGCATCAATCATGTTAAATATGCTGGCTGTTTGGTCAAAATGTTCCTCTGATTAAAAATAAATAAATAAGCCATATTAGAGCAAATATATTTCAATTTAGATGTATATCGAATATCAATCATATTTTTCTGTCAGTTAGCCATACACTATGGCCTGTGTGATGGTGTTGAAACATGTTTGAGAGTAGTACTTTCATCCAGGAGCAAATTGCTGATACTTAGTCAGCAAGCTGTGAAAATACCCTAAGAACAAAGACTGAATGTGAAGATATTTTTTTGGCTTTGTTCAATAAGAAAAGGCAGGTCAGGGAACGTCTCCAACTGTGTTTCCGGCCTATCTGGCAAATAGAAAGTGTGCAGGTGGGCAAGTGTTTTGTTTTGTTCCGTTTTTATTAGATGTTGTCGCCCTCAAGTCATTTTGGCACATGGCTGGTGTCGAACCCTTTTCTTCTCCACATCATTTTTAATAAGATATCAGAATTGATGTTTGCCAGACTCCACAAATCATGCAAGACAAAAAAATTACATAAAGCAAATGAATAAAAGGGCAGAATCAGGGCCATTTCGAGTTTCCTTTCAAGTCTCCTTAAAATATTCCCACCCTCTGACCTACAGGGGGCGCCATTGACCATTATGACAGGGCCAGTTCACTCTATTGGTGTCAGAGGTGATAAACTATTACTGAGTTTGGTTATTTAAATTATTTTGACAAATGAATGCCTTTTAGTTCTGATATGACATTTTCTTGGTTCGAAAAATTCATTTTACGTTTGACATATTATATGCCTGTAAATGGCTGCAAAATGACACTATCTCACCGTTGAGAATTCAGTGTCATTCTATTTGCTGGAAGCTTTAGCATTCTCTTTAGTTAATACTTCATTGAGACGGTCTTCTTAAACTTGTATGCACATGTTCCAGGAGTGCTGGTTTCCCGTGTGTGTGTGTGTGCTTTGTACGTGTTAATACAGGCGGTGATTTTACCCATGAGTGTGAAGATTAGCAACTTTCATTCATTCTTTTTGATTGTTTTAAAAAAAGATATATTTTCAAAGCACCATATGGCTATTTTCTCATATGCATTTTATAGCATTTGTAACTGTTAGAAACATATTGATGTCAGTCAATCATATTAATTTGTGGGGGGGGGTTTCCCATGTAGTTAATTAAATTAACAAGATTAATTTTTATTTTTAAACAGTATTTCAACTCAATTCTCTCTTTTTTTGCGTGTTATTTTAGGAATCTCCGTCGGGTCGTCGGAAAGCGCTGGCCACCAGCTGCATTAACATGAAGCAGTACGCCAGTGCCATGCCCACGCAGACAGACGTCAAGCTCAAGTTCAAGCCGCTGTCCAAGAAAGTGGTTTCAGCAACGCTGCAGTTCTCCCTGTCCTGCATCTTCCTGCGAGAGGGCAAAGCCACGTAAGAGCAGCTCACTACACCTCCAAAACCAGCTGACTACACCCACCCTGAAGGAATGCTGCCTCTTCAAATTACGCTCTCGTTCCTTTTCTCTCTGTGCATTTCTGCCTTTTCCTTTTTGCCTCGGTGACAATACCTCACATTCCCAACATTCCTTTTCCTGGATCTCTCCCCCTCTCATCCCCCCTTCTTCTCTCCTATTTTCCTCTATGATTTGATCCTGTCTTCATATGCACTCCTGTGAGGTTGTTTTCTCTCTCGCTCTCGGGAAATGTTCTGGCCAGGGTGGGACTTAGAGGCCAGGGGGCGCATTACAGAAATATCCTAACTTTAGAATCCAATTTTATCTGTTTGGTAACCATGGCAATTTCAGTTAGGACCTCATTTAGGACAAAAGCTATAAAATGACATTTCTTAATTGCATAATCTTGTCTTAACTACAGATAGGAAAATGGTATTACAGAAGCATCCTTACTTCACAAAAAATCTTAACTGTCTTAACTTTAGGACAACCCCACTGGTGTCCTAACTTCAAAATAATTTGAAAACCAACTATAAAAATCACATAATAATAGCCCTGTCTGAGAATTGCATCACATTTTTTTTAACGATACAAGATGAAGAACAGCGATGTTTGATAGTGGAAAGACTTTGTGAACACCCAAATGAAGTGCTGCACTTTGAAGACAAAACTCAAATAAAATAATTACAGACTCCTATGAAATAAAAGGACTAGGCTTTGCCTTTTCTACCAAGTTTATCAAAACTTTACTTAATGAAAACCACCACTTGTTTTGTTTCTCTATTTTAATCTCAGTTATTTCTATTATCTGAGGTTTTCCGTTTGACTTCACAGCAGCTGTTTGCGCGTGGTTGGTTGCCTGGTAACAGACCTGAGAGTTGATTACTGGAGGGGTTTAAGATTTCCTAACTACAGATGAGATGAGATTTTGAAAGATAAGAATCCTAAATCAACATAAGATTTGCTGAAAATTTTGTGCATTTAAAATGTTAAATTCATCAATCTGGTGCACTTTGAGAGTTCAAAATTAAAAGCTTCAACCAATATTCAGTGTGAACAAACTGAACAAAGAAAAACTCAAACCTCTTTTAGTTATATTGTTTGTCTACATTACACTACTACATAATAATAGTTATAATATTAATTCCATGACAGTAATAGCCATAAATTGGAAAACAAATGCACTGAGAAATAAAGGAAACTTTCATTAGTTTATATACTTGAAATAAATAAACACATGATCTTTTATTTTGACGGAAACTGCATCAAGCTTTTATTTTGGCAGAAAACATGGTTTACAAACACGTCTCATTACAATTCTAGTAAAATGTGGTAATCGTCAACTATGCAGATGTGGAAATAATGGGTTCCTACACTCATGATGACATATCCTAAGTGTTTTGAAAGTAGTTCTGCTTACCGCAGGTTCTACACTTTCTCATCTCTCTCCTTATCCTCCACAATATCCTCATCAGCCACAGGAGCTTTTACAGACATTTTACAGCATCTGCTTGAAGGGCCTGTTTCTTTTTTTCACGCTATTTCTCTGCACATTCCTTGCATTTCTTCTCCATCTCTGACTATTTTGACAGATACACACTGACGCTACACGCTCGTCCGAGCCCAAAGGGGGGAGGTGTTTAAAGATGTGATTGGCTCAGCCCAGTGTCAATCAACACTAAAAATAACCAATGGGCCACTGATCTACGTGTTTCATGGGCCGGTCTGTCAGGAAAAAAAAAAAAAAAAACGAACACTGACTTTTTTCAACACAAAGACCCAAGCGCTGCCAATTAAGCAAAACAAAACGAATGGGCCGCCGATGTACAAGTTTTATGGGCCGTTAAGACAAAAAAAAAAATTTATGAAATGTATCGGCCCAAAAAGCAAGTCGGTCCACCGGGAAAGTGCCCGGTCTGCCAGATGGCCAGTCCACCCCTAATTGCTACATATTTACAACAGACAGTGAGCCATTTTTACCTGCAAAGTTTTGAACCTAACTCTTTCCCCGCCATTGACGGAATTTTCCATCATTTATTTTTGTTGTGATAACTTTCTATTTTGTTTTAACACAAAATGTACACTTTACTTCATTATATGCCAAATAGTATGTGTACACGTGTACAAAAAAAATAAACATCACATTTAAACTAAATACAATTGCCAAAGCTTTGAAAAAAAAGAGAGAAGAGAAATACATAAAATAGAATTACAGTAGTGTTGTTGTTAAGACCCATTTAGATTGTTCTAAACCTGAGGCAAAACAGGTGGTTTCAAAAGTACAATAATAACTTTATCCCAAGCATCTAAAGAGGAGCTCCGTGCTTTATGAATGACAGCCAATGATTTTTCTATAAGTACAGTATCTCTGAAATAATTAAAAGTTCTTCTTTTGAAGGGGGTCCAGGAGAAAACCAAGTCGAAGAATGCATTATAGTTTTTTTAGCGGCAGTTAAACCTGCAAATATAATTTTCTTTGAAGCCAAATTAGTGTTAATACTAAATGATGAATCATCATTAAATAAAAATAAGGTAATCAGTTTAGGAATTGGAAACTCCCAAATATCCTAGAGAAATACTTCCACTTGGGTCCAAAGATTAGACACATTTGGCAGTCCCAGAATATATGCAGGTAAGTGCCAACCGTATTCAGATTACATTTTGTACAAACTGGGGTATCTGTGAGCTTAATTTTAAAACGTCTGTATGTGGAAAGATGAAATTTGTGAACAAAATTAAAATGAATCAACTGATGCGCAGGATTTTTCCATCATTTATGACACATCGTTCCCCCCCCCATTGGCAGGTATTTTCCGGCAATCCATGTTTTCACTGTTATACGATAGGGGGGATCTATTATGCATCTTTTGAAAGCATATTGAATCTCCAGATCAAAACACAGGTAAAGAAGAAACAGAAGTGATAGAAGCATTGCTTAGGCACAAGTAAAATAATGCAATCATCAAACATGATGATGATGATGATGATCATCGTTCTGAATCCGATCTGGACCTAGTTTGACAACAACTGAATTTTCTCAGTTTTTTTTTTTTTTTTTAATATTGCTTTTTTATGAAACTTACCCACATTCAAGTGTTAATAAAAGCTGAAATAAAATCGTTTTATGTTTAAAAGTAAAAAAAGATATAGGCCTATTTATATATTTTTATTTGATATATTGCATGTACAGATATTCATAAAAACAAAATATTCTTAGGGCCATGAAAGTTTTGTGAAAATTATCAGAAATGCTGGTGCTGGCTTGCAACTTTAAAAAACAAAAAAAACACTGGCGTGGAAACTACAGCCTAAGATGTATAACTTCTAAATTGTCTTTAAAATACAATTCATAGTTGGTATTTGTGGTATATCAAATTTATATTACTATGAATTAATTATTTTAAATATTTTTATTGGAATCCTTTGCAAATTTTGTACCCTGCGTACTGTTGTTCAGAAAATGTCAGAAGATGAGAAATCAAATCCTGTTGGAGAACTTTGGCCCAGACGTGAGCTGTTGCTCTTTGACATGCGTGTCACAGCAAACCGAAGTCAGATGGAATATTTCCAGCCACTGGCCTTGAGAGTGTAAATATCTTTCCTTCTCTCGTCTCGCAATATCCCCGTTTCCCTCTTTTTTCTTCTTCTGATCTCTGCCTGCCTCTAAATAAAGAAGGCAAGAAGCGTGTATGAGTGTATGTGATTTCACCCTTGCGCTATATGAGATATGTGTGTGTTTGTGTGGATTTTGTGGCGTGTGTGTGACAGAGGTTACGTGGCGGAAGTGTAACCGCTCTTAACCCATGGGAATCATGTCAACAGCACACAAATAAACCCCATTACATAAGTTCAAATAAGCTCCATGCCTGCCAAAGAAAGACTGGACCGCATTCATAAAGAAATGTGAGATAGACAGAGAGAAGGAGAAAACGGGGACATTGGAAGGGAGAGAGGGAGTTAATCCTGGAGCGTTATCTCGCCGTGCTTGTGAATGCCCTGGCTGGAATGCATGTCCGTATTGCACAGCCTCTTATGAGCAGGACCATGAAGGGCATTCCCTTTACACAATCATCTCTCGCTCGCTCTCTGTCAACCTGGCTTTCTTCTCTTCTTCCATCCATCTCCAGTGTATCAAAATGCTTTTTACACAAAAGCACAGTGAATGGAAGGCCATATTCACTTTTTTAGGCTTAGTTAATCTGGAGAGTGTGTTATCAAAAAACTAAATGAACAATTCTCTATTTAACTGCATTTAAATCCATTTCAAATTTATTTTGCACCAAAATAAATGCTGAAAATGCAAAACAAGTCCTCCGATTCTGTCTGGGCCTGCTGACGAACAGTCCGAATGAGTAGTGTGTGAAGTGCCTCGTTTATGATGATTTCATCAGATTTATATTGTGCTTTTGTCTCTTTCTCTTTCTGTGTGTAGTGATGAAGATATGCAGAGTCTGGCCAGTCTGATGAGCATGAAGCAGGCCGATATTGGCAATCTGGATGATTTTGAGGAAGAGAATGAGGAAGATGAGGAGAACAGAGTGAACCAGGAGGAGAAGGCCGCCAAGATCACAGGTGAGACTTGCTTGATTTCATATGAAGACCCTTTACTGGTGGGTCCGATATTTCTGTACAAACACAACACCACCAAAGGGATTTCTGTTCTGTTCCTTTGTTTACTCTGTTCCAGCTCTAATTGTTTGCACAGTAGTTCACTGCAGTACAAATGCAGCGACATTTAAGTTTTTCAGGAGTTTTTTTTTGTATTCTTTTTTTATTCTGTTCTGTTTGTTGATCTGTTCTGTTTTATTGTTTCTTCCATAATTTTTTTATTAAATTTTTAATGGATTTTATTCTATTTTTTTTAATTTTGTTTTATTTTATTTATCATTGTATTTAGATTTTATTTTGTTTAATTCTTGCATATTTTTCTGTTTCATTATTAGTTCTATTACATTTTCTATTCTGTTATATCAATTATAGTCTTATTTTTTCTATTGTGTTCTCTTTGTTTTGCTTATTCTATTCTGTTGTTTTTGTTCTTTTTTTTAAATCTATTCTATTCATATTTATTTTCTAGAATTTCCCAGATGTGGTTACTTAGGGCTGTGTGGTTCATTTGTATAAAGTGTATATTTATTTCTAGATTGCAATTGAAGAACTAGAATAGATGCGTGTGGATTTAAAGTCCCTTGTAAATTTCAGCGTGCCATTCTTCACTCTTCATTTCTTCAGTCTCAGTTCAACTGTTTAATTTGAGCTAGAGTTTTTCTTTTTCTTTTGTGGTTTAATGTCTGTCTGTATGTGCACACGTGTGCATTTGCCTTTGCATATGGAGACTTATTGCCCTTGTTTACATTTGCTCTGTTTTTGGTCTGTTTGTTTATTAGCTGCTTTTATACACATTGCACTGCTTGTTTATGATGTGTGTGATATGATAAGGTCCATCCAAAATATGTCCCGTGTGTATGTTTGTGTTTGCATGTGCATATATGTGTGTGTGATTTTGTGTGTGTGAGAGACACTGACAGCCCCCATCACCCCCCATATTGTGGAGTTTTAACATTAAGCCCATCTGCTTTTATCCCTTTATAAGTGTATGTATGGAGCTCCTATGGAAATGCTTGAGTTGTTTATTCATTGTATGGGTTTAGGAATCTCTTTGTTGCCATAGCGATGCTGTCCGATCAGTTTTTAACAGTTTGTTAGAGCGAGACCCACACACACACGAGTCCGTATGTATTGCATACCCCTGATTGCATTATACAGATTTGAGTGTGTATTTGAGTGTATGTTGTGCTGTTTTCAGAGATTGTGAGGCAGCTGAATGCTCTCAGCTCTATAGATGGAGATCCAGATGACTGCCTAAAGCAAGCAAATAAGCCTGCCTCCTCTTCTGAAGGTCTTTCAGCTTTCACCTTCCTTCATTCTTTTATTTAATATACTCTATCTCTGTCTTTCTCCTTCTCTCCTCTTTTTTCCCCATCACTTTGCCTGTACTGTGTTTTTGAGCATTTGTTAAGTTCATTGATATTTTTTTCCCCCACATGCTATATTTTTCTCCTTATTTAGCGTTCTTCATTTGTGATCTTGTGCCCTCGTTCCACTTTCTGCAATTTGTAGTGAACCCAGCTACCCACCTTTGTTTCTGTGACCATGGAGTTGGTGATCCTGGAACAGGTCTTTAAAGACACCCCTGGTCATGTGGTTGAGCGCTCTGATGGCCTAATATGGGTCAGGGTGGCATGGTGGGGGAGCGAACAGAGACGTCACACCTTTCTTATCACCTCAGAGAGCACTTCACTCTCACACCCTGCACACACTGTTTTTTTTTTTTGGCCAGCTGGCTCATGTTGGGAGTAATAGTTCTGAATGAAACCCTACATCGGCTCTTTGGATCTGAAGGATTTTGGTGCGGTTCACTTCAAAGTGCAGATGTCAACCATTTATTTATTGGTTATTTTTTGTCAGTTTTGCTTTTTTTTTTTTTTTTTTTAAGGTTTTACCTGATAATTCATCTATTCTTCTCGTGGATTGATTTGGACTGATGAGTGATGTTCTCTTTTCTCTTTTCCTTTCTGTTCTGTTATCATTGTGGATGGATGTTGACTGTTTAGAGCTGATCAGTAAGTTGAACTTCCTGGATCAGGAGGACCAAGACCAGAGCAACATGAGCTCTAACCCCTTCGATGAACCTAATGACCTGGTTGACCTTAACCCTTTTGGTGACCCGGATGAGGATGGTAAGGAGTGACCCTTGACCGTTTTTGTGACCCCTTTGCCCCTTTATCAACAGGACAGGTTGTACTCATTAACAATCTGAGATGCGTGTTGATATATTAAGTGAAGAGGGAATGATACTGCAGCTGGATTTTGGAAAATCATTATTAAGATAATATTTAATCATACAAATGCATTTGATACTAGGGATGTGCAAAACTACATATTTACAAATGCAACTAGTCAGTGGGTTGTCAGTATGACCCAAGGGACTAGTTAGTCTTAAACCTGGCATGAAATGAAAATTCACCCTATTTTGTAAAGGGATGTTATAGATCTTATTGTGAACAGTTAATCCATGTATGTATTTAAATGTTTAAAGGGATCATATGATGCTTTTTAAAGGGGTCCTATTATGCCCTTTTACAAAGTCTTTATTTTGTTTTTGGGGTGTACAAGAATGTTTTCATGCTTCATTGTTTAAAATAATTGTTTCACGTATTTTACATTATTCACAGCTCCTCTCTCCCCAGTCTGGTTGAACACGTCATTTTCGATGAAGCCTCTCCTTTCGAAATATGAAATGTGCTGTGATTGGTTTGCTGGCCTAGTGTGTTGTGATTGGCAGCTCTTAGCGCGTGTTCGCAAAATGTCACGCCCCTTCATAACCTCAATCTCTACTCAAATGTAAATATTAACAGTGCCGTCAATTTAAAAACATTTCGAGCCGATTCAGACCCTGACAATGTTAACAAACAAGAGGATTGTTCTAAACTGATTTTTCAAGCACGGACTTTGCAAGCACAGATTTCACAGGAGTGGTATGTTTTTTTGTAATTTTCTCATAAGATACAATGTTATCCACCATTTAATCATATTTGTCGAAAAAATATATATATATATATATTTTTTTTTAATGTACATTTTAGGGTTTGTTGTCACCAACCCGCTGTAGTCCTTAAAAAGTTCTCCCTTTGCATTGAGCTTTGAGCGTTGTAACTTTGCAGATGTTATTTATGCTCGAACAGCAACATCACACACTAACTAAAGTTAGAAAAGTGAAATCATAATCAAGGACCCCTTTAATGTTTTCCTTTTAGCTCGTAATGTATCTGTTTGTGCATGTATGATATCTGCAAAGTGACAAAGCTCTTAGTCTCCCACAAAGGGAACAGAGAACACTGCTCCAGTCCAGACCTGCCTAAAACGCCTCGATCGAAGTCCAGTTATTACTTCCTCAAACGTCTATGTCCTAATGTGAAATATTAGCATAATGCCTGACTAAAGGCATACACAAAGTAAGAAGGCGAGTCTTCAGTGAATTGTAGTGTTGTCGCGGATACGCTGTTTTTGGATGCGAAAGAAAATGGTTGAAATTAGTAATCAATGGTCAAGATTTATTTATAACGCTGTTCCTGAGCAGTACAACCCAAAAGTTAGCTTGTGTACAGCGCATTTACAGCGTTTGTGCATTTATAGCATGTGTACATCGCATTTCAAGGAGCACAGCTCATTGTACCTGGAAGAGTACAGTAACGCCAGCTAGACTCGCCTAAATAAATGAGAAATATGCCATTTTTAAAAGTTTTTTTAAACTGTGTATTTTAATATGCTGTCACTTCAGGACATAACGTTGTTACATTAAACATGACAAATTAAACCATTATAACATTGTATTTGAAAGGTAAGAGTCAATTGTATCTAAGAGTCAATTAAAAAAATTAAAACTTAACACTGTGAAGCGTTATGCTCAAGTAGTTCTTGCTAAATTGGTTCCAGTCCTTCATCATCCGCACTTTCAGAATCTGACGTTGGCTCGATCTAATACGGTAATAATGACGACATTATTAACTGTGTTTACAATTGCTTTAAAAGCCTTGGAAGCTAAAGCTTGCTATTATGGTAAGGCCTGTTACATTTCCGGCACACGCTTCAAGTTTTTGGCCAGTCACAATGCACTGGGTCAGCTGGCCATTCAGAGGACTCTGGGCTTTTCGCAAGTGGGGGCTTTGTAGAAATTAGATTGGGAATGCAATAATGTAACAGTATATGAAAAATATGGCTTTTGAGCATTACATCATGTTAATATGTTCTATTACACCCAACTAACAAAAAAAAACATTTAGAATAGCTTCATATAACAGCAAAAAAAATTGTTTACATTTTCAACAATAGTATTGATTTGACTGCACTGACACTATTGGATGAGAACTGAACTGAGATGGTCAATGACATCACAGTCTTCTCCAGAACTGCTTTATAGATGAAATGATTGTGTCTCTTCATGTTTATACATTTTATAGTACTGTAATCATGGGTTTAATTTAGATAATACAGGTGGGGATGTTTGTGTGTTTCTAGAAGCATCTCCTGAGTCCCATGTTCGGCCCACTATCAAAGATCAGGAGCCTGTGTGTGATCAGGACACCTCTTATCCCTCAAACCCATTTGATGAGACTGACACAGACGGGGATCCTTCTAAATACGGGAACCCGTTTGACGAAGCTGAGCCTGAGCCCGAACCCCAGCCTAAAATATCTCCACCCAGAAGCAGCAAGAGGAAGAACGTACGGCCGGTGGACATGAGTAAATACCTGTACGCCAACACAGCCAGGACAGAGGAGGAGGAGCTTGATGAGTAAGTCTAGGAATTCTGGGATACACTATGGGAGGGGCTCTTGGTTACAGCAGAACATTTTAAGTGGTTATTATTTTAATTGACACAACATTTCGGTTCAGGAACACACACAACTTGTCCTCTGTTTGCTCTTCTATTGTTCATTAGTAGTACATGAGTGTGTGTGTGCGTGCATGTCCATGTGTGTATGAGAAAAGGAGAAAAGCACTTGTCGGAAGAGAAGAAAGTGGTGAGCGAGTTCTTTCAGCAGGAACAAGGCTTCTGTTGTTCCCCACATTCTTTGGCCTTGTCTGTTCATCTCTGCATTTCTCTCATCCCTCACTCACTCGCTCACTCACTCACTCACTCACAGTGCTCCAGCAGGGACACACGTCTCCAAACCTGACGTTATGTAGCAAAAATGAGAGAAGATACTGATAACTTTAGAACACCATTTATCTGAAATGGAAATCTTTTCTAACATTATAATTCTTTACTCTCACTTTTAATTAATTGAATGGATCCTTGCTGAATAAAAGAATTGTCTTTCAAAATAAAATCTGACTGAAACTTTTGGACTATATATTTATGCAGGGATCCAGACTAACATTTGAGAGCAGTAGCACTGGTGCCACTAAGTTCTATAAGCGCTGGGGGTGGGGTTTTTTATCATAAAGGTAATTTAATCACAAAATTACTATTATTTTGCATTAATAAGTGCAGTAACTAATTACATGTTTACTTGTTAAAGCACTGAGCTTTAGATAAGATGTAGATAAAAATACTTTTATTAACATTAGTAACATATAAAAACCCTATTTAAAAGTCCTCTAATTACACTTTCAAAAGGTTGTATGAACCCTGAAATGAATAATGTAAAAAAGTTTATTCCACAATACCATGGTTACAGTTAGCGAAATCCATAGTGAATGTTGGTGATTTGTGGACTGAAATGCCTTCTACAACTTCCACGTCAGCGCTGTTTGATCTGATATCTATGGTTTTATAACAGAGAATTCTGCGCTGCATTTGAAGTCTTCTCACTAGATCTTGCAACGATGTTAGTAATACTGCGTCGAATTCAAATGCTTTCTCAGTGGATCTCCCACCGCTGTGTAGTAACATCAAGACAGGCCTCGACTGATGCGAGTAAACCTGTTCTGAGCTTGTGCTGTACTGTCTAATATTGGTTCGAGCTGATAAACTGTCTGCGCTGCACAGCTCAAACAAGAATTGCGGTTTTGTTTCGTTTGCAGTTAGAAGTTTTTCTATCTTTCACTTTCTGTCTCTCGTCCTCTCTTTCACCTTCAGTTGTTTTGACTGCACTTTCCACTTCTTTCTCCTTTTTTTTTTTTTTTTTTTTTTACTTGTTTGCATTTCCGTCAGCTCTTTCCTACCTCCTTTCTCACTCTCTCTTGCTCTCTTTCTTTGTCCATAAGCTCGGAAGCTTGGGATACTCTGTCTTTAACCTTGTCTTTCAGCTGAATACCTATTCAGTCTTTTCTCCTCATTGTGTGTGTGTGTGTTCATGTATGTGTGTATGTCTGTGATGAGTGATGGGCATTTACACAGCAGTGTGTATTGATGCCAGCGGACGTCTGTGTCCGCCTGTCAGTGAGCTCTCTGACGGGGCCACAGGTCAAAGTTCATAAGAAGTGACCTCTGGAGCACCTGGTCTTTCTCGTAGTCAGCAGAGCGTTTTATTGGCTAATAATGCTTGCTGATGCCTCCTTTATCTGAAAACAACCACACACACACACACACACACACACGTAACAGACAGACAAGTGAAAAGGTGAAAAAAAAATCTAAATATTTTAAACAAACAAATTTTGCTAAATTGACAATTACATGTTGAGTGAACAAAATCACATAAATCGCAAATTTGCTTGTTTAAGCATTATTTGCTAATACAACAAATTGTTCTCCCGCTTTCAGATCAAACCCGTTCTATGAGCCCAGGTCCTCCACCGCAGACAGCAACACCTCAGATATGAGCACCAAACGCCGGGCCCCTCAGGCTCCTAGTGCTGGACCCAACCCTGCTGTGGCCACTGGAGGCCTGGCACCAAAGACTTCAGCTCCTGAAGGAACGTCCACTCCACCTGCCCTGGCACCCTCAGCTGTTACAGCTGTGATAGGGAGAGAGTTGGCCTCATCCTCACCTAAGGTAAATCTTCCTCACCACATTAGGACTTTATTTACATTAGAGTCGAACATTGGCATGTTGTTGCGCTAACAGTGTGATGCTCTAACAAGCATGAAAAAAACGAAATAGTCAATCCAATAGTACATTTTTATTAGACTGAACTTTTTTTTCTTTTGAATTTTGGTATTGAATGAAATGTATATACATTTGTACTGAGCTTGACACATTGCATTGTGATGAAATGCTGTCTTATCACAGCGCAACTGCACTCGGGGTGTGTCTGAATCCATTTTGGCCAGTTTAACGACGGGAAAAATGGTCGGCGCACCCGGAGCATGGTCTAAAAAGGTTGTATCTACTCTTAATGAGTAATGGCTGTGTTTTGGGCATAACGTGCAATAAACCAATCAGAGTCTCATCTCCCATTTCCTTTAAAATCCAGTTGCGCTCGCACCATGGCGGGTTGCTATTTACATAGCGGAATTTGCAAGCGGAAAGACTAAACGTCTCCAGAGAGCCACGGGACAAGCCGGATTCCACCATATCTTTATGTACACAATATTTATCTTTTACATTGTAACCCGCCTATAGGCTCATATTACTAATGCGCCCTTTAAATAACAAAAAAATACTGCTCCATTGACTTTAGACCAGGTTTTTGTTGGTCAATGGCGCAGTCTATTTCAGTTGCCTCAAAATGGCAACGTGCCAACAATGCGCCTTAACACACCTCATTTTCAGACCAGGCGCAAATGCATTTGCCATTTAAACAACGTGGCGCAGGACATGAAAAAGATAACTGCGTCGTGCTGAAACTAGCAAAAAGATGCCTGGCGCCGCATTGCGCCTTGTGTATGATAGGGCCCTTCGATTTTGGGCAAAAGGGTAGTTTACAGACCAGTCTACCTTTCGGAAAAAACTGTGTCAGGAATGCACCTGTGATGCCCATGATGCTGTCCAAGTATATGCAGCACACAGGGTTTTGGAACACAGCTATACAGACTACATTGATCATTCTTTGGTAGATAAATACAGTCCTAGCCTTCACTTTAAACTATATACTTTTCCTGTATTTTTGTAAACTTTATGCTTTATACTTTTTTTACACTACCATTCAAAAGTGTGGTGTTGGTAAGATTATTTAAATGTTTTGGAAAGTCTTATGCTTACCAAGGCTGCATTTGATCAAATATAAATTAAAAACAGTAACATTGTGAGCTATATTTTTTTAACTGTCTATTTTAATTTAATTTAAAATGTAATTTATTCCAGTGATGGCAAAGCTACATTTTCAGCATCATTACTCCAGTCTTCAGAGTCACATGATCCTTCAGAAATCATTCTAATATGCTGATTCGGTGATCATGAGTCATTTATTATTAGCATCAGTATGGAAAACTGTAATACTGCTTAATACTTTTTTCAGGATTCTTTCACGGATAGAAACGTCAAAAGAACAGCATTTATTAGAAATATTTTGTAACATTATTAATGTCTTTACTGTCACTATTTGGAAAGGACATATTCAATCGATCAAACGTATTAATTTGTTTCAAAATAATAAAAAATCTGAAACTAGTAATTTGAATGTTAGTCTAAGTTTGTTTTAAAATCTCGATTTTAGAAAACTGCCAGTAATGATGTCCCTGAAATATTTGCATACCGACTTGTGATTGTGACTTGTGAAACATCCAGATCACATGGTTTTAATGGAAACTAAATTTAAATGGGGCGTCTCATTGTGATATTTCCTTCAGGAAAAGGCAAATCTAGTTTTCATTGTCATCTTTACAGGGTCTTTATATCGGTCACTTTTTTCCAACAGTGCCACATTTCTTGTTTTCCCTATTCATTTCACTTTTTAACATCCAGGACCACTCACTCCATCCCTCTCATCTGCTTTCGGTCCTCTTCTTCCTGCACGCTTCACTCCGAGCATTTGAATACAGGCATGTATTAGCTGCTCTGTAGGATCGTTATATATGCATTATGATTCTCTTCACTCAATGCTTTAGTGAGTCTAATTAACTGGCTCTGCGGTCCCTCTCTGGCTGAGGGTGTGGGGCGTAGGGTGCATGGGGCGAAGGGAAGCCCACCGAGTGTGAATGAGAGCAAGGAAGGCGTCGGGCCGCTGCAGAGGGGCTTATACATGGCCAGATTAAATCCCCACAGGCCGAGTGTTTTTATTTACGCCTGCGAGTGTGTGCGTTATAATGTAGTCCATATTTAATTATAGCGAGGGGTTTATCACAGCACAGCACTTGTGTGTGTGTCCGCGCCTGAGAAGACCTGCCCAACTTAAACATTTAATTACCCAAATTCAGTGGCCTGTGAGGACACACACACACACACACACACACACACACACACACATAGACATAGACATCAGGAAAATAAGAACAACTCCTCAGAAACAGGAAGTGGTGTCCAAACTTCAGCTCATGGATTCATGGGATTTGTGCTCCGAGTTGCCTAGTGAGTACACCGTTGGGCTCACATCAGGTCTGTCCGACTAAAACCAGAGTGATCGGTCCGCCAGAATGATTCTCAGTGTTGGGTTTTTGATCGGAGATGTCATATTTCCAGCAGAACCCTATTTATTCTGATCATGTGCTCCCTCGATCTCTATCCCACACCCACTACGGATTATGATTCCATTCTTTGACTGCATGCGGAGGTTGTTTCCTCTGAGTGTGGTGTATGAGATGACCTTAGCATGAAAAAAAACTCAAATGGGATTAGCTAGAGACACACACATTCAGAATAAAGATACGGGGAAGCCCAAAGGCCTTGTTTATGAGTCTTCTGTGTGTTTGCTGGAGGAATCCCCTCGCACACGCGCAGACCTGAGGTGAGGCGGAAGGTGCAGGTTGAAAAACGAATGAATAGGACACCTCGATAATCTCTGAAAAAACACAAAGTAATGGAAATGTTGAAATTGTTGGAAGTAGTTTGTGGATTAGAGCAGCCCCGAAGACACATGCGTTCACTGAGGGAATCTGGGGTGTGTGTATGGTAATGTCATCATGGTCTTGTAAACACAATCTGGTATAGATTTGAATATTTTCTAAAGGGCTCTCCTTTCGGTTCACCGTCATTCTGCTTACACGGCCTGATATTTGAGCTTTACAAATCTCAAAATGAATATCCATTTTACATACTGTACATTTCAATTGATTTATAACTATTTAAAATCATTTGGTTTAAAATTATTCATTTGACGTTAGTTTTGCGTTTTATTTTTAATTAGATAGTGTTTTTGCTGATAACTTAACATGATTTTGCCTTGTGTTATATTTAGTAGTTCTTTAGCTAGCTGATTCTGCTCAAAAACACAATTTATTTATTAATGTTTCAAACTTTTTAAATTAGCACCAAACTACTGAATGCACCTTTAAGTTTATATTTATTTGAATCTAGATTCATCTAGCTGACTTGCAGTCTTCTTCTGTCTGGTAGTTGCCTCTCTACATGTAAAAGCAACAGTAAGTTTAGTCATTTTCACATTTTATTTTCAAAGGAAATATCTAGATCAGCGGTCGGCTTTTTTTCGCATTCCCAATGAAACCAGACAAAATGCATCTAGTTGTTGAAGCCACAAATGTAAATTTTACTCCTCCTAAAATGGTCACATCTAAACATACGAGAGCGTGTTTTAACGGGTACTTAAAAATGGCACTTCATGACAAAAAGGTTGCCGACCCCTGATCTACTGTTGATAAACTTTTTTGGCTCTCAAGAACTTTGATATATTAGCATTTCAGGATGCTGTTTTTGAAATATGTTGAAGAATTAATCTGGACGCATCAAGGAAGACTGGAATAGGATGTCTTGGGCTGCGAAAAAAGAAAGGGATGTTCTGATTCACTAGTACATCTTTTTCTCCTCCTCTTTTTTTTTTATCTCCCTCGTCGTTTGTCTTTTCCAGCAAAGCGATTTTACACCTCCCTGCTCACCCCTCTCTCCTCTCTGTCGTTTAACAGCAGTCTTCCACACAGGGACGCACTGATCTGAGGATTTTCATCAGTTCACGCTTCATAAATTATGGTCTGTATTTTAATATAAAGAAACGGCAAACGCAGTCACTGCAAAGCTCTTTAGATTTACATAAAGCCTTCCGGAGTGAGGCGGAGCCGTCTTTAGGGGCTAGTTCTCTCACAACCAAGACGGAAAACTCAAAGTTTTGAGAAAGATGTTAGTAACTTTGTGCGGTCATGTTCACTTTCACTTGAGTTTTACTTTATCTCTTTTCCCTCAAAGAAATCGTGACTAAAGAATTTAGCGCAGTAACCTTCCATTTTCTCTATTTTTATAAGTTTATGAAAAGGTTCTGAACTAGTAGAACTAATCACAAGACCAAATTAAATGATGGTGTTCATGACCTGAGTGCCCACAGTGGGAGGGCCAGGGCCAGGTTACACTTTCATTACACTTCTTTGTTTTCCACTCTCTACCGTCTGATTCAGACTGCAACATAGATAAATTGAAATTAAAGTGAATTAACATTATTTAATTGAGTTCGCAGATGGCAGTGGCATTTTTTAATTAGTTTGTGTGAACACTGGTGGGTTTTGACTCCACATGGCCGTTTCAATGCTTCTGGTCTTTTTTTCTCTGTTGTAACATCAGTTCTTTTCAATGTTTTGAACAAGTATGAGAAGGTTAACAATAAGATATTAAAGAGAACTTTTTAAATAAAGTTGTTCTTTTTAATTGTAAATACTGCATTTGTTGAATTTATTATTATTTTGCCTATAATAAACATAACATAGGCGTGTGTGTGTGTGTACTGTATATATAATTATATATTATGTAAAGTATATTATAATTTTTTATATAGTGTGTGTACCGGTGTGTGTGTGTGTGTGTGTATATATATATATATATTTAAAAAAATTCTCCATGACTGTAAATTATACTTTTCAAAAAGGCAGCTTCGACTTACAAACCCCCCCCGCCAAGCTTGCTTTTCGTGCTCCCTATTTCACCCTGGTCCAGTTACCCCCCTCTGAACCCTGGGCCAAGTCCGAGGGAGCATGGTTAAGCCCAGCTCGAGGCCCGGTTCCGCTCCTGCACATGGACCGCCCGTCCCTTCAGAGAGCTGAGGAGAGGCCACGAAACCCCTACTGACAGAGGGGCAGTAAGACCCCAATAGTGCCCTCATAATCTGTGAAACTCTACCAGAATAATCTCCCTCAGCTGGCCCTCTACCGCTGAGTGATGCAGGACAGAACCTGAGAATCTGAGACTCTTTAAGACCTTAAGGCCTCAGGACAGAGAGGGAGAGAAAGTCTTAGAGCGCTTTTATCTGTGAAATCACTCCATTTGATGAAAATATAAATAAAGTGAGGGCTATTTGGGCAGAGAAGGAGAGAGCGCGAAAGCATCCCCTTTAAAGCATCTGTGAAAGATGTTTGTGCTCCAAGAATGTCACAAGCATCAGTGTACTGACTTTACCTCAGGGAAACTTTGTCCAGGTGTGTGTTTTGGCTCAATGTGCCTATCCTGATCAGATTCTGGGCAAACGTAGAACTTGTTCCCCATCCAAAAGGTTTTGGATGGACCTCATTTACCTCTTAAACTGCTTCTGCATCCTCATCATCGGATCTGTAGCAGTTCACCGCATGGCAGTTAGCATTTCACTGCTTAGAGGGTCCTCGAGCCATCGGGGCAGGTGTGTGTGAGTGTTTTGAGCCTGTTACTGTAATACCACTATCATTATCCTTCTCTCCTGCGTGTGTGAGTATGTGTGTGAGCTCAGTTCATGAGTTAAGCACTTGAAGAGCTCTCCAATACCCACGTTGACTTGCTACACACAGGCTACAAAGCTCTCGGTAATCTTCCTGTTGTAAGTCCTTAGTTTTATCTGCCAGGGATTACACTTCTGGCTTCAGAGAAAGAGAGAGGGAGCACGAGAGGGAGAGAATGAGAAAAAAGGCAGCGAAGAAATGAAAACAAATCTTTAGTGTAATCTCTAGAAAGAATACCTGTTTGAGTGGGGAAGTTGGCCGGCTGCAGATTGACCAAATCGCCTTATTCAGCATGTTTGATGTGAACGAGGCAGGTGTGTGTGCGTTTGATGATTGTATGTGTTTGGTTTGTGTGTGTTCATTTGTGTACACAAGGATCGTGTGTGTGTGTGTGTGTGTGTGTGTGTGTGTGTGTGTGTGTGTGTGTGTGTGTGTGTGTGTGTGTGTGTGTGTGTGTGTGTGTGTGTGTGTGTGTGTGTGTGTGTGTGTGTGTGTGTGTGTGTGTGTGTGTGTGTGTGTGTGTGTGTGTGTGTGTGTGTGTGTGTGTGTGTGTGTGTGTGTGTGTGTGTGTGTGTGTGTGCGCGCGTGTGTGTGTGCGCGTGAGAGAGAGGGGTTTTAAGGCCGAGAGCAGTTTGAATGACATGGTGGAGATGGAGAGAGTAACTTTAGATTAATCTTCTCCTGGTCTCTCCTCTCCTGAAGGTGTGTGGCCTTAAACCCGTTTCAACTGGGAGAACCTTTTACCCACAGTCCTCTGCATACCTCCCTGCACTGATCAATAACGGCCCCTGATTTTTTTATGGCCCCCACTCAACCTCTGCCTTTCAACCTCTAATACCCCTGCCACCCCACACACACATATTATTACCCCTTATTTAAATCAAGATGGATTGTGGACCATATTTTACATTGTGTCATTATTATTTTTGTATTTTTATTTCTTTAGTTTCATTTATTTTTTAGTTATGTTACTCAAGGTTAGTTTAGCATCATAATGCAGTTTTAAAGTCCCACTGTAGTCAATAATTGTATTATTTTAAAACTCATCTTTGATCACCAAAATTACATATTTAAAAGTTTTTTGCTGTGAAAATAGCTTGAATGTAACTACACCCTTGCTTCAGTTAATATACTTGGAGCTATGAATATGCAAACGAGCCCCACCTCCACCCTGCATCACACCAGCCCGGACTACCTGTTCCACTCGGGCAACTTTACCGTAGTAAACGCTACACATTGGCAAGTAGAAATTCTGGTTTAATCAGCCATATTTGTTTGAGCCAGAAACTGATTCCAAAGAAGAAGTGGAAGAGTGAATTATACAGGCTCATTTACAAGTCGATGTATCTGAATGGTAATGCATTTTATGTATCGCTCTCTATAACGTCGAACACATAACGATAATTAATACGATTAATATGATTAGCCTTTTGCTTGACTGTGTTTTCAAACAGCTAATAATGTGTTGCTAATGTTATACAAACAATGTTCCTGTTCGTCATCTCAGTCTGCCTTCTAAAAATCAGCATCCTTACAAATGCTTTGAACAACTTCAGTGGAGAAAGGCATATAGTTCATCATAACATCGTAATATACAGTACATCATATTCATAATTAACCTGCTATATTGCTACATCTACACAATTTTTCATACCAACAAAAATTATTAAATCATCACAATCAAATTAAAATTTGGAGGAATCCGGAGCTCTTCACGCCACAAGGCCAATGCCAGAATGAGCTCCACATCTTCGATTTGCGCCCTTTTAAAGCGGCGCATCAGTAGATCCGCCAATCATGCTCCTCCGACAGCAGCCAATCCCGCCACACATATACAAAACAACCCACAAAAAACAGATACCGAGGATCTTAACACTGTGTAAATGGGGGTGGTCATGTACTACCATTCAGAAGTTTCGGGTCAATAAGAATTAATACTTTTATTCAGCATGAAAGTTGATCAAAATGGCAGGAAAGACTTTTACATTGTTACAAAAGATTTCTATTTCAAATAAATGCTGTTTTTTATATTCTTCAATGAATCCCGAAAAATGTATCACAATTTCCACACCATTGATTTCATCATTGATATTTCAACATTGATGTTTCTTGAGGACCAAATCAGCATATTAGAATGATTTCTAAAGGATCATGTGACACTGAAGACTGGAGTAACGATGCTGAAAATAAAATAAAAATTCAATAAAACCAGTTCATTTAGATGATAATATTTCACAATATTACTGTTTTTACTGTATTTTTTAATCAAATAAATGCAGCCTTGGTGGGCATTAGAGACTTCTTTCAAAAATGTAAAAAAATCTTACAGACCCCAAACTTCGAGTGATAGTGTATGTTAATGGATTCATGGCTCTGATATCAGTTCAGTGACTCATTCTTTATCAACCATTTTTTGCATATCCGAATGGACTAAGGAGGTATTTTTGAGTCACAAGTTGTGAACATCATGCCTTAACCAGGTATGACAATTTTCCAGCATCTAGTAATTTTGTATGTCCACACTGAAACCAAAAAATGCTTCACAATAACAGCCAATAAAAACATGTTTTGGTTCATATTTATGCAGTGTCTGATTTTGGACCATTGAATGACAGAACGCAGCAGAATTAATAACCAACCATTCTGTGTGTTTGCATGCGTGTCCAACCTTCCCCATGTCTCTGGTGGATGTCTTCAGCAAGCTGTTTGTACAGTGTTACTTTCTTATTGGACTCATGGGATTTTGTGACTCATTAATGCAGTGTTTTGCAAACTATTTTGATTTACTTTATGTACCAGGTCCATCAAATTGGTCAATTACCTATTTATCAACTAGCATTTCTTTTATTCATATTATCTCATATTATGGAGATAATTTAGCATTATCATTCATCTTAAAGGGATAGTTCACTCAAAATGTAAAATTGTCTCCATTTACTCACCCCCAAGCCATCCTAGGTGTATATAACTTGTTTATTTCAGCCAAACACAATCAGAGTTATATTAAATAATCTTGTACGGTCGTTGCCGGAAGCCAGTGATTATAGTTTATAAAGTTTTAAATATGGTTATTTTTCATCACTTCGCTTCAGAAAGCATTGATTAACCCACTGAAGTCATATGGATTGCTTTTGTGATGGATGGATGGATGGATGCGCATTTTGGAGCTTCAAAAACATGAACTCTGTTTAATGCCATTAAAAAGCTGGGAAGAGCCAGGATATTATTTAACATAACTCAGATTGTTCTGAAAGAAGAAAGTCATATACACCTAGGATGGCTTGGGTATGGGTGTGCGATATCACCATTTTTGATCGTGAGCGCTTAAAATGTCTCCACGTTCTGCTTTTTAAGAAGAATCGTAGTATCGTGCCTCAGTGCATTCTGTCAGTTCTGGCGCCTCAGTCTCAATATACTGTACAACATGATGTACATTCACATCACCTTAACGCAGAGGTAGGGTTACACTCAAGTGAGATTACAGTTATTCACAATCACAAAAGTCTATTATTTGCAAGCATTTTAAAGCTTTGCCAGATGGTTAAACATTTTAGTCGCATGCTGTTCTGACGTACTTTTCTGGGTGCGAAGTGTGCGAACACTAAAAGCCTGTCAAACAGTGGGCAATTACTAAACTTCAGTAGAATCAGTGTATATAATTTATAGTGTATGTAGCGTTTTATTTTTATATTTGTTTATTTATTTTCTCACTTGAAAACTACTGTTAAATCCACCTACTGTGAAAAATAAAGCACTGTTTATTTAATTAGTTGTATTTGTAATGTGCATCTTTGTTCAAATTTTTAATAACAAAGATAAAATAATGAAATAAAGATCTCCGCGCATCCCTACATTTGCCTAAATGTTCTATCGTTCTTTTTCTTTTATATTTTTTTACCTTGTAAGAGAGTACATTTTTAAAATCACTTGTAAAATAGTAAAACCAACATGAAAAAAACGTGATAAATTTGTGAATCGTGATTTTCCTGAAAACAATTGTAATATGATAATGTTGCCATAATGCCCATACTTGAGGGTGAGTAATTTATGGAATAATTTTCATTTTCGGGTGAACTATTCCTACAACTAAACAGGTTAGTTATCATTGACATCCACTGTATGGACAAAACAATATATTATTCAAAATATCATCTTTTTTGTTCTATAGACAAAATAATATTATACAGGTATTGAACAACATCAAGGTGAGTAAATGATGACAGACTTTTTGGGTGAACTATCTATTTTAAGTCCTATTTAAACAACAAAAAAGTAAAGAAATAAAGAATATATACACACAAATTGGTAAACTTGGCCACATTACACACAAATGTTTCTTTCCTTTAAAAAAAACTAGGAAAAATATAAGGCATCAATCACTAATAATTAATTTTTTTTTTCTATTGTATAGGTTCAAAACCCTTTCAAGTACCCCCAAGTGTACACGTACCCATGGTTGAGAATCACAGCATTTAATGTGAAGTAAACCTGGCGTTTGTCATGTAGAGAGCTTGTCGATCTGTTGCTGGTTACGTTTTTATGTCTTTCATTATCGTAAGTGTGCGTCTCGTCTCATCTCTCATGCGTGATGCCGTTTGATGGTGTGAAACATGCCACGGTAAAAGCCTTCCTTCCTGACTCCATCGATCCCGCTTCACACTCCGGCCGACGTATTGACGTGGGCGTGTTTTGATCAAGGCCTCGTTCAGATAGGGGTGACTTTGTAATTATATTCTTTTTAATTGCTTTCGCTTATCAGGGCTCTCATCTGCCAACGAGACCGTACCTCCGCGGACAACGATCTGACGGCGGAGCGGAGCAGAGCACACCTGATGTTTCCCTCTCTTCCTCTCCTCATCCCTCTCTCCCTCCTTCTTCTTTGCGCAGTATTACTGCTGCTCTGCTCTTAATGAGTTTCCGTGTGCATTGCGGATTCATTGATAAATGACAGCTTTATCAGAGCAGATCGCTGAACTTCGCCTCCTGTAATTTGTTTGTAGAGGAGTGTTGTCTAAAGCAGATTAGCGCTGTATAGATTTAGTTTTTCCTGCTCTACACACCCTCTCATCCCTGCTTTAACTAACAACGCTGCTTTAACACACAAAAAAAAATCTTTTATATGTTTGTTTTTTTCTCATGTCTAGATTCGCCTCAGTAAATCACGTTTTTTTTCATATTGTTTGTGTAGTGTGGCGGTAATTTGAAGGTTGTTGTTAAGTTCTGTGCGTGCGCTTTGCCAGAAATGTTCGCATGTTGATGATGTTTAGCGTTACAGTGATTTGAGTCGTTCGATATGTTTCATGATCGCCTGCCTCCCTCTATCAGAGAGCTAACCCCGTGCCAGTCGCCTTTTTTGCTTCTAAATACCTTTTTTTGTGTGTGTGTGTGTGCGTGTGTGCAGGCCTCACTAGATAAAGCTCATTTACACAGTTCCGAGTTTTGGGCTATGCCTCTCCGCCAGTGTTTTCACCGCCTCTAACGTTAGATTACACCACATTACACATGTATAGCACACGAGCGCGTGCGGGAGATTTGCTCTCGCTCGTATCCTCCCAAATTTTCTTATGTTTTAGCGAGGGCTGTTGTGTTTGAAATTTTAAAGCCGTGTAGCTTAGCATGGGAAACAGGCCCCGGAAATGTGATTTAGTCATGCTCGCATATTTTGTGTTTTTGTACAAGGCCCAAAAAACTCCCCCTCAGCCTCAAGCTTAGGCAAATGAACTTCGCTCGTTTCTGTAAGAAAACTTGGTAAGTTTGTCATTGGAAATGATGAAATTCATATGAAACTGGTGCTGTTTGAGCAGAGGTGAAAACATCTTTCTTTGTCACTTAAAATCTAAGGAAGCACAAGATATGAATATACTTTTTAAAGTTACAATCTTTTTTTTTTTGCGCAATTCGTACATTTCCGATCTGAAAGATCGTATTGTGCTGATGACTTGTCGAATCCCTTCTTTTATTGATCTGTCAGATATGACAATCTCTTCCACTTCAAAACGTTTCACATTGGAGAGGCCGCAGCTTTGTGATTTGAATTTCCATGCGGGCTTCAGTGTTTGCAGTTTTGAAATGACACCGTATAATTATAATGGTAATTTGATATTACTTTAATGTCTATAATATGCGTTTCCGTAGCGTCATGTTCCATGCGATTTCTCATTTTTATAATTGAGCTTTTGATTTGGTTCAAAGCAGTTCAATGAATCTTTCACAATTGAATATCCAAGGTAATTTAGACAGGTACGGAGAGACACATTTAGGGACAATTTAGTCATTAGATTCAAGGTGCAGTTTAATAATTGAGAAGCAATTACAGGAAGCAAAACAATTAATGATAAACAATTGAACGCCACTTGGCGAATCGCAGCTAATTCTGTGAGACAACTCTCTAAGATCATAAAACTATTCTGGGTGTGTAAGAGTTTAGAGTGCTGACATTGTGAATGTGTATACACACACACACACACCATAGATAGATGTTGCCGCAGGCATTTTAAGTGGATGTGTGATTGAAGCTTCCGCTGTTTTGGGGTGTGTGTGTGTGAGAGAGAATATATGCGTGTGTGATTGCATCAGTTTATTGAAGTCTTTTTTTCCTTGTATTTCTGTTGCAGTTCACAGAATTGGTTTGGGCCCTAGAGGTCTATAGGTTAAAATGTTTAGTGTGACAACAGGGAAGTGTCATTTTAAGAGCATATTAATGGAGTGTACAAAGGATAACGGTTTTGAGCAAAATACTGCCGTTCTGATCACATGACCTCTCCTAGTTCGTCTGCCAAACTCTTTTACTCCATCTTCTTTCTCACGTCTTCTCTTTCACCCTTCATCTTTCTTACTCTCATTCAACACAGATTAAGTTTTCCCCCTCCTCATCTCCTTTTACCTTCTCCTCCCTCCTCGCCCCTGTCCTCCACCATGTGTCAGGTGTGTGTGTGTGTGTACGTTCGCTGCCATCATGAATAATGAATATCTTTTCTGTCTCCATCTTATTTTTGGCAGATGTTGAAATGCTGCATGATTTTTTTTTTTTTGCCGTTTTGTTTTTTTCTCCTCTCTTTTTGTGTGCGTGTGTGTGTTGGATAGCGATGAATGCAGCTTCATTTTAATATGTTCTGTTTGTAGGAAGAAACGGCGCTGTAATCCTGTCCTCCAGCGCAGAAACACGCCGCTGCCAATCGTTTATTTTTCTCCTCCTCTCCCCACACCCCCTCCCCCCGCGACCGCTGCTCAGGGCAAGACAGCGCTGCGTTTGATAAGTACACGCGCTCTATGTGACACCAGAAATCCCTGTCAGTGTTGTTTCTGTAGACACATGTAGTTTTGTAAGAACATACACTCTGTGCTGTGAGCTAGTGAATGAAGGCAGAACTTTTACACAGTTTCATCAGAACTGTTTTTTGTTCCAGTGCTTCATCATCTTACTGAAATCACTGTTATTTTGTGAATGCACAGGAATGACTGGAATTTGGTTTAGCCATTCATGTTTTTAAAGAACCCAAAATTTAATGATAGTTTTGTTTTGATCCAATCTGTAAGTCCTTGTATAATCTTGAGAACAATTCAGATGTTTTTGTAGTACCATGTAGTACTCTGAACCATGTATTGTACAGGAAAACAGCAGTTTACATTAAAACATTAAATGTTTTTTTGAAAGTTTACAACGGAACGGTACAGAAGTTGATCTTTAAAAATATAAGTTTAGTTTATATTAGTAGTTTATTAGTAGTTTTTATTTGAACAGTAACAGTTAAGCAGTTGACATTTAAACAATTAAGCAGACAAGTTTATCTTTAAAAAAAGTTACGTTTATATTTAAACAATTCAGTTTAAATTTGAACTGTATGGATTACAGTTGAAGTTTAGCCGTTTACATTCCAAAAATTAAGCCGTTTTTGAAAAGTACAGTTCAGCAGTTTATATTTAAACAATGCCAATGAATAAGTGCAATAGTTTATATCTGAAACATTCAGATATCAAATTGAATAAGTTAGTCGGCCGTTATGTGTGAATCAGTTTGGAACAGTTCAGTAGTTTATATCTTATCAGAACAGTTCATTTGTATGTATTTGAACATTATAGTTAAAGGGATAGTTCACCCAAAAATTCTGTCAAGTTGTTCCAAATTTGTATGAATTTATTTCTGAACACAAAAAAATATATATTTTGAAGAATATCGGGAACCAAACCGCATAAGAAAGAAAAGTTTTGGATAAACTTGAGAGTGAGTAAATGATGACAGAATTTACATTTTTGGGGTGAACAATCCCCAAAAGTAGTAGTTTAAAATGAACACTTTAGCAAATGTAGCATTTTAGCAGATTTAGTTTTTTACAACGGATCATATCAGTCATTGACAGTAGGACAGGTAGGCACTCTGGAGTCAGCTCATTTTTACAGCAGTGGAGGATGAATGAAGTAAGCCATGGTTCCTGAGAGTTTAAACGTGTCTTGGTGTGTCAGTGTTACTGTTTTCCTCCCGCTGTAAAGCTGCCACAGGGCACTGTTAGCCTAAAGAGCCGAGTGCTCCTAAACGGCTGTTGTCTTCTAATTGCTTTAATAGCACCTGGCCCGGTAATCCCAGGTAATTATTGAGCTGAAATTAGACAGCTACTTCAAACATCTCTTAAAAGGAGCAAAGACTGCCTCAGGAACGTACAGCTCTCTTATCATGCATGGCGGAAAAGTGACATGGAAAAGTGGTTGCGGATTTTTGCATTTGTGTGGAGCTTAACGTGTTCCTCCCCGCCCCCATGTAGCATGTGTGTGTGTGTGTGTGTATGCAGGGAATACATGTGCAGTATTCAGTAAATCACTGTTGTTGATCTCTGATTGAATATGAGACCTTTTAATACGAGGAATTTGCTTTTCATAATTAAAAGCAAGCATCCTAGTTTGAGGTCACTGAACAGATTGGGCCTATCACAAAAGAAACAACAGTAAAATGAAAGGAAGAATAAAGCTGAAAACTTAAAAGCTTTACTCATCAATAATGTTCTCCTCTAAATGAGGTTCAGACTATGTAAATGTGTTTTTTTTTTCTTCACATAAAATAATACAACTGTTGTACTTCATTGTTGGGTGTTTGTTTGTATTCATCTGTGTTTACTGTTGTGGTTGCTTCCTGAGCATTGTTATTAGTCTGTTTGTGTGTGTGCACGTCTCTTTCTAGAGTAAAAAGGCTGTTGGAGCCCCAAGGGCCCCTCACTTGACTTTTCCCTCCTGCTCTTTCAAGACAACCTTAACCTTTCAGATTGTGCAGAAGGATGTATAAACGCACAAATAACACACTTGCCCTCGGTGGCATTCATTTGGATCTTAGCATTTAATTATGATAATCTAAGAGGCAAGCATTTGAAGAATTTAAAGGAAGTTACAGCTTCACCGTTTTGCCAATCTACTCAAACCACACCTTTAGGACGTCACGGTTCCCTTTATAATATCATTGCTTGTTTTTTTTTAAAATAGTTTTTGAGTTTTGGTCTGTAATTTACATAAGTCTGCTCTAGGCCCCTCACAAGCATTTTTTTTCAAGTCTGTGCGTCCTTGAAACCTCCTGCAGTAGCAAATTGTGTCCAAAAGGGGGCGTTGTTAAGCTTCCGTACATGCGTGAAATGTTGACCAGCTGATGTATAGCGCTCTTATCAGGGGAATGGCAGTCTCTCTTCCTTTGCACACACAGATCCATACAGATACCTGTGCTATGATAATGTATTTCTGCAGGATGAGCACTCTTTTATAACATGTTAGATTTGTATTTAGATGTGGAATCTATCAGGCTGCAATTCATCAGATAGCTGCAAGTTTTGTCTCAGGCTATTTGATTATCGTTATTAAAAAGTTATTGTGAGAGGAAAAATGCGAGCGTGTGACCACAGAATATGAATTTCAAGCGATATGTATCCGTAACGCGGCGTCTCCATTTTTAACGGGATTATGTCCGAAAGTGGCCAGACTCCCGGTGCGAAGGGGTTCCTGCCGCTTTGTGTTTCTGGATTTGTGGGATTAGAATTCTCGTTCCTCCATTTAGTTGGACTCTTAATCCAGACTGATACAGCTTCAAAGGCTGGTCTTTATTAATCATGTGTTTACATTATCCATGGTCATACACTCCTTACAGACCAAAGCTCTCATTAGAACGAGCATGTAAGTCTTTTGTGTGCATTTTTCTGTGTTTGTTCAAATTAGACAGAGGGTTTCAGCAGAGGCGACTTTTAACAAAGCTAAGCTTACAAAGCTAATTGGAGAGAGATGGGTTGGATCTGATGTTCTTGATTGGAATTTAAGGACTTTTGAAGAAAAGAGAGACAATAAGAGGGTCGTGTCGTGTGTATATGTGTGCAAGAGAGAATAATAGTAAGTATTTGAAAAATAGTCAAGGCTTGGACTAAATTAGTTGTGTGTGATTTGGGTTACAGTTCATGTTTCCGTATAATTAAAAGTTGTGTTTCTCTAATTCCTTTCCCTTTTCTGCATATATTATGCAACACATTGCTATTGTGTATAATGAAAAGGAAAAACAACACAAGTTTCTTTTCTTTTGTTCGTCTGGTGGTACATTGACAAGCCTGGCAAAGACATTATTGGACCACTGTTTTGCATGCTCATGAATATTTGGTTATGTATACTTTCATTTATTTAATATATATTTGAATGTATTTCTTTTACTGTTCTGATGAATAAATAGTCTGTGAGATATATTGATCTCAATGTCAAAACTGACATGTAATTAATTTACTTGTGTTTTAATTACACCCTTCCCTCTCTTTCTCTTTTTCTTTAGCCCAGTCCAATTCCCAGTCCTATTCTTGGTGGGAGGCCGAATGCAAGCCAGTCTCTATTGGCCTGGTGTCGCGAGGTCACGAAAAACTACAGAGGCGTCAAAATCACCAACTTCACCACTTCCTGGAGGAATGGACTGGCATTCTGTGCCCTTTTACACCACTTCAGGCCTGACTTTATGTAAGCCATGAACATATATGACAATACACACTCTTACATAAGCCTCAGCACACACAATATGTGCTTCCTTTAGGGCATGGGTGGTGATGCAACTTACCCCCTCTGTAAAGGGAGAGTTCACCCAAAAATGAAAATGGTGACATCTTGTTTTCTACACGTACAGAAAAAAAAAACATGGGTTTGGAACGTCATAAGGGTGAGAAAATGACAGAAATTTTATTTTGGAGTGAACATGTTAAATGTTATGTCAAGAAGTAAGTTGACTATTAGTTGACAACCAAAACACCTTTTAGCCCACAGCTACCATTGGCAAAAGGCTTTAAGATTTATCTTTAGCATCAAATTTACATGGATTTATACACTGCCAGTTCAATAAAATGGAAAAGATATATTTTTAAACCTATAAATACTAAAATAGACAGATGGATTCAATAGAAAAATTCCTTTTGCTTTAAAATGTATTTTATCTACCATGTAGAAAATGCACACAAAAAACAACACTTTTTATTATTGAAAAAGTGAATCATCTTTTGTGCATCTCTCAATCACATTGACAAAAATTACAGTATGCACATTTTGTTAGATCAAGAGGGTGACAATTTGTCTACTGACACGTATTACACCAGTCACTCTATAGTTGTTATTATAGTAACTCTTTACTCATAGAACACTTTTAGGGTTGTCAAATAAACAGTACTCAGTTATACACACAAAAAAAGGCCTTATGACACTATGGAGATTCACAGTTATTATTGATTGTTCTTTTTAATGTTAACCCATTATCAGCTGTTGCCTTTGATCAAAATAAAATCTCTCTCTCTCTCTCTCTCTCTCTCTCTCTCTCTCTCTCTCTCTCTCTCTCTTCTCTCTCTCTCTCTCTCTCTCTCTCTCTCTCTCTCTCTCTCTCTCTCTCTCCTCTCTCTCTCTCTCTCTCTCTCTCTCTCTCTCTCTCTCTCTCTCTCTCTCTCTCTCTCTCTCTCTCTCTCTCTCTCTCTCTCTCTCTGGGGGGTCTAATATGGTTTATGATGGAGAGTTTTTAATCCCTCTGTCTTATTTCTGAAAATTTCTGTGTTTGGTCTCATCAGGAATGACTCAAATCCTCCTTAATTACTACACTTACAGCAGATTCATCACAGTGCTGACAGCGCCACGGCCAACCACCCTCTGGGTTTAGCATACGCTAAAGTATCAGGAATCTGGCTGCCGTCTATTTAAGAAAGAGATTGACTGATTTATTATCTGTTACTTTTGCACTGATTTCCATATATCAAGACATTTTCTTTTTTTAAACCTTTTCTCTGTACTTTTCACACACACTGGCCTTAAGTGACAACCTGCATTTAAAATGTACCTTGTTTGCTGAATGCATTCATGTCATGTCATATTGTGCATTGTTGATCAGTGACGAAGAAGATCAAAAATATTTTTTTAACTATGCCGGTTCATTTCTTCGTCTGGGAGGGTACTATTAATAAAAACACCGGTGGATGGACTATAAGTGGACCCCCCCCCCCCCCCATCTTTTTTTATTTAAATTTTACCTCAGTTGGGGAGGTAAACATAGTATAGAATGTTAATGTTCATGGGTTGGTTTACTGCCTCATTGATTGTGTTTTTCCTTTCCTTTATTTTTTTAATAGATGCTCCATATTTGGTTTGTTTTGGGTTGTTGTCAGAGACATTAAGTAATTTAATGGTCTACCAGCTTTGTTTATGCCACATGTGCAGTGTTGTTTATCCTTTCATACTTAACTGTCCGATGTTTTAAGTAGAGAAGGAATGACAGAAAAGGTTTACATCATGGAATGTTAAAGGTCTTAATTGTCTTTGATCTTAAAACAGATCTTAATTGATCTTAAGTTACAGAAACCATGGGTGGGACACATTTTATCTAAATGTAATGCTAACGCAAAAGGAACAGCTATAATATTACACAATAAAATCTGCTTCTAATGTTATTTCTCATCCTCAGTTATATCATGATGTCTGGACAACTATTTCATACCCAGGTCTTGCTGGTGAATGTTTATGGCCCCAATAGACCTTATTCAGAGCAACGCCATGACCTGTATGAAAGCGAGCGCATTATATCACATACTTCTTTTATTAATAGAGTTAAAGGAAAAGGCAACAGCTAATTGAGGCAATATCCAAAATCTTCAGACCCTGTATAATTTAATTTCTTCAAGACAGCTTATTCTTCAGTCATGATGTGTGTTTTTTCTATGAACACAATGATAAGGCTGGCTGACTCTTAGCCCATCAACTTAAATCCAGATCATCAGCACAACATATTTCCCAAATTGTAGATGATGGGGAACGAACTATTGATCCCCTTACAATTAATAAAAAATGTATGAACTTTTATTCTAGACTTTGTAAATCAGAAACACCTAAGGATCAGTCTCAATTGGTAGTTTTTGATCAAATAAATATCCCCACTATTTGAGCACAACATAAAAAGACTTAGATCATCCCCTGGAGCTGATCTAAGTCTAAAAAAAAAAAAAGACTTCGATCAGCTGCAAAAAATATCTGAGGCCATATCAGCGTTGCAGAGTGACAAGGCCCCAGGGCCCGATGGCTTTCCGATCGAATTCTATAAGAAGTTTTCTGCTAAATTATCTCCACTCCTACTTAATATTTTGAACATTCTTTATCTTAAGGAACTCTACCAAAATCTCTTACTGAAGCACTGATTACATTTTGTAGTCTGAGAAAGATCCAACAAAATGTAGCTCATATTGACCAATTTCTTTGCTAAATGCAAATGTCAATTTTTTTTTGCAAAATTACAGGCCATCTGATTAGTCTCCCTTAGTCAATATCATCTCTGTTAATCTGACAGGTTTATTGTTATTCACCCCCCCCCCCCCCCCCTTACTATAATTAAACTATAATCTTTACTATAATTTTGAAATTATAGTATCATTAGATGCCGAAATGGCATTTGATCGGGAGGAATGGGACTATCTTTTTTCGCTATAGATAGGTTTGCATTCGCCCACAGATTTATGGAATGGATATGTCTTCTGTATACTTCTCCAGTTGCTTCAGTGGTTACTAATGAATGATGGTCAAAACAGTTTTCTTTTGCAAGGGACACTCGGCAGGGGTGCCCATTAAGCCCCCTTTTGTTTACAATTGCAATTGAACCATCATCTCTGATATTAAAATCTGCACCTTCATTCCATGGCATTAACAGTTGAGGTGTTGAACATAAGCTCTCATTATACGTGGATGACGTGCTTCTTTACATTTCAGATCCTGTACCATACATTGATATTATCAATGTCATGCACGATTTTGGGACTTTCCCGGGCTATAAGTTGAATATCTAAAAGTGAATGCATGCCTGTTGACACATGGTTTATCTTAAAGCATATTAAAAATAACACAGAGACATATAAACAACATTAAAAGCTTGATTTTCGCCACAGGGGGACTCTAACTATTGCATACTTTTTATTTTATTTAAAATCTATTTTATCATCATTATTGTAATAATGTTTATTTTATCATCATTATTTTATTCATTTTCATTATCTTTTGTACGGTTACAGTTTACTTTACATCCTCTAATGCAGTCTGTTCTGAGTAGGTTGGGGAGGGATTGAAAATGTAAAAGAAAATTGTAGTACCGGTATACTATTCAAGATAGAATCAAATCTCAGAAAATGAACTTTGCAATATTACCAACTGAAAATGCAGTTTAACTGGATGTGTTTTTAAATGCCGTTTCATGTGGAGAAAGGCTTTTAAAACGCATTGTGCCTTAGGGGACTGTGCCCAGCCCACATCAAGGTTTAAATGACATGTAGTGAATGCTTATGATAAAAGAAAAATGAAGGATATTGTCCATTTTTCGAGTAGCCCCACTACTGTTTTCCCAGCTAAAGAGAGAAAAGACCCCAGGCGCACAGTGGGTACGGTGATGGAGAACGAGAGATGAAATGTTTAATGTGTTGAGTGCTTGAGTAAAGGGTGTGTGTGTGTCTAATTTTGCTTGCACTCACACACACTCTATTAGTTGTGTTGATTGCAGAGCTGTGAAATTGCATGTTACAGTTCTACAGCCATTACATGAGATGCATATTTAAAGCTAACTCTCTCTCTCTCGCTGTTCTTTCCTCCCTCCTAGTGACTACAAGGCTCTCAATCCTCAAGATATTAAAGAAAACAACAAAAAGGTAAATGCTACACACTCTCTTTCTCTCTCCGTTTGTTTGTGCATCAGTAATCCTCCTCATAGGTGATTTATTTTGTTATAAATCTGATTCACTCCCACCCAGCGTTCTCTAATTGCCACTTTCAGAATGCGGCTCCCCTGCCGACACTGATGGAAAGAGTGTATGTGTGTGTGTTTTTGCTCGTGTTTGTGTGGATGGAGTAAGTCACCTGGGAGTCGTAAGATAGCATCATAATTCATAAACATGCTATAAATAAACTTTACAGGCTTCTCCACAGAGAGAGAAGAAAAGAGAGAGAAATAAAGGGATATTAATCACACACTTAGAGGAAAATGTAGGGTAAATGAGGTCTAAACAGAAGACACACACACACACACCGTAAACTTGTGAAGAACTTCCATTAACTTCTTTTGTTCTTAAATTAAGTATAATTGCTAGACACGACCCAAGCCCTTATAGACTTTTGAAACATTATTATAATATATTTATATATATGCAGTAAAATATTTTAAAAAATCTATTTTAATATATTTTAAAGTACCGTAATTTATTCTTGTCATTGCAAATCCTGTGATAAATGTATGCAGCCATTACTCCATTTTTAAGTGTCACATGATCCTGTCATCTTCATTTATATAGCGCTTTTAACAATGTACTTATAACAATCCTTCAGAAATCATTCTAATATGCTGATTTGCTGCTCAAGAAACTTTTATTATTATCATTAATTTTGAAAACTGTTTAATATTTTTGTGGAAACCGTGATGCATTGTTTCAACATTCTTTGATGAATAGCAAGGATTTATTTTGAAGTCTTTACTGTCAGTTCAGTTGTAATCAGTTTAATGCATCCTTGCTGAATAAAAGTATTAATTTCTTAAAAAATAAGAAAAAAAACACTAAACCTTAAACTTTTGAATGGTAGCATAAAAACCAAAGCACCTGCTCAGATAATGATGACGGCCGTACAGCAAAGTTAACGCAGAAATTCTCAGTCCTGGCCCTAGAGATCTGCCTTTCACACACTCTTCCTTTTCATTTTTAGCTGAACTTTTTCACGTGCGCAATTTTGTTTTTCTCACTTTTTTGTCACTTTCTCCCTCTCTCTCTTGTTATTGTTTTACATTATACCGTGTTCCATTCATTCAAGAATTTTCAGTGGGATGTGCGCAACAAATGGGCTTTGAGAGAGAGAGAGAGAGAGAGAGTGAGTGAGTGAGTGAGCGAGCGAGGAAGGTGTGGATATTGCTGTCAACTCTCAAAATCCTGTTTAAATAAACCGCCAGGTGGCTGTGCCAACAAGGATTATTCCAAGCATCTCTCTTCCTCTCTGTCTCCCTCAAAACACACACACAATGCACAGCAGCGCATGATATGAAACAAATGTATATTTGCTGAAGAGTTGCTTCCTGGATTTGTTTGGAATCTTTTTGGATTTGTGGATGTATAAAACTTAATTCCTCTGTAATTCCGCTCCATTGATTGATCACTGTATTCTGGAGTGCTGCAGATTATCTCTTATTTCAACCCTCAGATTTACTCCATTTAGACTTTATTAGGTGTGTTTAATGTGCTCCTTGCGCTCTCCCATTATTCCTTTCATCTGTCATCACTTTATCCCTGCAGTCACTTCCTGACTTCATTTCCTGCCCTCTCGTTCAGTGACTATCATATACACAACTTTCCTCTCTCCAACACAACTAAAGTGTGCGTACTCTCGGCCTCTTTGAACGATAAATGACTATCCCGAGCTGAGGAGGTTAAGAGCACTCTCTATACAGCCCCAAAACACACACATTTATATAACTGCATTCATTTCCATGTGATAGAATCAGCGCGACCCTCTCTGGCACAGCCGTGATTGCAATAATCTCCATTGAAATATGACAGATAAGAGCAATCAATAGCAGAGGGGAGAGGAGGTTTGGTCATACAGGCAGTGAAAAGAATTATTTTCTCTGTGTGTGTCGAGAGAGAGCCTAGCAGTAATTTCCCATGATATCTGATCTGTGCGTGCACGTGTGCGCCTGCGTGTATGTGTTCCTGTGTTCCTCGATAAATGTGCAGACGGGGGGGGAAAAGCCCCCTGGCTGTGTGTGTGACTGACAGCGATGGATACCTGTCAATCATTCAGCGATGTCATTCACAAAACAAAATGCTTTTCATTGTCCGTTTAGCGTGGGGGAGGGGCCGACAGACTGGAGCAGGAAGAGAACGTCTTAAACACACAATCGCACAGTTCACACGGGTTATTAGTGCTGCTGCATCATTTATACACCGAAAGAGTAAACAGCACTTTTCTGTCCGTTGAATAAATAGTTTGGTAGTTGTTGACGCAATACATCAGAAGTGTAATTTTAGGGTTGAATCACGCTCGCACGCAACCTGCTGTTTACATGGTGTATTTATTTTAATCAAGCATGATTTGCTGTTTTGAAGACTAGAGCAATGAAACTGAGAGACTCCTCAGGAACGTCATCACGTGCTCCCTGTAAACAGACATGAATACAAACACTTTTTATAATCTATATACTTTAATTATATATTTTTAAATTATAAATATTAATAATTATTATATATAATTGTATACTTTTTCAAATTTTCCTAATTTTATTTAATTATACTGTATACTCTACCATTCAAAAGTTTGGGGTCAATATATATATTTTTAAATAAATTAATACTTATCGGTAACAATGCATTCATTTGGTCAACATTTATAGTAAAATCATTTACAATGTTGTAAAAAAAATCTGCTTCAAATAAATGCTGTTCTTTTGAATTTTTATTTAAAAAATACTGAAAAAATTTATCACACTTTCCACAAAAATATTAAGCTGCTTAATTGTTTTCAACATTGATAATAAGAAATGTGTCGTGAACACCAAATCAGCATATTAGAATTATTTCTGAAGGATCATGTGACTGAAGACTGGAGTAATGATTCTGAAAATTCAGCTTTGCCAGAACAGGATAAGTAAAATTGTGAAATATTTTAATTTGTAATGATTATTCACAATATACTGTTTTTGCTATAAATATTTATTTTTTATGCAAATAATGTCATTAAACAGTTTTTTCCCTCTAGTTTCCCTAGTATATTTATTCCTGCCAAAAAACGATTGTGTAACATGCGAAGGAAAATAATGAGATTTGGACCTCATTCAGCTGCAGTGTGAATGTAGCTTAAGTTTAGGAATCTCAATCAGACACTTTAGTTTCGTTCATTCCACCAATTATTTACTCTTTCTTAAGAGTTAAAACCCAAACAACACACACCTGAAGACTCTTTGTTTTCCCACCCTTCTTCGTTCCCCTTTTTTCTATTCAGCTTGTCTGTACCTTACATTTGCCTTGCTCTGCAAAGCTCTGCGTCACCATTGTTAGCCTCCAGCAAACAGGAAAAAGAGAAGGCACGAGAGAAAGAAAGATGAGATTAATTGTAAATTGAGAATCGGCTTACCTTTGATTATCCCTCCCCTCCCTTTCTCTTGCTTTCTCTCTCTCTCGCTCACGCCAATAAAGGGGACAACCCTGATAAAGTCAGTAGCTGGGTAAGCAGCAGAGGTTGAGACAATAGTCAACACTGGTCAACAGGCTGAATTCTCTCGGCCATCAGCCCGGCTCTGATAGCAGCTCTGATAAGCCCAATCTGCGGGAGGGCGAGACAGAAGCCTAATTTGTAGGCTTTGATTTATACTGTTGTATTCTCAGATTCTTAAGAGAAAAAGAAAGTTACTTTTCTTTCATTCATTCGGTGGATTACCGTGATAATGTCAGCCAGTTTACTTTCACTTCTTCCTTCCGTTTCTCTCTCCCTCCCTCCCTCCCTCTATCTCCCGATCAGGGATTGAGTTTGGCTGTTTGATTATCTGCCTGTTCTCCTCAACCGGACAAATCAGTGCAATTATACTCACTGCCGAGAGAGAGAGAGTGACGGAAAGGGGGAAAAGTGAGAGAGAAAGTGAGGGAGATGGAAGGAGAGAGAGTGGGAGATATATGCGATAAGACTGAGGCAGGATTAGTTTAGTGTTTCTTGGTATCGTGCTCTCTTATCATGGAGAACCATCCTTGACATTAGCTGTCACCGCCTGCCGCATCCTACTGATCCCAGCTTGTCTTATCCCAAATCTAATTCCTGCATGCATCCCACACCCTAACTGTTTCTCCTTCCCATCACCCTACAACCCTCTTCCTTTTCACCCTTTACCCCATCGTTCTCCTGTTCCCTTCATCCTATACTTTGGCGTTCCGTCCCGCCCTAAACCCTGTAGTTTGCCCTTTCACCCTTCATTCATTTTCATTCGTCTGTCACTTTCACTTTTATGCTACCGCTTTCTCCCTAGTTTACTTTACTTTACTACTTTACATTTTCATCATACCTCACATTTTCCCCTACTATATTCTCTTCAAACCCAACCTTTCCACTTTACCCAAAGTAGTCCAAATACAAGTAGAAATTGGCTTTGATAGGTAAAATAAAAGACTGTTAAAAATGTATATAATTAATGAATTAACTAATTAATTAATCAATGAATGTTTTGTGGTTTATTTATTTATAAAACGATTGTCTGACCCAGGTTTTTTATTTATTTATTTTTAATTTTTAAGAATGATAGTCTGGCCCAGAATTAATATTCTTTTTTTTTTATTATTAATTATTTGGTTGACAGGTTTTAATTTGTAATCTTGCCTATGTTCTATCTATTGTTCTATCCATCTATCATTCTATCATCTGTTCTATCATTTATTTGTTTATTTTTATTTATTTATTTATTTATAAAACGATTACCGGTACCTGTCTTAGAATTTTTGTTTTGTTTTTAAGAGTTATAGTCTGAACCAGATTTTTTTTTTTTTTTTTTTTTTACTATTTTGCCTTCAGGTACAATGTTGTTGTCTAGTCTCTTCCTTGTGAAGGATCCCTTTACCACTCTACAGAAAAAGCATTGTCGGGATAATTTCGGTTTCGCGTATCTAGCCCGAAGTGAAAAAATTCTGTATCAAAATTTTTAAGGCCAGACAAGTAGTTTGTTAAGGCTTGTTTTGTGGGGAATTACAAACCTGCGCACATATATTCAAATGCGCATAACTATAGAATTAATTCTTAATGCGCACGTGAGCACCATCAGCGTTTCTCACAGGTTCGCGTTTAAAGTCTGTGTAGAGAGAACGGTGTCGTCTTAGCGGTCTCTAATTTAATAACTAATGATCGCTGCGACTGAAGTGAATCAATCAAAACTAACTTTAGCTGGAAAATATCTTTATTCAAAAACTGCTATAAAGCCAAAACAATGTCTGTTACCTTAAATGATCTGTTTATCACTGTAAAGCCGCTTTGAAACAATCTACATTGTTAAAAGCGCTATATAAATGAAGATTACTTGAAATTACTTTTCTAGTCCACCAGTCCTTGATTTATTTACCCTGTTTTATTTGATACTGTCCTTTATTTTCTGTGCTTTACTTGTTTTAAACATGATCTCTTTTTATGTCTGCAGGCATATGATGTTTTTGCCAGTCTGGGAATCTCTCGGCTCCTAGAGCCGTCTGACATGGTTCTGCTGGCGATCCCGGATAAGCTGACAGTGATGACGTACCTGTATCAGATCCGGGCACATTTCAGTGGTGAGGAACTCAACGTGGTGCAGATCGAAGCCAACAGCAGTCGTAGCACATACAAAGTTGGAGATTTCGAAACGGACACAAACAGTTCTATTGACCAAGACAAGTTCTACGCCGAACTCAACGACATTAACCGTGAGCCCACTGATCAGGATCCCGCAGAAAGTAATAGTGAGCATGGTGAGAAAGAAGAGGAAGTGAAGTCAGTCGTGACAGGCGGGGGATCTGGTTCTCTGTCCGTCTCACCTGGCGAAGTTTTAAAAGAAGTAACTCCTTCTTTACGGTTGTCTAAAGCAGGCCGCGACTCTCCAGCAGCTCCAACGATCACAGAACTTCACCCACGACCCGCCCAGGGCACCAGAACCAGCCTGGAGACCTCCACCAGCCAACCTCCTGCTGCAGAACAGAAAAAGCTCCTCAAAGCAGATACACTGGACATGGGTGACCTGTCTCACAGGCTGGAGAGAGAAAAGGAGAGAGGGCAGTCGGGTGGGTTGACCACCACTGAGACCAGAGTCTTCAGGGAGCAGCACGAGGCCCCACGACCTGCCGAAAAACAAACTGAATCTGGTTTGCCCACATGGCAGACCGGGTCTTCTCTAGCAAACACACACAAACTAGGCTTCACGTACAACAGAGACACTGATCTTATCAAGAAGAAGAGAGCGAGTTTGCGCCACTCGGAATCTGACAGCACGTCAGACAGCAGTGCCCAGACCAACCACACACACACACCTGCTAAACACACACAGGTAAATGTCAACACACACACGCATGCTTAGATATGCATATATATCTGAATACAAAATGACGACATCTGACTGTAGTTTTTTGTTGTTTTATCTGTGTGTGTCTCTCTAAAGTCTATAAACCTTATGTCTGTCTGTCATTCTATCTATAATTCTGTATCTATCTATCTATCTATCTATCTGTTTGTCTGTCTATCTTTTTCTGATAGTTTTTAACAAAACTTATTGATATGAATTTCTGTTAATTTTAACTTCTCTTCCATTCAAATTGTAATTTTGCATCACATTTGCTACCTTAGTTTAAATTATATTCAAATTCAGAAGTTGAATTAGAATTATAAGTAATTCTAAATTCAATTTCACACAACCCTGGTTTCCAATATTCCGGATAACCGAGAAATGCCAGGGAATTTTAAGTGTGATTTCCAGGCCTAGAAAAGTCATGAAAAAATTATTTTTAGAAAATCTTAGAAGCTCATGGAAATTTCTAACATTAATATTTAATTGATAAGAAATTACAATTTGTTAGTGTAATGTAAAATCTATTTTTAAAATACCTTATCCAATCATCACAAACGACTGGAAAAGTCATAGAGCTATTTTGGAAATTCATTGGTCTAAAAGTGTGGGATCCATATTGAGCACTGGAAATGACCAAACCACACATGACAAATGGTCCAGCACAAGCAAGTCAACATCATCAAGCACACATAGGCATACACACTTTCAGGTAACAAACACAGGTAGATACACATGCAAGTTAAATGAATAATGCCCTGAACACTCCCAACAGAAAAGCATTTACAACTTAAATGGAAAAAGCTGGCATATAAAATCAAAGCACATAAAACTGTTTGAAGCTTTATACATGTTTGATATTTTTGCCATTTTGTGAGACGCCTGATCGGCACAGACAGCAGCCGCGTGTCACTCGGAGTGGCATGTCATTATGTACAGGCCGTCCCGCCTGCAGCTCTAATACTGACACGGGTTATAGCGTGTTCCGCATGAGAGCCTCTCCTCATCTATACAGCATGCACACACACACTTGCAGGTGTTGCAGCACAGCCAACTTTTATCACACACTCTCCATGTATCACTGTCATTTCTTCCACTGAATAACTTTCCAGCTTAGATTTGTCCTGATTTTATTTTGACATGTCATCAAGGCCTCTGCTGTGACATGAGAGGTGCGCTACCATTTACTTGCCACAGCCTTAAGTTTGTTGGCACTTCATTTGGCTGTTTTACTGAATGTGTTGCACAGTGTAGTTGCCCTCTCACCCACAATGTTAAGTGATCAGGGCAGATGGCAGAATCACAGCCATGCCAATCTGATGATAACTTAAAGCGTTAGGAAGAGATGCTAATCTCACTAAGATTTAGGGGAATGAGGCATCTACTGATTTGTCTAACTAACTTTTTTTTTTTTTTTTTTCAGGAAGTCGTAACTGCCCCAGTGTCTAACAACAAGGAAGAGAAGGTAAAACAGATCATGGTTATACAAATACAAAAGGAAAGTTTGGTACACTCAAAATTGAATGAAAACCTCTTGTTCTCGATTGCAGAAGGTCCTGTCTCGTCAAGAGGAGCTGAAGGAGAGGGCCAGGCTGCTATTGGAACAGGCCCGCAGAGATGCCGCCATGAAGGCTGGAAACAAAAGCACCACTAACGCACAGTCGCCTACACACACTCCACAGATCATTGATGTGAGTTCACACACATACACACCTTTAATTTTGATATTGGCATTCAGGAGAGACTTCTGTTTTTTACACTGTGACTTTTGAATATTTTTGTATAAGTCTCTTATGCTTACCAAGACTTGATTTATTTGATTAAAAATACAGTAACAACAGTAATATTGTGAAAAATTATTACAATTTAAAATAACATTTTTCTATTTTAATATATATTCAAATGTAATTAATACCTGTGACAACAAAGCTGAATTTTCAGAAGCTATTACTCTAGTGTTCAGTGTCACATGATGCTTCAGAAATCATTTTAATTTGCTAAGTTGTTGATCAAGAAGCATTTTTTCTTATTGTTACCGTAATGTGGAAAACAGTTGTGCGGTTTAATATTTTTGTAAAATCCATTATAAATTTTTTCAAGATTTTTTTATGAATAGTACATTTTATTTTAAATAGTAATCTTTTGTAACATTATAAATGTCTATTTAAAAAAAAGTTTATTTAAAAAAATAAAAGTAATACATTTAAAATGAATCATTAAGACAGACTAAGACCGCATTTTAATAATGCAATTTTTTTCTAATTGTGGATGTTCCCAAAAAGGTTTTTTTTTTCTTCTTCTTTTTTTAAATAAAACTAATTTCTTGGGACAACCTATTCCATAAACTATTGCCAAGTACAAATACACACCTAGAAGGTCTTTTCTATGGCTCTTCTCAGGACCTGTCAGACAGGAAGTAATAGAGATTAATATTATTCTAAAGCCAAGAGCCTGCATGCCAGAGTCTCTCATTTCACACAGGACAAGTCTTTAAGGGTTACTCAAGGGCTCCAGGTAGTGATGTAGGAAGTGACCAGTCAGAGAACATCAAACTCTACTGAGCTCAGTACTGCAGGACGGCTGACACTCGACGTCAAAAAGCTCAGGTCACATCCCAATAACATTTCAGTTCTCCTGACATCCTGTTTTAGGGGAAGCATAGTGTGAAACGCAGTGGCATAAACATAAAGAACCACAGGGGAGGGGGTTTCAGGACATGATGAAATATCTGGCGTGTGGTGGATTTATTCAGACGTTTTGCTGTATGAATTTTAAAAGGAAATGAGATGCCCTTGAATGAAATGCATAAGAAAGCAAAGAACAGGAACAGGAGGGCACCTCAGTGTGATGCGGCCATAAATTAAGGGGTTTTTCAAAGAACAATATTTCCTTTTCTCGCCGTCTCTTTCTCCTGCAAAAGTCCTCTGCCGTCTGATGAAGGGGAGATGGTCCTCATCCCGTAAATTAACCACGAATTAGCGTCTGTGTGCGCGTTCACGATGCCTCCATCCCAAGGACGATGTGCTAATGAGGCTTCAGTGCATTAGCGTGCCAGAATATTGAATTGTTTCACTTTTTAATAGAAAACATTGATCAAAAGGGAGCGTTGCTTGGCACGCTGGTAATTGTTAGTGATTTAGATTAGATTAGTTGATGTCTTGTTTTGATTAGTAGGCCCCGTTATCTTATCACTGGCCTCTGCATGAAGCTCCTCCGCTAAGAAGAGACTTTACGCTTTAGCATGCAGAGGGAATATTTTAATTAAATTAAGACTTGTTCCATTCTTTCAAAGTGTAGATAGAGATGGAGGGGTATAAGTGAGGATGGATGAGAGCGAGAGAGTAAGTGAAGTCATTGGGGTGTAGTGAGCACTTTAGTATGGGCTGAAATACTGTGTGCTTCTGTTTATTGCTGTTTTATTACTGTTTATTGTTAAACGTTCTTGACATTCAGATAAAAGAAAAGCAGGGAAGATTTAATTAATAATAATAATAATACATTTTATTTGTAAAGCACTTTTCATAAAAGAATCTCAAAGTGCTACAGAAACACATTACAAAAGAGATAATAAAAAAAGTGATAAAATGCATAAGAAAAGACAGCTAAAAGAGGAGTTTTTAGTGCAGAGTGAGATTAGCAAAGCCTAAGGACAACTTAAGAATGCCTGCCCGAACAAAACAGTTTTAATCTCTATTTTAAAAGTGTCCACAGACTGGGGTTTTCACAGATGTTCAGGCAGGGAGTTCCAGATGCGAGGGGCAGCAGAACAGAAGGTTTGGTCTCCTATGGATTAGTTTTAGAATTAAAATTCAATGGATGGATGAGAAAGAGAGAAACAAATGTGAAACATGTCTAAATTTACTGTTTCTCTTTTGAGAAAATGGATCCCAAAATTACACCACTGTTCAAAAGTTTGGGGTCAGTAACATTTTGTTGAAAGAAATTTATCATTTTAGGATGCATTCAGTTGATCAAAAGTTATAGTAAATACATCAAATTCATCAAAGAATCCTGAAAAAAAAAGTGAATATAAATTGATGATAGTAATAAGAAATGTTTCTTGACCACCAGATCAGCATATTACAATGATTTCTGAAGAGATCATGTGGCAATGGAGACTAGAGTAATGATGCTGAAAATTCAGCTTTGCCATCACAGGAATAAACTACATTTCGAAATATAAAAACGTAGAAAATAGTTATTTTGATTTGTAATAACATTTCAAAATACGACTGTATATTTGATCAAATAAATGTAGCCTTGATGAGCACAAGCTACTTCTTTCAAAAACAAAGTTTAGCTGGGATGTGATGTGATGTATATGACACGAGGCTATTGGCTTCTTTTTTTAAAGCGAGTAGCCCTTCATTATTTATTAGAGGGGGGAAAAGTTTGTCAAACCATTTCAAGGGGTCTTTTAAATAAAGCACTGCTTCTCCATGGTTGCAGTATTGTTAGCAGTTAGCATACATACTTGATTGTGTGTGAAGATGGCCAGCGGGCCAGTCATTGTCCACAGTCAGTGGTGTGTATCAATGGGCCATCAGTGAGCCCACCCCTCTCATCAGAACTGCTCTGTGTGTGTGTGCTTCTCTTGTTCTTTTACATGCCATGTTAATTGTGCTCTATTGTGCTGCGATGGCTCTCTTGCTTTGATCTTTGTCACCACTGTCTGTCTCCCTCACACACTCTCTCTTTCTCTGTCTCCCTGCTCTCCTACTCATTGCTAACTCTGTGTATATGTGTGTGTTTAGGCCTTTGATAGTAGGCTAACGGTATAAATTGTTTAGTAGTGGTCATTGTACTATGGGTAGGTGGCCTTCACAATCCATTAGGACCAAACCTCTGCGTCGCTCTCATGTTCTTCACCCCCTGGTGAGAGCAAATCGCTAATTAACGAACAGTTAGAAAAAACACAGCGGCACAACGTCTCCTTCATGCTAGTATACACATACATGCACTCTTTAAGGAATGTTTCAGGCTTAATTTAAGTGCTATTAACATTTCTGGCATAGATTACTACAGCAAGATCTTTATTCCAGTAATTCCAGAAGATTTAAATGACACTGAAGCACCAGTGTTATTTTAATAATATTTATATGGTGTTTTAGTATTTATTCATATATATATATATATATATATATATATATATATATATATATATATATATATTTTTTTTTTTTTTTTTTTTTTTATGTTTTCAAGTTTTAGTAATTTAATGTGCTTTTAAAAAAAACATTATATATAGTTTTAGTAATTTTTGTACTTCTTCAATCACATTTTATTTTAGCTAGGTGCCAAGGCAGCGTTTCTTATTTTTAGTTTATCTAATATTTTTTAGTTTAGCTTATTTCAGCTCTAACAGTCCTTTCCAGGTTACCAGAGTTATGTCGTAATGATGACAACAAAGATGAAAGACCTCCTGTAATTTCAAAAATTTTAAGTGTTTCTGTTAGCCTGGGAAAACCCAGACCACTCTCAGTTGTAACTGAGTAAGGGTCTGGCAAACCTCCATAGACAATTCATTTCCACAGGGGCGTCACCAACGGACGTCGGATAGATCTAAAACCAATCAGAGCGATGAATGACATGACGTATGCAGAGCGACGGAGAAACATCTCGAGACTCTCAGTAATTCTCTGTTTGTGTTAACGAAAATTACAATTTTAAATCGCTTGAAACAGACGCGATAGCTGATTCGAACGAGTGATGTTGTGATGTTCCACGGCGGCATCCATCTTTGTAATGTACAAAATCTGCGTCACCGTCTCTGCTCTGTCGTCATCGTGTAAAGCCCGCCCCAACGTTTCTGATTGGTGCCGCGATTTCGGCGGATTGGAAATGGGTTTCAATGGGCTCTTTGCCAGACCCACTTGCAGAGCAAATCTAAATTTGCCGGAAGTGGTCTGGGTTTTCCCAGGCTATGTTTCTGTCACACTAGGTTCGTGCTAACAAGTTTTGTTGCTAAAATTTTAAAACACTATTTTAATTTTTACTGCCTTTTCTTGTTACACTGTTCAGTTTTAAAATTTATGGATGATTCAAAATTACATTTTGTGATCATTAACATTATGCCACAATTGCTGTTGATAGATCATTCCTTTACACTTTTTTCATTCTTTCATAGGCAAGACCTTTAAAAAAAGTCAAGAGAATCTTCTCTGTTTCCTCTTCCTTCTTTTCTGTCCTCGATGAAGAGAAAGCCAGGGAGAAGGAGCGATAGTATGGGGAAATGATTTTTATTTATGTAGTCCTTTAAATCATAAAAAAGGGAGGGAGGGAGGGAGGCAGAAAAAGGGGACAGTGCATTTCCTCAGATTTTCTCAAGCATTAGTTGATCAGTGCAGTAATTTCACAGCGCTTTGGCCAGGGTAATTATGGAGGATACGGCGAGGGGGAGGAAAAAGAGAGGGAAAAGATTCCAGGTGAGCTTCCTCGTGTTCACTGGCTCGTTATGATTAGTTTAATTGGACTGTGTTTGATTTTTTCCGACGAGGCCCTGCTTCACCCTCCTGACTCTCTTCTCCGTCCTCAGCCCTCCCTCCCGCTCTGTGTGACAGTGCGGTGACTTTTCAGAGCCGCCCATGACCCTCCCTCTCAGAGAGAAACGGAGCAAACCTTTGAACTTGTGGCGGCCTCCCTGTGCGCTTGTGCGTGTGTGTTTTGAGGCGAACCGCTGCCTCTATCATGTTCAGTTTTCTGCCTTGTTTAACTGCGACGTCAGTCATAAAATCAACACGTAATCAAATATATTGCTTGTTCTATGTAAATCTGTTTTCCGTGCTAACCCACCACGTACGGCAGTCTCTCTCTCTCTCTCTGTAGTCCACAGTCGTTAGCGTCTGCCCACCTCCGATGCGTGAGAGTCAGTGGGAAGGCCCGGGGAAGACCAATTGTCCCAGCAAGCACCAGAGACTCAGAGTTAATTGGGCCAATTAGGCCACAGTCGTCCTCCTGTTCTCTGTTCTTTGGGTCTGACGCCCTCAAACGATTCCCTCAGACTTTCAAAGGAACCGTGACTGTGCCTTCCATATGCATTTTAACATGCTGACGTGACTACACAGGCTCTCTCACGCTGCATTCCGATTGTCTTTTTAGCTCGGAAACCTTTCTTTTTCTGGTGGATTCTCGTCTAATGAAACAGAATGGATAGAAGGTAGTTGAAGGGCTGTGAGTGTGGAGATCAAAGCGGTTGGTTGGAACAGAGAAACTGTTAGAGAGAGAGAGAGCGAGAGGGAGAGAGAGACGCCCCTCCAATCTCTTCATGAGTTGTGATCAAGCCACTGCTCTCTCCGGCATTACGCACACACAGTTATTTCTCAGTGGGGCTGTCTCCTCTTTTTTTTTTTTTCTCGTCTCTCTTTTTCTCTTTCTCTCTTTCCACCACAACAACCACTCTTTTCTTCTCTTTCACTACATCATTCCTTTCTCACTTTCCTACCGCCCTTCAGTTTTTAACCTCATTCATATGTTGGTCTCCTATGAATAAAATATGAAGCATAAAAGCATAAAGTTGAAGTTAATTTTGATATGAAATTGCAATTGTTTAATCCAGTTATTTCAGTCGGACTGAAAAGTGTTTGTTTAGAGAGAGAGAGAGAGAGAGAGAGAGAGAGAGAGAGAGAGAGAGCTAAGAGTATCTGTGTCTGTGTGAACACTTTAATTAAAGAAAGTAAGTACAAGCATTAGTACTATATTTTCCAATAACTTGATTTTCATTCGCATTAATACATTTTTAATGGTCATGCTCCAAGTCTTGCGAAAGACTGAAAAATATCAAACTTTTTAAAGTTAATATGAAACTTAAAAATGTGCATTGTTGTCCGCAACCCATTTTACTTTTGTAATTTGATGTATTTCTGAGCAGAAGTAGATATTCATTGATTCAGAATAAAAAAAATGGGCGTTACATACCAGAACGGTGCCAGAGCTAATGCAAGTTTGCTAAAACAACTACCGGTAGTTAGTTAACTATTTGTTCGAAATTAAACAATACAATAACAACTAAATGCTGTTATTTTCAACTTTTTATTCATCAAAATATCCTGGAAAAGTATCATGTTTTCACAAAATATATTAATCAGCAACTGTTTGCAACATTGATAATAATAAGAAATGTTTCTTGAGCACAAAATCAGCATATTAGAATGATTTCTGAAGGATCATGTGACACTAAAGACTTGAGTAATGTCTGCTGAAAATTTGACAACTTTGACGTCACAGGAATAAATTACATTTTAAAATGTATTAACTGAAAACAGTTATTTGAAATTGTAATAATATTTGACAATATTACTGTTTTTGCCAATTTTTTTATAAAATAATTGCAACCTTGGTAAACGGTAGTTAAATGATAAAAGTGGCAAATTAAGAGGAAGAGTGAACTATTACATTTTGATAGGTTACAAAAAAGAAAGTTTTTAGAATAACAAAAAAAAAGGAAAGTCAGAGAAAGGCTTTTTATGTGCGCACCAATTAATCAATTCACAATAACACCAGAAATGGGCAGTAGGAAAGTTAATGGGGCCAATTTTGATTTCACGTTTACTTTAATGCATGTTCCTGTTGTTTTTGGGAATGATTCATTTGTGCATTTTTTTCACAAAGTAATACATTTCTCATCCTGTCACCAAGCCCTGTTATTTTTCAACCCTCTCCCCTCATCTCTCAATCCAGTCAATTCCCAATTGACCCAATCTTGGGTTTTTTTCTCAATGAACCACGTCACATTAGGGAAGAAACCTGACTTTAATGTTGACTGAAGCAGGTGTGTGTTGTTTGTGAGAACAGCTTGTGGTGAATGGCTCTTTCTGCCAGGTAATTATGTTGTCGTGTAAAGGGCAAAGTTTTCTTTCCACTTGCACACAAGCCGCCTGCTCAACCTGTTCATCTACTGTTTCACCCGCATCAGGGGTTTGTCTTTCCAACTGCACGTGTGTGTGTGTGTGTGTGTGTGTGCGTGCAGTATTGACACATAGCTCTTCCTCCATCTATATATCCCTCTTGCCTCTGGCTCTCTGCAGTCATACATTGAAATAAGCATGTTTTGTCCTGTTTTGTTTGGTATTAATCCCTCGCTTGACATTGTTATTTTCATTCATGCCCTCATGAGGTGTACGTATGCATGTACGTTAAATGTCAAATGTCTTTCTGAGGGACAAACCTGGCCAATAGCCTTTATCCTTCCATCCTCTACTTCTCCTCTGAAATGGGTTGGTAACCGTTTGACAGTTTTTTTTTTTGTTTTTTTTTTTTGAGCCGGGTGCTAAGGGCAGGCTGTGTAGCCCGCAAGACATCTATCTCTATCTCTCTATTTATCTCTTTGCCCTTGCACCGCACCAGTATCATCTACACACATGCAGAAGCATAATTATGCCATGTACAACAGCCTTTGATAGCATGTACAGTTTTCTTCTTAATTCTTTATCAAATGCATTGATCGTGGTGTATGTGCATTGATCCAGGAACCACATCTGCAGCCCAGCGATAAGGCCACGGTGGCATCTCTCTCGCGTGCACGCTCTCTCTTGCTCTCTCTCGCTCTGGTTTGGCTGGGGGCTAAAGCAGGCTGCTGTAGGATTAGCTGATGCTCAACTACTTGCATTTTAAGTTGACACCTCAACACCAAGCAGAGGCCACATTACAGAAGAAAAGCAGTCCGCCGTCCGTCCGCCCAATGCTTCCCATCCCATCCCGTACACTCTCACTCTCTCTTTCTCCCTCTCTTTCTCGACTACATATAATTGGATTTGTGAACGGGAGCAGCCGAATGCTTCCTTTAGAATGGCCGGGGACACAAGGTGAAGTTTTCTCATTACAGACCACGAAGCCAGGGGACAGATCATAGACGATCTGTATTTTCCATTTAAAGAGGACAGAAATGGGAGAGAAGGAAGAATAAAAGAGAGGAGGGCTTGATAGACAGTGCAGAGAGAGGGAGGTGAAGAGGACAAGGAAGAGTCTTTATTTCACAGGTCACTTTCTAAAGGACGGAGAGAGAGGGGGGGTTGATGAGCCCGAGACGTGGCAATGTTTTCATTTTCTCGAACGTGTCTCAAACATTGCATTCATATTTGATTGCTTTCGTGAAAGCCCTGAATTTTTTAGTTTTTTTTTTTTACTATGCAGAGTTTAAGATTATTTGCGTACCGTCTGAGTTCATATGAAAGTAGGGTGGAAAATCAAGAGCCGGTTCTTAAAATAAGATTGATTGCCATGAGGACTTCATCAGTTGTAATTATGTCAGCAGTCAACTTAATTGCACGCGATTCATTGCAGTTTAAAAAGTCTGTAAACGCACTTTTAAACATACGAGTATTCATATTACAAAAAAAAACAACTTATAGAATTATTTAAAATCTAGAAATAATTCAATGTTTTATATATACATAAGTAAATAAATTAAAAATACATAAGAGAATCTTTTTTTTTTTTCATTTAATGGCAAAAATATATATACTATGTTGTTTAAATTAAAAATAAAACACTAAAAAATTAAATCAGTCGTTTTAAATGCTACAAGAGAATTTGGGCATCACAACAGATCATCATGTACAGAATGAAAATTGAGATTTGCTACAAATTACATTTAACAATCTTGTTGAAATAGGGTTTTTAAAAGGGATGCACCAATGTATCGGCCAGTAATCAGTATTATTTTCACTATTGGCCACCGGACGATTGTTTAAAAACAGCCGATGATCTGGGCTGATTATATCCTGTCAATCAAAAGGGGACAGACAAACGTCAGGTTGCAACTAATACTGTGTGTGAAGTTGTCTTGTGTTGAATTTAGGGCTGTTGAACTAAACGAGACCATATCGCGTTGTTCAAATAAAAAATAGCAATCTTAAAGCACGCTCCATCTGACCCTATGAATCGCCCGTAGTTCAAGCCAGGGTTGCCAGGTCCTCAGTTTTCCCTACACAAAACATTATTTGTAGTGCACCCCATTCAATAATCATAAAGAGCTTTGTGTTTTATTACTTCTGATAAGAAGCAAACTCTCGGCCTTGTCAATTTTATCACGAAATTTGATGGCGTTTGATGCTCTTAAATATGACGTGACAGATCGCAGTATCGCTTCAGTTTCAAGTGGCAGCATGAAGCACGAGTCTTTTCTCCCAATTTAGTACAAGTTATTGCATGAAAAAACATGCATGAACATCAAATGGTATGTTGAAAGATACGGTATAACTCATGTAATCACTCAATCAGTGTTTCAACCGTGGAAAGACGTCAATAAAACAGCTTGTAAACAATGTCACTTCATGTTGCATTTACCTCAGGAAAGTTATCTGATGTTAGTTAGTTAGTTAGTTAGTTAGTTAGTTAGTTAGTTAGTTAGTTAGTTAGTTAGTTAGTTAGTTAGTTAGTTAGTTAGTTAGTTAGTTAGTTAGTTAGTCAGTTAGTTAGTTATAGAAAAAAACTTAGAAAGGGGCTAATTTAGTGTTAATTATATATGTATGTTTGGAAAAAAAAATTATGAAAACTAAATATTATTATATTTGAAAATAAAATTATATATAATAGTTTGGGCTTAGTTGTTAGTTTTAACCTCTAATATAATAGAGAGGGTTCCCTGTATAGTTTACTGCAGCATTAGTTGGGAAAGATTTATTTTTCCTAAGGAAAATCAAATCAAACTATCTGTATCGGCATTATTCTGAATATCAGTATCGGTGGAGGTATTTAGTATCAGTGCATCTATAGTTTTTATAGATTAACTTTAAGTGAGCATTAAATAACAGCAAGGGAAATCTAATAGTAAAAATAGGGAAAATGAGCATGCACAATTAAAAAATACAATACAGAAAAAGATATCGGCCAACAATAATATCAATATGGTCCTGTGCATATAGTAATAATTTTTTTCCTAAGAATTTCTTCATCTAAAATTATAGAATAAGACTAAACAGGTTGTTTTCCCATCATTTTCCATTTTTCTTTAAAATAACCTTCCATGGAATAATTCATGCGATCAGAACCATAATTGATAAATTACTAATGATTCCCGTCTGTACACACGCGTTTGTTGTTGAACGGGATAAAGATCCAAAACCTCTCTTCTTCAGCACTGCTTGCTTGCTTGTGTGTGTGTGTGTGTGTGTGTGTGTGTGTAGCTCCCTCCCCTTCTCTGCACACTCAGTGTGTCATGACAAATATATCTGTTTGTGCTTCACTGGCTGGCACCGTCTCTGGCTGGCTGGCACGGCTGTGTTAGCGCCAGGGCCCTGAGCCTGTGTGTGTGCCCAGCCGAGCGACTCCTTCCATGGCTCGCTGCATCCCCGCAGCCCCCACCCACCCTCCAGCCCCCTCCAAAAGAGCAGCCAGGCTGGGGCAGCCACCGGGACCCCATACCCACTGTGAGTGCTTCTGTCTGGGCCTCAGCTCTACTGCCCACCCCCTCTCTCCCTGGATCTCCTGTCCAGAACGAGGGCGACAGCCTTCCATTATCTGCTTTTGCGCCTCTCTCCCTCCCGTTTTACTTCCCAAAGGATGGAGTGAGGTCTTCCCACACACCATGCTTTCGTCTACACCTTTAACTATGACTTTGTCATCGTTTCTGCCACCCCTGTGTTCTTCTTTCATTTTCCTCATTCGTTCTTGTGGATCCCCTCATTATGCTTGGAGATCTGCAGCTGGGAGGTTGGATGGGCCACTGATCTCTCTCCCCTCTCTTCCTCTTCCTTTTACTCCCTCTTTCTCTTCCTCTCACTCCAAGCATAGCTCAGTTGGAGAGTCCAGACTGAACGGTCAAGCTTCAGTGTTGCTGAAGAAGAGCCACTTGAAGTCCATTTGAAGAGAGAGTCATTAAAGAAATCTCTTCATAAGAGGACAGACAGTTTCACACCTCATTGCTGCTGTAGAAATGGATCGTTCCACAGTGGTTATTCTGCACACCGTGCAAGGCTGATTCATTTGGGGAGTTCATTTGTATCTCTCAATGATTGTTTTGACCTCGTACCTTAACTTTTCTTTTCAATCTCTCAGAATTAAATTTTAAGTGCTTTATTGGCATGTTTTTTTAAAGCATTGATACATATCACATTAAACAATGATGGGGGGGAAAATGGCAACATTACAATATGGTTAAATTCTTTAGCAATAGTTATTTTTTTTATTATATTGTTTATATTATATTATATTTTACACTATTTATTAATCTAGCTTAATATTAATTTATACAATATTTAAATCTTACAAAATATATTAGTATATGTTGAAAATATATTATTATATGTTATTGCGTTAATGAATATGAATGTCTAGAATCTTGTTAAGATTTTCCCCCCAAAATTTTTATTTATTTTTCAACTTTATCTACTCAATGCATTTAAATCGTACAGAAGTATAAAATGTGGTGAAAAAAGTACAGGCCTGGAAAATTTAAATAAAATGTGAAAAGTAAAAATTTTCAGTGAAAGTAAATTGTTCTGGTTAGGTTAAGACTCACAGAGATGCATTCAAGTGTCTGGCCTTTTTTTTATTATCAATGTTAGCATCCATTTAGTGCGAATCAGCATTTATACCAGCTATACTATGCATTTCCAACTTCATAAAGCGTCTGTCTGCACCTTTACAGATTTGACCAGTTTAAGCCTCTGTTAAATGTTTCAGCACAGTCTGTATTGATGGAAGCATCTCCCCTTTTCCTCTGTCTGCTGCTGTTCTTCATCTCTTGTTAATTTTCCTTGACTACAGTATTACGGAACATTTCCTGAGTTGCCTAAAAGCAGTTTACACTGGGCACGGTGGTAATCCTGTCCTCTGGGCACACACACACACACGGAATCTCATTTTCTGTACTAATGGCTAGTCCAGCCCTGAATCTCTGTATGTAAAACAGTGTGTCGAAGGTTGTGTGTGATGATACCTGCAAGGTTGAGCCGATCATGCTGCGTTTTAAACTTCAGCTACAGAAAGAATGACAATTATATTACATTAAATTGTATGATGAGCACAGGGCAAAAGCCTCACAGCTCAAACGAAAAATACATTATTATACTGGCAGATTTTATTCACACTCACAGAAACACATGGTTCTCTTTTCTTTTTTTTATATATGTGATTAAATTGAGCAATTCCAAGTCGTCGTCGTCGTCCCCCCCGAAATGTATTCATTTTGCAAGAGCATAGTGGACACACACTCGCACTAAACGTGCCCAATTCAGCTTTGGCAGGAGCGCTTCTGTGTTTTCAGGTGTAACCTGGCCTTAGCTTTGTCTTGCATGTTCAAATTACCCTGAGACTCAAGGGCCCCTAGGCTGGACCCCTGAAAAGTGCTCCTGGGATTCCCTCATCTGCATCTCTCCGCTTATTGTCCTTCTGAACAATGGCCTCAGACAAACAGTGTCCACAGAAACAGGTGAAATGGGGTTAATTAGCTTAACGCTTTTGTAACCAATTGAGCTAATTCACTCTCTGCTCCTTTCCTTTAGAAACCTGTTAGCACCTTGAAAATGTGTGCATGTGTGTTCATGTGGCTGTCTATGGAGCCAGGTTACCCATCATGCTAAGCGAACCTGTCTAAATGTTAATGAGTGGTAGTGATACTGCAACTTATAATGCACAAAAATATGATTATTTTTTTCCGCTGATGACGACTGGACAGAGCAAAGGAATCAGTGCGGACCTCATCAAAAGTCGTTAAATACATTTACACCAGCCAGCACTTCATATAGACATATACTGGATAAGATCATCCTGATCAAACCTGCCAGATCCAACTAAAAATACAGGTTCAGGATGCACAGGATCTGGTTCTTATTATAAGGATCTTATTTTAAAGGAAAATAAACTAAACTAGTTGCTATACTTAAGGAAATTTATTTCAGTATAAAATGCTTTTTTTGCTTACTAACCATTGTATTTAGCAGACTAAATAAGTCCTGTAGAATAAATTACATTGTTTAATTGGAACCTGGGCAAATTGAGTAACAGTCACAGAGCCGGTCACAATTAACAAAGCTTATTGGCGATGTATTGCCCAAAGTAATGATAAATAGGCTTTCCAACTAATGTAAAACAATATTTACATAGTATAATAGTAGTAAATGATCTCTCTCACACGTGTCCCGCATTGTCCCGCAAAATCACATCAATGTCCTGCAACAGAGCAATAACCAGGTGGTTACCCTTGCTCTAGTGCTCCGTGGGAACCTTGTAGTATGATGTAAGACGGAGATTGAATCAAGCATCTATAAATAAAGCAAAACAACAGAGAAAAAAACATAGCCCTCCGATAACATGTTATTGTAATCTTGAACTGATTAAATCCAAATTTAGTTTTTAAGGTTTTTAGAAAACTTATTTAGTTTCATTTTTGAATAACTAAACCTGGCCCTCGCCACGAACATACAGTAGCCATACAGTAGATGCTGGAATGGCGTTAAAGGAAAGGAAAAAAAACTCTGATTAATTAGGAAAAGTTATTATTTCACCGCCTGCATGACGGTGCAAACTTGGTTCAAACAATTTACTACAGTTGTGACTAGCTAGTTAATTTCTCTAACAATGCATCACACTATGGTAGTTAGCAGCGAGTAATAGCCAATAGATTTATTCATAGATTTGAAAAACAAACATTACCATTGTGATACTTTGAGGTGCTCTTAAGGGTGAACTTGATCTTAGCCTCCGCGTAGACACGGTGAAACGGTGGTCAATGCCTTTCATGTTGCCTTAAAAAGATTGTGTGACATATCCAATATGGCAAACTGTTTGTTGGAGTGTGGTCTGTTATTAATAAGCAGTGTTCACTAATGAACGTAGTGAAAGTTTGTATCCAATGACATTTCCCGATCCTTGTCATCTTCTCTCTTTTCCTCATCTGTCTATTACCAAATTGATGTTGTGAAGTAGTTGATGCATACATTTCTGTCTCTACCTCTTGTTGATGCACACAAAACACTCGTAAACATGTAGTCAGAGAAAAAATGACACTCCAGCAAATATCTCAGGTTTATTATGTCTGGATACAGAATCAATGACAAATAAACCATGCAGTGAATCTCTCTCACTCACTCTCTCTCTGTGCCAGAGACCCTCCATCCTGGATAGTAAAGAAAGCTGCTATCAGTCTGATCTGATGGGAGAGAGAGGAGTGAAAATGGCATTTCTGTCAATTACTTGAGATGGCACCCGTTCAATAACCCCCCTCTCCCTCTGCCTATGTCTGTGTGTGTGTGTCAGGAGCGTGATGAAGAACGGCGCAGGCAGCTGCGAGAGAGAGCCAGGCAGCTGATAGCCGAGGCTCGATCTGGAGTAAAGATGGCTGAACTGCCTCTCTATACTGACTCCACCTCTATTGCCTGTAGTGCAGCTGGGAACAACTTAAAAGGAAGGTCAAAGACAGCTGGAGGTGAGTGCAGGGGGGCTTTTATAGGCCGAACACGCACATACACTCACAATGCATAAACACGCACGCACACTTTCTCATAAGCATGCAAACGCACACGCAAATCTGCATGCGTTCACGCTGAAATACCACACACAGGAGCTCTGTTCCAAAACCTAGTGACCTGCCTATCTAGACAGTCTCCCCAAAAATGTACATACCTGCTTTGCGAACTCTAAAATAGCTTTACATCCTTCATAATTAAGGTAAACCCACAATGCATTGCTTCATGGTCAGATGAAAAACCCATCCAAGATGGCCGATAAAGAAAATGGGATGTTGAATATTGATATAACTCATTCACTGCCTAAAAATATTGGTATTGTTTTGCCCAATATGCACTAGTGTGCTATGTACATTTTTAGATACAATATGAAAGTAAATGCGGTACAAAACAACAGCTTTCATTATATGGACAAAAACAGAATTCTGAAAAATGTTTTTTGTGTCCCACAGAAAAAAAGACATACAAGTTTAGAGCAACATGAGGTTATTTTATTACAGTGCAATTGATATTAATTGAAGTAAATTTAAAGTTTATCTAATATATTTTTATATTATTGTATTTTATGCTTTATTTTAATGCATTACATATACAACAATGTACAAAATGTACATTCTTTGCTAAAGGAATCCTTTAATAGAGTATTGCACTATTAACTGCAGAGTAATAAGCATGTTAATGCAGGTTGGAATTCAATCCCCATGGTAATATTTATTCTGATGAGACACATTTTGTCAGTGTTTGTTATTCCTGGCTCCCATAGGCTCCCTGAAAATGTTCCTAACAGAACATTAAGGCCGAATGCTGGTGTTTGGCCTGTGAGATTTTTAATTGGCTCACGAAGCTTGTGTGTGTGTGTCCATTAGGAGCAGGCCATATGTGTGTGTCCATTAGTGGCTTTCAGCCCTTAAAAAACGTTTTTGTTGCTCACTCCGTAATGACAACCAACACTTCTGCTTTCAAGGCCCAAAGGAGCATTACATTAAGAAACACACCAACACACCCACATAGTCTGAACTCTAATTTGAGGTGTTCACAGAGGGCTTCACTTCCATTTGTTCAGCCAGTCGCTTCACACATAATCCTTCGGAAATACATCAGGAAAACTCTGGCGACAGCCAACAGTGCCCTATGCCCCAACACGCACTCATACACACCAGTCCACACGGCCCAAATCATCATCACCGTCATTATAACACACACCCATGCTGGGTAATCATCGTCTCATTGTCCATGGAGGACTCCTATAGACCGGATCTTCTTCAGCTCGGCTTTCCTGCCGCGTCCCGCGTTATCATCAGCCACCATTTCTCCTTTTATTTCACATTACAGGACAATGAGATGGCACGTTGGTGTAGCGCTAGCCATTGGGAGGACTGTGCGGAAACAGTGGGGCATTAGCATAGCGGGTAGCTTTGGTGTGTTATTAAACGTGTTTACGCCGAGGGGTGTTAGCGTTGTGGCTAGCTGCTGCGTATAATTAAAAGCGTGCACGTACGTCGAGCGAGAGGGGTGTTAGCGGCGCGTCGAGGTTTTGTTTAATACGCGAGGTGTTAACATAGCAGGTTAGCCGCTGTGCCTAATTCTGTGCCGGCTCGTGTCCGTGTGTACCATTTCACAGCTCAAGGGGAGACACAATATTCCTCTCCTTTTATCTCTTTCATCTCTCCCTCTTTGACGCCCTCCATTTTCTCTTCATCCTCTCCCTGTCCGCCTAATAGTGTTCCCTCCTCCACAATCACGAGTTTACCGCATCTCGGAAACACCACAGAACACATCTCGTGGCCTGCAGAGATGGACAAACCTGCATATGGACAGAGCAGAGGAAAAACCGGGTCAGAGAGAGGGAGAGAAAGAAAGACAGTTTTTAAAAAACGGTTTATTTGGCCTTTCAGGCTGTTGAACTCTGCTAATTGTAGAACTCATTAAAAATCAGGTTGGAGGGAAATGCTATAGGCTTGATGCACAAGGCCTATCGTGCAGAACGCATAATCCCACCAACACACACACACACACACACTTGAATACACAAACACTCTGCTCTAATTCTGAGAGAGCTCAAGCTGAGTAGAGCAAAACATTCACCAGCAAAACTTTCACCAACTCCAGCAGAATGTGTTCTGTTAATTAGCTTAGCACTGCCGTGTGTGTGTGTGTGTGTGGCTATATCATGGAAAGTAAATTAAAAAAGCATGAGAGAAAGGAAATAAGGGACATGCTGTCATTTCTTTTTCTATGATTTTCAAAATGTTTTTTTCTGGAGAATGTCATGTGCCACAGGGCTGCACGATTAATCGAAATAAAACCAAAATCGTGATATGGCTTTGTGCGATAATCAAATCACAAAAGCTGTGATTTTCTTAAATAAATATATGTGCTGGGTGGTTCAAAGTAAAGCACTCTGTTCTTTTATGTGCGAGCAGCTCATGATCCAGTGTTGTCAGTGTCTCAGAGCAGCTCGGTTTACATGAAATGCTGCTCCACTTGAACTCCATATCTGCATTTGCTCTGAGTTTGGGTTGCTTATAACGTGCGTTTGGGAAGATGACAAACTTCCCAAACTTGTAATGAAAAGTGCTTATAAACCAGCTGTTGTCAACACGAGAGAAGCCTTGAGTCTCTCTGGTTTTCCACCAAAATAAAAGCTTTATGGTTTAACGTTTGAAAATTAAGAAATGAAGACGACCATAAATGTTTAAATTGTTGTAACTTTACAGTTGTAGTGTCAAATAAAATAATAAAAAAAATTTTTTTTACATTGAAACATTACAATAGTTTTTACAATTTTAATATTTGTATTTATATTTATATTTAGTACTATTGTTTAAAAAAAATAATTACATTAAAGGTATTTCGCATTTCGCAAATCACTAACATTTTGGCCAAATTGTGCAGACTTACAAACAAGCACAGGAAACCTGGAACTTTTTTTAAATCACATTTTAATGGCAATCAGAGTAAATGCAATTTGATTTTTTTCCTTAAATCATGCAGCACCATTTTTTTATTTGTTCTGTCTCTTATTTAAGCGTGTGTGTGTGCGGCTCTGCTCTAGTTACCATATAACTGAATGAGATCGATGTGTTTGGATTGAGTGTGTATTGTCAAGGGCTCTGTGGGATTCAGATCTGTGGATGCGGAAGAGGAACTCTGGAGGAGATTTTGCCGTCAAGGCCAAATCCGCCATGCAACACACACACATAAAGCTCAGCTCTCTGCCAGACACTCTCAGCCATCTGCCTGATTTTTCTCAGCTCAAACAAACACACCCCAATGTGACAGCAGCAAACTTTTTGTTAAGGAATTACCGTTTTATGTATAAATGGGTCTAAACAAAATGCTTTTCTGACTCTGTACTAACATGCAAAGTTTCCTTTCCTGCTGGAATGCCGAACTAACGCTCAATGCTTCACTAACCACCTCTGTCTCTTTGCTCTTCTCTTTTTTTTTTGGCCATCCCTGTTTGTTTGTTTGCTAGCAGACGTGGTGGATGGGGTGAGTGTGGAGGGTGTGGATGAGGAGGGCAGGAGTGATATTGAGGCGACGGCGTCACACGCTGATGATGTCACGCATACTAACCCTGAGGAGGAGCTGTCGTCTTCATGTCTAATGGAGGATGATTTTACTAACTCTGCCAGTGACCTGGCCTCTCTGGGTAACCCAACACTGCATGACCTGTCCTTGTGTGTGGGAACGTGTGCGCATGGTAACACTACACACATGTGCTTGTTTGTAGTGATATATCTGTGTGCATCTACTTCTGTTAGTGTCAACTTTAGTTTTTTTTTTTTTTTTTTGACCTCTTATCCTACCATAATGACCCTTTATTTTGTAGGGCTGCATGATTAATTAAAATTAAACTGAAATCATGTTATTATTATTATCATTATGGTCATATTGATATATATTAACAAAATCTTTGGTCCAAATTGTGCAGCCCTAGAAACAAGCACAGCAAACTAATAATTTTCTAATTTTCTAAACTCTCTAATTTTGATATTTCTTCTGTTTCCAGTGGTATTACTTTCTATGTTAAGCACCTTTTAAAATGTATTTATCTTTTAATTCAAAATAAGCTCATCTGTTTCAGACACAGAATGGTTGTTTGTGTCTGTAAGAGTTTAATTAGTTTAATTAAAAACTATTTGAACATTTCCCAAGACAAACACAATTATATCATCTGAAGAGATGTTTGTTTTTTGTTTTTGTGTCTCGCTGAGCAAGTCATATGATATGATATATATGATTTATTCTCCTTCTCTTAAGTTTACTTGTGTACAGTCTACATTGTTTGTTGCATTGTTTGGTTTGTGTTTTTGTCTGTTATTTTGAAAAGGTCTATATTTTCAAACAAAAACTTTTTTTCCTGCATATTGATTATGAAAAACGAGTTAATTTTGCTCATTTCAATCTTACTTTTTTTATTTTTTATTTTTTTTATAGCACATTTGGACCTGCGTGCAATCACATCATTCTCTATAGGGCACAGCTTATTGGTTACTGCTGTATCAGTAGAAAATTAACTTGCGTGCTCAACCTTTAAATACTTGGTCAGCATTTTCTGTAGCAGCTACAGCACGCTTTCAGAAACCCTCCGCCTTCCCCAGCTCCACCTGTATAGATCTGCTACGGGTAATTCATGTATGCTATATTGTACAGCAGCAGAGTGTTGTGTATGTATGGGCAGTAGCTAGTCCCATACTTGCTCTGCAGCAGCGTAGCAGATTTATTCCACCAAGACCAAATATATCAACATTGTCATACCCATTACCATGCCAAACACTCAGAGAGTTGTCATGACAGAAATGAATACGTCATTATCATGGTGCACACTTTTAGTTAGTTGGGGATGTGACTCTTGTGTTTGAGCAAAACTGTTGGTCACTACACACACACACACACACACACACACACACACACACACAAATGACTCCTGTGGTGTTTTTTGGGCCAGAGAGAGGGATGCTGTGAGACGAGGAGAACAGGACCCACATGAAAAGCTTCCTCACCTCACTTTCATCTCCAGGCCAGATGAGAGAGAGAGAGAGAGAGAGAGAGAGGCAAGGCTAAACCTGCTAGTGAAAGGTTACTAGAGAAAGACAGACTTGGAGAATATAAAGATGGACATAAAACAAGGCACCATCACGTGAAAGACAAGTCTGCATGGGAAGGAAGAAATTTAGAAGCCATTGTTCATTTGAAGAGAAAGATAAGGTATTGTGGGTTGTGTTTCTTTCAAGTAATCACAGGGACTAACACTGTTCCCTTTAAGCCGTGCACATGTGTGGCTGCTCACCTCTGACGTTGTTCCTTCACTGATGAAAAAATAAATACTTTGGGCAGCAGTCAGTTTCAAAAATAGATGGAGGAAAGCTAGAGATTTCTTGAATTTGAGCTAAATGAATGGACAGCGTTTCAACTGGAGTTTATCCGAGTGTCCATTGAATTAGAGCTAAATGAATGGACAGCGTTTCAGCTGGAGTCTATCCGAGTGTCCATTGATTTTTTTTTTCTTTTTTCTTCTTCTTCAGTATGCAGCTGAAGCTGTGAGAAATCTTGTGTGGAAATACACAGTGCTGATTAATTCCCTAGAGGATTAATTCACAAACAGTACAGTACAAAGTTCATTGTGGCATATACAGAGGCTCACAAAAGTCGTGCATTATTATTTATTTTTTTGTCTTGTTTTGTGATCTCAACAAAGCAAGTTAAAGAGTTTTTTCTCTTTTTTTTTCCAAGAGAGAAAGTGGAAAACAACAATAATGCAAGGTCTCTAGATAACATTATTAATAATGTTAAAATGTGTTAATAATTGTGCATTATAATATCATAATTATAAAATAATTTTATCACATTTGATTATTTAGAAAATGTTCAAATAAATAATAATTTATTTGTAATAAATATGTATAAATTGTATTAATTAAAATGAAGATATACATTTATATATAAATTATGCATTTCAATATGTATTGTTTGTTAATAAATAATGCATTTAATAATTCAATACATTTAGGGAAAAAATATTTACATATGTAAATATGTAATGATATTCTTATATAAATATTGTTATTGTTTTTGTATATTTCATATGTAATTAATATACATTACCTTTCAAAAGTTTGAGGTTAGTAAAAACATGAATACTTTTTATTCAGTAATGACACATTATATCGATGAAAATTGACAAAGTCGTAAGAAACTATTACTGTATTTTTAATCAAATAAATACAGGTTTGCTGAGCATAACAGCCTTTCAAAAGCCTTTCTGACCCCAGAACCGTGACCGTAACAATTACCGGTATATATTTCTGTAAAATCCAACCAACAGAAATGGGTTTTGCTCAGCAATCTACAATTCAAAGTTGCATTGGGAACAACAAACTTGTGAAAAACTTTTAATTCACAACATGTGTGTGGATGTCATTTATGAATAAAGGGAGACATTTCAGGTGTGTCGTGCTCACAGCATCTCGCTATCTCTCCAGCAAAGTGTGTGTATATGTGAGTGTGTATGAGGTTGAGAGGGCCAGTTTGCTTAAGGGCAAACATTGTCATGTTCTCTGCTTATCTGTGTGTTGGAGACGAGTGGCCTACTGCATATAACACTTCCTCCCTTCGCTCTTTTTCTTTTTAGGTGTGATGAACAGCAGGCATGTGGACCTGAAGCTCAAGAAGCTCACAGAGTTTCGGCCACAGGGTGGCAGCTCTCCTTCCTCCTCATCCTCTTCTTCGTCACTGACGGCATCCAGTACTTCACCCCTCAGCCCTGAATCAGGCGGCCTGCAGGTAACATTTACACACACCTGCTCTGTCTTTAATTGTATTCGCTAAGCAAGCAGCGCTAATATTAATGCTCATACTTATGGTTAGGAGTTCACAATGATTCCCTAAGTTATTAACTTTGTTGAGTAAGACATGAGTCAATTCAAATTGTGAGACTTGTAGCTTAGAACAGATTTTAAGATAGAATGAGTATTTAAAAAAGCTTTACAATGAAGGAGGACCTGAGCCATATTTAGGGATCAGAATATCATACAGACTTGGGGCTGTACTCTTTTGTTTTGGGCTTGTAAACAACCACCCAGAACACCCTAGTAACTACATAAAGCGTGCTGAAAGACACCACACACATTTTCTTCATGATATGCAAAAACGTGCCCAACTTAACATTCCCAAAGCTTATTTATTGCATTTCATTGTAGGCTTGTTATGGTAGTTTTAACAGACTAAGAGAATGAGAACCAAGCCAATCATTTCATACTATGCGTGTAGGAGGTAAAAGGCCAAGGCAGGTTGATTTTCTTTGATTCGCTGTCTCTTGTTTATTATTTGTCTGAGGATCATCATGTGTTTATATATTAAGCCAGAACACATGAATGACATTTTACAGCCATTACCTCATATCACACCTGACCTTTTCTGAGCGAGAAGAGAGCTTTGCGGTGTATCGACAGCAGCGTGTGGCTCACGACGTTGACATGCAGTGGATTGATTTACCTGGTTTATTAAATACCAGCGTTCTGTGTGTAAGAACAACATGCATACCTGTGTACTGCTGACTGCTTGGTGTTTATACGTGTGTGTGATGACCTCCTATCTCGCTGTTGTATTCAGAGCCCCCAGGTGGTGACTGCAGGGCATGTTCAGAGATGCTGGCGACTACCTTCCCCCACCTGTTCGCCCCTTTCTGCTCTCTCTTTCTCTCTGCTGACAGAGGGGATTTCCTGTGAGCAGATGTTAGCAGGCTCTTTGATGCACAATGACTGCAGTGATGTGTTCGTTTGAGTCGGCAGGCCTCTTTCAGTGCACTGCAGCAGGTGTGAAATAATTGGTCGAGGTTTCCCAAGGACTAGTCACAAATAGGTTAGATTCCAGAGACAGATATACAGACATGACGAGGATGACGCAAATTGTCACACATACAGCGATTCATTTGGGTTGGAGAAGAAGAATATTTACCCAGTTATATTATTGGTAATAATTTACCAATAATAGCATAATTTATACAGTACACCTAATTTATTTTGATTAATACAAATTATTAACTGTGTTAGCGGTAACTTTAAGAAAATGAATGGAAAAGCTGCCATGAGAAAACAGTTTTCTGAAAGAAAATTGAGAATCATGAGAACATTTTCTGCATTTACTTTCAGCTACACTAGCATTGAAAAGTTAGGAGTTTTTTTTTTTGTTTTTGTTTTTTAAGTCACTTATGCTCACCAAGGCTGCATTTGTCTAATAAAAAAATGCAGTAAAAACGGTAATATTGTGAAATATTAGTACAATTTCTTTTAAAAAAGAAGTAATAATTTATTCCTATGATGGCAAAGCTGAATTTTCAGCATCATTGCTCCAGTGTTCAGAGTCACATGATCCTTCAGAAATCATTCTAATAGGCTGATTTGGTGCTCGAGAAACTTTTCTTATTTTTCAATGTTGAAAACAACCGTGCTGCTTAATGTTTCCTTGATGAAAATCAAATTCAAAAGAATAGCATTTATTTGAAGTAAATATTTTGTAATATAAATGTCTTGCTTGAATAAAAGTATTAATTTCTTTTTCTAAAAATAAAAAAAAACTCAACCCAAATTTTTGAATGGTAGTGTATGACACTTATTTAAGCAAAATGTATACATGTGCACATGAACAATATTGTCAAGAACTGGCAAGTGTTTCCGAGGAACAGTACAATTTCTATCTTAGTAACTAGAAGATAAGGTGATTTAACCGATAATTTCTAGTATGCCTTCATTATGAAATGGCTTTTAGTGATGAGGGTCTTGTACTCTCTTTCTCTATGAACAGTCCAGCACCTGCTGCAGAACTGCAGGCCAAAGCCCAGGGGAGGATCAGCAGGGTTACGAGCACTGCAGCTCTGAGCCTCAGTGGTTAGTGGGGTTTCAAAGAAAGAGCAGCTCACGCTTTCTCTTGTCTCTTCTGACCTTCACCCTATTCTCCATTGCAACCTTGTCTTCATGAAGAAGTTTGAGTGTTCTTCCTCCACGTCTTTTCTTGCCTTTTTAAGACAAACGCATTAGACCTCTCTCTCTCTCTCTCTCTCTCTCTCTCTCTCTCTCTCTCTCTCTCTCTCTCTCTCTCTCTCTCTCTCTCTCTCTCTCTCTCTCTCTCTCTCTCTCTCTCTCTCTCTCTCTCTCTCTCTCTCTTTCTTTCTCTCTCTCTCTCTCTCTCTCTCTCTCTCACTCAAGGCCTTCTCTTGTGGTACCGTCTTTTAACTCTTAAAAAAATCTGAATCATCCGCTCCATCCCTCGAGGATTCTCCCATCCCACAACTCCTCTAGGCCATAGTATAACGGTGTGGGACAGAACGGTTCCCCCCAGCACACACACTGCAGTCCCCCAGTGCTCCCGGTTGTGTCTCATTAGCAATTGTCTCTATGCACTGTGAGCCTGCTGCCATGGTGGCACACGATAACCGCCTGCAATGAGCAGCAGACCGCAACATTAGTCACGCATCCCAGATACACACACACACCTCTGCCAAAATAATACCCACCACCACCACAATAATGATCGGGGCGATAACAGTTTAAAAAGCGCTGATCGCGATGTGGGGATAGCCCTGATATCTTCCCCAGCCAGGGGTACCGAGGGGCCGTGGGGGCAGGTGTTTCAAGGAAGGGGTTGTTAGCGAGGGTTGGAGGCCTTGGGTCCTCCGGGAAACGAGGATTCTAGCGGGGCTTTGGGTTTGAATCCTGTTTGTTTTCTTTGGACTTTAACATGAGAGGAATCAGACAGGGTTAAAGGGCTTTGTTGAGCTGTCTCTAGAGATCCAGGCTGTTGAATGTGTCGTTTTAACACGCAACACGCTCACGCCTTTGGTTTTGTGTGATGACTGCGGTACTCATTCCACTTATAGGGACGGACTTAGGGTGACATTTTTTCACTATCAGATTGCCATTGTATGATGTTTTATGAATGAGTATATTTAGTTATTTTTCTCCATCATATCTATTATTTATTTATTAAAAAATGTACACACATAATGACTCTATTTTACCTATTCTATGATGAGCATGTTTTTAATTTCTGAATTCAAATAATTTTTCTGGAGGAAAATCAAGGTTGTAAAATGTCATGTGATGTGACTCTTATAATGATATTTATGATGATTTTTTTTTTAATACAATTATTTTTATTTTTATGAAAGCGCTATATAAATGCCTCATTCTATTCTATTCTTTATCTTAAATTCCATAACACTTGAACAATGATATATGTATATATATTGAACAATGATCAATATATTTCTATTTATTTAACTTAATAAAAAAGTTCATGTTAGTTCACAGTGCATTACTTAGTATTAACAGATCCAACTTTTGATCTTAAAAATGTATTGGTAAATGTTGAGATTAATAAATGCTATATATATATATATGTGTGTGTGTGTGTATATATATATATATATATATATATATATATATATATATATATATATATACAAACACACACGCATCCAAGTACCAAAGTGTTTTCTTATCCAGCCTATAGGAATTTCTTACAGTTAAGTTACTATCTGTCATGATGGCTGAAGAGAAGCTGCAGATTAGGGCTGGGACATCTGATATCGTCCCTTTAAACACGTGGGATTAGTTGAATAAACCGCTATAACTGTTAATATTCATACAGGCTAAATTTGTTGTTCTCTAGGGAGATGCTAATTGTAGCTTTGTTTTCAGAAGTTATAATTTAAGTATAAACAGGCCAGAGGTGGTATGCGTGTCTGTTTGTGCACGCTTGTCTTTATTAGCTGTGCGGTTTCCGTACACACACCAGTGAGCTAACGTCTGCACTAACAATGTTTCTCCCTCCTAGTCTCAAGCAGTGGAACGTGTTCGCTAATTGCGAACTTTATTAGACGTTTCCTATTATTATTGACGTTGCAAATGTTATTCTGAATGCCGTCGTTTCGCTTTCCAGTCTGCTTGGCTTATTGGGCCCGGCACATAATAACACATTTTAATATTGAGGTGATTGGAAGCCGCAGTGAGAAGCTGCTAACACATGTTCGCTTCCAAGACAATAGTGCTTTTAATTTGCATAATCTGAATACATTTTCTGGCTCAGGTTTTGTTGAAAGTAGACTTAATTGCCTTATTTCCTTTGTGCTTGTGAGTTAATGTGGGACTCTGAGATGTACCAAATGCTGCAGAACCTTTCCTAGACCGTTCTTCAGGCACGGCGCTCCATCGTTAAACATTTCTTGGCCATGTGTGTCTAATTTGTTCTTTTCTTTAATGTCGACCAGCATCAGAAGCAACTTTTATTCAAATGACTCCGCTCTACTTTTAAGTTAACTGCTCTTTTACTCTCTCTTTTTTCTTTCTCCCTTCATCCCTCCCTCTCTTTTTTTAATGTGTTTATAGAATAATGTGGATGAATTGCATGCAGAGCGTCTCCGCAGGGCTACAGAACGTCTGCGCAGTCCCGTTGTCTTCCACAAGGAGTCTGCTGTCAGGAAAACACAGCTCAAATCATTCAGCCAATACGTAGAGACCAGGCCAGGTGAGGTCCTTTACTTTCGCTGATGTCACTTCCTCCAGTTTGACTGCATAAACCAAGATTATGGAGGATTTTGCATTGTGGAACCCTTAAGTAATTAATAAATGAATGTATTTAATGCATAAAGATGAGCATGTCGGTTACATTCAGGTTTGTGGTTCAGTTCTGCCAATTAGGCTTATTGTAAAATGAGTATTGAAGTGTCTCTTAGAGGTCTTCAAGAATACTAATAGTTTAATAACAGCTTTATATGGTGTTTATATATGCCTAGTGATTGTTTTAATGGAGATGTCAGATCTGTCTGATTGGGTTAGGTTCATCTGATAAAAAAAATTGTCTACATATTAATTTATAGTCAGGTGAGAATCAACCAACTTTTAATATGTCTCTCTCTTGTTTTAGAGGTTAAAAGGCAGAGATCCGTGCCTGAAGATCTGAAGAGGAGTGGCGAGGAGAGGGGAGCTCTGACAGAGATGGAAGGACGAAAGCCAACTGAAGATGAAGTACTTAATGCATATTTAAATTCTGTGTCAGCGCTGCTCGTTCTGATGTTGTCTGTGACACCAGGTCATAGTTGGACGTCACAGTCGCACACAGTCACTCACATCTGTCTGAGGGGCAGAGAGGTTTTTGAACGCTGATGTCAATCTGTTCTTCCCTAAAGCCAAAGAGACCAGCCAAATTAGAGTGCTATTCCCTGATAATTGTAAGATTAGGGAAAAAGGAAATGGACAGAGCAGCAGTGGATATACCTCTTTCACTCAACCTTTTTCTTAGAACACTTTCAATTTGTCCTGAATTTCCCCTCCGTTTTTGTCTCCATTTCTGGTCCCAATGTCCATCAAAAAAAATTATTGATTTATTTTTAAGGGAATAAAAACGTAGTGTGAAAATATATATATATATAGAATTATAGAACTATGCAATTATCTTTTCTTTCGTTCTCTCGATGCAGGCTGATCTAAAGAAACTACAGTATTTTAATTATTGCAGTACCAAATACAGGGACAGAGCATAGAGAAACATATCCTGGGAAGAGTGAGATAGAGACATAGAAAGAGAGAGAGGGAAGGTCAGTAGAGACCAGCTTTGCCCCTCTCTGTGTAGGGGTTAATGGGTGTTGAACTTGCCCATTACCCAGCTCAAGCTGAATTACCCTGCGAATGATGTTTGCATTAATATAATATATATGGAAATTTCAACACTTAATTATGGCAGAGAGGCGAGAACAGGGGGAGGGGGCTGATCATGTGTAAAATTGATTTGTGGGAGAAGTATTTGATAGAGCAGCGAGGAAGAGGAAGGTAGAGTTTGATGGACAGCAGGAGGACTCAGGCAGAAAAAGTGCTGTCTTGGATGAAAAAAAAAAAACTTTCTTCCCCATTTCCCTCTTTCCTATTATGAAATAAGGTGCATCAGCACTAAAAAATATATATATTTTTGCAGCAATCTTTAGGATGTGAATTTAAATTAGCACTCTTTTCCACCTCCCCCACTTTTCTTAGAATATTAGGATGGTTGGTGGGAGAGGACAGAGGCGGGTGATAAACGAGTGGAAGAAAGGGGGGTGGGAGTGCTTGTCACTATCACACACTTGGAAATAAGCGTGCAGTTTAATTACTGTATTTGTCCCTAATCACTGTCTCATCCCTCACTTCAGTGTTTCCCATGAGCCAGAGGGTGCTGGCACCAGGGCCACATGCGTAAAGGAATAGGAGCATGTTTCCAAACGCGTACATGTGTGAATCTGAGCACACACGTGTGCTGTGTAGATCTCTTAGATCCCTGCTGATAGGCCCTTAGGCACTGACCCACCTCTCCCACATATTTCAATTTTGCTTCTCTGTGTGTCAGTCTCCAGACTGCTGTAAAACTGGATTCTCTCTGCGGTCATTTAGCGTGTGTTTATATTGGTGTGTAAGCGCACCCTCCTGCCTCCAGGCTTTACACATGAAGTCAAACCTCAGCATTTAAAGCTACAGTCTTTATAGTATGGGTATATGGAACATTTTTATTTATAATTTATTTTAATAAACATGCTCAGCATTTAAAGCCAAAGTCCATAACGGTGCAAATCAACATTAATAAGCCATGAATAAATACAAATAAATAAATCTTTAAACCTATTCAGAATTTTATTTTATTTTATAATCATGTATACAATTTTTAACATATATTTTAAATTGTTAATATGATTTAAAATATATATAATTTATTATTACTTAATATATTTAAATATATATATATATAATAAATATTTTTGAATGTATGTATTATTGTTATTTATTACCTCATCTTTGTAATTAACCTAATTTGGGAAAATTTTGTAATAATTTATCACATCCTATTTTTTTAAAGAAGGCAGAAAAAAGAACATTCATTCGCTTAATTAATTAAAGCAATATGCACCAGTAATTATTCTGACCACTGTTCCCCTGGTATTAAAAAGCTGTATAAACCCAGGATGTGATGCTTCATTTCTTACCTCTCATCACTCCCCCTTCCTCTCGTTTGTTCTTGCCCAGCAGAAAGCGTTCAAAGACACCAGTCAGTACGTGGTGGGAGAACTGGCGGCGCTGGAGAGCGAGCAGAGGCAGATCGACACGCGGGCCTCGCGTGTGGAGAAGCGTCTGCGCTATCTCATGGACACAGGTACGCCGCCCAATTACACTGTAAACAGTTTTGGCAAATTGAGCGTTCACAAACTCTTATGGAGTTTGGGAAGTGTGAATCTTTGAAGCCGGGATGTTGGGGCGGCAGCGGGGATATGAAAAGGGGCGGTGAGGATGCAGGGAGGCTCTCTGGGCCGCCGTGATAAGAGAGCCTTCATGGGAGCTGATAACTAGTGCTGATAGCGTCCGCCAGCCAGCCACTATTGAACAGTACCGTGCAGCCATGCGCAACAGAACCCCATATCTGGCCTTCAATGATATGCTGTAGAAGAGAGAGAGAGGAGGGAGAGAGGGGGATATGGCAGAGGGGTAAAGGGTGAAGAGGGGAGGAAGAGAAACGGGGAGGGTTGCTATTTGGGGGCTGGACAGAAAAGGAAATGTTAAAATAATGAAAGAAACATATTAATAGATACATGCTCTTGCTCTCCCCCTCTCTCTCTCTCTCTCTCTCTCTCTCTCTCTCTCTCTCTCTCTCTCTCTCTCCCTCTCTCCCTCTATTCCTCTCTCTTCTCCTCACATATACACATATGAAAGAATGTGGGGTGATCTTTCAGGTGTGTATAGAAGGGAAAAAGGGCTGCTCAGCCTTTGTTAAAACAGAGCTTCGTTCTGAGCTAAAACGGCAATGGCTCCTGCACCTCAATAACCCAAATTTAAGAACAGCCTCCTGCCATCCAGATGCTGATACGAAACAATTTCTCACAAGGGTGGCATCTTAAAAAAAGGAGGGTAAAGTAGACGATTGAATTTGTATGCTTCTCCATCACATTGAGGATGATATCATGACTATCACAGTTTTGTGTTTGCCCAACCTTCCATCCATCCATTCCTCTCTCTCTCTCTCTCTCTCTCTCTCTCTCTCTTCCCACTCACCTGGACCCTGTTGAAGTCAAAGCCGCTGTGTCCGTTTGAAGGGTTTTTTCTCGCTCTGAATGATAAATGGCTTGAATGGCCTAGCAGGTGGAGAACCAAACCAGACATTTCAGCAATATTTACACACTCACACAGAAATAAGAGGCTCTGTTACACACCAGACTGTGTGTACGATTCTCACCTTAATGTGCTTACCTGTCTGAGCTAGTGCACGCATTTCAGCACTGCAAACGGGTGAATTCACGCCAGGTTCACAGACAACATGTTCTTCAGTAACAGCTTCTATAGCCAATAATACACAAAACAAACAAGGTCATTATGTCATGCTTAACATACACATATTGAATTTAGCATACTGCCAAGCTGTGTTGTACTTAATTCTTTTAAGTATTATATAATTGTAATTTCATGGGGATTTAGTTAAAGTTTTTCTCAATTGAGTTTTTTCTTTATTTTTTCTTACTTCTGTAAGTATTTATTTACTTCCTCCACCCATACTATAGGGTGCTCACTAGATACATATAAATACATACATACACATAAATTAGGCAAATAATTAAATTCATGATATATATAGACATATAAAATAAACATCTCTATGCATTTACATTTATATGTATACACATGTATATTTATATGTAAATATGTATATGTGTGTGTGTGTGTGTATATATATATATATATATATATATATGCGCGTGTACATGTATGTACACATACAAAGTTATATTTATATAGATATAAAAACTGTACTAAGAACTACTCGTGATCCCTGATACCCCCCACCTCCCCTCCCCACCTCATTATACGCTCTGCCTTAGTCTGCTGGTTTTTTGCATTTGTTTCCCAGATGAATTCACAGTAATTGGGCTGGTTAATTTATTTACTGTGTGCAGTTCACAGCACATTAAAGAATGGAGATAATTGAACACGAATTGTCAAGTGTCTTCTGATATCAGGCGTATTACAGAAGGGAATGCGTATAAAACTCTATTTCCATGCAACCATTGTTTATGGTAATTAAGTACACAGATGTATTCCTTGGTTGCCTTCCAAGCTTATGGCGACTGCCATTGTTGTCTTCTATTAATATGTAATCAGTAAATAGTTTAATTTTCTAATCTGCAGTTGGAGAATTCACTTTCTAACAGCTCTTAATTATGGCAGAGCCCTAATGATGCAGCCGCTGATGGGCTAGGAGGCCGTAAACGGAACGCAGAGCGCTCGGGGGAAGGCAGAGGCCTGCGGTGGCTCCTGCCTAATGAACTTGTTATTCCCACACCAGAGGGAGCAGTGTCCTTCACACACACACACAGGCTTCTATGCCCATCTCACCAGCAGCTCAACCATTACCTCAGTTAGCCACATCCCTAGAATTACGTCTAAATATGTTAGGCGAAAACATATCAATTTTGAACATTTCGCAAAATCAAAAGTGAGAGAGGAGAGCTATTCGCGCACTCTCCATTCTGTCCGAGCACAATACCGTCCCGAATCACATTGAAATTTTTCAGCTCACAGCATTGAAATGTGTGTAAATGTTATCTGCGCGGCTTTTGATATTCAGCAACCCTCTGAATGCATCTCCCTGACATCTGCTCAGCATGCATTTATGCACACATATGATTTTCAAATTGCTTTATAACCTGCAACAATGAACGCAATTATGAAAATAATGGCATTTAAAGGCGCTCTAAAACCCTCACACCTACAGAGTCCTCGATAAGAGATTTTTAAAAAAGCAGGGGGAAAGAATGAGTTTTAGGTGAGATTAACATATGTTTAAAAATTGCACTTGAGTCTGATAAGATTGACACAGGTTTTATTGCATGCTAATCCTTTCTCCTTTTCTTCGACGCGGTCACAGAAATTCATACAAGACGGATATCATCAGCTTAATGCAGTTTACAGACAAGCCATCACAGTCTGTGCCAGCAAAAACAAACGTGTCAGAAGAGGCCCGTTATGTTTGTTTTATTCTCGGGGACGAGGCCGTCCTCTTCCAGGCTTCTTCACGGATGTGCACCTTTTTATATTTTAGTCTCAAAACGTCAGTCCCTTTTTTCCCGCTTTTTCCCCCCCTCAGCTTTCCCACATTAATTCTCCCTGCCCACATTCCAAGACAGTGTTGGCCATGCAGAAATAATTGCTTGAGTGTCTGCGTTTATAGATCTCAGCTCCGCCAAGACTGAAATGGAATTGCTCGTGTGGCTAAGGCAACATGCTTGTAACCAGCCCCTTAGTTTGACTAAAGATTTAAGCTTGGCTACGTGAGTCGCATGGGGAAATGGTCTCCGAGCTCAGACAACAGCTAACAGCTAACACAGCTTTAAGTATATTATCAGGCAAGTTCTTTCAGAAACGTATTGCTAAAGAAGCTTAACATTAATTATTGTAACTTTGGGAAGATTACATCCACAGCATGCTTGTAAGCGGTGGCATAGTCCTCTTGACCTCCTATGCAAGAGCTTAAAGACACTAGAATGGCATTTCAGCTGCATTAATAGGATAACCAGTATAATCTTTCCGCAGTAAGAGAAGGAAAAGTGTTTAGAGCATAATACTCGCCCCGGTTCTGGGGACGAGACGGGTTTTGTGATGTCTCGCGCAATCGGCACGCACCGGGTTCTATCGGTGTAATCGCAAACTTTTTTTTTTCTCTCCCTCTCTGCTGTTCTCTTTCTTCTGTTGTCTCTCTTTCAATTCTCTTTTTTCCCTTTTCTCTCCCTCTGTCCTATTCTTTCTCCTCCATGGGATTTGCATGCTAGTTCGGTAGCTTGTCCACTCTAATTTTAAAGACCAAAGACCTCGTTTAGCCTTCCTGCTAAGCGTGCGCCGTGAGTAGCGGAAAAGTAAGCCTGGAGACAAACGCAGGAATTCGGCTCATAAGGATGGCTTTTATCGGCACGACCAAAGGCCAGCGCTGGATCAGGAGGTGGCTGCCTATTCAGGTTTAGTGCTGGACTATGTGCTCGACTTCAAGAGCTGGTTAACTTAACATCAGAATGGTCCATTTTCGGCTACTGGCTTTGCGGCCTTTGTTCTTCCCACTGGTTTTAATTCTCACCGGACCGCTACGTGCGCAGCGTAGATCTCCTTTGTGAAGTCATGTATTCTCGCTACCTAATATCAACAGGTTAGACCTTTAGCCTCAATTAATGCATGATGTAGGACATTAGCGCTAGTCTTGTATTAAACTAAATGAGTGTAATTTCTCCTTGCATTTGTCCGTCTATTGTGATGATCTCTGTAAGCGAGAAAGAAAAACGCCTCACATCAGCCATTTTTAATCTCTGAGGCCGTTTGAATGTTCGAGAGGCAAAAACAATTTAATTAGTTAAGTTGCATTGACTTTACATTCAAACCCCCAACCAGCAACCCCTCCCTCCAAAAGCTTTTCCCAGATGTGAAGAGGGTTTTTTTTGGTCTGGTGTCAGGCTTTCAAACATTCTTTAACAGTTGGATGAAAGGGGATTTTAAGGAAGATTAGAGAAGGGGATCCTCCAGGCATTGTCTGAGAATCTTAAGATAAAACGCACGGGGTGGATAGTGTCTGCGGAGGGGGGTGTCGGGGGGAAGGGTTTGTTGGTTGCAGAAGATACGGCCTGCATTGTGAGACATGTAATTTAGATTTTTATAGCGGCACGGAAATTACGATGAGTCGCCATCATAGCGCTCCCTCTCATCCCCGTTTGTTTTCGTTTTCCTTCTATCCCTTTCTTTCATCCCCCCCCCCCCCCCCCCATGTGTTTTGCAGTGGCCTTGCTGTCCTCTAAATTGTTGGTGTGAAGTTAAGTTAAACGCTGCTACATGTGGCATTGCAGGCAGGCAGTGATATGCCTGATTAACATTTTCAAAAAGGGGCACAATGATGGCGCTTATTATAATCTCCCCTTTATTGAAGCATCTTGAGGCCTTTTCATCCCCCCCACCTCCCCCACCCCCTTGACTGCCATTCCAGTAAGACCCAGCCAAACGCAGCTTGTGCCGTGCCACTGCGGCTCCATACGCGTGGAAAAACAGAGAGCCACTCTCTGCAACGCCAGCCAAGACCTCAATGATCTGCTGGTTTTTGTTGTGTTTTTGTGGCACTGGTGTGTGTGTCTGTCTTTTTCATTTTTATTGGATTTTTGTCTGTAATGTAGAGGACGGTCGAGAGGAGACGGGAATGGCTTTGTGTGATGCATGTAGGATTTGAACTTGCATATTGTGCGCAACACCCCACTTTTTGTAGCAAACACAAGCTATTGTTCAATGAAAAAAATGTCGACACATATTTAGGAAAAGAAAGCTAACAGACACTGACAGGTCTGACATTTGAAGTATTTCTTTAACTCCGGCTTTTGAATGTCATTCAATAATTGTGTTGTTGTTAAATTTGTTTTTAATTTTATTACGTCCTATTTTTTTCTCATTGTGAAAAAGGCTTAGCCAAACAGTTTGGGTGCGTGGGACTCGGTTTGCATAATTGATCATTATTTGGTTTACAAATTGTCTCCTGACAACATAATTGAATTTCAGTCATGCACTTAATTAATAGACCTTTTCATATGGAAACTGATTAAGACACACTTTACAATTAAGTGTAATGACGCGGGGTTGGCCTGTAATTAGGGGCATTCACGTGCTAACAGCCCTGCTATGCTAGCTCAGTTGTTGTTCATTTCCCTTTGTATGGGCCTCTCTAGGCTACACATTCCTCTAGCGTACTACCTGAACCTTATCAGCACAGAGCGTCTCTCCCCAGCCCACCTTTAGCATGCTAAAACACGCTAACGACACCCAAAACAGCTCATTTGAGCTAATGGAAATGACCATTTAAATGCTATTGTTCTGCTGTTAGCCGCTTAGTAGAGATGGAAAGATAAGCGAGGGAAGCTACTTTTATAGTTACTGTAGGGAGGAGACTCATTATCAATTTGTCCTTAAGCAAACCTGAGGAAAGAAAAAGAGAGAGAAAAAAAATGGAAGGGTTGGGTGGGGGGGTTGGACGCCATAATCGACAATGCAGATGTGTGGAGGGCAGCTAATAGTGTTAGCACATCCATTACTCTCCTCAGCTTAATTCATTAAGCAAATTGGGCGGGAACCGTATTGGCCTTGTTGAAATACGTGCAATATGACACTGCTCAAATTTGTTCTAACACATGGCCCGGGGAGACGAGCCGACCGCTCTAATGGGGGAGGAGGAGCAAATTATGCAAAGACACACTGCAGGAGGGAAATGACTACAACGCAGAGGGAGTTGCACCTCTGCACTCAACTAACCCATTTCCCTTCACTCTAAGCCATGTCACATTCATTCTCCTATCTTGTTGTACCTTTTGACCTTAAAGGGATATTCACCCAAAAAAATGTATTCAACCTCATGTCATTCCAAACCTGTATGACTTTTGTTCTTCTGTGGAGCACAATTTTTTTTGTTTAAAAGGACTAGAATGTTGTTTTGGACCACATTGACTTTCATTGTTTGAACAAAATGAGTTGAGACATGCTTCAATATATCTTCTTTTATACAATGTACATTATATTACTTGGCGCAAGCTGAAACTTCTGTTAAATAATGATAATAGGGACTTTTTAAATGCTTTTGACAGTCATCTGAAAGGCTGAACATCTAGGGGGCCAGCAGATGTGTTTCACCCTCCGCAATCGTTTGCTCAGACGTTTACTTGGAAAACGGATTAAGCAAATAAAAGCAAATAATATATTAGCAAGAAAAACATTCTGCAGGTGTTGACGGGACCTTGCTGCTTGTGCTAATTTGTCGTCTCTACAGGTAGCCATTTCAGAATCTCTCAGGCTTCAGTGTGAATCTAAATGGAGTGTTGCTCAAGCTCTGATAACCCCCCAGAATTTCACACCTCTAGTTTGTAAACAGAGAGGTAGAGCGGGTCCTAAGTAGATGAGATAACAGAGATACTCCTAAATGGCTACAACCTGTCCTTAATGCACACTAATGTCTTACCAAAACACTTGCGTTCCAAATAGGTGGGGCCAAGGCTGCCACCTTTGTTAATGCTAGTTTAAAAATCTATTATAGCTCACATATACTGGTAGTTTTGTTACTGTAACTGCAAACGATTTACATCTTTTGACCCACAAGATTTTTCAGATAAATGTCAAAAGCATCTATAAAGTCCTTGTTTAAATTATTGCTCATGCTACATGATATAATTCTTCATCATAAATAAAAACAAATTTATATTCACATTTCTTTCCTATGTGGAACAAAAAAGAAAATATTTAGATTTTTTTTTGTGTGTGTGTGTTGTTTTGGACCCTATTGGCTTCATCATATTGACAAAAACAGTTGAAACTTTCTTCAAAATATCATATTTTGTGTTCAACAAAAGAAAGTAAGTCAAACAGGTTTGGAAAAACTAAAAGGTGAGTAAATTCCTTTAAGACATGTCATCTAAATGTCTTGTTTCTTTGTGTATTATGCCTACAAATCATACATTTACTGAGAAAATACAGAAGACGTTGTGAATTTGTGTCAATTTTAGCTCTTAATTCAGGTGCAGTCAACTCAACACCGTTAGTTTTGGTCCAAGAACAAGAGATGGGGGCAGGAATGCAAGCAGCCCTTTTCCATTTGGCTTTGTGTAGATTTTGAGAAGCTTCATGCAATCACAGATACATATGTATGTGCTCATTGCTCCCTCCTGGAAGGCACCTTTTTACATGTACATGTCTACTGGGGTCCCCCCACCCTTGCAAACAGGCCTCCCCTCTGTCAGCTAATCAGTACTCAGCTAGATGCATTGTGACCCTATGCAAATCTATTTACATTGGAATAGGGGAATCAGGGGATCCTAAACTCAGGCATCGAAGTTGAAGAAAGAATACCCAAGGCCAACAAATAAATGAAAGTTTGCTCAAATCCGTGAGATAATGGGGTCTGTGTTCAGACTTACCACAGTGGAGAGATAAACACAGGGATTACTTGGGGGTTTTGCATCAGTTGCTTTCTGCTGGGTGGCCTTACTTGTCAAAAAGGGAGAAAAGGGGAGAGAGAGAGGGAGAGAGAGAAAGAGAGAGAGAGAGAGAGAAAGAGAATAGGGAAAAAAAAACGTTTAACGCAAGGACATTCACATGGCACATTGAGAAAAGAAGTACCGCTAATTCCATCAAAGCCAGAGAAATCAGCCATTAATTTATGCTGCTCTCTCCCTCCCCCTGCAGCTATTGTTGCTTTGGTTGTTGATCATTTCGGTAACATCTGGTCCTGGGTTTTTTTTTGGAGGCCAGTTAGTGTCAAGCAGATGACCCCCATCAACGTGGCCAAAAAAATCACTCTGGTGTCTCATGCTGTCGCTGTCGTCCTGTTGGTAAGAACAGAAAATGCAGGGTTTGTCTGTGAATATCTCATCCAAAAAACGAAAAAAATCTAACATTTTAACTAATGACAAGCAAGCAATTATAGTAGATGAAAACTTAACATTTATGCAAATTTTATCCAAAGTTACTTACATATTCTACTTTATACATTTGATCCGCCCTTAAAAATGTAACCAACGACCTTGATGTTGCTACTGCCATGCTTTACTTTTTAAGCTACATTCAGGAACTCTTACATTAGTGTCAAGGTTTGCAGGCAATTAATGTGGCCTGAATATGAAGCCATGACAACAAAAGACCATTCTATAAAATTGAAAGCTGGAGTATTTGGTACCAAGCCTTTCCTTCTCAGGTCTTCATAAGTGTTATGGTTGCGCAGGTGTGGACGATTCCTGTTAATATATATTTGGAAAGATGGAAAGATTTGGTATTTGAATCAAGGGCTTTGCCGAGGAGCAGATTATGACTTCCATGGTGACTCCTTCCAGCTTTGGGGAAATGAGCTGTTGACATTCTTCAGGGTCATCATCCAAGATAGCAGGCCAACCAGCAGGATTTACCCGATAAACCAATCCAACTAGACCTTTATCCATTTCATTACGACTGGGGAAGGCAGGGGTGAGATGGAGATGGGTTAGAACTAATATTTTTCTCTTTCCATCAAAATTTGGTCAGCCAGTATGGATATAGTCATCATGACTAAGCCCTTGGGCTAAAATATATTTCCTAATAAACAGCTTTTTTTAATTGCATGCTTATAAATTATAGTTAGTCTAACATTTTCTGCATAACTACTGCAGGTTTGTACTGTGGTATGATTTTCAGAGAACATTGTTGGTCTGTGGGGTATTTTCTCTCAGACTGTACGAGTAGATTGAACAGCCAAGAGTGGATTCAGTACGAGTATGATAGGGCCTTTGAAGAAGAATCGTTTACACCTTCTGTCATCTCGCAAAGAACATCATCTTTGCCCACAAAGCCTATGTCTGACAATGTCTGAGTCCTCTCCACCTTGGTCAAAATAATTTTTTTCCCATAATTCTCTTGTGTAACCTGGGGCTAGCGTTGCTCCCCGCTGTGAGGTAGACCCAGAGGAAAGACAAAAGCACAATGAAACAGGGAGCTTACCACCAACCGCTCTCACTGGAGCTCTGGAGTAGGGCCCACTATACACCGCTGCCTCTCCAGTTCTGTCCCAATGCTAATGAGCCGGCTCTGATCTTTCCTCTGCTTCCCGTGTTTTCAACATCTTCAAGGACCACATGGCGCTAGCAAAATAAAGACAACCAAATGAGAATTTTTAACGCTTTTTGTGTCAGCGACTCAGCGCCTTTCAGCCGGCTCACTCATTTAATATTCCCCCGGAGAAAGAAAGGACAGAGGAAAGAAGAAAAGAAAAAAGGTAAAATGTGCAACAAGGAGTTGGTGGTGCTGGAGGGAAAGGGGGAGGTGTCACTTGCATTCCTCCTCCGACTTATTGCAGAGAATCGAACCATCTAAATCGTAAAACAGAAATGCCGTGACCTTAGTGTTCTCGTTTCACTCGTTTCCATTAAAACAAGACACAAAATGTACATTTTTGACCAATGTCGACGCTGAGTTTCATGATATCAATAACAGCTCCCGAACAAGAGGGGACAGATAAAGGGTGAAAGAGGGCCCGGGTTTGACGGAGTCTCCTGCCAGCTGTTCACACACTCCTTTTTAATAGCTGCGTTCTCTATACAGAGGCACAAGGCAGTGCCTCGCATTAGCGCTGGAGACCACTAGTTAATAGGATGATGTCTTTTAGCTTTTGTTATGAGATTATTAACCGGGATAGGTTTCTGCTCTCATCCGAGTCGCTGCTCTGAGGGCCTGTTGAGCACAAGTGGTAAAATACAGCATCTCCACATTGTGCCGTGCTTGTATGGCAAAAGGCTTTTAATGAAACACCTTTTCGGAGGCTTCACCAGGTGATCTTTTTTTTACCGCTCTCATCTGCCACTCACACAGCTTTAATTACCTGAAGTACTCAGCTTTTTCCAAAGGCCCTTGATTCTGCCCCTGTGTTCAGCGCTCCCAAAAGCAGGTTTAAAGTGGGTGATAGAGTGAAATGATAGTATTTGTCAAAATAAGAAAGGAGAGGACCTCTGGCTCCAGTGTTTCACCCTCAAGGTCATATTATATCTTAGGTCTTATTTTATTATGTAAGGTCTTATTTGTTGGTTTGTTTGTGTTTACACTTGCGTTTTAGGGTTAACTTGGTTTATTTAATCTTTATAAACCTATTAATTGCTATATATATATACATTTATATATATGTAAGTGTGTGTGTGTTTTTTTAATTGGTATTTGTTAACCTTACATGAGTACAAACTGTTGATTTACATTCATTTTACTTCCTCATGACACTTTCAATATCTACATTTAGTATTTAAATTTATATTGTCACCCTCTTTCTAAATTCAGAGATTTATTTGTTGCTCATGTTGTTTGGATTTGATTAGACAATGTATTATTGTTCCTGTAGTTGAAACACTAGAATGGCCCAACAACGGCAGATTCATGGGTTCGATTAATAAAATGTAGACCTTGAATGCAGTGTAAGTTGCTTTTGGATAAAAGCGTCTGCCAAATGCATAAATGTAAAGACAAAAACTCAAACACCAAACAAATGTCAAACAATATCTATGGTACTGTTTCATCCATCAAGCATTTTTTCATTTCATCCCCTCTTCTGTCATTTTGCATCATTATTTATCGCGAGTGCTGTTGTGAAGAGGGCTGTAATTGTTGTTTTGTAATGTAAACTGCCTGTCTTGGCTGTTACGCTCATCGTGAAGCTGCGATAGTGGACAGGCAGCCCAGGGATTAAGGAGCAAGGAACGGCCAACACTAGCTGATAGTCTGTCAGTCTGTGATAATGTTTATTGATTAAAAAGAAGGGTGGAATACAAACACAGTTTAATAGAGTAGGGGGCTGCAGGCAGAGATGGACATATTTGTGATTCCTGGTGCTTAACTCAGACAGGCAGGCTACAATTTATATAGTCTCCACTGTTACTCCCCATGTCAAAATATTGCTTTAAAGTAATAGAACCATTTTTGATGGATATGCAAATGCATTAGATATTAGGTAAAAGGAGAAAATATACACAAATTGGAATGTATTTAAGGCAAAAATAGAAGAAAAAAAAACTATTATCTGCCATTTGTTTGTTTTGCCCCTGCCAAACTCGACATAAAGTGCTGGGGGACTGGGGTGTTTGCAGAGGAGTTGTTTGTGTTAACAGCGCTGAGGGGCGGGTGAGAGACGAGTATTAAGGTACAGACTATCTTCTGTCAGTCCCTCACTGAACGTTCAAACAATTACATGAAAGGATGTATGATAACGGTGTATGTATAGCCAAGACTTTTCTGTCATTAAGGGCGACTTAAGCGATCCTGTTTTCCTCCTGCGGTTCTTCTCTCCTCGCTGTAAGGCCGCTCCGCTTATGAATCCTCCCTCATAAGCCGCAAAGCAAGCAACTGAAGGTCAATAATACCGGTGGCAATTGAAAACCCAGTGACGGGACACTTTGCGAGGAATTAAATTGTAATGCGCTTTGACTGCTCATGTTCCATTAACTCAAATATGTCAGTCTGTGATCATGAATTGATAACGTGTTTCCTTACACATACAATCTGATCAGTGCTCATATTAAGAACATGTAGTTATTTTCCGCTTTAAGATTTAAGTGATTTAATACAGTGTTTTTTTTATGTCATTTAATCATGTTTTAGTTATTTGGATGATATTCTTTAAGTGGTTTAATTCTATTTTAATCTCGAAATAATTAACCGTTACTTCAGTAGAGTAAATTGAAGCTTTTGAAGATTTTTCAGGGTCTCGGTCACCTAAAGAGGCTGATCCCCAGATAAATAGCAAACAGGGGAAAAGGTTAGTGGTTAACTAGGTTGGCTTAAACAAGAGAAAATGTGTTCGGTCCATTTTGAAACTAGTGATGGGCGTCTTAAAGCACAATGGCCGGGGCTTTATCCTGAGATTAGGTATTGTGGTCAAAGCTAAACTACCTTCCATCAGAGCGGCGCAAGGCGAGTGCTGCCCTTTCAGCCCACGCTAACAAGACTTCTCCACATTGCAGACCCACTCAGAGTAATTAAATCAATCCTTTTGTTCTCACCGCTCTCTCCTTCAGTGACGAGTGAAGATCTGATTATTGCCTTCATGCATATTCAAAAAGACTCCCTGACTGGGCCTTAATGAGCTTCCTCTCAATCGCACAAGATTCATCTTGTTCTTTCCCCCCTTTTTACTTATTTTTTTTGGTTGTCTCTCGCTCTCTTTTTCATGCATTCTCTCTCCTGACAACAACAAAAAAGAGGGAAACGGCAGTCAGACGCACAGAATGAATGAGTGAGGAGAGTCAGCCCACTTAAAATAAATCGTAAATATTCAAAAAGTGACTGAGTGGTGGAGGAGTGGAGATCTTCCCCTTCAAACTCCGATAGACAAATTGGATTACTGGGTATTGGATTAAACAGAAAACGGGTGGATAAGAAATGAGAAGAGCTTGCTGTGATCACAGGGTTTAATATATTTCTTTTCTTTTTCTTTTCTTTATGGCCTCTTCTCTCTACCCCCAGCCTGTTTTTTTCTTCTTCTTTTTTTTCAGTAAAGACACCCAGCTCTTAGCAGGACTCAGGATTAATTTCCAATTGTTCTGGTTTCTTAATGCTTTAGAAAGATTTTTATCTAAATCAAATGAGGGGGAATTTTGTAATTAAACAAAATGCCAAGCAAAACAATCCCCCTGTTGTGGAGGTTTACTTCAGAGTTATTTGCTTTTTATCATTCCGTAAATATCTAAATAAGGTTCTAATTAAAAAAAAAATAGAACCTTCAATTCACATAATTAATTTGCTATTCACAGCGTTTAGCCTAATTAATTACATGCCTTGCAAATGAAAAACAATCTTATTTAAGCATTTTGGCAACTTTTGGAAAGATTTTCTACGCTAATGTTTCCCAAATATCAAGTTGTGGTTTTTATTACCAGTTTCTAAAGCAGCTCAGATATTTAATTAATATGTTGGACTCGTGACAGTCGTGCCTGGAGCTATTTAGGGTGCATTTGAAATTAATCGGGTGTATATCTGTTTAAAGTCTAGCTAATATAACCTAAATATATTCACATGAAACTTTACATTTGAGTGACTTGAGGTTTGTTTCGTCTATGTGTGTGTGCTGTTAAGTGTTAGTAAATAATCAGCAAAGGTTAGCAGGAAAGAGGGGCAGATTGTGAAATGTGTGAGGATTTCATTAATGCTATCTGTTTTGAATGCAACAGTGGCTGAGATGACTATCTTAATCTGATTGGGCTGCAGGGCCCAGATCACCCTGCCACGGACACAGGCCCTCGGGCCTACCAGGCGAGCCTGGCCCCTGTGTGTGTGTGGACTGTAGGGTGTGTGAAGGTCTCTCTCTTGAGTTTTGTAAAGTGATTGCTATTGAGACTGATCAGCCAAGCTAGGGAAGCAGCTTGATGAGAATTTAAATCTATTTTGTTTAATGCTCTGGAGAAAATAATGTCAAAGAAATAAAGTTCCATCAAATCATGTAATAATGTAAATAAATTATTATAAATGTTTGCATAATTAGAAAAGTGTTATAATTATTATAACCTTAACTATGTCCTACAAATGCAAAAAAATATATGTATATCATACTATATAGAATTTAATGGAGCATTTACAAGTGCACAAAACCATTTTAATCCTTTAAATTAATATTATTATTTTAGTTTATCATTACAGAAATATATACTTCAACCAAAATATTTTTTCTAAAATTAAGAACTGAAAATCAGCAGGAGAAAAGTGCTCAAACAGCCAACGAGGTGCACCCAGAAACAAAAATAACATATTTGGGGGTTAAATGGGCACTGCAACACTATGAAAATATTTTGATTTGGTTTAAACTGTATTGTGTTAACTGTCTAAATTATGTTGTAGTTGTTTTTTTGTTTTTTACATAATCTTAAATCAGATTAATTTAAATATAAAAAGAAAAGGAAAAAAAAAAAACGTTTTTCAATGAGCAATATATTTGTTACAGTATGTATTGAATCCAGCTGTTCATTTAAACATTTACTAATACACGAACAAACAAAGATTAATAAATGCTGTAGAAATATTTGTAATTCTTAGTTCGCCTTACCCAAGTAGTTAACTAATGAAACCTTATTGTAAAGTGTTACCATTTATTTCAGGACATCAGTTATTTGGGTCGTCCCCATCAAAGGTCATAGTTTAAGTGTTGGCACTGTAGAATGTGTATTTCTGTAGAATGAGAGTGTTTGTATGCGTGTTATTTGTTTTAGTGGTAAAGCGAGGACTTCTTTCATGCTGTCAGGGCTCTGTCAGTGCTGAAGCTCAGGCAATGGCCTCCGGGATGCGGCTACTAATCCGTCATTCCCTTACAATGTCACACAAGCTTAATATTACCATTTATTATTTGCTTGTTTCATTTGACTGTGCGTCGCTACAATGACCTGTCACTGCACACTTTATCCCTTCCGAGCTGCACTATTTAAAAGTTGACTACAATAATCCAGGCTTGATTCCTAAATCCCGGACCCCCTCTCTTTTTTTCCCCCTCCCGTCTACTCTGCGTTGTCGTCAAATGCAAAATTTCACACATCTGGCACTGGCAGACATGAGAGCGGCTCCCCTGGTGGAGGGCTGGGGAGTTTTGGTGGGGGTGAGTGACAGGGCCGTCGTCCCACCGGGAGCAGCCGCTGGCTTTGTTGTGGCTAGCGGATTTGTCTCTCTCACATGACCAGCGTCACAGTCACATGGTGCCAAGCAACAGCGTGATGGAAAAAAGATCCAAGGTGCAAGTTCCCACATCAGACTCTTATTGAAGATCCGCCCTTTGTCACCCCCACCCCGTCCTCGTAATGGCTCTGTGCACACAGACAGACTGTCATTTCGCTTGTTTTTTTTAAACATATCCAGTCCTGGCTTCTGATTGGTCAATACAGCATGCTGAAATCCATGATATAGTAACATTTATGGCTTGTTCACTTGTTGCATAGCAACTATATTATCTATATAGAATTTTTTTTACCTAAAATGTGTGTCCTTTTATATTTAATAACTGTTTTTAAAGCAATAAAACACAAAGTCATGTTTTTATGTGAATGTAGTCACAGCTGAAGTGGTTGCAAGCACTCTGCTGCACAATATACTATGTCTTCTCATACTTTATTGATTAAATAACCTTTTTTTGGCAGTATAATATGACCATAAATGCTAGGTATAATTGTCTTTGTGTTTGGCACTACAGTTACAGTAAATGCGCATCAGTCATCCAGAATCACTCAGATGCGCAGATCTTTATTTAATGGTGTGGCACTGTAATTCTCATCTTAAGATCTACAAAAGTTGATCTTAAAGTCCTCACATCAGTAAAAAGAGTCAGCGTGTTTGTGTACAGATGCTAATTCTGTTGTTGATGCTGTCAGGAACAGACAGGTATCACAGGAGCATAGAGTAGGTGATGTGATTACATAAGCTTAAAGGATCTTTCATCTTTTCTCCTCTTTCATCCCTCTTCAAAGACATAATTAGTGTCACAAAAATGCTCAGAATACTGACATCGGAGTCATTCTTCCTGAACCCACTTAACCGGTTTACCTCACGGCCCAAACTACCAAACCCCATAGTGTCTGCTTACCTTTGATACCTTCTGAGGTCAAATAAAGTTTTGAATCAAGATGAAATCGCTTGGTCAGACAAAACCAACAAAAAGTGAAATCTTTGTCTCCCAGAATGCTATCAACTTAGCAATTGTTCTAATATGATGATTTGGTCCCTAAAGAAACATTTCCTATTATCATCAATGTTGAAAACAGTTGTGCTGCTTAATATTTTTGTGAATCCCATTTTTTTTTCAGGGTTCTTTGATTGAATAAAAGACATCTTTATAGGCAATATAAATCTTTTGTAACATACGTAAAAAACTTTACTTTCACTTTTGATCAATTGAATGCATGCTTGCTGATAAAAGTATTTATTTCTTTAAATATTTTCAAATATTACTGACACCAAACTTTTGAATTAGTAGCATGCATTGCACTCCAGATATGCAGACACATCAGACACATTTTTTTGCCATTAGAATTAAACAAAGTAATTGAGTTTCTTACCTGTCATACATTCAGCCCCTGAGCAATGTGCGGGCCTCCACCTGTAGTTTCCGACTGTGTAAGTTCGGTATCCGCACATGTAGGCCTAAGGCACAGGACATGTGCGTTTGGATGGGATCGGATCTGAAGCTCTGAGGCTGCACAAAGACCTGCAGTTGAAGCTTTAATCCCAGTCAGCGGAGGAAAGTAACCAGCCTTCATTAATCCTGCTCTAATCCAGAGGCATCTCTGTTTTACTGACAATGCCAGTACCTTGTGAAGTGTCTAATATGTGGCTAAATATGGTAGTGAACACACATCTGGATAGCTTCCTAATGTGCGTGTCAGTCTGCGCTGTTGAGAAAAGCCTGTCAGATAATCTCATTTGATGCACTTTATACTCGTTGGAGCTGTGAGAAAAGTGCTTAACTTCTCCGTTCCAGAGAAAGTCGGTCAAAAGTGTGCGTGTTCCTTTCTATTAAGGTGTGTGTTTAAAGGCCGCTTTGGAAATTAAACTGTTGTATTGAGGTTTAAGGTGGAGATTTGTGGAACTTGAATGGTTGGCTAATTCATATTTACAGACATCTAGCATTTTTGGGAATTTTTTATGACTATAAATAATTTGTGATGATTTCTGAGCAGTCTTTAGAAAAGAGAATTAAATTGTAATGTTAAATTCTGTACTCTTTTCTTTTGAAGATTTTTATTTTAGTTTTATTTTTCTGAAGCAGGCCTCCTAGCACCCACTTACAGCCCACTGGGAGTCCAGAATGATGTTTATAATATGACAAGAATGTTATAAAGTTTTACATGCTAAGTTTTTTCTGTGTGTCTTCAGGTAATAATAAGGAAGAGGAGGAATCCATGATGCAGGAATGGTTCACGCTGGTCAACAAGAAGAATGCTCTGATCCGCCGTCAGAACCAGCTCTCTCTGCTGTGAGTTAATGTTTACCCTTTCTCTCTCTCTCCCACCCTTACCAATGGAAGCTGTGGTCTCTGAGCACACACACCTATAATATGTTGAGACCCACACTTGAAATGATTTTCCCAAGAGACCTGAGCCCAGTCAGAAGGTCGGGCCCCTCATTCACTTTCACCCCTCCCCCGGCGGCCCTCCACCGTAAAGAGGACAAAACGGCATATCAGTACGGACGCGTCTGCAATAATGTGATTTCAAAGACTGTATTATTCCACCCATTATGAGAATTGGATCGACCAAAAAAAGAATTGAAAAAATGACTTCATTCACCTAAAAGAGGAAGCCATAACAATAACCCGCATATTTACCCACTTTTTTTTAACTGCTTTGCCTCAAAAGATGATAATGTTCATTTTTTAAACCTTTCATCCTTTTCTTTAAAAGTGAGAGTGAGACGTACAGAAATCTGGGCGGCCGTTCATTCTGCATAAAGAACGACAGAGAGAAGAGGAGAAGAAAGAGACAGAGTTTCAAAGCTCTCACAAATGACAGATTGAAGTATTCTAATCACATTATATCACTGGAAAAGGGCTTTTTAAGTGCTCAATTAAAAGGGCCTTGATAATTTCTCTTTCTTTCATTTCTTTTTAGTCACCGAACAGGCTGTGAAGGACAAATTCTATTAGGGACAGAGTTAGCTCATTTCCAATACATTTGAAAGTGGTGAAATTTAATTTGCCGCGTGATACCCCACCCGTCCGCCCGCCCGCTTATTCCCCCCCCCCCATCGCCATTTCCCCGCTCTCAGTCCCCTCTGTTCCGGTTTGTGTATCGCTTATTTGCAGTAGATTAATGTGAGGTAGGGAAGGTGTTGGCGAGTTCACGAATCAATGTTTATTAAAGGTTTCTTTAAGTGTTTAATGATTTAGTAATTAACATATTGATGAACTTTTACAACTTGCCCAGGGAGAAGGAACACGATCTGGAGAGACGCTTTGAGCTGCTGAACCGAGAATTAAGGGCAATGCTGGCGATTGAAGGTAAGAGGGAGTGAAAGAGGGATTTGGGGGTGAATTTGAGAGGCGCTCTGTGAAAGACAAAGATCCTCTCCTGCTTAATTAAACCTGCCCGCGACGTGCTCTTTGACACCACCGACATGGCTCCGCCCACCAAGCTCTGATTTGAAAACACTACCCTTTAATAATGTAGATCTTACAAATTCACCCTGGGATTGTACACAAGATGTACGATTTGCTCTCAAAATCACAAGTATTCCAGCCAAAAGTGCACATGTCATTTCCACATCAATATTAAATCTCTGTGATGTGCCCCGGGGCGCCGGAGGACGCGCTCATGTTTATAAGCTTTTTGAGTGCGTGTAATACAGACAGGTAAGGAAAGTTTAAAAAAAAATATAAAGCCTATTGTGCTGTATCAAAGTTGTCTGGTTAAGTTTAATCCCTTTGACTGTGTCCTCTTTCGCAAAATGAACCTTTTACAATCAATGCAAATTGATTTTACAATTCGATGGTGACCCTCTCACCCCTTGGCTAGCCATGGTAATTTCTTTCTGCACCTGATAAGCTAGCTGATCCATCATAAATCAATTCTAATTAGTTCGGAGAGGTTGACAGTGGACATGAATAGCCAAGCAGAGAGCACAGCTCCCCATATTGTGATGCCGCCGTTTGCCACACACTTTCTCACCTCCAGGGCTCCGCCGAGGCAGATCAACACGGTTCATCTCAATATTTTGACATGCCTCTGTCTTGTTTCTGAAAGATTCCTCCACGCTGAGAGTCACCGTGATACCGAACGCTAAATGCTGAGCCCGATATCGAGAACTAATAACGTTCAGATGTTGAAGTGCCTCGGCCTTGTGTCCACTTATCGGTGAACATGGAGTGAGTTCCAAATATTGGTCTGGATGTGCAAGGGTGACGGGGTCCGGTAATTCAGTCCCTGCTGCTTGTAACAACCCTATCAGTCCACACACTGCTACCTGTTGAATTATCACTCGCAGTTATTTTCTCTCTCTCTCACTTTATCTCTCTCTCTCTCTCTCTCTCTCTCTCTCTCTCTCACTCTCCCCCTCTCTCTCTCTCTCTCTCTCTCTCTCTCTCTCTCTCTCTCTCTCATGAGGCCCAGCACTTGGCATTCAGAGTCAGGGTGTTTCTGAAGCGAGTCAGAGATAGTTCTGAGCTGCTGGTGAGGAGGTTCGTGCATCAGTTTCTTATTTGGAGCCCCGACGGGCTCTCGCGCCCAGGCAATGCAGACAGGTAATTGCTGATTTGCTTGGTCAGCTGATGACATTGGAAGTGTAGCGGCTGAGGCGTTCAGACACACACACACACACTTTCTCCCGTATCAGTGCACACTCTCTCGCTGATAGAGAAAAATACTCACCCTCTTCGACCCCACGACTGTGCAGAGGAGAGTCTACAGTCGGTGTGACCTGGAGATGAGTAATATTGAAGGCTCGTATAGATGTCATGGAGAGGGTTGGGTAGCATTTAGGGCATTTTATGTATATTTTTTTAACAAAATATCAAGAAGGATTTGTTTTTTCCATTATAAGGTCTCCTTAAATGTTGTTTTTCTTCTAACTTATAGAAAAAGTAATTGAGGTTAGAATAAAAATTTTAATTTATATTTGAATAAAAGTTATTCAAATTCCAGTTCAATTTTGCTGTGGAATTTGGCCAGTTCAATTTAATTAAATTTAGATTTTTAAAAGGGATTTATTCCTTTTGACACATTTATTCAGATCTGAATTTGCCTAACCCTGACTAGCATGACATATGGAACAACCTTTGTCAGCTGGACCAGGTTGGGGTTTTTTTTCTTACCCCTTTTTTAATAAATAATACTGTAGATATCATTACTCGCTACACTTGTTGCCTGTTGCATTACACATTATTAGATCTGAAGCCCGTGGACACCAGTATGGGAAAGAATCTTTTTTATAATTTATAAAGGCAGGTTGAAAAGACGCAAAGGATTCGGTTAAAAGTGTAAAGCAAACAGGGTGAGTGTTAATGTCAGCTAAACGATAACCCCTTCAGTCTGCGCTCTGCTGTGGGGAGGCAAAGAAAAGTGCAGAGGCCTTCCACAATATGCCATGACTCCCATTTCTCTGCCTCCAAATTGATCCTTTTTGCCCTTTTTATCTGCCTGCCATGCACACACGCTTTCTCTCAAATTCGTCTTTTCCCCCCTCCCCTCTCCCTATTTCTTTCTTTCCTCAAATGCGGTGCACTCCGGGGCGTTATATTTGAAAGTGGACGCTCCTTTTTGCTGAGGGATTTCTGCATAGGTCCCCCAGTTTTGTTGTTACGGTTTTATATGATAAGCTTTTTTATATGTTTAAAATCAATATGTAATCCTGTGCAAGGGCTTATCCCCCTACAACCCCATTTGTAAATCTATTTGAGCTTTGTTACATGTCTGGGCTGCCGTATTCCTCAGATTGATTGGGTGCAGTGTGAGAATCCTATCAAATGGCCGGCTTTGATGATGTTGCAAACTCTTTCAAGATTGCTAGTTGACTGGAACTGGAGATAAGGCGAGACGACACTTTCTCATTCTACACTATTCACTGAAATCTGTGTTCATTTCCATTTAGCCGTTGCTTTCTGCATTTGACACTCAATATCCACTTTTATACAACAGCACCTAATAGATATTTATATTTGTGTAGTCTCCTGATTCGCACACGTTTTTCGTGCTGTCGTAATATATTCTGTTTTGTTTTTATAATATTTTTTTTATTAATATTTTAATTAATTAAACTGTTTTTAATTAATTTGGGTGATAATATTCAGTTGTTAGCAGTTGTTATCAAGTCTGTATAATTTTACTGAAATAATTTTCGTCTTTTTTTCAGCATTTTAAACTTGTGTAGTTAAAGTTGTTTCCATTTTTTTTTAAACAAATTAGTAACATCGCTCATATGCTTGCACAGAAACACAAGATGCAGATTAGTGATTGACAGATTTATTCAAAGACATTGTGTATATGGTTTGTTTTTGATAGTCACTTTATTTGTATCTGATGTAGTTTGGGTGTAGTGTGGTAAGAATCCAGGGACTGTCGTCCCGTCACCCTCCTTGTCATGGTTCTCCATGTTGGTCTTTGTCTCATTCCCAGCTGGCCTCTCTCCAGCTCCATCTTACGCTGGCGCTCCCAGCCTGCCCACTGCTTGCCTAAATCTGCTGTAATAAGATCATGCATTTTTCCCTGGATTCCTCCAACACTACTTATTTCCTGTTACTTCTTCCAAAAAAAAAAAGTTCTAACCAAAAAAAAAAACTCAGTCCAAAAGTTTGCTCCGTGTGTCCGTACACTATAGCGAGCAGAGCGGGTGTGTGAAGTTTGTGTTTAGTGATCTTTCAGCAGAACTCAGAAGAAGCTCTGTGCCTCCTGAAGCTGTCGAGCAGGTTGCACTCTTGAATAAATTTTGCTGTGGAGGAGGGTCATGGGGATTTGAACCAGCGCATTCTTCTGTGGGTTGTGAGTGCTCACATGGTTACCATTGGTGTGCATTGTTAGGGTTATCTGAATAAGCACCGACCATGTGAGTTTTAACGTGATTGCCCAGGGCGATGAGAGAGAGAGAAAGAGGGGAGTAATCCAAAAAGGATTGAACCCCCCACCCCGCCACCACCACCAACAACAACTCTAAATAGTCTTCATCCATCTCTTCTTCAAGGGAAAAGAGAGGAGGCAGCAGCTTCCGTTAGTGTTTTTTGGCGAGTTGCGATGGCTCGTTTACTCTGCCGTGTCCCTCTGCGTCCATATTCATTGTTTACCTTCTTAATGAGGGGGGCGGTGCCGCTTCCGCTTGATTGACAGCTGCATGCGGCCTCTGCTGGAGGTGCAGGGGAGGATCTGTGGCTTTTTGGCTGAGAATGCTGAAGGGGAACAGGAGGAGGAGGTAAAGAGTCGAGGGGCTTTTTCTCTCTCTCTCTACCTCTTTGGGACATGCAGGAGAAGTTTTTGTTGGTCGTAGCCTACCCTCCAGGCAGGTCTTTGTGAAGTAGGCATTGTCGTTTTTGACGGAGGGGTAGCAGAAACGACAGAGCGAATTAAAGAGGAGGGTCGTGAAAGACAGGACGTATGGAGAGCGATGCAGGATAAACAGTCTGGCCTGTAGGATGTTAAATACGGTCAGCACTGCAGGCGCACAGGAAATGGCCGGCCTGTGTCGCATTGCTAGCATAACAGAAAATTAAACTTGATATTTTTTCTCACTTTTGCAAATAGCTAAATCGCTTTTTAAAGAACAATCCACTTTTCTTTTCTTCTTTTTCCTGCAGCTTTTGTTCAAATTTGTTAAAGCTGAGACAAGTCCTCTAAAATATTTAGCATTAGCCTCTCTGAAGCCTAGTGTCAGAACACCAAAGACTTTTATTTAGCTTCCTGGGGCCAAATAACTTTCAAATATTGGAACTGTGTTCATTTTGCCACCGCGCTTCACTTCAAAGGCGGAGAGGTTAAACGAGAGCGAGGAGCAGACCTTTCGGGACCAACCACTCGCTCAGCACCACACTGCAATTTCACATAACATATTTATTTTTAATGAAGTAAATTTATTTAAAGTATTGACTTTTCAGAAGGCCTAATGTGCGTTTATCTTTTTTTTCTTTTTTTTGATAGAAATTGGCGGCTCTATATAATAAGAGAAGTTGATTTTGTATCCGTGTATTTGTGTGAGTCTATGTGCATGAGGGAGCGCTAATAAAGCAGTGTAAAGACACAAGTACAGTCTGTTCTTACAGCGGGCTGAAGAATAGGCCCGGTAAGATAACTTCCCCTTGGCTGTGAGCAGGGCCCTAATCTGCACTGGTATCAGTAAGGCCTGATCTCGTCTGCCTGGCTGATATTTCAGACCTGTTGTTGGCAGAGGGACATGAGCAGGTCACTTCACAGAGACCTTTGCTAGAGTTACGTGCCTTTTATACATTACAATACAAAAAAAACGCATACACAAGTACATTTCTTCCAGTTTATGGAACCGCATGTTTGTTTAAGTGAAAAAAATCTGAATTATAATGTACTTATGGACAGATTTTTTGCTATTTATTCTTAGCGTGAATCTTAATGTATTCATGCATCTTAAATGCGCCAGTGCGTCTCTTTGGGAGCCGTTTTGAGGCGTCTGAGAGCAGTCAGTGTACTTAAAGCACTGTCCTCGCATTCACTTGCGTTATCAGATCCTTTTTGTCTGGATTCCACCGTGTGGCTGCTCTCCACACAGGAACCTGTGGGTGCCCTGGTACAACTTCACAATAACTCCACAACAGTACGGGCTACGCTTTCTTCTCTGAATATTTTATCACGGGACAGTGATGTCTTTCTCACTAAAACCCAGTATATGACGCCTACGTCTTTAAAGGGATAATTCACTCAAAATGTACATCATGTACTCACCCTAATGTCATTCCAAACCTGTATGAGGTTCTTTCTTCTGCGGAAAAGAAAAGAAGATAAAGCATTGAGATATCATTTTATAATATCTTCGTTTTTGATAGTCACACAGGTTTGGAGCGACATGGCGGTGAGTAAATGGTGATTTTCCAGAACTGTGATTTTTCAGGTGAACTATCACTTAAAGTCCCGTTTCCTGGATTGTGTTGGAAGGTGAGGTGATTGGTGATCAACCTGAGCTTTTTCTCTAACATTCTCCCTTGTTTCCTCTCCATCTACCAGACTGGCAGAAGACGGAGGCACAGAAGCGCCGAGAGCAGCTGCTGCTGGATGAGCTGGTCATACTGGTCAACAAACGTGACGCGCTGGTCCGAGACCTGGACGCCCAGGAGAAAGAGTAAGTCCTCCTGCCGCAAGGCATTGTGGGATTGCTAGAGCCAGGATTAGTCCTTTAGGCCCTGTAGCGTGGTTCAGGGAGGGTTTAAAGGCCAAAGTTTGCAGTCACTCTCATTCTCTTTGCCACTGAGCATGTTTAGGTGTTTTGTGGGGGGGTGGAGCCAGGCAGAGAGGGCTTGTGAATATTTCAAGAGCTGAAGTGACTCTGAAGCCATTCAGACAGAGTACAGGTCATAGGTGGTGGAGGTGCAGGTGGCATTCTCCTGTGTCCATGTGTGTGACCTTTGATCCTGTGTGTCCTGTGTGTGTGTCGGCAGGGCTGAAGAGGAAGATGAGCACCTGGAGAGAACCCTAGAACAGAACAAAGGCAAGATGGCAAAAAAAGAGGAGAAGTGCGTTCTTCAGTGATGGTCATTTCCGAAGCAACAAAGGAGCAAGATGACGTGTACGCTACAAAGTTTTGAAACGTATTTGTGTCATAGAGACTACAGCATACACTTTATTATTGTCGTTTTAAATCTTCATATGTTGATCTTTTTATTATGTAAGGGCTGAAGAACTGCTGAATGCCCTGAGATGCATCCTGTTGCATTAATACAAGAGAGATTTATTGTTTCACATACACAAATTCAAACTCTTTGTTATTGTTTGGTTTGTTGGATTTCACAAACAAGGTACTTGAAGAACTAATATTTGAGGAGATGCAAAAAGCTGTACAATTTCGAAAACTTTCAGATTAAATGGTTAAATCCATTATAATTTAGATTAATCTGAACACTAAGACATTCGCAGTTTCTTTCTTACAGGAAATTATAACTCAAAGTTTCGGTACAGCGCATAAACTGGGGACATTTTCTGTTTGTGAATAGGATTGGGTTTCAAAATCATATCACATTTCAGTTTTAAGAAAATCCATCAGCATGTTCTCCTCTAACAAGAGCTGAAATGTTTTAATTACTCAACTTTCTCTGTGTAGAATATTTGTGAAGGGGGACTTGTTGCATTAAAAAAAATGATTTTGTGTTTTACTGACTTTGTTTAATATGTTTACCAAACATTTTAGAGCTTTCTTTAGTGAGAAGAGTGAAATACTGCGAGTGCTTAAACAGAAATAAACTGACATGTTGTACATTTCATTTCACTGTTTGAGGCTTAAAAAAGCATGGAGAAAAAACAACAACTTTATTTTCAGAACCAGTCACGATCAGAGTAATTTATTACTGTTTGCTTTTATTACTGTTTGAGACGTTTTTAAAGTAACCATCTTCACAATCCTGTACATTTGCTCAAAGACTTTAATATTTATTGTATAGTTAGAAGGGAGGCTTTTCTTGTCCGCATATTTCACTTCTTTATTGTACAAGCATCACCGGTTTATTTATTCAACTGTACTATAAATATCACTGTTCAATAAAATTCTAAATGATTTCATACTCGAATCAAACAGCAGCTCGTGTGGTTTTGGGTGTTGGTAATGGATTTGGCCTTGTTTTTCTGAAGAAAATTGTGTCTCTCGTTTTTTCAGCTGATACTGAATAAACTTAGAATTTGAATTTTTAAACACATTTATTTAATTTAGCCGTTTATGCAGTTCTGTTCGTTTTTATAAACATTTTTCAAATAATTGCATATTTTCTTATTGATTAGATTTGCCTGTCTATATTATGTTTAACCCAATGATTTAATAATCACTTTAATTAATGGTGTTTTATTTTTCGCATGTTCTGACTGACTGACATTTATGTCACGCATATCATATTTAATACCCATATGAAGTCGCACTATGACGAAACAAGACACGTTTTATATAGCTGTATATATGTGTATATAATATCAATTAATATAAATTAATAAAACAATGTACAGGCACTCGAGAGGGACATCCAGTTCGTTTTGCAAAAATTCCCCTGCATTTTACGGTTATGTCTAAATGAATGTTTGCGTTTTGTTTTGTTTGAGGTCTTTCCTCAGAGGGAGATTAAGGCAGAATCACTCCGTTCAAAGCATCTGCTTTCCCTCAGACACTTAATTCAGAGCCAAACAGTCATCACCGCAGCTTCGCATCCTCCATTTAACGAGCAAAATAAGTTTTGACAGCTGACGTCCTCCCTTAGCCCTTCTAATACTTCCACATTAATTTGCTGATGGTTGGGTCTGACTGTACCTCCATTTTCCCCCAGGGCGTTTTGTTTTTGTTTTTATTATTTTGCAGTTATCACAGATGACTGTAATCTTCTAAATATGAGACACTTACTGGCGCTCACAAGCCATTACACGGCGGCGGAAAGGACATTTGTTTGTTGCCTTAACTAATCGGAGAGTTTTAGCCTGTGAGATGCTTGAAACGCATGTCATAATTTTATGCATTAGACCTGTGGCGAGGTCCGTGTAATCCCGATGAGACGGTAGCGTGGTGTTCATATCCAAATGACCGCTTTGAACTGTTCTTGAGTCCATTCAGATCCCTAATTTAATACAAGGTGTGTATGCATACATCTGGTTTGTCCCTGTGAAACGTGGGATGGAATATTAATATTTTACTTTTGTAATACGCTTAAAGTAGCCTAACTGTCTTTTTATTGCACTTTTTTTTACAAGTAGCTCTTAAAACGCTCTAACTTTATTATTTTTTGTAAAGTAAACAAATTTGTTTTAATTAAATTATTTGATGCATTGTGGTTTCTTGCATTAGCCTATCGTAACTCAATTAATGTTCTGTTTTATTCAAGCAACTATCAGAAAGTTTAGATGGCCTATATCTGGTATTTTCTCTTCATTTCACACACGCAAACACAAACGATAATTAAAAAAAAAATCGAATATATTATCTGGGTAGTTAGTTCACACACTCACATGCAGTGGCATTGTCAAAATGCACAATTCCCTCCTTACCTGATTGTTGTCCATTTTGCCAACTGTTGTTTTCATGCAGGCTCAAACCAATAGTGTATGTGGGGGGGAAAATAATAAAAGAAAGCATTTCAAAATAAATGTTCTTATCACAGACGAAAAGAAAAGAGCTATCCAAAACAGCGTCGAGAGCAGGACAGCATCTCAGCGCGAGCACAGCGCGCGTTCTGTGGATCCAGCTGCTTTGAAGTCCACGGCCTGACTTCAGGTGTTGAGCAGTTGGACTTGACGAAGCCCCTCGACCGCCGAAAATCCTTCCCTCGTCCTAAAATACACCGGGGGAAACGGTACCGAGCCTTCTGTGCGAGCTTCAATATCGTATTTTATGCATCATCGTTTTAATAAGGACCGACAACATCGCCGACTCGCTCCCATCCTGCCGGCTAAAGAAACCAAACTTTTCCCCCTCCTCTTCTCGCCTCCTCTAATCCCGAGATTTACGAGCTCAGCATTTAGAAAATTCGACTGCAATTTGGGATTAGACAAAATACTCTTATTACAAAAGCTTCTTGCAACCTGATAACTTGAAACTTGTTCTGGGTTTATCACGGGGTCTTAGCAACATCAGGGCCGAAAGAATAAACCAGCAAACGGACAAAATGCAGGAATTGTATATTTCTTTTGTGTGTGTTTAAGGATCACATTTTGTTATTATTATTATTGTCCGTGGACATAGTTTAAGGGCAGGTGGAATCTGCCTTTATGGGGGGCTGGAGGCAGCACTTGTGCTTTAAACAGGCGGTATAAACATTTAATATGCGCATTCCCTGTACTTCTAAGCAGTATCCAATAACTTTCCCTTTAGTTTTTCCGCGTCTATTGACGGCTAACAGCAGCATCTCTGTTATTCCCAAGAGTACTTTTGTCGATGACTTTGTTGATATATAGAAGAACGTGTAAAGCCGCCCGGTCTTTGATTGGATGCCCCATATAGTAAAAATGTAATTTCGTTCCTCCAGCGGTCACTTGCTTTGAACATTAGGTCGCTTTCAGCTCAGGCCTCAATTAGAATGAGTTGATTTTGTGAGATCAACAAAAGGACCGAGCGAAGCCTTATTAAGATCTTCTGAGCCTTTCAGAAACAGTTAAGGAAACACCGCGCCCTCCGTGATATTCTGTTACCGTATTTTATTGGCATTTCTTTGGGAAAGTGAGGCTTGAAAGGTGCTTTCTTTGATTCTCTGAGGCTCAGACTCTCTCTATGTGCTGATTTCGTTTCTTTTCTGGAAGGGCCGAGTTTTTCTTCACTCCCTTTCACGTTTCCTCTCCGTCTGCCTATTAAACTTTACGCACACTATTCTGAAATGTAATTCTAAGTGGGGATTAGCCACTCATTAATATTCATGAGGCGGGTTAACAATAAAAATGAAAATAGATAAAGTGGATAAATTAAACTTTTTTATGCATTTTACCCCGCTTCAAATCGATGGACTATAGGCCTATATGAATCGATCACTTAAATTTTGTAACATCAAACGGTAGCCTACTTTGTGAATTTTTTTTTTTTTTTTTTTGCGTGATGTCCTACATTTCAGTAAAGACCTTAATGTCCTCTAATTTTTTTTAACTCTTTGGATAGTGTATATAGCTTTAATTATATTAGACTGTTTAATTCAAGTGGGTAAATTCTGCCTTCACATGAATTAATAAATTAATATTATTCAAATATTCGATATGGTTTCCGATTTTTTCTAGAGGTCGGCTAAACCAAATGAAATACATTTCAAGACGCAAATGTTATTATTGTAATTAAGCAACTAGACAAATGTTTTGTTTAGATTTGACACGATTTCCTAATTAAATGTTTTGGTCAATATCCCAATAAGGTCTTTTAGTAAAATATTATAATTTAATTAGCTAGTTTAAATGCTTTTATAGTCTACCTTAATTTCATAAATGAAGCCCATTTCTTAATATATTTACCAACCAATTTCTAGGAAATGTTTAACTGTATTGTCAACACTTTTCTGGATATTTTAGGTCTTCTCGAAATTCTAAAGATTTATTTGGACGGTGCATGTTCTTGATGTCTTTAGTCAGCACGGGGTGGGGCTTTAAAGAGGTTCTGCCCGTGGACTGGATGTTACAGTTGTCAATCAAGCAGGGAATGCGCGGTGATTGGCTGGAGTGGGCGGATCTGCAGGTGTCCTACGCTCTTAGAGAGGCAGGGTTAGGAGAAGGTGATCAATCTCCATCCGTCTACATTAGCAATCACCTTAAACTAGTGACAGACACGAACGAGAAAGCCAAAGCAAATGAGTTTAATGTATTTGGTTTTAAACCCCGGGAACACACACTCAATAGGCTACAAGAAGTCCAGCTAAAAGCCAGACACGTGCGCCATATCAACATTGCTGCAGTTTTGAGGAGTTTTAGACGACATTTATTTGGTGAGGTTCCTCGGTCGATTTGGCTTTCTGAACACTTCCACTGGTGGATATTTTTTATCGTCTTGTCAGACTGCAAACATTGGGGAGAGGAGAAGGACGCAGGGTGCTGAAAAAGGTAATAACAAATGCGCCTTTTAATTTATTTCCTCCCTAATTTTAGTTCAACTCTTCACAAAACGGAACTAATACAAGTTTCAGTTAGTGTTAAAATGTCTTTTTTTTATGTTTGCACAACATTTGTTTTTATGATGTAGTATAGGCTACTATTTAGACAAATTTGGTTTTCTTGGAGTATAAAAAAAGTTTTCTATTTGTATTGACCTCTTCACTCTACCGACGTCAGTAGTTGTGTTTAAGTTACGCAGTAAACAGTCTGGTAATTGTCATAGTTGCTTCGAAGCAAACGTTTCAAAAAAATGAATTAAATCTAAAAAGTATCGACCCGTATGTTTGAATCGAACACGGGCATTTTTGCACAGATAAACCAACCTCCGCAGTAGGCTACAGCCTAAGCCAGCTCACTTGGAGAGTAATTGGAGAGGCGTGTTTTGTTTTTTTGTTAATTTATTTTGGTGATAAGGCCAAGAAATGAAGGTGTTTCCCCTGAGGTCTAATCTGCATTGTAATTGAGTTAATTTGCACGTAGATGTGTTCTTTCTAACCAGTCTTTACAGAGTAAAGAATAAGCAAGGAATAGATTGGAATACACAAAACTCTAAACGGCTCGGTTCTCTCAGCACGGGGCCCATCCACATTCATTTCCACTAGATAACCAGTCAGCTCCTATATTTGGTTAAAAATTGAATGACTAACAAAATTAGTACGACGCGTTAATATACGGTGGGCTATAGATATATCCTACGTTTTTTTTTTAAACGGTAGGCTACCAGACTGTGATGATAATATAGGCTACGATACGATTATAAATTTTCTAGAAGCAGCCTATCCCTGTTTTGTCCTAACTACCTATTTTGAAAGATGTAATGTTCAACAAAACAATTTTATATAATTAACAAACATTTTCTATTACGCTTTTCTTTTTTCTTTTTTTCTCACAAAGCTAAATTCAGTGTTACACTGAAGACCATGTTTATTAGGCCTGCAAGTTTTGTAATTATTTTGATAAAATGGCTACTTTTAAACCGCACAGATTTAGTCTTAAATGCCCTGTTAAAATAGGTCTGTAGCCGTATTTACATTTTTAAATCATTAGCCTACTTTTAAAAAAACGAATGTAAAATAAATGTAGCTAACTCTTACCAAATATTTAAATGCTTTTTGTATTTTATGTAGGAAATGTCAGAAAATTGGGAATATTTGTAACCATATTTCAGCTAAAACTCAGACATAGGCTATGTCTAAATTGTAGAAACATTTAGAAATGCAATTAAACTTTTAATTCACGTCAAGCATCCTGGTATCAGTTTTCAGCACTGTGACTGTACTATTTTTCGTTTTTAAATTCCTTATTAGTTGTAGGCTATATTATCATCATAATCGAAAAAGGTAGATACTTTTTCTGTATGATTTAAAACCAGGAAACCAAGTAGATTGTCACTTATTTATAGGCTACTTTACTTTCTCTAATAATTGTTCAGTTCTTATCGACTATTTAATTTACTTTGCATAGGCTACTTTTATTTCATTTTGAAACAAATGTTGTTAACCAGTTATTAATATTACAATCACATTTCAGTAACTTAAATCGGGTCCGTCCTTCGTCAAACTGCAACATCGGGGGAAATCGAACTATTGGCAAGATCTGGGGGGACCCGTGACTGCCTCTAGCATGATGTCATACCTCAAACAGCCCCCCTACGCCATGAACGGCCTGGGGCTGAGCGGCGCGGCCATGGACCTACTGCACCCGTCCGTCGGATACCCAGGTAGGCTACTTCAATAACACGGTTTACGTGTAGCCTGCGATGAACTGTGTTTACCACAGCAAGAATCACGTCTGTGGTTTTTGTCTTTAAAAAAAAAAAAGTTGTTTGAAACTGTTTTCATAAAGCTTTACTGAAATTCTTGACATTGTCTAAGCGCATTTTTCGATGTTTAAAAAGGTCTTTTTGGACCTAACATGCTCATTGTATTATTTAGCCTATATATGTATATATATATATATATATATATATATATATATATATATATATATATTATTAATATTATTAGGCTATGTATATAATATAGATATAGGACTATATACACGCACACACAACCCGCAAAACATCAAATAATTCAGAAGCGATTTAAGGTAGGCTAAGCTATAAATAGGCTACTTTATTTTCCGAAAATAGTCATTGAAAATGTCCTGAAGCTATGTCACATGTAAACTAAATCATAATATATTATTCTGTGTAGGCTACTCTTTTGACATGTTTTTTCTTCCCCCAGCGACGCCCAGGAAGCAGCGGCGGGAAAGAACGACATTTACGCGCTCACAGCTTGACATTCTCGAATCGCTCTTTGCCAAAACTCGTTATCCGGACATATTTATGAGAGAGGAGGTGGCACTGAAGATCAACCTTCCTGAGTCCAGAGTTCAGGTACATGAAACCAACCACTAATTGTTTTGGGGGGGAAATGGACTAAATGGTTCCTTTAGATTAGAAAAAACAATTGTTCCAAGTATGACAACTTTCCCAAAATATTCGTTAATGTGCTTTATGCTCAGCTGCTCCCCCTACTGATTTTTCTTAAAAGTTCGTAGTAGTTTGTAATAATGATTACAATTATTGCAATTATTATTATAGACTCCTAGTGTGTTTGGTTTTCAGTCTGATTGTACAGCTATTACAGAACTGGCAGATGATTTCTGCTCCTCTGTCTGTTTGATTTTTAGTATTTTGTTTGTTGAATTATGCAGCATGAAATAATTTTAATAAATTGCGTTTGAATAATTGGTAATCTTCAAACCAAAGTAGTGTTCAGTGCATTTGTTTGTGCATTTTGAATGTATATTCCTGCGCTGAGTAAATGTGGCCATATAGTCCAAATATATAAAGGGGTTTCCCAGATAACAGCTTAAAATGCTCACTCACTTTGATGTAAATACCAGTGATGAGGAAATGTTAAATTCCCACAGTCCGCTGTGGATTTTTCATACAAATAATGCTTTTTCTGAAGTGATCCGAGGCCTAAAGGAGCAACCCTCTGTCAATTTCCCAAGCAATTTTATTTGCTCTTAATAAGCACATGAAACAAAACGCTTTACACGGTCAGACCCTCCTTCCACTATTGAATTACCATCTCTGCGGAGAAACTCAATAGGCTGCTATCACCCAGTCGTCTACAAGCACTGAAATTAGATCCACACCGTAAAGCAGAAAGGCCCTGCATGCAAATTAAAGCCAGGAACTGCTAATAACTAGCTATTTTCCACTCTGATATTGCACAATGGCTCTCCAACATGTCCTTCAGCCATGCACGAAGGTCTCCATAATCATTTAATGGGGCTCTGTGTGCGTGTGTGTATTAGGCGTAATGGACTCTGTCCTGTCCTCTTCATGTGCATGTATTTTTAAAGGTTTTGTTCAAACAGTGTTTTTGTTTCCTCTCTCCGTCCTGCAGGTGTGGTTTAAGAATCGCCGTGCTAAATGTCGTCAGCAGCAGCAGAGTGGCAGCAGCACTAAAGCTCGGCCTGCAAAGAAGAAATCCTCGCCCACCCGGGAGAGCACAGGCTCCGAGAGCAGCGGCCAGTTCACCCCTCCGGCAGTCTCCAGTGCTGGCTCTTCCTCCTCCTCCTCTTCCTCCACCACCAATAACACGGGCATCAGTAGCACCTCTACCTCTATCAGTACTGTCTCCTCAATCTGGAGCCCTGCCATTTCCCCAGGCTCCGCACCCCCGTCCGTCTCCCTGCCGGAGCCCGTCGCTCCCTCAAACACCTCCTGCATGCAGCGCTCCGTCTCAGGCACGGCCGGCTCCTCCTACCCCATGCCCTACAACCAGACCACCGGCTACAGCCAGGGCTACCCGACTCCTTCCGGTTCTTACTTCAGTGGGGTGGACTGTGGCTCCTATCTGGCCCCCATGCACTCTCACCACCACCCTCACCAGCTCAGCCCCATGGCAGCTTCATCCATGTCCACGCACCCCCACCACCACATCAGTCAGTCCTCAGGACATCACCACCACCATCACCACCAGGCCTACAGTGGCACTGGCCTGGCCTTCAATTCTTCTGACTGCCTGGATTACAAGGAGCAAACGGCCTCCTCCTGGAAGCTCAACTTCAACACTACAGACTGTTTGGACTACAAAGACCAAGCATCCTGGAGGTTCCAAGTCTTGTGATCTGATTTTTTTTTTTAATGCCCTCCATTTTCACAATCTCTCTCTGTTTTAATAGTGTGCTGAGTTTAAGGAAAAAATATATACGGACTTTCAGATTTTAACAGAATAGTTAGGTGTTCGTCCCCCTCCCCCTCCCCCTTAGCGATAAGAAAGGGGAAAATGGCAAAGTTGTGGAATGAAATGAAAGCTAGTTTTCCCGTTTTTGTCACCGAAGAGACTTAATTACATTTACTCGACGAGCCAGAGTTCTGGTTCTGAAGTGTTTCGCCGAACTCGCGTCACTCTCCTGCCTGATCTGGATTACCGTTTTTCTACACGGGACACTGAACGCTCAGCGACCGTTTTACCTCCACCTCTCAAACCCTGTACAGCTGTTTCGTTTTCTAAATATGGTTATTTTTTAGGATGACAGATTCTAGTCAGCTTCACGGAGCTGAATTTTGTACATATGTATTTGGGTCAGTTACATTGACCATATTTAGTTGGTGTTACTGGATTTCAAATGGTTTAATAAGACTTTGAAACGACTTTATGTAAATCTTTTTCCCAAATAATCCAAAGATCAAGAATTGGCCGCTGGACTTATTTGATATACTGAAAACCAATTTTTGTTACCCTGAAAAAATAAATAGGATTTTATATTGATAACATCATGTGGGGGGGAAATTAAATTTTGAAAAAAAAAGAATCTTAATTATACGTTGGACATTTTTAGAGCGGGGGATATTTGGCTGTGATATTCCATTAGGTAAACTAGCATTTGAAGATTTGTTGCGGTGAAAGAGCACGGACATGATTAAAATTGTTGGATGCATTTAACAGCACTTGACTTAATTGCTCTAACCGAAAAAAAAAAAAAAATCATGTGGATGAAAAATGTGGTTAAAGAATTCCCAAATGCCAGTGAAATGCTGAATGTACTGCAAGCGCAGATCATTACATTCATGTCCGTAATAAAGATCAGTTAACAACCAGAATTTTTACTTGACTTCTGACTGGGGTATGTCCGATTTTAACACCCGAAATTTACTCTTTTTGCAAATGTTTTCAACTCTAAACGAACGAATAAATAAGTTAAAAAAAGTACAATTAACGCACCTCAATTTTATTTATTTCGTGAGATCCTGAATGCATTTTGGTTTTAGAACAACTTTTACATGGCCAATACAACTATATTTATTTTTCAACCAGTGACTTATATAGAGCTGAATGATTATCTGCACTGAACTTAATGCAATTCATTGATTTATTTCCATCGGACTATGAGGATTTTAAGGGCGTGAGTGAAAACCCGCATGTTACTGACTGCTTTTATTTGTCATGTGGAAAGGATTAAATTTTTGCTCCTCAATAAATCGGTTATTTGCCATGGGAATGGATGCTACAACTGAGTATGCAGTGGTGTAAAATTGATTAACTTAAAACCGTGGACTTTAACTAGGCCTATATTCAGTTGGGCTTTAGAAAACACACAGTCGTTTGAAGGTCTTTTTGTGCAAATTGTTATAAAGGCCACGGCACCGCAAAATTTCTTAAATATTTATTAACGCATTTGATCAGGTCGTAATTGAATGCGCTCGCGATAATTGCTTCCCAGCAGAATCTCCGCGCGCTCTGGAGCACAAGAGCGTTTCGCCAAAATAACCCGGAGCGATATCGCTTCTTCTGATTCGGTAATGACGTGGGTGGGTCTGGGTTAATGGGTCAAAAGCGGGAGGGAGGCAGCCGTCAGGCACCGGGCCATTAAAGAAATAGCTCGAGAATAACAAGGGCCTGGCAAACGCTGTTTAGATGAACGTGTTCGAACAGAAAAAGTTTCCTGTTGGTCGATTAAGCAGCGGATAGAAAGAATGTGCACAGGTTGTAAATTGTTTATATCTCTCAACACAGGAAGGCCTGCATTATTTTAAGTCCTAATTTATGACAAAGATCTGTTATATTTATTATAGCCCTATCACATTTTATGATGAATAAATGCGCATTGAAAGAGACCTCGACGTTTCAATGAATATCATGTTCTGTGTTGTTGTTGTTTTTTTCCAGAACAATTTCGTTAGTAGCATAGCTAATAATAAAATAACCCATTCGCACGACTTTAATCAGCTTCAGTGTTTTTGTGTGCTAATTATTGATGTGTTGACCTGGCAGCTGAATCAACACATTGTGCAGAAGAACATTACGCGTATTTGTTTTACTGTGCTCGCATTGAGACGCCACCGCAGCTCAGCGACACTACATAAACATGAATGGATTTGTAAGATTTGCATCAAACAAACATTTGCGTCCTGTCTTCCTGGGGAATAATTCGAGGAGCCCGGACACGCCTTCGCGTGGAGCACCTGCTTAAGCCCGAGGGGTGAGAGAGAGAAAACATTATAGGGCCTGTTCGTTCTAACACTTTCAACTGACGCTGGCATGATTCTGGAGAGGTCATTTCATGTCCATGAACTTCATAGAGTTGGTCACTATCTATTGATAAAACAAGATATATTCTTCCCCGATAAAATAAGCGAATTAGCCAAAATAAAGTTCCCGTCTTCAGACGATATATCGCCCTTACATAAACTTGTCAAGGCGAAACTAAAGATGATAACCGATAAGCTATAGGCCTATAAGGTCTGAATTTAATAACATCTAACGTCATTGGCCATTTAAGCGCACACATTCAAATAGCTACCACATTATCCAGTTTTCATTATTTTGAAATGGAATGATTTTTCAAAATGTAAAGCCTGGCTGGCACGTGAGTTTAACAGCCATCAAAGTGAACAACAAAGAAATGGTTAATAGGCTACATTATGCAAGCCGAGGTGAGAATTTGGGTAAAAACATGTAAGAGGGACGTATAGGTTTGCGCCTGAACTCTGTCTAATTTTACTTAAAGAATATAGCCTAAAGTTGATGACTCTCACTTCACGGTGATCTGAAATTTTGCTTACTGTCAACACAAACAGGCTGTGTTTTCACATACATTTCCGTTCTGAAAATTATCTCTGCTATCATTTTGTCATTTAGGCTACTCAACCAGAAGATATTGTTTAATCAGTTTCTACCTGGAAGGCATGTGCCTTTCACTGCCGATTGAGTAGGCCTACTACTAGCCTACCACAACTCAAATAGCCTACAATTCACTGAGAAAGCTTTATTTTTAGATTGCCCCTTGCAAGTATTTTTTCCCTTATTTATTAAACCGGTGTTAAATTGTTTAAACTAAACGAAATCGAATTATTGCAGCAAAAAGCCCAATCTGCTAACTTCCCTCGGTCAAGAATAGTTTGATGACCTGTCCTCAAAATGTGGAATTTTCTCAGCTCATGAGGCGGATAGGACGCTTCCATTACTGCTGTACGAAGCAATCCACTCTTGCCTTGCTGATATGCTCGTGTGTCCAAATGTCACCCGAGTGGGACGGCTCGTCCACAATTGGCACCATATTATTACATGTGAAAACTGTATAAGAGATTACCGACCAAAAGCATTAATGGGAAAACGGAAGTGTGATGAGCGAAGGGTTTGCTGAGATGGCGAGATGCTGACTCCAGGCCTCCAGGAGTTACAGAAACGCTGAGGGTGGGAAAACCACCAGAGGGATTTATTCCTACAGTATTGACGCTGAGGTCTTAGGAACAGATGACATTATGGCTGTCAGGATGGACACTTGCTGAGCTCATATATAACTTTATCATTAAATCAGTAACTGACCATACATAGCCTAGGCTACAGTTTAGGCTATAGCTACAGATTATAGCCCCTAAACTATAACTTTTTCTCGGCATTTTAAATAAAAAAGATATTTAGAACTGCGAAAGCTCATTTTTTTTCTAATCTGTTTTGCGAAAACACTTCTTGTTTAGCGTTTTAATTGTTTTTTATTCGTTTTTTTTTTGTATGTGGGGCCTTCAGAAATGTCTGCGCTGTGGGATAATATCTTCAGAATACTACAAAAAGTCTCGTTAAAAAGATGAAATTAATAAAATTTAAAATAAAATTTATTAGTGAATTTTTATATATATATATATATATATATATATATATATATATATATATATATATATATAATAAACGGTAAAATATTTGTCAATTTAAAGTCAGTGTGACGTAGCCTAAACAACAGGCAGGAAATCATTGTGTTGTCACGTGACAAAAATAAATATATATATATATAGCCTATATATAAAGGAGCGTCTCGAAGTCATTGTTTTTATTATCATCATCATCATTATTTTTAAGAATAAAGTATTCTGACCTTTTCAACAAAGTGGCATATTTTTTCATTGAGTCAAGCGGAGTAGGCTTAACACTAAAAATGACTTGATATGTTTTGCTGAAATAATATAAAATGTGACATTTGTACAAAAATTGCCTTGGTTAAAAATGATTTGAAAACTTTTTTGAAGATGTTATACACTCCCATATATGAGGGTGCAAGGTAAATAGTAACTACTTGGTATATATATATAAATATAAATTAAATGGATCATATTGATATTGAATGACTTTCCTTATGACAAAAATAAATATAAACACAAACCCCTGGCTTAAGCTTGTCCCAGACTAAAATGCATATTTTGAGCTGTTTTAATTGAAAGCAACTTGCACTGGCATATCTTAAAATACACCAGTGTCATTGTTGTCGAGTGATCTGTTATCACAAGTGACTGTGTCCAAGTTATGTATTTCAGAAATATACACATAGCCTACAAATCACACAGTTAGCAAACAATGTATTCATTTAAATAATGTAACAATTTAAGGCAGAAACAAATGTCTACTTTAATTGAACCAAGGCCCTATCCTGGCTTAATCTGTGAAACTGGGACATCGTGTTGTAAAATAATAGAGACCGGAATAGGATCTCTAATGTATATCTAATACTATTTTACCACTCAAGTGTTAGTTGACAAAACAGTGCAATCAGTGGTGACATAATTGATGTTAATGGCTCCAATTAAAACGGGAACAGTTAATTAACTCTTAATTGAGGTGAGAACATTTTGTCAAGTTCATTTTTCTCCTATCAAGTGACCAGACTGTGACATCACCTCGCCGTCTGAAAGATGGCACTCAGGTGAACCGCGAGGCCTTCCTCGGGCTGTTGATCCAACAGGGAGCGTGAGGACTGAAAACCAGTTTGCCCTCTGCTTACACAACCATTCAGCACATGAACACTAACAGTGAAGGGCTGTTTGTTTGTGCAGATTTGTTCAATATCTGGTGTATGACAGCTGGTTGAATTAGATGTAAAGACCTCTGATGAACTGTGCAGAGCCAGGCCCTTGATGCTCATAAAAACATCTGCACTGGTACATTCTAAAACATTAGAGAAAAAAATTCTAATTATTAATATTAAAAGAGAATATTATAAGTGTGAATTGAATGACCTAATGGATAAGACTGATGTAATACTGCAAAATACACAAACATGATCAAAACATCTAAGCTCCTTTATCATTGCTCATTAAAAAAAGCAAACAAAGATTCTGGATGTTGTAAAAGAAACTCATCGTCTATCAAACCCAATGATGTGCCAATCAAATTTCAGCATTTTGCCAGAAAGACTGTTAGATCCAAAACATTTTCTTAGTTTGACTCGACACAGGATTACAAGGTTGTCATTTACAGAAAAACTGTGATCTCAAATAATCCTGTGTGATTATAAGTTTTAAGCTTAAGTCTGAGCTGTTGAAAATGGTTCCTGGCACACAATCAGTGACTGGAGGCCAGACTTATTAAAAATCAACAATATGAATCTAATTCAAAGACAGATGCCTCTTGAAAACTACTCAATCAGTTGTCGGATCAATCATCATAATTGCTGATTGTTTTAATGCACAAATCAAGGGCAATGTATACATTACAATAGATAATATGCAATGCAATGTTTTAAAATATGCTTAAAAATGATACGGTGACAACAGGGCTGATTTGTCCTTAAACCGTGCAAAGAATAGGCAACAGACAGACATAAAAACAGAGGTGGCAACACAAAAGCTTCCTCTCCTGACCCTTCCTCCATTTCCAGCATAAATTCATATTTATATATCTTGTACATATACTTTAAAAAAAAGAAAATCCTCTTAGAATGCAGAGTAAATAGATTACGATACAGTGAGGGATTATGGACGGCTGGGTGCTGTCAGATTAAGTTCGGAGAGCAGGTCGGCGACAGTTCTGACACGGCCGCTGTATGAAGACTGTGGGGGGAAACGGCAGCCTCCTCTTTAGAGACGCGCGGCGTATCCCCTCTGCATTTCTTCTGCATGTAATCTCATACACCAAACAGGTGGAGAATTAAACCCAGCCCACAAGCCGCACCACTGATCCTGTGATCAAGAACAGGGATACTAGTGTGGCCTCTGTGCCACCATGCTCAAAGAAAGTCAAGTGTTACTAAAATAAAAAAAAGCGGTTTGCACAGACCCTCAAACATCCATTCTGATAATGTGATAGTGACTGGCACGAGCCAGAATGGTTAGGGAGTATATGTAACAGAACAAGAAATAACCATGGAAAATATGTTTAAATTGTGTTTTTATATATATATACTCAACAAGGCTGTACAGTACTGGCCATAAACAGGATCTTAAGACCCCTTTTCCAAGAAATTATTTAACAAATACTGTGCAAGCTATAAAAGTAATTAAAACAGAATCAAAAGAATTGCAAAAATATGTTTTATTTGAAAGTAGTTTTAGAGGTTAAGCACATTTAATTAGTTAAACAATTTTTTTATTGTTAAAAAAAATATTAATAGCATTGATTGTACTAATTTAGACTAAACCAAAATGAATAACTTTCAGTTTCCCCTCCTCAGGCACCTATAAGTCACAAAATAAGAATATAATCATTACAAGTATCAGCATTAACCGCAGTAATATCAATTATTACAAATATTTATATTAAGAAATAGATCATATTTTGTCAACATTCATCAGATATAGGACTGTAAATAATGCTCAGAGAAAAAGTTGTATCACAGTGCATCATCAAAGATAAGAAATATACAATAATACGATCAAAATTTAAAACAATACCTGTGTGTTCCGGTCAACAAGGGTGATTTCTAAAGAGAGAGAAAAAAATCAAACTTAAGAAAAATAATACTCACATACAAGTGTTACATGTGAAGTGAGCATCACATTAAAGTCTTAAAAAAGTTGTACGACACGTCGGCTTGAGTGTCGCAGCAGTCACACCTGAATCAGGTGATCAGCCCGAGCACCAATCACTCAGTAACACAGTAAGAGCACGGTACGAGTGGGCGGAAGTGTTGAGTTCAAGCATCCTCTGCGGCTCAACTGGAGGAGGGTTTCTCCATGCTAAATTATCACTGTGCCATTAGCATTCAGGATTATGCATGTATTAAAATTCTGATGTAAATGTCTGTAATAGCCTACAGTCTGTACTGTCCAATAAATATGTATGGGAAAAAAAAAGTTTAATTATTCTGTGGACAGAAAAGAATAAAACATTCATGTTTTAGGATGATTAGCTAAGTACAATACAAGCAGAAAAAAAGGCAGTCAACTTGAACCTATTTTTGAGAGGGCAAAACAGAGGAGAAGATATCACTCTCAGGGCATTAATGAAGGAATTATCTGTGGCAGTAGAGCTCTGTGTGAAACACACAGTCACTAGATAAATTATGCCAATAAAGCTGAAAAACAAGCTGTACGCCTTCATCCAAATACTGAGAACAATGTACTCATTCAACCCTGTTACTGTTGTATCTACTTTGAGAGCAGTATTTACTTAAACGGAGCTGCATTCAAAAGAACACACCTGTGTGTTTCAAAGGCCAGGTGCGATGACTGGTCAGGGTGTTAGAGAGGTCATCCACAGCCTCAGAAGTCGACGTTTCTGGAGCCCTATTCCTGTGGAATCAAGTTTATCATATATGACTAAAAATATGAGTAAAGAAATACTATCAGACTAATAGTGAATGCTGTATGGAAATATTCTAGTCTTCTGCATTCAGAGAAATGTTACTATCCTGTTCAGTGTACATTCACAGCAGACAGGCCTGGATCTCTTTCACACACACACACAGCATCAAGTCAACACAGAGCGGCTATGTGTGGGAGTCAGGCCTTTCCCAGGGATTCATGGGTATTCCAAAAAACACGAACCGCCGCCACCGTACGCCGTGCCGTCAAATCCAGCAAGCGTGTAAGACAGCGTGAATGTTATCAGTCGTATTGTGGGCTGTGCGATTTGGGTTTTTCTGCGGCGACTGGCGATGGAGATGGGGTCCAATTTCTGTGGTTTTTCTATTTCCTTTAGTGATGCACGCCGCTTACAAGGAATCGAGGGAGGAGGAGAAAAAGAGGCCTACGGGGCGCAGCCCACACCATACAAACAAGCGAACAAACACATACACATCGCTACACATGTACAGATGCACTCAGATGCAAAAAGTGTCACGAGTCCAAGAGCTGGAGTGTGTCTCTCTGAGTGTGTATGTGTGTGTGTGTGTGTGAGAGTATAAAAGGATACATTAACAGATGTGTGTCAGACTCGGGATGTTTTCCAGATATCCGCATCTTTGCCTCTCTCCCTGCACAGGGCTGGATTTAGTACAAGCGACGGTGATGCCACCAAGTCATTGTACTCCTTCTCTCGCTCACTCTCCCCATCTTTTTTTCTTTGCCAGCACAACGCAGGCATGAGGCTCGAATCAGTGTCTCTAAGCCTTATTGGCTCAGCATAAAGAACAATAAAACTTCATCGGAGACCAGATTAGTCTGGTTAAATAGAATTTAAAAAACTCCAAAAAAACAAACATAAAAAGGGAAAAATGAGAAGAGGATTTCCTCTCTCTCTTGACTGCTATTTATCTGGGTGGGAGCATCTCCCTCTGATGTCTTGCATCCGGCCGTGCAGCAGTGCAGGCCTGTAAACTGAGATTCAGGCTGCCAAATTACCCCAAACTCCTTATTTTATGTTTTAAAAACCCTTTAATCCCACCCCATCCTCTTTGGGCCGTCCACTCGTAACTGGCTGACGGGAGAGGGAGGATTTAAAGGAGATCGAGGGAGCTTAAGTGGGACAGAAAGAAAGAGAGTTAGCACAGAGTCAATGGTCCCTCCGTCAGCAGCAATGGAAGCAGAGAGAGGATAAGACAATAGGACAATCCTCATGTAACACACACACACACACACACACACATCCACTCTACACCCCTATTGTGATGCTCCAGGCCAAACTTGGGTGAAGTACACACACTAGAAGAGTTAGAATGGGTGTTTGCTTAAAATATCTCTCGCAGTGGCGAGCGGTGACTTCTTTAACGGTATGCTGGGTGGCACGTTATGTCAATAAGAAATAAGCATATACTAGCGATTAAAAAACCCGGATAGATAGAGTATGTCTACTAACAGTATGTCTGTCTTTAATACTAAGTTTTTGAAAAAAATTATTTCCCTTTGGAGAAAATGAAATACTGTGAAAATAGTTTCAGTTATGACTTTTTTGTTCTTTTGATTTAGTCTAGTTAGTTTTGAATCAAATACAATGTGATTTTCGTTGGTCGAGATCTGGCAGCAAAAAGCACATTTTTTCCGCTTGGGCGAGTGATTCGCGAACAGCTCACATGAAATCCCCCATTTGCCAGAAAACCAATGAGAACGCAGGACAACGATGACGATACATAACAAGAGAGCGTAGGCGCCAAAGCTGTTGTGGATACGCTTACCCGAAACACACCAAACTAGCAGATTCAAAGAAAATTACCATTGTTTGGCAAATAAACAAATGGCAGACAGTTACATACATATTAAAACATTTTATCATGTAAGCTTTATGGTACACCTCAAACAAAAGGAACTTATAGTAATTTATAGTGTTAATATAAATGAGCGAGTCCACATATGGCTTGGGTAAGTTTAAAGGGATAGTTCACAAAATACAAATACTGTCATTATTTACTCCCCTCATGTTTTTCCAAAGCTATATGCTGTTGTTTTTTCCTTTGAACATAAAAGGATATTTGAAGAAGCTTCACATAATTATTTTACATTTAATTACTACTTCTATCAAGCTACAAAAGAGACAAAAATCCCCCATAAAAGTACTTCATAAAACAATATTCACTATATTATTCAAAGTCTTGTGAAGCCATATAGCAATAGATTTCTTTGTTAGAATAAGTTATTTTTTAATGAACTGGTTGATTCAAAACACAAATCGAACTGAATGATTCATTCTTAGTCGGTTCTCAGGTTCAGTTCACTGAGTCAATGCTCCGGTCAGGGTGGTTTTCAGTATTATTATGAAATAGTGTCTAACAGTACATTTCATAAAGTGTATGGCTTCACAACTCTTGCTATGCATCACAAGAGTTGTATGGACTACTTTTATGAAGATTATTTGCCGAATTTTGTGTTCAACAGAAATAAATAACAGCATAAAGATGGGAATGACATGAGGGCAAGTAAGTAATATTATTTTCACTTTTGGGTGAACTTTCCCTTTAAGAAATGCACTCAAATTACACTGCTACAGCACCAGTTTAAGGCATTTCAAGAAACGCAATTACTAATGTATCAGCTAACAATTGAATCTAGACTTATTAATTTAAAACACTCACACACACACACCTTGATGCAGTGCTCCAGCGTTTGGGGTCGTGAACATGTCTGTCGCTGCTGGTTGGTGGGAGCTTGACTCCACTCTGCCCTCCGTATGCTGACTGACACTCATCTGAAATCACACACAACATCCCACCATGCCCCGAGGAAAACAGTTTAACATGAAGAATCTTTGAAATGTAGAAGCTCTTCTATGAAATAGAGAGAGAGAGAGAGACAGAACATGACATATAGTGTAAAACATGGGCGTCTAGTACATGAGTCTCCCAGACAGAGACAGTGAAGGTTACATATTACAAGAGACACTAAGTGAGACTTGATCTCAGGGAACACCCTACAGCACAGCAGTGTGTGCGTCTGTGTCTCATGAGCTATAAGATGATCCCTCTCATACGCTCTTCTCAGAGTCCTCCTTTACAATTGCCTCTCTCACCAAATCAACACACTCCTCAATGAGATAGTGGACACTGATCCTCTTCTGTGACAACAAAGCAACGGTGGAAGAATGGAAAGACAGACAGACAGACAGACAGACAAGGTAGGGAGTTCAAGAATATAAAAAATGCAAGGAAAATAACATTATTAGGGCTGTTATTTTAATGCATTCATTGAGTGAATAAGAAAATGACAATGAAAATTCTGCAATTTAATCTTGATTCCTGACCATCGATGTAAAAGAGCTGTTCTGACACGACAACCTACAAGCCTCATTACCACATGAATTTCTATAACAGTAGTGATTGATTTATATTATATAAATACATTCATATCAATTAAAAATGAATCATCTCTATATATACACACACTACCGTTCAAATGTTTGGGGTCATGCTAGGTATGGTTCTTTTTATGATAAATTGCCATTTTTCATATTTTTCAACATATCTTCAGTCCCTTCAAATTTTGACTGTTGACTGAATTCCTTTGAATTATCACCATTCCTCCCCCAAAAGTCCCCCCCCCCCTTTCTTCTGTTGTTTTCTTTGTTGTAATAGTAAAACAAAAAAAAACAAAAAACAAAAGGGGGGTGTCAAGATTTTTATAATTAAATTAATCAAAGTGATAGAAATTGTATTTGTAATGTAACAAAATATGTCTATTTCAATTAAATGCTGTCCTTTTAAACTTCTGGGGGAAGAAAAATGTAAAATCAGTTTCAACAAAAATATTAAACAGCAACTGTTTTCAACACGGACAATAATAATACATGTTACTTGAGCATATTAAAGCATATTATATCAGCATATTAGACTGATTTCTGAAGAATCATTGTATATATATATATATATTACTGATTGCTGTAGATTTTAAATCCACTTTTAATATGAATATGGTACGAGGATATGCTGGAATATGGTGGAATATGGTTCAACCAACCGATGTGGTTTCAATTTCATGTACAATATGTACTTTTCAAATACAGCCATACTGATGCATAGCTAACACAATTGCTGCATGCCTGCATTTATCCAAACTTTTTTTTGGTTCTGAGACTTCCACAGAACATATGTAAATGTTTTAATATTTAGACCTCTTCTATTATTGATCGCTATTAGGATGTGAAGACAGTTTCAACCCGTATAACAAAAAGTGTTTATGAAAAACATTGCCTAGCCTACCTTTAACTTTACAAGCATTTCACCATATTATTGGATGAAACGGTCGTCATATCATATACACAGAAACTCAAAGGTCTTCACGACAACACGTCAAAATAAAAGTTTGGTTTAACTTGAAGAAATTATAACAAATATATTACTATTGCAGAGTAGAGGAATATTTGCAGAATATTACACAAGTTTTCATACATGTTTTAATTTAAACCGTAAACTTGGCAAAAAAAACAAAAAGAATCATTACCATTTTAATTTAATTACATTTTAAAAAGATAAACTAAGTTGTTAAATTGATTTGATAACCACCATTGTTTAAATTAAATAAGTATTTGACCATACAATGTTTTTATGAACTCCAGACAGTACAATACAGATTTTCAGATTATACTGCCCAGCACTAATTTGTGGATATTTAGTGCATCATGTAATTGATTTGATTACATATTTTAATAGATTGGCACAGTCCTATCTATTACGTATATTGGTTTAAGAGACTAGGCAGCACAGCAAAATAGTCAATAATCACCCAGAAGCAGCTACAACAGAACAATACCCTTAAAGCTGTTTGACACTTTGTTTTATTTATGAGAACGACCATATAATGTGTGAATACTAAGTAACTTTTGAATTTCTAGTGTGTGTGCGTATGTCCTTTAGAGTCATGGTTGGCTGACAGTGTGAGACGTTTGCTTCAGGCTGGCCAAATATAAACAAGACACCTTGTCTTTTTAATGCACAGCACAAAGCAGAATCCTACCGCTCTCATTCCCTATTTATGATCCTCCACGCTGCCCAACAGAATTTCCTGTAAATATTCCTCTATTCCTCAATAATCCCTGCATACAAACACACACAGGCAATATCAGCACCTGAAAGAAGCTATTGACCCGAAAACCTACACAGAGTTGACTGAAAAGAAAGAAAGAGAGAGAAAGAGAGAGAGAGTATCTTGCACTATAAAAAAAACACAAGCAATGACTTCTAATTGTAACATTTTAACTATTAACAGCGGTAAAATGCCCTCAAACTGACTATTTTGCCCATCTGTTCATTTCACATTCACGCTCTTAAGCACTTCCTTCCAAGGCTAAGGTCTGCTCGGGGTGAGAGAGCAGGGAAATCATCAAGGACATAATTAAGAGGCTTATGGGCAGACAGGGTGGGAAACACACACACACCCTCAAGTTTTCACCCCCTTATTAGACGCTAAACACCTCCCTTGTCTCTTCTGTACACCTGTTAGCTGAACTACTTCTGTCCGTCCCTCATCTCCCACTTGCTTTTCCTTTCTTTCTATGCCCTTTCTCCTTTTAATGTCTGCCCATCCTGTTGGCCTATGAAATATGTGTTGAACATCGCTGAAGAGCAGCACGTAGGACGTCCTCATCAGGTCAGTAGAAAACAGAATATTAGAGCTGAGGTCAATGCACTTTAAACCCGTCCTATGCAGCCAAACAACAACGTGAACAAATCAAACTCTCCTCTATATCTGCGCACAGTGTTAAAAAAACTTAAATAAGTAAAATATAATTACATAAGCGATTAAACATTATGAAACCTAATGGCTTTTTTAATTTCCCAGTGGTGCCACGGCCAGGGTCACATGTGTCTTACGTCATATCATTAAAAAGACAATGAAATGAACAGTGTACATGTTTTGAACTCAGAGCTAGAAAACAACATGCCACATGCAACAGCTGCAAATTATGAATTTTTAAGATAAAAGATTTTTCAGTCTCAAAATAATCTCACCCATCCCAGCTTAAAATGTGTGTTCAAACAATGAAAGACAATGGGAGTGGTCAGGAAACCTGTTTGAAAACAGTTCATCTTTAAATAATTGTACCTTTCTGCTTCTTTTTTCTAAACGAGTAAATGAAAACATGCAGATAATTAGTGTTTTTGAGTGATCATTTGCTCTCACAAAACATTATTAATACACCACTAGGAGATTTGGGATCATTTTTATTGTAACTAACATTATGTGAATAATTCTCTCACCTGGTACCGATGTTTGTGCCTCTGCGTCTATTTCATTAGCCTTCTTCTTGGCTACAGCGGCTAACACCACCTCACCCTTATCTGCTGCCACGTAATGGAGGTCCTTTGAAGGTAAAGCAGAACAGCAGAGCAATCTAAAATTAATCTCAGCTCACATGACAATACTTCAGTTTTTTCCGTTTTTCATTTTTGCGCTCTACTCGAAGAGAGAGAAGCAGCGAATAGAGGCTGCGGGAGAAAGAGAGAGAGAGAATAGATTAAATAACCTGTTTGAAGTTTCAGAGGGGGGGGAAAACAGATAAAAGTATCAAACTTTCAAAAATCAGTCTTGCTCATTTGTTCAGTCGCCTTTATGTTGTCCTCCCTCCTTTTCTCTTTCTCCCTGAACTCTGACCGGACGCAATCATACTGGTTTCAAAAAGCACAAAGATGTGGAAAAAAGGCATGTGTCATCTTTTAAAAAGCAGGAGCGATGCTCTTCATGTCAGAATAGAGTTTAAACTATTGTCATTACGTGCAGGTGGGTGTGTGACGCACACACATTCACACACTCGCTCTTGCTCTTTCTCTCTCTTAAATATGAGCCCTCTCATCCCAGAGAATAGACTATAATATATCTATTATACAGCCTCATGCAGTCAGGAGACCTCCATTAACCCACAAACATGTTTTTAAATGTCACACCATTAGTCCCACCAAAATGGATGCTGGATTGAGACTAACAACAAAGATAAAGCACATCTGACTGCTCAGAGAAAGTCTGTGTGAACAATGACACTAGATGTGCTTCACTGACCACAGAAATCTTTGGTGAATTCAAATAAAAGTCTTTAAAAACTATCATATATGTCAAACAAGCAATAAACTAAAGAAAGAGAGGCCTACCAACACAGTGGTAAATTCACTATAGAATGCTTATTTGGTGCTTTCACAAAACGGGGCAACGGCATATATGATAAAATATTTAGTTTAGTAATATTTTATTATAAATGTTTTTAGTTAGTATTAATTAAAAATAACAACCACAATAAACAATACCTTTGCCAAGCAATAGTTCATTTATCAGTTATAGGAGAATAATAACTCTAATTAAACTTAAATATAAAATACAATTAATAAGTAAAATTAAATAATTTAATTAAATAAAATAAAAACTTGCAAACTGGCATGTTTGGTCATATTTTTTTAACTTATTCTAACCCGCCAATTAAATTTAAGAGCTAGAGCTATCTAAAATGAACCTGATATAGTATGTATATCTTCAGTATAGTTCAAAAAATGTGGTATAAAACATTCTCAGTCAACAGAATATCCTTATGTATCTGTAGAGAAGATCCTCAGATGTTTGGACATGCTGGAAGAACTTATAATAATGTAATTGACAGACTATATTTGACCATCTTGGAGGGGCCCATTCATGGGTAAATTAAAGTGAAAGTTGTGAGAGAAGCTCAGTGCTGACTCTGATACTAATAAGATCCTCTCTCTGTCTGTCCGTTTAAACGCTAAACCCATCCTTCCGCTTCAGGGACATCAGTCAGAGCTGCGGCAAGATGCAGGGAGGGTGAATACAGCACAGTCAGACCTGCAGAGCACTAATGCCTGTTTTGTCAACCAGTCTCTCCAAGTCTGATCAAATGAGGGGGGTTGGGGAGTTTTTCAGAGTGACTTATAAACATCAAACAGGACTTGGTTTAGCTCTTCACAGGCTCAGGGATGAGAGTCAATAACCTCACGATCTTAAAAAAAAAAAAGACGACAAATTACTTTTTAATATTGAGTTTATTTAGATTAAACCTCACTATCGATTCCCTTACAATTGATTAAACATTACACACGTAACTCATTATGCTAAATGTTTGTGATTGTTTTTTTATATTTTAGTTTTATTTTTGAATGTAGTCAACTGCAAACTCAGCAACGGCTTACTCAATTGTCAATTCACTGAATCTGATTCAAACCGCTAACTAACATGCGAGTTTGAGACTGTTTTATGCATTTTTTTGAGTAACTCAGCTATCACGGTTAAGTTTTCCTTCGATTTTAAATCATTATTAGGATTTATTACATTTTAGTCACAGTCTGGAGCCCTGAATCAGCTACAGGCATGAACTTTCAGTGGCTGTGTATTTTCAGAATGCCCACATTTCCATAAGCACATTTACAAGAGGAAAAATCAGATGCAACAATAGAGATAGAGAGAGCATTCTAAGGGCATCGTGTTTTCGGTAAAGACGGAGAATTGACAGGGAAAACGAAAGGGTGGATATTAGCAATGCATCTGAAGACCTTTATTTCAGCTTAGCAGAACATAATGCTTTCTGAGCCAGAAAGAGAGATTGATCGGAAACGAACGGAAGGCCAGGAAACAGAGAGACAGACGGAGAAAAAGCGAGTGAATCCAGACTTCTAAGAGGGATGACAATAATTCTGTACATAAATCAGATATTATACCTCTTATTCACCACAGCTTACACAGGACACAGGATCTGGTCTAATCTTATTTATTTAAGAGCTTTAAGAGCTCAAACACGGATAAACGGCCTTTTAGTGTTATTTTTGACTGGAGAGGCATATGGAGACAGGATAAACAGCTGGTCCAGCGATGAAGCTTGATATTCGCTCGACGTCAGAAAAGAGTTTAAAATTAACATGGACCAGTGGAGCAGAGCGTGAGAGAGGGAGAAAGAACCGTTACATGCACAATTGCGCATTTACGCTCACACACACACAAGTGCGAAGACAATTCAGGAGGATCACACCTGTAATCCACGTGAGTGTTTGAGGAAGGTGTTTATCAGATACGAGAGGGTCTTACAGAGTTCATTATCCATCTCGACACAGAAACCAGCCAATATCAGCTCAGTGCCGCACGTCATGTCTAATCGTTGATATGAACACGACCCCCTCCGATCCAGCAAACACGCGCACATGCATACGCCCCATTAACCAACAAAGCAAGCATACGATCACAATTATGATCTAATTAATTAATCGGCAGATCAAAAAAAAAGAGCGAGGAATGAGTAAAGTCAGCGAAATACAGCTAAATGAATTAGTGCAGACACTATCAGGTTCACATCACAGGATAATTACAAGTATAGAATGTAACAATTATGCAAAACACTCCAGTGAATGAGTGGAGGGGCAACCCTGCCCTCCCTCTCCCTTCCTCTCTACCCCTTTGGGTGACTCCGACCCCTCCAATTTCTTCCGACACCAAAGTGCTTCACTTCACAAAAGGCTTCTTACAAAAGAAAAGAAAGAGAAATTCTTTCGGTGCTCCATTGTTGGTTCGGAGACAATGGAGACTCGAGCCCGACTCATACTGGGGGCTCTTACGTGGGGCTCCGTCCGTTTTGTTTCAGCTGACCTCTGTGACACAGAGGGGACCAGATCAGATGGAGCAAGGACCCCCGCTCGTTCTCTGCCTTTCTCTTTCTTTCTTTCTCTCCCTCTCTCCTGCGGTTGGTTTAATTTAACTTCTGTGGCTAATTAGTCAAGAGCCAAAACCGTGGGGTGAAACGCCACTGCCTTTAGCTCCCTCTCACTCTCTCTCCGTTTCTCTGCCTTTAGCTCGCTCGCTCTCACTTCTCTTTGTTGATTCAGAAGGACTGATATTCATGGGCCATTCATAATTTGCCACTTGCGTCTCTCTCATCCTTTCTCTTTTTCGTTTTCCCAGTGCATGTCCCAAGAATAACAGATCCAGGTTTCTCTCTCCCTCCCTCCCTCCTTCTCTTCTCTGCCCTTTCAGGCTTGTGTGGCTCGAGCTCCACCTTTTCAATTGGGGCCCTCAGCAGCAGCACTTAGTGGGGAATGAATTGGAACGAGTGCGATCAGCGTGAAAGAAGGAGGGAGAGAGAGGAACTGCAAGAAAAAAGGACAGAGAGAAAGAGAGAGACAGCGGCCGGTGTGAACGCTAATAGGGAAGGTGTCACTCGGGCATGGAGAGAGGAGGCCTAGAAAAGGGGTCACACACACAGGACCATTTAAAGGAGTGAGAAACGAGAGGGAGAGAAAAGATAGTGTACCAGCCACGAGAGCTGTGAAAGACAGACTCCCTCGCTCTTTTTCTTCCGCACCCCCTCCCTCTCTCTCTCTTAGCAACTGTTGCTCTCTGGAGTCTCTGGGATTCGTGTTATGGTAGGAGAGAGGGGACATGACATGGCCAGGGGCCTCAATCCCAAACTGCACCTGCCCTGAGCCTCTCAGTCTCAAAGCTCTCTGCATGTGTAACCCCACCTATAACTACACTGTTATCATGGGCAATTGCAACACATTTTAAAGTTCATTTTGAAACAGATTTTTCTTTTATACCTCGGTCACAATGATCAATTAATTCATAATTTTATTAATAATAATCACAGATTGATACGTTTTCTTGAAAAGTCTATTAGCTTAGTTAAATTAATTCAGTTGTGCTTTCTGCCTGCAGATTACCAGTCAGTTTTGAACATTTTCATACAGTAAGTACTAAATGTTCAAAGGTTTGGGGGCATTAGGATTTTTGAAAATGTTTTATACTCAACAAGGCTGCATTCACTTGATCAACAAAAACAACAATAAAAACAGTTATATTTTTAAATATTATTGCCGTTTAAAATAACTGTTTTCTTTCTGAATATATTTAGAATGTAATTTATTCCTGTGATGGCGAAGCTCAATTTTCAGCATCATTATTACTCCAGTATTCAGTGTCACATGATCCTTCAGAAATCATTATAATATGCTGATTTTGGGCTAAAGAATAATTTCTTATTATTAATATTGAAAACAGTTGTGATGCTCAAAATTTTGTAAAAACAGTGATGCATTTTTTTCAAGATTCTTTGATGAATAGAAAGAACATTGTAACATTATAATGTCTTTACTGTTTAATGTGTTAAATTGAATGTGTTCTAGCTAAATCAAAGTATCAATTTCTTCACTGAACCTTTTGAATGTGTATATTTTGTTACAAATTTGTTCCATTAAAAATTCGCACTTGGACACTTAAGTCACAATTATAATGATGAGCTCCAAAATATAAAATGTTTATTTTTTTAACCAAGGTAATTTTATTGAGATAGGTCTCATCAAGCTCACAGAGTCTTAACAAATGTACATGATCCACTAACATCTGAAAATCAGAAAGTGTCCAAATACTTTGTCTTCATTTAGAACAGTGTATCTACAGTTTTACAATGCAGCAGTGTTCATTTTTACAGCCATTTTTGATTTAGTCTTAGTCTTCATCTTCAGACGAAAATGTTTATTGGTCTTAGTCACATTTTAGTCATTTTGTCTTTCATAGTTTTAGTCTAGTTTTAGTTGACGAAAAGTCATTGCAATTTGTCAACTTTTAGTCATTACTTTAAGTTAAACTGCAGTTACCGAAATTAAAAATACTTGGTCTGATTTATGGTTGTCTAATGCAGGGTTTCCCAATCTGGGGTTTGTGAGGGAACGGCAGGTGCTGATGAAAATCTAATATTTAAAACAATCATAAAAACATACAATTAAAATGAATAAATCATTTTTTAAATAAAACAAAAGATAAAATATTTTGTTTGTTTACCTGCATTTAATGTCACCATTAACTAACATAAGAGAAGCGGGAACATTTTATTATTTAAATATTATATTTTACAGGTTTGGCTGATAAAAAAGGTTTGGGAATCCCTGGAAAAGTCCAAGTACATTTCGGGGCAGTAAGTGCATGTCTGAAAGTGTGTGCTCACCATGAACAGATCTCTAGCTCCGATATCTACAGCCAGCAAGAAGGCGTTTTCAAACCGCTGGTGTCTGGAAGAGTAAAGTCAGAAGTATTAAATAGCCATTTATGAACTCCAGACTGAATGGTGATTTCTATTTAATGATTATTTTAATTGAAGAGGATACATTAAACCATTCCAATCTGGAACACACACCATCACACGCAGTAGGTGTGGTGAACAGTGTAGAGTGTGTGTTATGTGTGTACCTGAGCAGGTGATGGAAGAATCGTCTGGCGTATCTGCTGATGGGGTCTCTGTACTCCAGTATGACAGTGTTTGAGAGGGGTCTGCAGGGAGTGTAAAACAGCCCCAGAGCCGCTTCCAACTGACCTGCAACCACACACATTTGACAGGATCAAATATGTATACTCAGTGGCCCAAACGTTTTTCATTCAATTATATACAAAATATCAAAAAGGTTGAATCTGCAAACAAATGATGAGTCATTTTTTCAGTTACTTTTAACCAGGTGGTGACAAAGTGACTTAGTGGATTCATTTAGTTCATAACATTAGCCATGAATGTTGATAAAGAACAACTACCGGTAACTTTTGACAACCACAGTAATTTAAACTTTTTAATTAATGTTCCATTTTTAATACTTAAAATACTTTACTTTTAAAATACTGTATGTATGTGTGTGTGGTTTAATTTTTTTCAAATTATAATAATAATAAATTCATTATATATATATATATATTTTTTTTTTTTTACTTGTGAAATGTTTTTTTTGACCAAACAATGATTTCATTTAAAACAATGCAACTTGATTTGATAAATTGTTGATATTTTACAAGTGGTCCAAATACTTTTGTGGTCACAGTCAGTATTTATTCTCAATCCATCATAACATGGTTTTGTGCTCCATTGTCCTATTTGTCAGAGCACATAACGTGATTCAAATAGTCCAAATAGTTCAAAGAAGACCTTTTTGATTCTAGTGTTTATTGTGCACTTAGTTCAGTCTCTGTACAGAAACAGAAATCAAAGCCTGTAGGGTCTGAGTCTTTACCTTCAGTCTGCTGGTCCAGTGGTTTTCTCAGCAGGTGATCTGTGATGGAAATGAGTGACCTGTAACACTCTGCTCCCATCATGGCCCAGTCCATATTACCCAGAATTCCCAGTGCTGCATCCACCTCCTCGCAGCGCAAACGGTGCTGTACCAGATCGCCTGGGCCAAGCTGAGCACCATTAAACACACCTGCACATAGAACAAATACTCTTTTTGTTTATTATTAAGTGGCTTCATTAGGACAAGATGACATACAGGTGAAACTCGAAAAATTAGAATATCGTGCAAAAGTTCATTTATTTCAGTAATTCAACTTAAAAGGTGAAACTAATATATTACATAGACTCATTACATGCAAAGTGAGATATTTCAAGCCTTTATTTGTTATAATTTTGATGACTATGGCTTACAGCTTATGAAAACCTTTTCACAATATTCTCATTTTGAATTTGGGGTTTTCATAAGCTGTAAGCCATAATCATAAAAGCAAACTTTCTCCAAAATCACTTTCAATGGCACTGCAATGGCAACTGTCATGCTCGGGCACATTAAGCCATGTTTTCCAATCACTTTCCCTCACTCTTGTCTACATCATTTAATCCTGTACTCTTTTTAATATACTATAAATAAAAAATCACAAAAAAGGCAAAAATAATTGAAAATACAATTCCACAATTACAAGTAACAGAGAAAGAGAGAGATTGTGCAAGCTCTGGATCGTATGAGGTTGGAGATCTTTAGAGTCGGCGCTCTGTAAGATTGCCATTGACATTTGGATCGATCTTCAGTCTGTGCTCTTTCCCTGTAGCACAGTTGAAAGGTGTGTGTGTGAGTGTGTGTGTGTGTGTGTGTGTGTGTGTGTGTGTGTGTGTGTGTGTGTGTGTGTGTGTGTGTGTGTGTGTGTGCGTGTGTGTGTGTGTGTGTGTGTGTGTGTGTGACAGCAAATGCAGTCGATTCAGGTTAAACGTACCCGTTGGTGTGGATACTGCTGTCAGTTAGTTTAGAGAATTATAAGATTCAAGGTGTGGCAAGTTCAGGTGATGTCATCCACTCTTACAACATCATGTGGCAATATCAATCAAATTAAGTGTAGAACAACAAAAGACAACATTAACCAACAACACCAGCCAATAAAAACTAAATAAAAATAAAATAATAAAAAACCTGGCAGATAATAGGCAGCTGCTGGTATATGAATGAATTTAAAAAAAAGTCAGCTCTTACCTACAAATGTCAACAAAAAAGCAAGATTACTAAATTAAATTTAATGGAAATCTCATTAATTGGTGAAGTGCAGTCTACGGTAACCAATAGAATTATAAAAAAATCTGTAAAATTCACAATTGCTTGCAACCTCTGAGCATTTGTTTTGAAACCCATAAAAACACTGCCATACATCACAATCATAGGCAACCGATGGCTTTCATCTCTGATTCACACAAAAAATGAATTAAAAAATGGACAAATGGTCACACTTGTGCATTTAATGGCTTTTTTCTAAATAGGATGCAAAATAATTCCATGCAACTTGTGCCATAGATTCCAAGTATCCTGAAGGCATATGATGGAGTTCAGCGAGAAACAATGTAATGTATTATGAAGTTGAAAATCTTGACATCAGCCATTGCACTCCTCTGTACATTCATGCAAGTGCACATCAGTTCACGCCAGTGCGCCTAGGGAAAGGCACAAAAGGCCATCATTTTGAGATATCAATTAAAATCAATATTAATAAAATGCCCTCGTTTGGAAGGAACAACGGATGCTTTAAAAAAAAAAAGCCACATACAGCAGAGAATCAATCAGACACTGGGATAGTGAGAGCAGCTGGACGGATATTCAGCTAATGGATGTACAGTCTACTGTTTACAAAGCTTCTCAAACGTGCATTTACTGGCAAGACAATCAAACACCATTTTAATCACAAAAGGGTCAAACAGATGAGTTTTCCTTTAACTGATCAGAATGCATAAATTATTGGTCAACTGATATGGATTTTTTTTTAACAGCTGATATCAATACGGTTATATAGTGAGAAGGGAGAAGGCGAAGAAATGAGAAGGCAAATAAACACTAATTTTACAACATGATTATGATGTCTGTAAGGTTTTTGAAAGTAGTCTCTTATGCTCACCAAAGCTGTGTTTATTTGATCACAGCTACAATATTATATAATATTATTGCAAATAAAAAATCATTTCCTGATTCCTATATTCCTGAAATGGCAAAGATGACTTTTCAGCATCATTACTCCAGTCTTCAGTGTCACATGATCCTTCAGAAATCATTTTAATATGCTGATTTACTGACTTCAAACTTTTGAACGGTAGTGTTTATCATGGTATTAAATATCTTATGTATGTGCAATGGTATTTACATAGAAATACAAAGTAATTAAGAATTATAGTAAAAAACAACAACAAGGTAACAGTAAGGATGTGTTTTGGTTTAGTTGAACCGCTCTATCAAGTAGTGCTGACTAAATATAGTCTATCACCCATATATTTATGCAACGTGTTGTGTCGACTGCTGTGTTGTGTTGAACATTGTTGTTAAATTGTGCTGATTTTAATAATGTTATTTAGTCAAATCAGTAATATTTTGCACAAAAAAGTAAATTGAATTATAGTTAACTTTTTCATTAATAAAATTAATTTTTCTTTTTCTTACAAGTTTAAAATGTTTTCCTAAAAAAATGGATATTTATAATATTTTTGGTAAGCTAATAAAATAATTGTTTGAACATTACATTGTACTTTTTTGTTACTGTTGTTACATTATAAGCTGGTATCTTTAATATCTTCAGGTTTGTGCAGATTTCACAGTGCATCGAGAGCATTTCATATAAATAGGCCTACTCACACTTTCTCTTACATTTCATTTCACACACTCATGCTTAAGTATCTGCTCCACTCTCTTGCTTTCATTCCTGTCTCTTCTCTCTCTCAGACACATCTTTCTATTCCTTTCTTTCATCTGTCTGTTTCTCTTGCTAACTTTCTGTGAACGTTAGCGTCTGTGATCACAATGAGCAGTAATCACCTGAGGCGGTTGACACCCGTAAAGGTGCCTTTAATAATGTAATAGAGCTTAATCCAACCATACTGGCTCTGCTTCTGAACGGCACACTCAATCGCAGCTACGCTTAACCTTGCTCGCTTCTCAACAGGAGACCATCAGTACAGCCACAAAAAAACCACATGCAAATAAAACATTGACAAACATCATACAGAGATATGTTGCCTATGAATATAACAACCCATCAAGAGCATCGGCATTTATGATTCACGAAGTCTTACAGGAAGACAACACACGCATATAACAGCAAAGAAAAGCAAATTACTGTTTTTTTTGTTTTTCTATCTCTTTTTGTTTCTAAGTCCCCTCTCAGACAGAAATCACCTCCCGTGGACGCTGAGAGCAGAAGGAGGCGCCATTTTGCGGCAAATGAAATGACGCCACCATTTTTTTGTAAGTGAATTTAGAAAAGAGGTCGGGGAGGGTCCAATTAAAACTGCATGTGGGAAATTAACAGGCCGCCTCCCACAAGCCCCTGAAGAGCAACTACTGTGACTAATAACAGTGTAGAGAGAAATGACAGACGTCAGCACAGACCCAGAAGAGCTGCAGAGAGTCGCAATAACACAAATATGCTGTTTATAGCACACATATACACCAAATTGAAAAATTTTCTCCCTAGGCCTGTGATCAAGCTGACAAACATCACACTGAGGAGGAGGAGGAGTGCACCGGTTTACAGTTTGTTTTTAGTTATATATATACACTTTAAAAAAAAATAGTTTGCTTGTTTTTCCTTACTTTCATTAAAAAATGAGCCAGTTGGAAATGAATGGGAAACAAATTTTAAATGTCGAAATTAATCTAGTGGAAACGTTTTTTGTTTGTTTGTTTGTTTTAAAATATAACTTCTGTCCAGTATAAAAGCTTGAAATAACAGTTAGGTGTCTTAATTCATCGGCGATTGTGATAGAAAACAAAAAATAATTTTGACTCCGAGGGAAGCTGTTTTTCCTGGTCTTCTAATTGTGGTTAAGTGGTTAAAAAAAAGACCCCACTCATTTATTTAATTGAAAGTGTTAACAATCTGCATAATCTGGCCCAACCAAAACAAACGGGGTGTCTTATGTGATGCAACCAAAGGCCTCCAAACTGCAATGCTGTGCAAATTCCTCTCCTTTAAATTAATCTTGTTTCTCCCTCACTCCCTTTTTTTTCACTTTCTCAGAGTGTGCCGGCCAGCTGCCCCCCGTATCCACTCCGTACAGCAGCTCTCCTGTGCCGAGCGCGTGCCCAGATGAGATAACTCAGGGAGGAGAGGAAAAAAAGAAGGGAGGGTGAGTGAAAGAAAAAGAAAGAGCTGCTTCCTTGGGAAGACTGGAGGTCTGCCAACTCTTTCATCTTCTATGCGTCCGATTCACTCACTTCATCATGTAGCAGTTTTGGAGATATAAGTCAATAAATATGGGCGCGTGAGCAAGACAAGCCCAATGAACACGTTTACAAACAAATAAATAGACAAACGGGCAAACAAGCTCTGCTCACTATAGCTGCTCCAAATTATCAGCCGGAAAGGATGTGCGTTTGCTTTCTTCATCAAAACCTTGGCACACGATCAGAGGAGAGGAAACTGCTGCCGCTCTCTCTCTCCCTTCCACCCTCCCTTGCTTTCTACCTCTCTCTCTCGAAGAAAACTCTTTCTCTTGCTGACGCTCTCCATTTAAAACTTTGACAGAGTCGCTGGGAGTCACATTCACTTCCAAAGTCAAAATTAAACTCTAGGCATGGGCAGGTTTTGATTGGCAAACTTTATCTGGTGCCTGGAGGGACCGTAAGCCACTGTAAATGATTTATCGGAGAAATGCATCCCAGAATGCACCTGGAGGTGGCAGCCCAAGGGTGGGTATTGAGTGACCTCAGAAGACTTGGCCCCTGCCTCTGCCATTCCCTCAAATGTCTTCTACAATGAGCACAATCTCAGATGGTACAACCACACTCTCATGTATATTACAAACAATAACAGCACACACTCTCTTGATCGGGCAAGCTCTTATTTGACCGTCTGACTTTATGTCCTAAACAAGACACCGGGTTGCTCACTTTTGTAAGAACTAATCACTGGATTTGCCAAAGTGTGCGAGGATTGTGACATCAAATCTTTGAAAAATATTCTGAGTTTTATTTGAGAACTTAGTAACAAGAAAACGAGATATCTATGTACATATGTACTGTTTTCCTGCCACTGGGAAAAGGATGGGAATCGGGATTCAAATGCGTCACCCATTTGAGCACCACAGCTCAATGTGTTGAATGTGCACTGACCGCTGCAACATTTATTTAACCAAAAACTTCTTAAGAAAAGTTTTGCATTTGTGCCACTTGGTAGAAAATAAACTACATATCAAAGATCAGGACTGTGTAATCATTTTTGTTTTCTTATGTCTATGAAGTTATCAGTACTTATTACTTTAGACTTAGATCAAATTCAGAGTTCAGTCTATGCATGATTTTTACCACGTCAGTCTATTACTGTGGTATCAACCATTTCATTTAAATCCCTAACCAGTTCATCCATAACTAATTCATCACTGAACTAAATTGAGCTGAATAATCACATTACTACCTTGCTACAGCTGCTTTACAGCAGAATTTGAATCCGTCTCTTATTTAACAAAGTTTGCAAAAAGTAACAGTAACATAATTCTGTTACTTTTCTGATTTGAAACTGTTTCTATTGTATAAAGTGCTTTCAAAAATAAAGGTAACTTGACTTGACTAACCAGCTTGAACTGTGACTTGTTGCTAAACTGTACATGTCAGTCATAAGTTATCTTGTGTGGGCAGTTTTAAGCCAAAATGAGATGCAACATGGACCAGTTTTACTGTATGCTGCCATGCCCTGTTATTTGAAACGAATTAAATAAAATATTCATTTAAAATACACTACCATTCAAAAGTCTGGGGTCGGTAAGATGCTTTAATATTTTTGAAAGGAGTCTCTTATGCTCACCAGTCACCAAGGCTATATTTATTTGATCAAAAATACAGTAAAAACAGTAATATTGTGAAATATTATTAGAATTTAAAATAACCATTTTGTATTTTTAATATATTTTAAAATTTAAATTTCTGTGATGGCATAGCTGTATTTTCACCAGTCTTCAGATTCACATGAATAGAAAGTTTAAAAGAGCAGCATTTATCTGAAGTAGAACATTTTTGTAAGTAACATTATAAATGTCTTTACTTTTTATCACTGTAATGCATCATTGCTGAATAATAATACAAAAATCTTACTGACCTCAAACCTTTGAAACTTTTGTGTAAATGTGTAGTGTAAATGATCTCTGGCATAAGTTCCAACATATGTGACTTTGGAGTTAACCATACTGTATTTAAATGACTGTATTTAAGGCCATTTTAGAAGAGTTTGTGTTTTAAGTCTCCTGGCTATATAAATATAATAACGTTCAAGACCCTTTAGTGCTAGACTTGAAATGCTCTACTTTGATTTTAATCAATTACACAAAGGTCCCACTGACCGAGTCTTAGCTTCAGCACAGCGAGTGGCCCTCCATGAAATCGAAGCAGCAGTAAATCATGTGCCTCCAGACCCTCGTTTCCCTGGGATATCGGACAGTAGGCCCATTGGATCCCTTCTAGCCCCTCTGAGTTTTTCATGTGGCGAGACAGCTGCAGGCTGGGGCCTGCAGAGCTGGGGACTGGTTCTTCACTCACTAACCGCAGAGGGAGAGGCGAGAGCCCCATATCAAAGCACTGGAGCTCGCCTTGACCTCCGCCCACCATCAGCAGAGCTCCTGAAGGATGCCAAGCTAGCATCGCCGGCACCATGGAGCAGGTGGCCCACTGGGAGAGGCCAGTCTGTGGGTCGAAAAGTACCACAGAGCAGTCCTGAAGCCCCAGGAGAACCCAGCGCTCCAACGGGTCGCGACTACAGGTTATGGGTTTGGATTTGAGGGATAGAGGAGTGCCGGACAGACGCTGGAGACGTCCATGAGCAGATTCATACACACAGGTTTGGACATCGGGAGGCTGGGCCTCCTCATGCAGTTTAGACGTATAGTGTTTGGCGTCTTGGTGTAGCTCCACAGTCAGAACATGGTAGGGTTGGGTCAGACTAAATCTGCAGTCAATAGGGTTCCCGTCAGTTCGGACAGAGCTCAAAACCTACACAGAGAGAAACAAAGTAAAAAGTTAAGTATTTTATTTAATAGTTATGTAAGTATATGTATAAGAATATGACCCCTTGGATTTACTATTTGAATTTCTTTATAAATTGGTTGTGCATGCCTGATCTACAATTACAGGAAATGTTGGTGAAGGTAATTTCTGCTGAAACCAAGATCATTTCTGCTGAAACCAAGGTACTTTCTGCTGTCACATACTTTTGCCCTAGGTTTTGCCCACATACTTTTGCCCACAACTGACAGATAGGATTTTATGACCAATGTATCCAGAAATGTATTGTAAATACATATAATTGTACTTGCAACTTTAAATTACAATCTATATTTTTCTCTAAATTAGCATTTTATATATGGTGTGTAGTATTATAGTTCAGAAAAGAATAGGAAATGAGAAAAAGAAAAGAAAGTAAGTAAGAGAAGAGAGGTAAAGGGATCAGCTAATGAGTCAGATTCAAATGTGACACCGCTTTACCTTAACTCAATTTGAGCAACCTTAACTCTTGCCTTTCATCCCAAAAACTTTTCTTAGAAAAGTTATGCATAATATGTAATTAAGGTGAAATGGTGAATGAATCATCTTAAAATTTTAATTATAATCAATTACATTAAAAAAAGCTTGGAGCACGACAGCTCAATGTGTCGAAGCATGTGCACGGCCTACGCCAAGATTCTAAAGAATAAAAAATTGTAGAAAATGGGTGACTAAATTAGATTTCCAAATTATAAATGCGAAAAGTAACAACCCATTACGATAAACAAAATTAAAAAAAGAAAGACACAGACAGCCTTGAAAAAACACAGGGAGGCCAGAAGTTTGCAAAACATTTGCAAAAGTAAATATTCAGCATGGGCTCCTCCATCCCTGAGACAGTAGAAATCACAGGCCCAACACAGATGTTGAGCAAATTTGTTTGGAGATTTTACCTCAAAATGTGCACACAAACAGCTTAAAAAATGTCCTATCAGACAGCAGCACGCAGGAAGTTCAGGTTTACCTGTAGTATGTGTGTTTCTGGTGCAGATGGTGTGGTGAGAGAGAGAGACTGAGAGCGATGGGCTGGCACAGAACCGTGGCATGCGCGCCAGCGTAGGAGACTGAGTTAAGCGGGTTGCCGATGGTTTCTGTGAAAGCAGGGGATGAGTTTTTTTGTCTTTTTTTTTTTGCTGTAATCCCCCCTGGGCCAACTCCCGCTGCACCCCAGGGGGTGAGAGGGGTTTAGTGAGAGGGCGGGAGAGGAGTTGCTGACAGCACAGAGGGGAGATCCGGAACAGTGCCAGATCTCCACAGAGCCAGGCCCCGCTGAGACACACCTGCCCCAGCCACAGAGGCCCCCACTCTGGGCCTGTCCACAGCTGGGCCCGGGCTCAGAACCAACACCCCACTGACCATGCTAGCAAAAGACCAACGCCCCAACTGCTTTGGCTAATACTACAATAATTCTGACCCCGCTAGCACTAAGCTAGTAAAGCTAGTAGGTTGAACACCTTTCTGGTCCATTTTAAGGTGGTCAGCTCACTGCTCTGGCCAGAATATGTGACCTTGTAAGGCTAATGCTTTGCTAATACCATGCTAGGTAGTGCTACAGATACTCTTCTGGCTAATAATACACATTTAAACCATTGTGCTTTGTTGTGCGTGTAAAATCGCGGACCACAAGTGCCATCAGGAACTACCGAGAAATTGCACAATCCTCACACTTGTTTATCCGGTTTAGTAGTAATGGATAGCCACAGAGAGAAAGCGCGCTAAGCTCTTTGCCACGGTAACACTAAACAAAAACAAAAAGGTGAAGAAATAAAGGAGAGCTGGTTGAGAGGCAGTGTGTTTGCCTCAGCACTGGGGGACATTTTGAGTGTACCCGCCACAAAGGTTTTAACATCTTCACAGAGTGATCCTTCTTAAGACCTGCATTCACACACACGCACACACAAACATTGCAAATCCCACAGCTGCTGCTGAAACAATGACAGATTCAATTTCACAAAGACAAACGGCATCTTGGTGAGTTGGGTGGGTGGGTGCAAAAGAGAGAGAGAGAGGGAGAGAGGGAGAGGGAGAGAGAGAGAGAGAGAGAGAGAGAGAGAGGGAGAGAGGGAGAGAGGGAGAGAGAGAGAGAGAGAGAGAGAGAGAGAGAGAGAGAGAGAGAGAGAGAGAGAGAGAGAGAGAGAGAGAGAGAGAGAGAGAGAGAGAGAGAGAGAGAGAGAGAGAGAGAGAGAGACTCTAACAGTGGTAAGTGAGTCTCTGTTAGTTATTGGTTTCAGTCACTGGTCAAAACTATTCTTTTCTTTTCTTCTCTTCTCTGGACTTTCTTTTGCAGCTTGAAAGATAAACCCAAAGAGGTCCAGCTGAGCAGCAGGCCTTGTTCACAGCAGTAGAGCTCTTTGAGCCAATTTTCCAGCTCAGAGAGCAAACAGTGAGAGAGAGGGAGAGAGAGAGGGGGACAGTGAGAGAGAGAGAGAGAGAAAGGGAGATGATGATGAAGGCAATCTATGAAAGTTCTTGCTGCTGAGTCTCCGCTCTTCTGGTGTGTGTAAGTGTGTGTGTGTGTGTGTGTGTGTGTGTGTGTATGTGTGTGCTACTCAGATGCTTGTCAGGCCGCTGTGGCATGAAATCAACACAGAAGCATTCGCTCTACTGCACCTGCACATGCCCAAGAATTTAACCCGGGAAATCACATTCCACTCGGACCTTTTCTCTTCATATATAACATGCCCTGGAATCATAACAGCAGCCATGCACGGAAAAAATGACAGAGATTGAAACCATTCCACATGAGCCTTCTAGAATCAAATCAACACTGACAAAGTCACTGAATTAGGAATAAATTAAATCCAAATCCAAAAATAAGGGGAGTAAATTCAGCAGAAGAGCAGGTGTGCAGACCATTCAAAAGTTTGGAGTCAGTACGATTTTAATTATTTTAAATGAATACTGTCGTTTAGTAAGGATTCTGAACACTCAAGATAACTGACACTCAGGACATTTACAATGTTACAAAATATTTCTAGTTCAAATAAATGCTGTTGTTTTGAACTTTTGATTCACCAAATAATCCTGAAAAATGTCTTACTGGTTTCACAAAATATTAAACAGCACAAATGTTTTCAACATTGATAATAATAAGAAATATTTCTTAAGCAGCAAATCAGCATATTATAATGATTTCTTTGTGGATTGAGGATGACTGGAGTAATGATGCTGAAAATTCAGCTTTGACATCACAGGAGTAAATTATATTTTAAAATATATACAAAATTTCTGTTATTTTTAATTGTAATAATAATTCACAATGTAAAAAAACTAAAACCTGTACTTAAAAAGTATTACCAACCCCAAGCTTTGAAGAAATTGTTATGAGCAAATCCGTTAGGATCATTATCAAATGGAAAACTGACAAAACATACAAAACACACAAAAACAAATACTCATGACTTTTTTTTTTTAAGATAGTTTAACCATTTGCGGCCACAAAATTTCCTCAAAAAGTTCCTTTAAAAAAAGTGCACCGCCCCGAAAGTCACTGACTCCATTGTTCATGTGTGATGTCTGGAGTAATTTTCAAACAGGCCTTAAAACTGTAAAACTATCCTTTTCTGCTATCATTCCACACTGGGTGAAAAGCATAATATGCTTTTGGTTGAAGACATAAGAAATGTGGCAATTTGTAAATAGAGTACAGACGCCTGGTAAATATGCAGATCAAACAAATGAAGAGAAGTGTTCTGAGAGAGATAACAGGATATTCAACAACATCTAATGCGCACGGAAAACATAACAACAACCACCTCAATATGCAAAACAACTATCAAAAAAGGAAAAAAGAGAGAGATATCAAATGCTTACTGAAAACATAACAACCACCTCAACATGCAAAATAAGTGAAGTGTATTTATAAAAATTCTTTTTATTAAAATCGTTAAATTCCAGGAACAGGGGAATTGATTAAAAATGTTAAACGTTTGCATAAATAAGTGTGTGCACGAGTGTTTTTCCCAGTGTGTCTCTTGGCAGTGCTTATCTGCGAGGGGTAAGAATTAAGACCACATAGGGAAAGAAAGCGTACTTTTTAAATGCTGAAGACTAAGCAGAAAATGGGTTTAGCATGCAGATAGCAAACTTAACAAAGGGAACATATATATGAGGCAGAATTGATTGAAGTGTGTGTCTGTGCGCCGAGCGAACCGTTTGATTCACCGCTCGCGTCTTACATAAACTGCTAGCTTGATTTCACACCATGGATCTGAAAATGACAACAAACACTTTAATTAGAAACGATGAAGGCGAGAGACACTTTAATGTTTTTTTACCGTAGAAAAAAGAGAGAGAGAGACAGAAGGGAAAAAAGAAAGAAAGAGAGGAAAATAAATAGGTGAAGGCCCAGGATAAATCCAGGGTTCATTTCCAACCAGAGCAAATCAGCGTCGCTCCACGCTGCCCCCCCTTTTATTTTTTTATTTAGCATTTTTCCATCCCTTGTTTGTTTTCATTTGGTGCATTTGCAATTGGAAACGCCGCTCCGTCTCTCTCATTCCCTGCTCTGCGAGTGAAGATTTTGCATATGTTTAAAACCAGAGTGCAACGTTGGGAGTTTAAGCACTGCTTGCTGATTTTTGAATCATCGCCATTCAAAATTAAACAGCGCTGAGAGGCAGGAAAAAGAAGGAATGTACAGTAGAAATGGAGAGATGGAGAAGTGGACGGACAGTCTTATAAGTGGTTCTTGAGAGCTACTCTTCTTATTTTTTCTCATTAAAAAACGTTTTACACAAAAAAAAAAAATTAGTGCTTTTGAGACAAATACTCTGGTCATATCAGTACCCTAATAAAAGCTTTAAAAGTATTTTATCACTGCATGGAATACGAGTGACTTTTTAGTTAAATAATTAAACTTGGTTTACTAAAATTATATATATATATATATATATATATATATATATATATATATATATATATATATATATATATATATATATATATATATATATATATATATATATATATATGTAGTAATGAATAAATAAATCATGACTGATTCTGAAAACGTGCATGATGCTGTATTTGATACTGCTAGACATCAGTAAGTCCAAGACATGCTATCCAGAGTGAGGCAAGCATAAAATGAGTGGTACCTTTAAAAAGGATGATAGATTAATGCGTGCAATTCTATTCTATACGCTTAATATTTTTTGAATCAAGAAAACATTCGCTGTGTAGCTGTTGCATAACTGCGCATTAACTGGAGAGCAAAATACATTGTACAATGAAAGAGTGTCAGCTACACAGGAAGGTCAAAGGTTGGCTGTTCACGTAAAGAAAAAGTTCAAGTGAACAGTCTGTGAGTTACAGCACCTCATTGAGAAATACAATGGTGATTGGTAAAGCATGACAAAAGAGAAAAAAGAAAGGTACAATGGGACAAAAAGACTGGGGTGAAAAAGGGATTGAGAATCTTTCCAAAACCTTGAGCAAAAGAGCATTGTGAGGGCATTATTAAAAGTATTTATATTATTTAGGAGGTCACACTCCGGTTTTTATTTGACCTTCGAGTTTTTCAAAATCTCACTCTCACGTAATTTATCTCACATATTTCTAACCAAAAAATATTAGTTTAGAAAGGGATAAAAGGCCAACCCTGAAGCCATGTGAGGGTCTGCTTACCGTAAGCCCCGGGGTATCCGAGCAGGCGAGCAGCACCAGGTTGGCCCTGTCCGCTGCACTAGGGATGGGAGACCAAGGCCTAACATCCTCGTTACAGAGCGGCCACCAGCACACGGCCACATCCTGGGTCCGGTTCAGACCCATGTGGCGCTCCACGCGGCGTCCCCCGCCAGGTAAGTCCACCACTGAAACCTGCGGAAGAACAACAACCGTAAAGGAATCAGACCACAAAACATCTATAAAACATTGCCTCAATTCCTCTGCATAACACATTACAGCTGCGTGCTGCTTTATTAATGTGGCCTGAGACGTTTCAGGTAGCAGGGCATTGTTATTTTTTGTTGGGGTTTTTATTAGATTCATAGTTGTATTTGTTCTGCACTTGACGAGATGTTTGAAGGTAACAAGATATTTGTATGATTGCTAATAATATCTCTAGATGCTTTCACTTTCATAAACCACAGTGTGGCAGGAATGAATTAGATTCGGAAAGAAAAAAAAGGAAAATCCTATGGAAAAACCGGTTACACTTGATTTTGAGGTGTCTTTGTTACACTGTAATTACACTTAAGTACTTAATAATATTAAGAAACAACATGTACTTACATACTTGCTATATGTACGTAGTGTACTTACTACATAATATATTTTTTAAACTGTATCTCACATTTTAAAATAATATCATATTTAATAATTATATTAAATCCTTTTTTATTATTATTTTAAATTAGAAGTGGAAATGGGCATCCACAAGAAACATCTACACCAAGATCACTTACAATAAGACATCAGTCTCTCTGAAAAACATCTGAGCAAGTAAGTAGCATATCAGCCGCAATAATATTAGAACCTTCTTGTCTTTCCTTTGGGAAAGACACAACGACAAATGACGGAAGCCTAATAATTCCCACCAAATCAAACCTGACAGCTCTGAATTTAAACTTTTACAGTAGGCTTACCATAGTGACGTAGTTTTGAACAAATTAAATCAAATGGCATACTCAATATACCTCAGAATCTAAGATAAATCAGCAAATATGCAGCACAGATCAATCCAAAACCACCCAAAATTACAGGTTTCTAATGAACCAAAGGCCAGTGTTTTGCTGCTGACTAAGTCTGACTACCAAATTTCATTAAAATGAGCCGCACCTGATTGAGACACACCTGCTGTTTGGCTGATGCACAAAAAGCTTTAATCACTCAAGACTGTCTAGCCTCAACGTAGACATAATAATTGATGTATTCATAACTACTTCCTTTGAAAGGGCATTAAATCCACTATCTGTTTATGGGACTGCAATAAAAGTGCAATATTGAGCGATATTCTCTCCTACACTGCGCCACTGTCTCATGCCGTTGCATTAAACTCTATCTCATATCTGCAACGGCTCATCATGTGCTATTTCAGCAGTTCTGGGTCGAGGATTTAAAGCAGACCCTCAATGCAGCCAATAGTACGAATAAATGGCATGAAAATACGATATGGCTCTTATAGAGTCAGTGCCTATTCATGCAACATAATAGCAGTCATTTCCATATACTTCATTCTGAAAGGCCTTATCAAGAGAGCAAACACTGAGTCTCTCTTTATGTCAACAACTCTATCTGTGCACAATAGGGAGGACTAGAAATGTACTACAGTCTACCCATGACAACAAAAACTGTTCTTCATTTAACCTTGACCTTCACATTGCGCCTGTAAAGACTAATCGTGCATTTAAGTATCATCCACCATGAAAATGATTTATATAAGATTAATAAACAAACAAAAACAAAATAAACCAATACAGACTGTGGGAAAATAACATTCATCTCTCTCTCTCTCTCTCTCTCTCTCTCTCTCTCTCTCTCTCTCTCTCTCTCTCTCTCTCTCGGTCTCTTTCTGCCCTCCCCCAAAACTTGATTCCCCATCTTGCCTGTGCTTGCTGGTCAGCAATAATCAGACCCTCTTTCTGGAGGATTAGGCTCAAAGCTTAGTCCAGTGGAGCAGGCAGTGGATGGGGCCGGCCGGGCTGGGATGGGGGATGTGGTGGGCGGGGGTGGTGTCGGGGAGGGAGGAGAGGGTTTTTGGGGGGGGCGTACGGTCCCCTTATCAGAGCCATGCTGCTGGAGCCAGCCACACCGCAGGAGAGATTGCTTTCATACTCAGGCTGCCATCGCAACAAAGCGCTCCAGTAATGCGATAATGTTCGGGTGCGGAGGGTGTTAAGAGCCTGATGTATTTATGTATTGTGTTTAGTCCATAATCAGACCCATCCAAATTGTGATCTCCGCACACTTGGTCTCCGGCCCATTAAAATGAGGTTAATGCTTTCAAAAAGAAGACGAGTAAAGATTTTTTTTTTCTTAAATACCGTTATGAATTTTTAGACAAGTTGCTTTGGAAAGCCAGAGAATGAATGGGATGAGGGATAAATAATGGAGTGATCACCTTCATTTCCTCTGAAAAGGAGAAGATGGACTTGACCCCACCCTCCAACCTCTACACCACTGCTCTGCTCGCGACAAACTACATGGCTGTGACCAATTTTTACAAAACGATAATAATGGTCACATTTCATTATAGAGATAGTGTCAGGGTTGTCACTTTGGTCTAGTTTATTCTTGGTTTTGTGACGAAGCCCTGACGCTACTGTATTGTGTAAATGCGCAGATTCGAGTGTGCTCGAGCCGTGCGCTCTTCGGGCCATGTGAGTTGTTTTGAGTGCGGAGCGTGGTGTTCTGATCACAGCACTTCGATCTAGTTTGGTTTCGGTTTTGTGTCGGGATTCGGACATTCATGCTCTGTGTGTTTTTCGTCTGTTGTGAGCGCACTGAATAAATATCCGCTAGTTCTCGTGTGCTCTGTCTTGTTGTCTGAGTGCAGTTTCGAGTTCGCTCAGGCCGTACGCTCTTCTGTCCCTACGTGTGCTGTTACATTTTGTGTGGCACACGGTTCATGTTTACATCGTCTTGTGCTGTGTAGCATGTGACTGCAACTGGCTATGTGCTTTCATGTTGTCATGTTTTGTGTGAACACGCAGCTTACAAGTGTTCTCATTAGCTGCGTGTTCATGTCTCGTTTTGTGTGCGCACATGGCTTGTGATTGGTTTCACTGGCCATGTGCTTGTGTTTTAGTCATGGTGTAAGTACATGGCTTGTCATGTATGTGTCCTTGTGCCATGTGCTCTCCTGTCTATTGTCTATTGTCTAACCCTGCTTATGTTGTTACCTGATTATTGGTTCACTTGCTCCACCTGTCCTCCCTCGTTACCTGCTTTGTTTGCTCCTTACTTATTCTCCTTGTGTTTGCAGTCCTGTGCCAGATCGTTGTCTAACGTGCACCATGTTTACCTGCTCCTTGTGTGTTTCACTGCAGTCAACTCAAGTCTTCCCCCTCTGGGTAGTTTTGTTTTAGTTAGATTTTTTATCAAAATAAAAGTCTGTTAACCTGCATCATTGAGTCCTCGCTCCTTTCATCAACCCCAAACCTGACAGAACGATCTGGCCACTAGAGGACTCAGCAGAGAATGGGCATCTTCCTTTTCCCATCTCCCTGCCCTTCCGCTCATCAGATGGCAGACCAACACAGAAAACTCCTTTCTCTTCGACAAGGGAGAGCCAGTGTGAAGGAGTTTGCTCATCAGTTCCTGTTTGTAGCGAAGGGGCTCAACATCAGCGACGCAGTGCTTAAGGACATTTTCATCAACAGCCTTAATGAGGTGTATAACCGTGGAAAAGAAGGTAGCCTTCCTCCTCTTGGCCCTCCCCCCCCATTCCCCTTACAAACTGCCAAGTTCCCAGTTCTCTGGTGACCCGTTCGGGGAGAAGGAGGAAGAACATGTCCGCCTCATCAGCCACCTACCCAGAGGTGGTTGAGCCCACTGCATCCCTTCCTGTGGCGGCTGGGACCGCTGCAGTTTCTCTTGAGGCACCTGTGATGGCTGCAGCTCCCCCAGAGGCGGCAAACTCCATCGCCTCGCCCTCACAAATGGAGGAGGAAGAAGAAGGCTTCCTCTGCCCCACAAGGTCCGGAGGCCACTCCAGATCCACCCAAGTGCCTTACCCTGCCGGCTCCACCCTTGCTGCCGCCCTGCCGGCTTCGCCTTGATCACCTGCCAGGACTCCAGACCCGCCGGAGGCCGCCTGGTCCGTACCTCCGGCACCGCCCCGGCACTCTGCTAAGACTCCAGATGCAACGGAGTACGCCTGATTCGTCCCTCCGGTCCCGCCCTGGCCGTCTGCTGGGGTTCCTGATTGGCCGGCAGGACAGGGTTCTGTCACTTCGGTCAAGTTTATTCTTGGTTTTGTGACAGAGCCCTGACGCTACTGTATTGTCTTGTGTGAGTGCACGGATTCGAGTGTGCTCGAGCCGTGCGCTCTTTGGTCCATGTGAGTTGCCTTGTGTGCGGACCGTGGTGTTCTGATTGCGGCACTAGTTTGGTTTCAGTTTTTTGTCGGGATTCGGACATTCATGTCACAATGTTTGTCGTCTATTGTGAGCGCACGGAATGAGTATTCGCTAGTTCTCATGCGCTCTTTGTCTTGTTGTGTGAGCTTGTGGTTTCGAGTTCGCTCGGGCCGTGCGCTCCTCTGTCCGCATGTGTTTTGTGTAGCACACGCTTCAAGTTTACATCAGCTGCGTGCTTTCATGTCATGTTTTGGCTTGTGCTGTGTAGAACGCGACTGAGTGCTCTCATGTTGTCATGTTTGGTTTAAGCACATGGCTAGTCATGTATGTTTCCTACATATTGTCTAACCCTGCCCATCTTGTTACCTGATTATTGGTTCATACAAAAATAAATTGTTAATAAATATAACTGATCTTTTTAGCCAAAAGTACCTGCCAAAATGCAAAGATCCAAATGTAAATATTCCAAATTTAATTTATCTCCAAATACAAAACATTTGTGTTTTGGTTCTTCCTATTTAGGTACTAGCAATGTGGGAAAACAGTGTGTAAAGTGCACACTGAAAAACTGCTTTATGTCGCTATGTTTTCAAAAAAGCATTTTTAAATTTAGGCTACTTGATGCATAACAGTTATTAGAGGGCGTTCACAATCTGCAACTCTCTTACCTTTAAAAAAAATGCTTAGTTTATTTTTTGTTAAATTACAGAAAAAGAAATGTAGAGATAGAGGGAAAAACATTTCCTCTTATAGATGTACTGTCATAAAGGATGTGATATCTCTATAAAGAGAGAAGTGCTGTGTGTTTGGACGTGATGTTCCCCACAGGTGTGCATTAGAAAAGAGCTCCAGTAATCACAGTGTTACCTGTCCCAGTGGTAAAAGAAAGCAAGTAAAGCCAGGCAATTATTAGAGTTAAAAGCCCTGTGGAAAGAGCCAGACCAGCCTCATTAAAGCGTTTTAATTGAAAGCAGGAGAGGCTGTGCTGCCTTTCCTCCTAAAATGTGCTAATGTGTGGATGTGGATGTAAAAGGTGTGTGTTACCTTAATCTCTGCAGCTGTGAGTTTCTCCATGTGTCGTGCTGGTTCAGGTGAGCTCTGGTTCTTCCTGTTCAAGTAAACCTGACACACCTGACTCCTCTCCATCAGCGAGAACAGCAGGAAGCGATCGCCAATCACCGCTGAAAACCACAGAGCAAGGTCAAAGGTCAAAACTCATATGAGCTTGTGAGAAGACATAGCGTGTGCACACATTTACTTTGCTATCTAAATGAGGACAACAGAAAACAGAAAAGCTACAGATCATTTACAATCTGTAACTAAGTTACAACTAAATAACTAAGTCCAAATTTCCCAAATGGAAGTTTGACATTTGACTATTGGCTGGTTCAAGCAATGCAGGTGATTTCAGGTTTTACTATGCTTGTGGGGATATTTGGTCCTTAAATTGTAAAAGTCTAGTAAAAAAAAAAAAAATGTCTAGTAAAATTAGTAAAATCTGACCCACACACACAGAAACGTACAAAATGAATCATTTTCATAAGTGAGTCAGAGTAGTAGTTTAAGAGGAGGGAGAGAGAGAGAGAGAGAGAGAGAGAGAGAGAGAGAGAGAGAGAGACACAGAGAAAGAGAGAGACAGAGAGAGAGAGAGAAGACAGACAGACTGTAAAGCCTGTAGGGTATGCAGCTTTCATGTTAAAGAGAGACATTTGCAGTGAAACTGTTGACAAGCTCTCCACACTGTGATTAGCAATTAACCTTCCCTTCCTAAAAAATTAATCTGTTTATGAAACCAATTAAACGGCAAAAAAACTAATACAACCCATTCAGAGAAGCAGGTTTAGTTGAGGATGATATTCAGGGCTGGAATTTCCAACCTGAACAGCAATTAGAGACGGAATATCAGCGCTTCTGCAGTAATTATGAATCATCTCACATTCAAGCATAAAACAGGGTGCTAATTTCAAAGGAATAGTGTGTTAAATGCAGTATTTTTAAGCGTCATTTTTAAGTTATACTTTAGCAAGTCTTTAATGACAAAGAAAACATACACATTTGCAAAAAAAAATGTATTGCTTTCCTGTAGCTCAAACAGTACAGCGTTGGCACTTGCAACGCCAATGTCATGGGTTCGTTTCTCAGGGAAAGCAAAAACGGATAAGAATGTAAAATGTGTACCTTGAAATGCAATGTAAGTCGCTTTGGATAAAAGCATCTGCCAAATGCATAAATGTAAATGTATTGTGTGTTTAAAAAATAAATCTACTTTTGGAATTTAAAGGAATCATTTTTGCTTAAACCAAAGTTTTAGCTTAGCCACGTACTTTGAGAGGCTCAAGAGTGATTTGGAAATTCTAAAATGTAAACGATACACTCTATCAAATTAAATTACATTATCCCTTTGGAAAATAAAAACAAAAAAATAAAAACATGGAATACTCAACATGCTTTTAAAAGATTACAACAATTTCAGAGAAAATACACATGCATTAGTGTTCAGTAATCATGGCCAAATTAATGGGAAGATTCCATGATAATCCTTCCAAAAAAAATATCCAAATTTGTGTCCAGGGGCTAGTAAACAGGTTTTGGAACATACGAGCGGCGGGTTAGCAGAATAAATCAATAAATTCCCCTAAATCTGCTTAGTTAGTTAATACTCCATTCATTTGAAACGTGTTTACATCACTGTCTGAAGCTCTTACCAACAGAGAAATTAATTTCTAGAAAAGAAAAAAAAATACAATATTCAATAATGGTGGATATTTAAAATGTAGTTCATTACGGTTTAGGCGTCATTAATGGACTCAAAAATACTAAGCCGTTTTTACCAAAGATTACTGTGGGAGTTTCCAACAAATATAAAATATTCCCAAATGCCTCTCATATAATTGTTTGGCTGTCCATACGTCTTAAAAATCTTCTTAACCTGTGACTGTACTAATGAAACCGCTATAGATAGATGCATTACAGATGATTTTGGGTTTAAAAAGTGTGTTTTTCAAAATCACAGGCTAATCAAAGTTTTCGATCTCTCTCTTTTTACTACAGCACTCACAAAGTAATAAAGGCCAGAACAGGTCTGACTGCGTGTGTGAAACTAACTGAATAAGTGACAGATGCAGAAGCCTTCCTGGCACCCCCACCCTTACACTCTCTCTCTCTCAGACACACACACATAATTACTCTGGTAATTAGGGGCTCTGGGGGCCTGAATGGCACTCTATGGGGGGGCTACTAGGAAAAAGGAAGGGGTGGGCTGACAGAGGGAGAGAGATAGAGTGAGAGAAAGAGAGAGAGAGAGGTTTGTCAGGTATCTAGAGACCTGGCACAGAGAGCTTTAGCCATATAAGCTCTAAACAATAAATGATATGAGAAAATAATTAGCAGATTTGGGAGTGTGTCCAATTTCACAAACCAGAAATAAGACAGGGAGCCATGGCAGATTCCCCTGAGATTCAGGAGGAACCTCGACATGTATGTGTGTGCGTGTCCGTGCTTTTCGAACTTCCTCTGGGAGTAACGGAAGAAGGAGAAACAGAAGGGACTGCCGTTCCTGACCTGTGGGTGTGCGTGCCGCCCAGGCCCATGCTGGGAAAATGAGCAGTGAGCGAAACTGCAAAGAGAGAGGGAGAGACAAGAAGAGGAGAGAAAGAAAAAAGAAGAGAAGAAGGGTAGCGTGTGAGTACGCGTTTACTCACCGTCACTGATGGTGTCAGCAGGTAGTCGCCCCACCAGCGTTCTGTCAATGGCCACTCGTTCAACCTGAGCTCCACCCAGGATAAGGGTCACCAACACACCTGATCTCAACAGCATCTACACACACAGTAACGAACCATAACACATTCACACTGAATGGGACTTTATGATTGTAAATCTTCAGAGTAAAACAAGAATACATTTAAAGGAATTGTTCACACGGACAAATTATTGTTCTGTCATCATTTATTCATCCTTGTGTCATTCCAAATCTTTCTTTTTATGTAGAGCAAAAAAGTTCCAGCTGTTTGGTCAAGCTCCAAATCAAAACACTGTTCAATGCATACAAAGACTACATCAAATATGGTGACACAAACCTCAAACATTATGACGTTTGGCCATTTGAGAAGCAAGGTTTGTCAAGGTTTGTGAAGCCATAATTGATGTAGTCTGTATATGTAGGTGTTGATCAATGCTTTGATTTGATTTGAGAGTGAATAAAGGGTTAAATACCGATATGTTCATCAAATGTCACATGCAGTATGATCGTATGGCTTCAGAAAAGTTGGATGAAACCACCAAAGTAAGGTTGGGAAATATAACTTTATAATTTCTGAAATTAATATTTGCCGTTTAAAATGTTACAAATATTTAAAACAATATATATTTTTTTTTTATTCCTGAAGCAGCAATGCTAATGTATTTTTCCCCCATTTAAAAAAAAAGTTAAATTATTAGTTATAATATTTTCATTTAATTTTTCATTTAATTTTTGATAAATGATAAAGACAATCTGACAATTTTCAATTTAGGCCTGGTTTTTAATTACACTCTAATGTTAAATGGCTATAATTGCATTTTATCCCCATAAATAATAATAATAATAACAAAATGAATAGAGGGAAAATAAATGTGAAAAGATGACATTAACTAAATATTTATAATATTAAATATTTTAAATACTCTCTTTATGTTGCTTCCACATTCAATGTGAAATATACTGTATTTATGATTACATGGCTTGGTTAAATTCTAATGTAGAATGCGGCCTGTTATTTCTTGATAACAGACCGCTGCTAAGCATAACACACCGTTGCCATGAAAAACAGAGCGTTGCCATGGACACAGTGTTCTTTAACGGAAGCAATACAATTGTTTTTTAAATCAATAAACTCCTTTTTAAATCAATATTTTGTGTCAAATTATTGATTTATTTGGTAGGTAGCCATGTAATAAGCGGGATAATTCAGGAGACTTTGCTTCGCGCCGGGGTCCCGATCAGCCTGTCGGGGTTGTATTCGGTATAACAACCGCCTCGCTATACATTATCCCTTACTTAATGTGTGTGATTAACCAAATACATTTTTAAATGATTTACAGCACTATTTTCAAGCCACCTTTTTGTTCTTTTTGGAGCTTGAAATTTTGGGACCCATTAACTTTCAAAATATGGACAAAAACAGCTGATACTACCGGTAAATATCTTATTTTAGTTTGAAATAAAATGGGGATCAAGTATTGTAAATGATGACAGAATTTTTTTAGGTGAACTATCCCTTTAAAAATCGCTGCCTGATAACATTCTGTCTGGAATAAGGTGGAATTTCATCTCTATAGAACGTGAACAGTGGATAAAGGTCACAGCGTCCAATCAGACCCTGCTGTTGGGCAGGAAAAACCATCTCTGACCACCAAAAAAATAAAAATAAAATAAAAAGTCGAACAACGTTTGATCTCCCTGACCTTTTAAAACGGCCTAAATCAAGCACTTTAGGTGCGAAAAATGTGTGCGCATGTGGCTGAAGAAACCACACTGAACGGAAAACCGCTGGGCTACAGTGATGTGTTTGAGAAGGGAATCTTTTTGATCCCAGAGATAAATTCCCCAAGAGTATTTGACACAAACAGTCTGCATATGCTCATTGCCTGACCTCTGCTACACGAGCCAACTCATGCCAAGAAGGCCTGATGCCTGCTGGGTACTGGTGCATGCTGGGTAAGGTACCTGACAGCACTGCTTGCTTCTCCATCTGACACTCATGACCGGGCATGACTGCAGCAGCTCCTGGGAGAAAGAGAGACAGAGAATGTGTACTAGGAATGAGCAGACCCTGTTTTCAGGGTCAGGTTTAGAAGGATGTTTCCAGTTTCAGATACGGAGAGGCAGCTAAAATGAGCCCGAGTTGGACTGAACAAAGCTAGGTTTGTGTGAGAGAGCCAGAGGCAGAGAGAGAGAGCCAGCTCACAGTCCCAATCATCCCCCTCAAATATCCCCCACGATGACAGAGAGGCACCCACACAGGTGCTGAGAGAGAGCGAGAGCAAGCGAGAGAGGTCGGGGGGATTTTCTCTTTCCTTATGAAAGGAGAGAGAGAGAGAGAGAGAATGCTCCTATTTGTTAATCGGACTGCAGGAAATGTAAACAAATACCTCTAGTTCCTTTAGGGCATCACGCAGCTTCTCCGGACGACGGTTACTAAGGAACCATGGGTAACCCCGACCTGAGTGACAGACAGAGAGGACACAGGTATGAAATGCACCGTCATCAGAGGCAAAAAAGAAGCAATAAAAGACAGCCAAAAGAATGTGTTTTTGTGTTTGTGGGTTTTTTTAAGGGCGAAGAGGATTGACCCTGAAATACAGCTCCACCTGAGGTCACCCTACAAATGAATCTGAGCTGACAGCTCAAGAATGAAATCCTCTCATTTCAATCCTGATGATGATTTGGGTACAAACACATGCAAACAAGGGACATATCAACTGAAGAATAACGAGGAGAATAAAGGTTTTTTTTGTAAAGAAATAAAATCATTGTTAAAAAGTTAAGAAAGGTATAATTAATATTAATATATAATAAGTAATTATCAATATTTGTTTAATGGATTTTCATATTTTAACATTTATATTTTAATAATTAAATTTTTCAAATATAAAAATTTATTATATTTAATAATTATTTAATATTTCATTAAATGTTAAAGTGAGTTTTAAAAACTAAAAGTCTCATCCCATTTGCATTCAAGTTTTATGCAAATGTTTTTCCTTTTTACAGAAAAGTCTTTCTTTGCAAAGAGTTTCTTTCCAATCAAACTCCAAAATGAATGTTTTCCTTTGATCTACAATGCAAAGTGTGGATAATAAACCTCCTCCATTTAATGTGTAAAACATTCCTCTATTTTCATTAGCTAAAATATTTACTTTCTCTCTTTTTATTTCTCTCATGCTGTAGACAGAAGGGATTTAAAGGCGAAATATTAACTAATAGCGCAACAGAGGCTAAATTCAGTGTAACGCCGCAGTCTCATTCAATCAGCGCTCCCTGAGTTAGCACAGTCACCCGAGGGAAGAACTCAAAGTTACCATAACATATTAAACACATTAAATACGCCACTCCAAAATGCCTCGTTCCGCTCACAAAGCCCCCCAAATTTCCGCTTAGATCTCAGTCCCTGTTTCCCTCTGGAGCAAACCAGCGAAGGGGGGAAAAAAAGAGAAAGAAACGTTAATAGAATTCTCGGCTAAGTTCAATCTGTGAGTATGCGTTTGCATTTATGCATTAATACGTTCATCCGGGACAGGGACCAACAGAAATGGAGGTCTGTTATTTGTTTTCGTAAAGATTCCGCAATCAAATCCAATCTGTTTGTATTTATTATTATTATTATTATCATTATTATTATTTCTACATCATTAAGACATGTCTCCTGTCTTTTAGGAGTAAGAGGATGCAGAAATAAATGAATGCAAATGAAGGAGAGGGGATGGGAGATGAGCAGGACGGGGGCGAGAGGGGGACGGGTCTGTGTCTCCTGATAAGGGTGTTTGTGTTTCTCTCGAGGGCGACGGGAGTTACCCCACCAGCAGTGTGAGCGTTAGGAAGTAACTGGGCATCACAGTGGGAAGGCACTGGCCATACTGGAAGTGAACATCTGACAACATCATAACTGATGTGAAAAAGACATATACATTAGAGAGCCAGTCCTATAATAAACTACATTAACGGGCTGTACTTGTCTTAAAATGAATACAAAATCTAAAAGGAGAAAAGAAACACTGTAAACTTGTGCAATGGTCAAATGTGAAGCTGGGAAAATGGAAATGGTCCAGGCAAAACATTTAACATGGTCAACAATAAAGTACCCAAACATCGCATATTACCAGGTTATTTGACATGGTACCATACTGTTTTCTTCAAAGTACTTTGGAGAACATACCGTACTATGAGTACTATCAGAACTATGGTATTAATCAGTACTATGGTAGTATACCATCACTGTACCATGGTGACAACACAATACTTTTAGTAAGGGACTGCTGCACTGAAGACCTTAATGAAGTCTGTAGAACTGTCATAAAAATACATTTATTGTGCAAAAGCTTAATAAAACGTCATTCAAATTGTTCATCATCGTGACTTGTAGCCTTATTCAGCATTTTTTTTCATTCCATTCTTCTTCATTAATGTTGCATCAGGCTCATGAGGGTTAAAGAAGTGGAGGGATAATGGAGTGATGTTTAATATTTGTCAGATTTGCTCTAATGGGGCACTTCATTTTCCAGGCATCTGAAGCACAATTTAAATTAGGAATCAGATGAGTGTTGCTTTAGAAACATGCAAACCAATGTTCTTAAATAATGAGCTAATATGATCATTGACATGAAGGTTAATTGTTTGAAGATGGATTACTTACTGTCTGCAAACTGCTGTTTCTCATTGTAGTAATGCTGATCTGTAGGAGAGGCTGCACAAAGAAGGAAACATTGTAAGAACATTTTTATGTTTTTTTTTAATCTTCCGAAAGAATGCGAAAGCGAGTTTTATGTGCATATGTGGGTGTTTTGGCCCTTTGTAGAAAGTACACTCAATTAAAAAAAAAAACAGTTTAATCTATCTACTAACAATATACAACAATGAATGCATCACAGTAAGAATCAATGATTACACAACATTGCGCAGTTTCTGGTTGTGAAACCAACGAGATTTAAATTCCCAAAGAAACGGGATAACCTTTCACAGGTGAGAATGTGTTGGTTTGTGTTTTTATACTTATTAACTCAATATTGCAGGTTTTTACTATAGTACTTTTTAATGTTTTTACTTTAACTATGGTAACTTTTTAATATCGTGTTAGCTGATGTCTTCGTCTTATTGTATTGTGTTCGTTTTTCTATTGCAGATATAGATATTCATACATCCCTCTAACTATGGTTGCAGACAATCAGACAACTTGCTCTTGAATGTTCATGGACCGGCTTTGACCGCTCCAATATGGCGGATGTCTTACGGCGGCCCACAGAAACAGACGTTAATGAGGCATCTATGTATTTACAGCTATGATACCCACCACATTCCAAATCAACTATTGCATTTATTAGCTGTTTGTGATGAAAATGACATACCAAATATTTTTGTTACAAAAATACAGACTCGTTTGTCCTTCAAATGCTAATTTTTATATACCGGTAATACTAAATTACACACAATTAAATAACAATTTCACACTTTTTGATTAATTTGACAAAACACTACCTTTACTGGAAATGACGAATAATGAAAGTACTGTTATTAAACATAATTGATATTTATCTTAATGGCACTTGTCCTTGGTTGAAAAGTAAAAAAAAAAAAAAAGGGAATAAAACTTTAGTGGTAGACCTGTTGGGTGTGATGGAAATCACAAGTGATGGTCAATGGTCAATTTTGTAAACATTGTATACATTATTTTCATACACTAGATATTTGTCTATTTCACTTGCTGTTTAAAATATTCTAGTTTTTTTAAATGTAATAATTAATAGTTTTACTGTGAACTTTCATTGTTTAAGATCAAAAGTTTGATATACTTTTTTATATATACGTTATATTTATATATAAAATAAAAAAATATAAAATCTGTAACTAAAAAATGTAATACATGAACATTAGCTAAACAAACGAAGAAATGGTAAGAGATTTCTACGACATTTTTAATGTAACCAAAAAATAAAAATAAAAATGTAATCAAAATAAATTCCTGCCACATAAAAGTGCCCATAGTTTAAGCAACACCCATGTATGCGTAAACACTCCCTCAAATGTCTTTCTCAGCATATGTTCACTAAGTTGTAGTCTCACCCCAATGTGTGTGTTTCCCAGAAAGAGAAAAACACTGACTCATACAGTCAGAGGGACAGGTATCCCGACAGGCGGAAATGACTGAGGCAAGACCAAACTCCTGCTTTGTCAGCATGCTCGCTCTTCTCTATGCTATAGCCCCACACCTTAAGCCCCATCTCACCCTAGAGTCCCAGATCTCTAGCCCTCAGTGGCCCAACCAGACGGCCCCATTCCCTGCCTTGCTCTACAGGAGCACTGCCTCTCTCTGCTGGAGGCCTGGACCTGCTGGACAGCTCCAGGATTACTGCTGCTAATCAGATTCTGCCATTCTGCCCCTGCCTGCCCCAGACACACACATCTGCTACGGGATAGAGGGGTGAAGAGCCCCCTTCCTCACAGAAGCATGGGTCTCCTTCGCCCTCTGCTGGAGGCATGAGAAACAGCAGGTCCCACATTCAAACAGAAACTCCATTTATAACACATAATGATTTTATAGCTTGCTCTATAAAGTATAAATTATACACTGCAGGTTAAATAAAGATAATTAAAGTAATTCAGTCATGTTTCATTCCTTGTGTGAATCATAAATGGGAGATGAGAGATAAAATATCTAAATAAATTACCATCAGAGATTGAGATTGATTTCATAATAATACAGAAATGGTCACTCATATGAACACACATTAACAGAATGACTTATGCAGGCACGTTTGTATGCTGTTTTTACAGATTTAACATAAAAATGTTGATCTCTATTAATAAACAGGCATGTGAAATAAACTAACACTGCATTATTATATTCCCCCTTCTTAATTCTCTGAGACTTCAACCATCTCAAAGTCTTTAAACATCAAAGCCTTTGTGTTTTCTCAGACGTTATCATATAAAACATTGGAACAAACAAAACCTTTCAAGTCTCAAGTCTGAAGTATTAAAAATGAATAAAATTGTTTTGTCATTGTTTTAATCAATAAGCTTTTCACATTTCAGAGCTGGCTGTGTCCTCTCATGAGGGGTCCAGATTATTAAATGTTTAATCTGTGACACATAAAAAAAAATTAACTCAAGAAACCTGGTGGCACTTGATTTGCCCAGAAGCATTTAGAGAACATCTGTAACGGTGATGAGCAGGCCCTTTTTTTCAGCTTTTTCTAACCTTATTTTATGGGTCAATCTTTCAAAATTGAATAGGTAAGGTAATCAAATGAAATACTGATTTAAGAAAGAAATTATTAAAAAGGTGCAGGGAGATTTGTAGAACTTTGTGAATGACGGGTGTTACAATTCTGTGTAAATCTAGAGAGTTCTGTGAGAGAGTATCTGATGTTGAGTAACACGAGGAAAATACACTGAAGTGTCATTCAGTGAACTTCAATGAAGACATTTACAGAATACTGTAGTTCAGACAGAAATAATTAACTAAAAGTTCTTATTTTGTATAGCTATTTATACTTGCATGTTATTGGTTTTTACTATTTTGAAAATTTTGAATGACACAAAAAGGTTATGATCAAATTTTATGAAAAAATAAGGATTGTCAATGAATTATATATTTAAGAAAATCACAAGATGCAGCCTACCTGGATCTCCTTTTTCATAGAGTTGGTATGTGCCAATGTCTGTATCTGTGAAAAGGCAAATCAAAACAGGGAAGAAGAGGTCAGAGTTCTATTCAAATACAAAATTAAACACTGGTTTGTTAGCGACAAACAGCCTAAAATAAGTCCCGTCTAGACGAATTCAAAAGGTGCATGCATATTACGAAAAATATGTGAGCACCTATAATGTTTGACTGCATTGGATTTACTGTTGATTTACTCTTCATTGACTGTGTACTTCTGACACGGTATTACAAATAAAGATGGACTACACCATTTCCATCCATGCATAATTTTTTTAAGTTTTCATTCATTCACACTGGCGGATTCAGCGCATGTTTCATCCCCTTGCTCGCTCTCTCTCTCGCTCTCTCTCTCTCTCTCTCTCTCTCTCTCTCTGTCACTCAATGCACGGGTCAGGAGGGCTGGCTACAGGCGATAGAGCTCCAATCACATACAAATGCTTGCAAACAGATTGCAGAACACAATATAACGCATGTACACAAACATGCATGCGTACAATCCGCGACAACATGTTATCACAGGATTTTCCAAATAACTGATAACTGGACTCGTCTGTGAGCAAAAGCAAAATACACATTGCTCTTACACACACTTCCAGTATACCAGAATACCCAAGGAGACGAATCAAAGGGTGAAGAAGGAACAAATATTCAAAAAGGTTAAAACAGGACCAGAGGATGTGAGGATTTTTACTATAAAAGCACCAATAAAAAACTAGGCATGACAAATTGAAATGTTGTGCATTATGAAGTATTTATCACAAACTACCTCTTAAAAGCTATAATTATGTATGCAATACATTTAATTATAGGCCATAGAACGTCTCTGATAAAAAGACTAACTGCTCTGGTGTAATAAAAACCTACATAAGTGTATGACACAGCAGTTTAACCGGCTCTGAAAAGAACTAATATTCATTATTACAAAAGACAAATTCAGAGAGCGGCATTAGAAAGAAGACATTAAAGGGGAGATAGCAGGAACAGACATGAGAGGCAACAAAATGTGTGAAAGAGAGACGTTCAGTGTGTTTTAATTACCTGGGACATGCAGGCTGTTCCTGAAGGACCACAAGTGCAGCTCCGCCAGGCAGAACGACATCTGATCGAACTCAAACAGGAGACTGTCTAAACAGGGAGAGAGCCAGTGAGAAAAAGGAAATGCAGACAGAACAATAGTGGAGATATGCAACAAGAGCCCTGCACTGTGGCTTTCATATCACCACAGAGAGCTGGAGAGATAGGAAGGATTGTTTTCAGACTGTAACTAGTTTTTGGCACCTTCGGTCCAAAAACATAAAAAAGAGGAGCGATTTGAGTTCATACACTTCTGAACACATGCAAAAACACATTAACTTAAAGGGAATGAAAAAGGATGAATCCTCTACGCAGATAAACATATGCATCTCAAGGGTGCTTACTGACACAACATGCTGGCACACACACCAGACTATGACACCACTCACACACTCTCTGTTTTCTTCAAACACACACACACACTCTCCTGGTGTGTGTCTGGGTTTGAGCCAGAGCTCTGTGCCAGGTGTCAGCGCAGTGTGGAACACCTCTGCAGGTCTCAACAAGGTGAACACACCTCTGTCTCCTCCACACACACACACACACACTCTGTGACAACTCCCTGGACCAGTGGGCTACAACACAAAGACACAAACATACACACTCTTTCTTTCTCACACAGATGGCATTCAAAAAGATTTGTATATTCATTCCTACACAAACATTAGATGCCAGTCAGCAGCAGATGGTGGACATGTTAAAACAATCACAAGAAACCAAGCTGCTTTTGCCTATTTATTAGGTAGTAACAGTCTAATTTTGTATACTATCCACTTTAATTGCTAGATTATAATAACATTTATTCATTTAGCACACACTTGTATCTAGAGACGAACAAAATATTGGTACCACATCAGTTATCAGCTGATATTAGAGATTTTTTTAATGAAACGTAACATGCTTATATGCCCTATTTTTACATGTTCAATTAAAGTTTATCTTTTAAAAACACAAAATTTAATAACACTGTCACGTGTAATCTTTAGCTAATTTCATACTGTACATTCTAATTTTGTTATTCCTAAATTCACTTAGAATTAGTGTTTTATTTTTTAATTTATTAAATTAAATAAATTTAGCTAGACATGACAAAGTGGCATGAAATATCCCACATGTTAATTAAAGCATCTCAATATATCAAAAAGTAAACACTTTCAGCAGTAAATATCTGTTTCTCCATCCAAAGTTGCGAATTTAACTTATGCACAAAATTGGAATATATAAAAGATTTGCAAATAAAAGCACCGTTTCAATCCCATGTATTTAAAGGAACAAAATTTATTTCCAAAATAAAAATGGAAGTTGCAGCAATCAGGGAACCCTGATCATAAATGACTTGAGCTTCAGAGCATGCAGATGAAATGCAATAAACGCTGTCATGTTATCTTGTGTTCAGATGTCTGGTGTTTGGAAACGCAATCATGTGAGACATTTCTGGGAGGTCATCACACCAAATCATTCTGATGACAGACCTTGGCTCAGGCATTTCAGAATGATCAAATCAACATTTGAGATGCTGTGCAATGAAACTGATACAATCATATACTCAATTACATAGGCAAAAACATGTGAGGTTTTTTGTTGAGTATTGAAGGATTTATTCAGTAAATGTGTTTCCATCATAGTTAATGCGCATGTCTTCTTATCGGATAAATGTTGTTGGTTTTTTATTTATGCACATCTTGGCGTTTCCTTTCATTCCAGCGATTTTTTTAACGATATCCCAAAATTTGCATAAAAATAGGTGGATGGAAACATGGCTAATGAGTGATAGTGGAGAATCACAGAAAATAATTGTGTAAAAAGACATGGAAATGAAATCAGGGAAAGCCGGATAAGAATCTGCGACACCCATATGAGCGAAACAGTGTGTCTGGAGCATGTGCATCGACTGCTTCAGCAGAAACATGGAGTTTGACTGCGACCAAACATAACTTTCAAATATTCTTGGTCCAGCCGTCTATCCATCCGTGTGACCTGTTTGGATGGCTAAAGGTTGCAGAAAAAAATTAATCTAATGTCATATTGAAGGAAGAGCAGCATCTCTGCTTTCTGTCTGTGTCACAGGGTTAGCGCTGAGCATGCCAAGTCTTATCTCGAGGCCTGGGCTAACAGAGGGGAGAGGGAGAAAGAGAAAGAGAGAAGGGCAAAAAATTCTGCCACTTTCCTAAATAAATAAATAAAATTTACCACAAATATGAAATAACGCTAAACCAAAAAAAAAAGAAAAATGTTGGGAAAACGCTGTCCCCAGCACAGCTTCTTAACAAGTTTACTGACATAAGAGGATTCTTTCATCTTCTCACCAGCTTTTAGAGCGAGTCAGCTCTTTCTCTCTCCCCGACAGAAACCCAATTTCTCCACAGAGGGAAGAAGCTTCAATTCACACTTTAAGATGGACAGTCAGACGGAAGGCTCATTTTTGATGACCCTGTTTCAAATAGGCCAAGATAAGCTTGAGAATGAGACAGAATTGCATCTTTACTTTTGACATCAGGGCGACGCAAGGCTGCGATTCGCTAGACAGGCCGGAGAAGCACTTCACGTGAAACAAAAAAGAGACAATTGGTCTCATTGTTCCACCTAAATTAAGACATGCGAATGACCTGAATGGCAAATTAGCAAGACTGCTTATCAAAACACAGCGCACACTGCCTTCCTGGCACTCACCGGAGACACAGCGCTCCCTGTGCGCTCGTTCACGGTGTCAGCGGGCACGTCCCAGAGTGCCGCGCTGCAGATGCCACAGTATCGTGAACACAGCAGCGCCAGCCGGCCGTGGCAAGCTGCTGAAGTGGCCACACATTTGCATGAGTTAATGGGCTTTTATTGTGCCATGCGCGAGCAAATTAAGAAGCAGTATTTACTGATCTGGGGAAGAACAAAAGAGAGGTCAGCCAGTGGGACGAACACAACCCTTTCTACGCCACACACTGAATCGCAGCTTTAGGGACTGCTCACCGTCAAGTGTTTTTGAATTGGCTTTTTTGAGAAATTGTGATTGATTGTTTAATTAGCTGTCTGAGAGTTCTTGGTGATTGTTTCACTTGTTTCAGGTGTGTGTAGCAGAGGATGTTAGTTTGTGGAGAAAGGGATAGTTTTTGTCCAGGGCATGAGATTAAATCTGCATTCGCATTTCTGGTTCTCCTTCTCTCATTGAGAACGGCCAGCTCTCCTAAATAGAGGAAGGAGAGAAATGTGTAAATGCTTTTGAAAAACACTCGAGTTATCCTTTGAGAAATCTGACAAGTGCATCATCTGTCTGTGACAGGACTCTTCTCTGTGTCTATAGTGTGAATGTGAGAGAGAGCCAACCCGTTTATAAAAATAAAAAAATAATCAATCTATTTCCCCTTCCCTGGTCAGCATTTAGCAGCTTGTTTGTATGATTGTGTGTGTGATGGTTGATTCCGCTGTGAGAGGTTTGTCTTTTATTTCTGAACTCAGAATTCACATTCTCTCACAAGAGCTCCAGAACAGATCATGTGCAGGTCTCCTCCAGTGTGTGTTTGTGGCCTGGTAAACCCTACATTATGGGGACAAAATGTCCCCAGAATGACTGCAATATCCAAAATTCTTGTCAGGCATTTTTTGGTCTCCATGAGGAAAACAGCTTACAGTATAAATCATACTAAGTGATGTTTTTTGAAAATGTAAAAATGCAGAAGGTTTTCTGTGTGCTTGGTAGGTTTAGGGGAAGGGTTAGTGTGAGGGGATATAATATACAGTTTGTACAGTATAAAAATCATTATGTCTATGGAAAGTCCCCAGAAAAAATAAAATAAAAATAAAATAGGTGTTAACCTAGACCTAAAATCTTAAAAGCTTGTCAAAAAACTAGTGTCCATAAGAGGTCTGTAAATAAATGGATAATTATTTAATATGTAGAACATGTATTGTTTTTCTCACTTTTGTTTTTTTATTTAGCACTGCCTGAACTTGTGTCTTGTTCATATGCAGCGCAGCTAAAACACCTAAGCTAACCTTACCAAGCAATCAATAAATTTATCTTCAAAAGGATAGGATAATTTTTTATTTAGTAAACTCCTATCAGAGAGATTCATGTCTGTGGCTGTTTCTGGACACATGGAAATTTACAGGAACCACGCTAGGCAGCTGTCAAACTAACTCTAATCCTAATCCTGGGGCCAACATGTTCTCTACCTCTTCTAGCCGTATATCAGCCCCTCAGGTAGACGTCTACAGCCTGTCTAAACACTGGGGTGAGCTGAGGAACCAAGTCAGTCTACCTGAGATCTGTTCAAAGGAAGCAGATAGAGAGCAGTTGAGACTTTGACCTCTCAGTCAATCAGCCAAACCTACCAAGCGTATAAATTTCCCATAAAATTAGGTCCATTCACCATAAAATTAGGTATTATGATGTATAAGTGGTAATTTCTCTAAAAATCTGATATACAACTACTTTTTGTTGTTATGCATTATGTTTGATGTATACACTACAGTTCAATTGTCTGGGGGCAGTACAATTTTTGTAGAAATTAAAGTTAAAGAAATTAACACTTTTGTTCAGCAAGGATGTAAACTATTACCAAAAGTATTGGGACACCCTTCCAAATCATTAAAATCAGGTGTTCCAAGGCCGAGCAGCTGTATCCAAGCCTTACATCATCACCAAGTGCAATGCAAAGCGTCGGATGCATCGCAGTAAAGCACACCGCTACTGGATGAGCAGTGGAGACATGTTCTCTGGAGTGACGGCGTTCTGACCAAGCGTGCTGCACAAGCCCTGAAAAGTGAAGCCAAAGAGTCTCGATCTGCGCTTTTTTTCAGGATCTTAGGAGGACTGAGGAGATTGGAGCTTTAAATTGAATATCTAAATTTCTATAATGAGTTTAAAAAAGTGCAGGAGCGTGTGCTTGCGATTGATTCTGGAGAGTGAGGGCGGGGATTTGATTTTGCGGTTTTACTTCCTGCTCACTACAGCGCAGACTCAGGTCCCGAAATCGCTACTGCGCAGAGCCGCAGACTCAGATCCCAAGATGTCAGTGCCATATAGGGACAATGACGGCTTCACTTCTCACCAATGGAAGAGAGCGAAGGGGCATCGTCCATCTTTTTTTACAGTCTATGATTTTATGGAACCCAGAAACGCTGCACTGTTTACAATGTGAACAGAGTACAGAACACTGTTTACAATGTGAACAGAGTACAGAACACTGTTTACAATGTTTACAATGTGAACAGAGACTGACACAGAAGAGAAGAAATTGTTGAATAAAGTCATTATTTTTGCTGTTTTGTTTTTGCGCACAAAAATTATTATCGTCACTTCATAACATTAAGGTTGAACCACTGAAGTCACATGGACTATTTTAACGATGTCTTTACTACCTTTCTGGGATTTGAAATTTGCAATGACGTTGCTGCCTATGGCTGGTTCAGAAACCTCTCGATTTCCTCAAAAATATCTTAATTTGTGTTCCGAAGATGAACGAAGGTCTTATGGATTTGGAACGGCATGAGGGTGAGTAATTAATGACAAATTTTTCACTTTTGGGTGAACTAACCCTTTAAGGAGGCCTATGAAAAGCATGTTGCACTTGTACGCTTGCCGTAAGTCTCTAAATTACAAATTAGATATGTCAAAGCAGGTGAACTTTAAAGTCAAACAGTACTAAGAATGTTTTACAACAAGGACAGGGAGCATCTGGCCCTCCGGTCCTGCTCCGATTTAAAAGGCAACATAATTAAATCCCTGGGAAAACGAATCTTTATCAAAGTCTTATCGGTGCTCTTTCCCTCTTTTTCTCTCTCTAACACAGACATATTCACATTAATATTCAACCTGAGCAAAGGACGAGTCCGTCAGGCAATCTTTCTGTTTGCCCAATGGTTGACCCCAAAGAGACGTTCCTCTTTTCACTTATTTAATCAGGCCGAGATTAAATTTATCATTCCTCATTTATGGCACTCTCATTTTAACTGTACCTTTAGTTCTGCCCTTCATAGTCAATTATCATCCACACCTCCATCCTTCAATTTATTTAATGCAATCAAGCAACTCTACATTTTTTTATTCTATTTCATCTGACTTTTTTCAAAGCAACAGGACCTTAGCGACGTGCGAGAATACAGGGCAAATTGAATAATAAAAAATGTCAGATGAAATTAAAAAGGTCAGGCCGGTGAATTCACGTGCAGCAGGGCGAGCGCAGATAACCAGTGCAGTTTAGCTGACTGCAGCGGAAAAGACGGAAAGAAAATCATCAGCAAGTGATTGACCCCTGGTGACCCCATGCCCCTATCACGGTCATAACGGAGAGTGGAGAGATGCACCTGCTGATTTCAGGAGATGAGTGAGGGAAAAGCAGACATGTCCTCTCTTGACTTTCCCTCTCTCTCTTCTAAACTCTCTTCAGTCAAAGACACAAGTAAAAGTGTCCCATCTAACCTGGACTGACAGCTGAAATTATAGACAATGGAAACTGCCAGAGGTGAAGATCTACAGCCCCCGCCCAAACACCCCTCAAAAAGGCATTTTAATTTCATCTTAACCCTCCACCTCTCACTCTTCCCCTTTCAAAAAAATCATAACACCCTTTTCCTGACACTTGCTGGGATTTTGGTATACGTTATTAGGTTTCACACATTACACACATTGACAGCAGGCTAGTGTCGAATCTTCGCACTGACAACTTTTCTCGACAGAATTCCACTACCCTGTGTCTTGCTATTTTAAATGAAAATAAAAAAGCTTTCTGTGTAAAAAGCCTCTTACAATGTACAAAACAATCGGTCTGCAACAAGACAAACACTGTAACAATGCTCAATCAATCTATCAATCAATTCCTTTTAAAGTGCTGCAGGGATGATGCCAAAACCAGGAAGACGAATTTGCCACTGGTTCACTCTAGATTTTCCAATGGGGTTTTATGGGGTTTTCAATTCATGAGTAAAATAAGGTCTGTGTGGTGAACATATTTTGACGATACTTGATACGTTTGGTTTTACAACATCAACTGCACAAACTCACACCCCAAATATTCTCATTTAGTTATAAAATAAAAAATATCAGCTTAAAAATGTGCCTTGTTGACATGGTGTGTGTAATATACATTGTAGAACAAAACGTTCCATATATACATATACTATATGATAGTGTCTAGCGAAAGTATTCGTAGCCCTTAATTTTTTTCACGTTTTGTTGTTGCGGCATTGTTAAACTACTTTAAATAACTTTTTTTTTCACATCAATATGGGACAGGAACATTCTAATTTCACTTGTAGATGTTATTACACTTCGAGTGAAGTAAACATGTGCAAATTCAATTGAATGGGTATGATTTGGAAAGGCACAAACCTCTCAATAAAAGGTCTAACAGCTGAAAATGCATATCAGAGCAAAAACCAAGCCATGAGGTCAAATGAAACTGCCTGTAGAGCTCAGAGAGAGGATTGTGTGAGGACACAGATCTGGGGAAGACTAAAAATACATTTCTGCTGCATTGAAGGTTCACAGAAGAATGTAACCTCCATAATCCTTAATAGAAAAAGTTTGGAACAACCAGAACTCTTCCTGGCCAAACTGAGCAATCGGTGGAGAAGGGCCTTGACTAGAGTGGTGACCAAGAAGGTGATGGTCACCCTGGTTGAGCTCCATGATCATATAATGGAGATGGGAGAAATTTACTGAAGGACAAACATCACTGCAACACTCCAACTATCTGGACTTTATGGCAGAGTGGCCAGACTCAAGCCTCCACTCAGAGAAGACAAATGAAAACCCACATGGAATTTGTAAACAACAACAACAACAACAAATCAGTTCCAAGCATCATGTATGGAGGAAACCACGACTGCTCATCATCCGTAAGGTGTGGTGGTGGCAGCATCATGCTGTGGGGGTGTTTTTCAGTGGCAGGGACTGGGGGACTCGTCATCGTAGAAGGAAAGCTCATTGCAGCAAAATGTAGAGATAGCATTAATGAAAACCTGGTCCAGAGCATTCATAACTTTGGATTATTGGAGGTTCACCTTCCAAAAGGACAATGACCCTACAATGCAAGAGTGGCTTATGGACAACTCTATGAATGTCCTTGAGTGGTCCAGCCAGAGCCTGAACTTGAACCCAAATGCACATCTCTGAAGAAACCTGAAAAATTGCTGTCCACAGACAGTCCCCATCCAACCTGTCACATCATACTTGATATACTCAAGAAAACTTGAGGCTGTAAAGGTGCTTCAACTAAGTACTGAGTAAAGAGTACAAATACTTATGTAATATACCTATTTCAGTTTTTCCTTTTTAATAAATTTGTGAAGTTGTGACAAATCTTTTCTAGGTTTTTCATTATAGTGTATTGAGTGTAGATTGATGTGAAAAAAAAAATTAATTTAAAGAAGTTTAACATAAGGGTAAAAATACTTTCACAAAGCACTAATATATATATATATATATATATATAATACTTCCTCTTGTGTGTGGACTTTCAGCATCATCATCCCTGTTCTTCCTCTCTCTCTCTCTCTTTCTTCTGTATCTCAACCTGAAGCTACTGAAGTGAAAATATAATACAGTACAACAAAAAGAAAACAGAAAAGGCAGCAGCTCTTATCAGAGTCCTCTAGGGCAAAGCCTGGCCATGGCCATCAGCATTACCATTAAAGAGACACAAAACAATAGAAAACACTTGGAGAGAGAAACGGAAAGGGGAACAGGGAAGTCAAACATACAAGTAGATGTGCTGACAAAATGGTGTCACAGATTACAGAAGAGCATGATGGGATACTGGAGGATGCCCAGGAGTGCTGTGGGGAGGGTGATAAGACAAAGGAGAAATAAGATGATGGAGAGGGGGAGAGGGAGGGAGGGAGAGAGAGAGAGAGAGAGAGAGAGAGAGAGAGAGAGAGAGAGAGAGAGAGAGAGAGAGAGAGAGAGAGAGAGAGAGAGAGAGAGAGAGAGAGAGAGAGAGAGAGAGAGAGAGAGAGAGAGAGAGAGAGAGAGAGAGAGAGGGGTAAGTCTAACAGTGGTAAGTGAGTCTCTGTTAGTTATTGGTTTCAGTCACTGGTCAAAACTATTCTTTTCTTTTCTGGACTTTCTTTTGCAAAGAAAAAGTAGTAGCCCAAGTAATAAGTAATAAGTAGCCCAAGGGTGGACCAAATCTTAGACCAGCTTGACCACCTAAAGCTGGTACGAGTCATTCCTGTAAATTTATATGTCCCCATCATTCCTGTTGTCACGTTTACAGTAGGTTTGAGTTTAGTTTCATGTTTTATTTTTTTTATGTTTTGGTTCCTGGTTTTGTCATGTGTTTCCCTTGCCCTCATGCGATCATTGTCTAATGTGTCATGTTCTGATTGGTTCCCTTGTTTCATGTGTCATGTTCTGATTGGTTCTTGTTTCGTTCATTGGTTGTGTGATAGTTGCCTTGTCTAGTTGTCGTGTATTGAAATACGTATGCCGTTCTATGTTCCCATGCGCCAGGTCTATTAATAGTCAAGTTTTTGTTCATGGTTTGTTTCATGTTTTTGAACACTATAAATAAACTGCACTAGGGTTCTCTTCATCATTGTCTTTGTCTGCTTCCACGTCAGCAAAGTTACACCTGTGATGGCAATTTTCAGCATCATTACTCCAGTCTTCAGCGTCACATGATCCTTCAGAATATAATCTGATATGGTGATTTGGTGATCAAGAAACCATTTTTTATTATTTAACCATATTAATTTCTTTAAATATATATATATATATATATATATACTATATATATATATATGACCCCAAACTTATAAACAGTACTTTTTCAATAATTTTACCACTAGTGTGATCGGATTTTGGCATATTCTAGGCTGCACAAACATCCAAAAATGAAAACTATAAATTAATTATAAATCAAATAATTTTTCTTGTTTGCAATCAGAGAAAAAGCAGAACAGAACATATTTCTTTAATATTGTTTTGATTTAAAATGTAACTTTCCATCTGACTTTGTTTTTTGTAAAGATTCCTCAAACAAAAGTCATAGAGACAGAGCGACACGCGTCATAATCTGAAAACTACGCCCACAATCCAACCGTCTCCATTGACTTTGCATTGCAAGAAGAAGCTGCCTCCTTGTCATTTCTGACTTATAATAAAAACCAAAACAATGTCTAAAAGCTGACAAGGTGTACAGCAAACAAGCTAAAAAACCAAGAAATAGCTGTCGACATCATAAAACGAGTGTTTAAGGACACAAAAGTGGAGACAGGCTTGAACGAATGGGTAAATTGTGGGATCTGACACTCAGTATGCAGTAAAAATACACTACGTGTGCAGTAAACATTTTTTCACTGGTAAGTCAAATATCCAAATGTCAGTTTTATATATTATATTTCTGTAAGCTAAGCTATCCCTGTCACCGATTACGTTCCCCTCCAGTGGGCGTAGTTCTCAGTGTAATATGACGCTCTGTCTCAAGTGCCTGTATCCACTTTTGTTTAGGTCTTTTTTCTCGTTTTTTTGGGGTCGACAGCTTATAAAAACGTATTTCAGGGTTTTTTTTTTAGCTTGTTTGCTGTACAGTGTCACATAGCAGCTTTTAGACATTTTTTTGTTTTGACAACTATTTCATTCCTCCACTTTCCCAGGTCCTCATAAAGGGAGAGACAGTGGCTACACCACAACATAAGTGGCTACACCACAACATAAGTGGCTACACCACGACATATGTGGCTACACCACAACATATGTGGCTACACCACGCAACATGAAGGTGCCACTGAAGAGTCACAAGGACAGAGTGGCGCCATGGTGCGCGCGCACACACACACACACACACACACACACACAAACAGCCTGAGAGTCTTTGAGAGAGGCCTCTATTCACATTCAGCAGGCAAATAATAGCGACTGACAGGCAAGCAGCTCAAAATGAGGTAAAGCTAATACTATTCATGCGAGAAGACATCTACAGTATGTCTGTGTGTGCGAGCGAGTGTGTAAGAGGTGTCAATCAGGGCCGTAAATGAAGTTGGGTAGCGTGAGTGACGTGGCCGGGGGGCAGGTCTGTCTGTCTGTCAAATGAGAAGAGAAAGGAATGAACAAAGTGTGAAAAACGAGGAGATCCCGACAGGGATGATCTGAAAAGGAAGAATCTACTCCAATTGTTGTTAAAGAGCAGGAGAGCGAGGCCATTTAGAGTTCAAGAGTTGAAAAGTTCAGACAGAAGGGAAAAAAAGAGAGTTTAAGACAGAGAAGATCAGCACAAACATGTACAGGAGTTGCCAGCACTCTCAAACAAGAGTTAGCAGCATTTTAGCAGTGGTGCCATAGAAGAACCCTTTTTGGTTCTCAAAAGAACCTTTCTTAGTGTGAAGAACATTTTAATAATCTAAAGAAACTTTTGAACAATGGAAAGAATCCATGGAAGGTTCTTCATGATGATGGCGTAAATGACTGGTCATGTCCAGCATATGGCACTCGCATTGAACAAATGTTTCTCTCCTCAACCACCACACCAGTGTGCAGCATCCACTTGGATGATGAGACGGCAATAATTATAACAATATTTCACAATATTACTGTTTTAAATCATAAGAGACTTTCAAAAACATTTAAAAAAATCTTATTGACCCCAAACTTGTGCGTGCATTAATGATTCAGCTGTGCATTATGGGGGGGATTTTTCAGTGACTCTTTCTGCTGGTTATGTCTTTTTGAGTCATTTACTTATTGATTCAACTGATTCATTAAAAATCATTCATTTTTAGGAATGAAAGATTTAGTCACTGCATACCAATTTGCATACTCATAAATACAGTCATTGAATAGGCTAGTATTTATAGGCAGTCATTGAATTAGTGAGTATTATCATTGACTCAAAACTTCCTTGTTCCTTCTGGAACAAAACACCACGAATTCATGTGTAACTGGACAAGGTGCAGAAGTAAAATTTACTGTGGTTTAGTTTAGAACTATATTTTTATTGGTGAAGCAAAAAATATAGCAAGTTACTCAATAATAATTTCTTGTTAAATTAACTGCTATAGAAAAGCAATATTACCCGTTTCCATTATTTTAGTAGTAATTTTGACCTACAACAATAAAACAGTAACACATCCATCTACGCTGAAACTAAGAAAAATATTTTGATGGAAAAGTTGATAGATTTTTTTATATCCAGGGCTTGGCAAAAAAAAGAAATACATTTTTTGATTAAACGTTTTTTTTTTTTTTTCGGTCAATTCTCAAAAGCCACAAAACAATTTTTTTTCAAGTACATTCAATTGACGTTATTAATATTACTAGTCTTCTCCACTAGATGTCATCCTCTTATTTACCTTTGGCGAGAGAGCGCGACAGCGGGGATCCCGTCATTCATTCAGTTCTTGGTGAAATGTAGAGAAAGAAGGCATGTGCATCATTATATTGGGTCCGTGCATTAGTCTTAAAGCGACAGCAGCCTAATACTCCTGCTGCTAATCAAACTACAAAAGACAAAGAAATCACTCTCTGCTCTTTACTGAATAACGTTTCTGTAACTTAAATAAGGCTTAACTTTTATTTAATTTGTACAGTGAAGATTGTATGCAGTGTTATTCAGTTTCTGTACTTGTCTACCTGAAAAACATTAAAAGCACTGATTATTTCATTTGTATCTTTGTTTTTTTGTATTTATTAATTTGTGCTATTGCTTGTAGTTTAAAGGTTCTCTAAGCGATCCTGGGTGACGTCACTTCTTGTTGACGTTCGAACTATTGTCAAACAAAACGGAGGCTAGCTAGACCCTCCCTCCTCCTCATCCGCGCACTAACCCCCCAAACCCCACCCCCAAATCCTTCTTGTCGGTTATTGGCTGGAACACTGTTTGTTATGTTTCGTGGTGCGGGTTAGCCCAGTTTGTTTTTGTTGCTGTTTGTGGAGCCTGGGGTGTCTACAGAGGCCGCGGTTTTTTAGAGTGTGTTCAGGAGACAGACAGCTAGCGGATAGTGAGGAGATATTTGCTGTATGTGACAAAAAAAATTTTGGCCTAAAAAATGCGTGACATCGCTTAGAGCACCTTTAATTATTTGCTTTTATTTATTAATGCCCGTTTACTTGTCTTTAATAGTCTTTGAAATTTAGTAAGTAGTTTTAGCTGTGGTATCGAAATTGGAATCGAGAATTGTTACATTTTACTGGTATCTCAAATTGTAGGTGCCATAACCTTATTTATTACAATGCAAGGATAAATGGCTCAATTGTAGCTTTTTGTGGTGGGGCCAGAGAAAATTTGATAATTTACCGGTAATTAAATGAATCGAATCGAATTGAGATCTTGTGAATAAGAATCCAATCGTGACATTAGAATCGATAGCCAGCCCTATGTCCATCACACTCAGATTTCTCAAAATCTGGGCAAAGCTGAGCCAAACCCATGTCAAATTGACTCAACGAGTAGTTATATTATTATCGTGTGTGTGTGTATTTATATGTGTGAATGTGTGTTTACAACAATTTAATACCCACAAACGTATATGACTGCGTGTATGGGAGTTTTAAATTGAATGTCCAGGCTGGCTGTCTTGCTAAGCACTTAGATAAAGACAGCTTTGAATGAGCTTTGGTTTGAATTCTTCTATCCAGACAGGTCGGGCGTAATGCGATTCTTGTTAGCATAGCTGTAAACATGGGTGGTAATAGCCTGAGTCTAAAACACTCACAAGGAGGTCTAAGTACATCTGTAAACGTCATTAGAGCAAAATGATCAGGAGAAAGAGGGCCAAGAAAAGAACAGAAGAGAGAGAAAAGGAGCGATGCCTTTTAAGCAGGTGTTTACCCAGAGACCTGGAGCAGAAAGCCAAACAGTGGGGGCACAAGGTTGGGTCACACTTCTCAGAGCCAAGGAATTTCTTGTCATTTAAGAAATGGCGGGGATCTTTTTTTGTCTGCATACTCTGGGGTTTTTCTCCTGTGACTTTCAAACACTAGGCTAGAGTTTGTTTGTGAAATAAATTCTGGTGACCAAAGGTGAGTAAACATCAGCATCAACAAAAGCCAAAACCGCAAGGAGCCGCTAAACGACGGAGAAGCAGCTCTAGGAGTCTGTCTATCAGTGTCCATTGCGGTTGTTGGTGAGACAGGTGTCAGTGTGTCCGTGTCTTTGTTTTTGTTGTTGGATTTACTTTCTTTAATGTCCCTGCCAGCGTTCATCCCCTGACGTTTTGCGGTTTGGCCCTTTGACAAGGATGCGTGGAAGGAGAAGACCTCGGAACGTCGCGAGCAGCTGAAAGGTCAGGAGAATGTTCCGGACTTCACAGCAGCTCATTACGGAGAGTCTGCAGGATGCGGTCACAAAAAAATGACAACCTGTCAGTCCAGAAAGGCAAAAGTTGACATGGTGGCAGCTACACAGCACATGCCTGCCCTTCCTCTCACTCTCTTTCCCTCACTCTCTTTTTCTTCAGGGTGACATCAAGAGTGATCGACCTCATTTAGACCTTTCAGAGTTATTTCTACATCAGACCACACGGAGGACGGAAAAAAATCACATCCCCCGAGATCTTCTTTATGAAACACTGCGTATGTTTACCGTAACAAAAAAAAATCTATTTACAAATTAAACGTTTAATTCAGTACGTGCCATTTCTTCATAGTTATTTGTGAAATTTACAAGCAATTTCTGAGTGAAAACAGTTATATATATATATTTTTAAATATAATTATATATAAAATATATATAATGTATGCACCTCTCATTTCCACATCCAAAAAATTTGCCAAAAAGGATATGATATAATATAATAACTTAAACTTATTAAATATAATTCCTGGCATCAAAAATAATTGCCATCCGTCAAACAAAAAGATAGTCCCCAATTTCGGCCATTGGTGGAGCCAATGTTGCCGAGTCAGGCTGGTTGAGATTGTGTAAAAAAAGACTGATTACTAGCAATGCACAATTTTTACAGACTAACACTGACAATTGAAGTATAACTTGTAATAAAATGTTATCTTTTTCTCCAGGTGTTTTTGGCCGCCTGGATAAGAGTCTTGCCCTCTCTCTGACCCCTAAAGCCTTCACCACGGACAGAGACAAGACACAAAGTTATTTTCAATTAAAAATAAAGGTCAGATTTTCCTGTGTGACCCTTGACCTTTGAGTTTGAGCATCATCATGTGAGTCTGAGAGTGGGTGAGAAGGAACAGAGAGAGCAGGCGGAAAAGGAGTGCTGGGTTGGACTGGGAATTCTCCGACACCTGGTAGAGCTCCATCTGACAAAAAACCAGACTGATCAACCATGCATACACAAAACACAGCCACCCAAGTGCCCCTCTACAAACACAATGGCTTTGACTCTAATGGGATGCCCATTTGATGTTAAACCCAGCACACACACTCCCTGCCATTCTATCCATGGCTGCTACATGTTGTATTTGACTGATGATAGTCAACACATACACATGTTTCCCCTCTTCCTCTTTATATGGGAAAATCCACAAATGCAGGCAGCTGGCCCCAGGTCAGTGGACACAATGGCAGGGAAGTGCATTGCTGTGTCAAGCCCTGTCTTGTCAGATCCTATATCAGCTTTCCCAAGTAGGGGCCCGCGGGGCCGGGACTAGAGCTCAGAGAGTATTCTGCAGCAGTTAAATAATTAAAATGGTTGTCAGAGATCTCATATTTTAGACATCACCCTCTCCTGATGAACTAAATGAGGGTCCTCGCCAATCAGTTGTGTGACTAAGAGCCAGTGCGAGTGACGTGGACTGAGTCTTACTTGAGAATGTGTCATGCCTCTGCCGCGAGTTACATCACTTTGACGGCCTAAAATGCTCCTATGAGACAAGTGTGCCCAAAGAACAGCATAATTATCAATGTTCTTCAGTTTCATATTGGTGCCACATCACAATTTATTACCAGGAAACAACTGTTAAGAGCAACAACAACAAAATTCTTAATATATTAGTCTTGTTTCTAAGTTAAAAAAATTTTTTTAAATATCTTTAAAACAAGGAATTTTTTTTTCTCTATTTTTTTTTACAGAAATATACACTACGATTTAAAAACAAAATATTTTTGGGGACATTTTTTAAGAAAAAAAACTTGTAAGCATTATGTTTATGTTTTAAGGTCTGGTTTAAAAGTTTCCACAAATGAAAAAAAGACAATTGTGTTGTAGCTTGCCTTAAACCTATCAACTCCCATAAAGCCGGACACTGACTATACCAAGACATTGATACCTACCTGTATATAAACAGAATTTTTTTTTACATTTCAACACTGTAAAATCAGTACTATACTGTGATAACTATATTTTTTAGCACTGAAAGAGGGAGAACAGGACACACACAAACACAGATGACTGAAAGTGTTGAAACTAGCTTTTTTTGTCAGACAAATGGCACTGGACTCACCCCAAACCACACACACAAACACCTGCATCCAGTACATGCGAGCAAGCTTTTTTTGGAGGACCCGACTACCCCGTCATCCAGACAGGAGGCTATGGTTGGCGTGACAATGCTATCCCAACTAACATCTGTACGCTAACTTAGGGCACAACGACTACAGGCCTAATCCCTACACTGACTGAGAGAGACACAAACAAAAAAACAAACCTCAAACTCAGGACCCGGTCCAGGATGCTCCCTGTCTCTCTGTTTCTCCATTTCTCACCATTGTGCAAGAGAGTGTGAAGGCCAGGACTGCCTGTCCAGTTTAAGGGATTTGAATTAATGCAACATGTTTTGATTGCTGGACAGCTACAATCCAACACAAAGGGCGACTTGAACAGCACCAGCCTCTGATCCCCAAGGCAATGATTCACTCCTTTAGATGAGTGCAGTGGATGTGTAAGACTCTAAGAAGAGCACTGTTGAAGCAAGCAACAAAATAACAAAAAAGACCAGAGACCAAACACAATGCAATGTTGAAGTGGGTTATGGTTATGTGTGGCCCATCAGCACACTCCACTGTCACGCAGAGAGAACTACAATCTAGGAGAGTCACAACCATCTACGGCAAAACTGATCTAAAGCCTGCTATTTAACATGAACCAATACACACACACACAAAATAACAATTAATAATATAACAAAATATCATATATGACATTTAAAAATGATTTTGTATTATACTTTATCTCATTTAATTTTATTGTTGTGTAAAAAAATAATATGTACCCTTATGCTAAGGAAAAGGCACATTATACAGTCCGTCAAATTAAGTTGACACCAATATCTCAGCGGATTTCATGGCATGTTTAGCAGACACAGTAGAGGATAGACAGGGTGATTGACAGGTGGAGGGCGGGACAGCTTTATAAGCAGGTGAAGTGTGTGCTTTCACTTTGATCAGATTGTGTGTGTGTGTGTGTGTGTGTGTGTGTGTGTGTGTGTGTGTGTGTGTGTGTGTGTGTGTGTGTGTGTGTGTGTGTGTGTGTGTGTGTGTGTGTTTGTGTGTGTGTGTGTGGGGCTGCCAGGCATGGGAAAGTTTGAGGCTGACAGAGTGTGTAGTTGACAGGCATGGGGAAGTCTCGGGTTGAAAAAGCATTCTTGAGTAAATACTCCTGAGGGCTTTGTTGTTTGAAGCTAAATCAAAGAGCACTTAGAATGATCACGAGCCAGGAGAACCAAGCTGTACATTTGTGAAACAATGTGACAACCTGAAATGCGGCTGTCTTAAAAACCCCTAAAGGAGGAGAAACTAAACACTCGCTCAATTACTTCCAGTCAGGTTTCAAGGGGCTGGAACTAAATGTAGTGCCTTCAAAACTCCAAACAAGTGCAGGTTAAAAATGATCACAATTAAAAAAGAACCATTCTGTGATTTGTGGAATATAAAGGTTCAAACTCAAAGGTGATTCTTGTTTATTATTTTGTTGCATTTATGTTTGTTTATAATAATTACACTACAAAACTAGTGCTACACTGACACCTATTGTTCACAAGGCAGAACTGCAGTTCAAACTTCAGACACTTGAAAAATAATCTAAGATCATGCTAAGAAATAAGTTCAATGATGGACATCACAGTTCTCACGTAACCCCATTGAGAGACAGCACATTATCAAGATGTTTTTTGCTAAAAGATAATGGAAAAGAGATAACAGTTGTCTGGTTAGGGGTTTTGGTGAGTCACCGGCAGACAGTCCCAGATCACCAACAGATACAACTGCCTTTGAATAGAGCAGTTCATTGTAATAGAGGGAATAAAAAAATATTTAGAATCACAAAATAAGGGTATGTGAATCTTAATCCAATCAACATGGATTACAAAACGTCCATGTACACATAATACTTGGCAGTTTTTCATTGCATTTGTACCATGGGTGAATGCTGATGGTTTCAGTTGAAAAGACAAACAAACAAAAACAACACACGTCTATGGAGCAATGATACAACCATACAGTTAAATGACATGTTATGACACTTCTGAAATCAACTGTATGGGGTAAAATGCCACTGAAATTGAAAAAAAGAAGAAGAAAAAAACCTATTAATAATATGTGGTCAAAATTTTTCCAATATTTTTCTTTCATATTTTATGTATACACTAAACATTTGAGATTAATGTTTTTGAAAGAAGTCTTATGCTCACCAAGGCTGCGTTTACTTGGTCAAAAAAAACAGTAAATTTGATACAGAATTTATTCATCTTTGTTACTATTAGTTAAAAAAATACTCACTCACTTAATACTGTTAAAATTAACATAAACTAAGATTAATAAATGTTGTAGAAGTATTGTTCATTCAATGTTAACTAAAGTATAATTTTAACTAATAAAACCTTATTATAAAGTGTTACCCATGATCCTTCAGAAATCATTCTAATATGCTAATTTGCTGCTCAAGAAACTTTTTTTATTATTATCAATGTTAAAAACAGTTGTGATGCTTTTATTTTTGCAGAAACAGTGATACTTTTTGTAGGATTCTTTAATGAATATCAAGATTGAAATTGATCTAGGCTATTTAATGCTGAATAAAAGTATTAATGTCTTTCAGGAAAAGGTCTTACATGGAAGTGTAATTATTTACATATGTCATATTATTCAGTTCATTTCTGACACATGGATAGTATAAATAAATATACTGCCTCAAAATCAAACAAAAATAGTCAAATATATTATATATCTTCCTTCACTGTCCAAAAAGCTATGTTGGTCACATTAAGAAAGTTTAAGAGGTCAAAAACTCTTCATTTTCACACTCTCTCACCCAAACCCTCAATATTTTTCCTCTTTCACCTTTCTTGTAACTCACTCAGGCACTGAAGTGATAACACATCCCTTATAGTTATAGTTTGATGAGGTCAAAGAGTGCAGATGTTCTCGGATACCATGCAGGTATTGTTTTGATTTTATCTCAGACCATGAATATCTTATTCATTTCACCAGGTACAGCGTGAGCATTATACACAATAACAAACATACCTACTGACATGTCACAAGCACCTACTGACATGTCACAAGCAATGCAAAATCTGTGAAAAACAGCACAGTAAAAAAAAGAAAGAGTCAGAAACCAGCTAAAGTCGCTAGAGCGTGAGTTGATAGGTGCACTGAATCAGGGATAGCATCTGAAACATGACAGCTGAGATATGACTTTATAATCCACAAAGAGAAGCCTGAAATCAGTCAACTTATTATTTATTTAAACTAAGAGTACTGAAAAACTTTCAGCTCAGTAAGTCTAATGGTTGAAAATTGAATAAAAAGAGCATCTCACAAATGCTTGATAATAATTAGTGCTTCATGCAAATAAAAATCAGCCCCTACCATTTTCGGGTGCAGTCAATCTGTTAATGGTTTCATTTGAATGAAATTTAATTTTCAATAGTTTGACAAGGAGAGACTTGACTAACATCTAGCACAGATTACGGTCTTAAAAAAGGGCTTGTTGAAGCAGGTCTGGATTATTCTAGAATTTCAGTTTTCACAGGGTGCAATCTGATACTGCGCACCTAAAATATTTTTAAAACTGCATTTGCTAGTGTGACAATCCTGTCATGGTTAAGAGCAAAGGTTATGTGATTTAAAGGTTAACAGGCCTATGTTTTCCAAAGTGATCTGATACACAGATAGCTGGAACTTACAATAGTTTGCAAAAAAAAAAAAACTCATAATACTCAGCATAAAAATTACTTTTAAAAGACGCAAGACGCGAGCACAAAATAAACGTTCGCCAAGCGCATGTTTACATAGAAAAACAATGAAAAAGTATTGGAATGGAAAAACGCATTCTATGTGAAAGGCCCAGAACCCTGAGAATGTTACACATTTTCAAATAATTCATACTATTTAATTATATACGGTAAATGAATAGTCTAAAATCAATTAATAAATGTTTAATTATTAATAAATATTAACTAATCGTTACATTTTATTCTGCATCAGTACAATATCTCTATAAGCATAATTCAAATTTGTATAAGTTAAATTAAAACTTTCTTACTGTAGTATCCGACTAAAATAATCTTTATAACAAAATATGCATTATATATATATATATATATATATATATATATTGTAAAGGCGTGACATTTGACCTTTTACAGAAAACTGAAGGTGTTATAAACACCACAAAACACAGCATGAATGAAACAGCCTGAGGGAGAGAGAGAGAAAGAGAAACAAAAGAAAGACAAGAAGGTATAGGCAGGCTTAGATGTTTTAAAAAAATGTCTTCTATAAAATATTCTCAATAATACTCTATTCCAAATGCAATTAAATGCATAAAACTATATCCAGTGCTCCGGCATCAACTGTTCAAAAGGATGAAAAAGCACTGTGTTGTGGAGAAGAGTGTTTGGTGTTGTTCTGTGCGTGCACATCACATGAAGCAGCAACATTATCCTCAGCTCCTTTGTCAGGCAGTTTGTAATGAGCCTGTAATGAGTTCATGTAAAATGCAGCAGGGAGATCATCTATCTCACCCAGAGCAAGGGTCCTCACAGCACTGAACTGATACAGAGGCCCTTTATCAACCTCTCGATATGAGGGAGCAAAGGCCATCTATCATAAAGATATACAGGGTGTGTGATGACATGGCTGCTCTCTTCTGTATTTTAGATAGAATAAAGATCATGATAAAGATAAAGATAACAGATCATGTTGTATAAATTCGTTTTGTTAGTACAATAGAAGAAACTTTCTGACAATTACTAGCCTCCTCCTTACTAACTGAAAATATTGTTTCATAATGGGGAAATAGCCTATGGTTTAGTAACTAACTCCTGCATCCCAAAACAGGTTTGGGGTGTATAAAGTTTGTAAGGGATACAAGATAGGCTATAGCCTAGTTTTGATCGTTTCTGACGTTCCTTAGCCTATCAGATCATTACTGGTACGTTATATGCTATATCTGTTACCTGCTAGACTACGAGTAATAACAGTCTATATTCCAATTTATAAATTAGATACCACATGTCCACTAATAATATTTTCCACACTCTCAACAAAACCACAAGCCAGCAAAGAAATCAGTGCCGAGACTGCCGACAGAAGTGAACCTTGACCGTTCAGCTGAACCGGTCCGGGTCCGAAGTGGTGGTAGTCCGCCGAATACCGACATATCTGACTGATGCAAATTTAACATTTTCGGGTGAGACGAGAAAAAACTACACACCCATTGTTTTGCACTGTACAACAGCTTCTACTAAATTAATTTACCATAACGTTACACATGTGATTCACCACTTCAAATACTCCAGTGCACAGGCTGCTCTGACTCATTCATAGACTTACCGATTAGTTCACAAGTAATCTGTTGATCTCCACTTGATTGAATTGATGGCAAAGGTGACGTGTGTGCTTGTTGCCAGACGACTGCAAATGAACCTTCAGGAGAAACGCTTGTAAAAAGTAAACTGTTGCGGTTAAAGGCGATCTTCCTCACTTGTGAAACTTTTAAACATTTTCACACGATATTTTAGACTAGAGTATGTAAGCTGTTGCCAACCATTGACATGTTCATGATTTCAACAGTGTCTAAGCAACGGACGCAACTGTAAACTCTCCATCACTGTTTACTTTTCTCCCGCGTTGTTTTCCCAAACACTACGGTAAACTTTAATATCTTCCGGGTTGTTCCAGCAGTCAGGATCAGGATGAATTGATATTTTGTAGTACCATTTACATGAGTTTACAAACCCGACAGATTCTTTAAATAATTAGTAGGAATGTTTTGGTTATTGTTTCATTAACTTACTGCTTTATTGTCCAATTAAGCATACACTTACACATATATTTAAATATTAAACCATAAGCACCTCTATTTCGCATAAACGGCTTTATTATATGTTATTTTATGAGCAAATAATGTTTTTCACATACAATAATATTACCACAGCGAATTGTTCTTGAGAGTCGGATCCTTTTTAATGTTTCAGTCGATTTGTTCATGAATCGAACTAAATCGGTCCGAGCAGCTCTTTGAACTTTGACAATTTTTTAAATAATCAAATAGCAGAAATGCTATAGGCTATATACAACACAGGCCTACTGAAAATATGTATAATGGATAGTATTTTATTTAAAGTGCACGTACTAATTGAATACGTATCCTACATCACTGTTTATTGTAAATCATGTTGTATATAGAATTTCTGCTATTTTATTATTCTATTTTATTATGCATTTTAATTATGATTTAATAAAAAATATATATATATATTCTAACATAAATGTTAAACGACTATTTTATGACCTGAACAATGACAGCAAACAAACAGGGTTTTTGTATTGGTGTTTTGAAACGAACTGTTTAAAAGAACCGATTCGCTGTGATAAGTCGTATGTCCGACTAGTGGAAGAGGGGTCCGTTACTATAATTATTTTATAGGAACTGTAGTCTTTATTTCAACAAAATGAACGGCTGTACGGCCACTAAGAACTACATTTCCCAGTAGACATTGAAACGCAGGTGCAGCGACAACTTGTTGCCTCGTGAGAGAAATAGGGGTGACCTCCGGCAATCATTGGAGTAGTGGAAAAGCCTCAGTCATTCAAACCCAGCTGAAAATGGTAAGACAAATTAATATTCCAAATTTATATGAAAGTGTATTTTACTCTCGACATATGATCACGTTAGCGGAAAGTGACAGTTTTGTGGAGTTTTACTTTTAAGAATTATAGCAGAACCTAAACTTTTGCAGTTATCTGTTAGATCAGATGTATAATGTACTGTTCGGGTACCAAGAATTATATGTTGATTACACTTGTTAGAATATAATAGTCAAGAACTTTTGTTTGCACATGTGATATTCCTTATATCAAACCATTAAAGGCATTTGAGGTGTATTTACGCTATAAGTCATAGATTAGTGATTCTGAATAGAATGCATACATTAATTTGCTACAAATTAGGGTTTCTGCAGAAGTGCCAAATGGTGAAAGGGAATTAATTCAAGAAATGTATAAATGTCTCCCAGTTTAAAAATATCCCACTCAGCACTTCATTCTGGCAGAGTTTGCCAGGACTATTTATGTTCGTGGTGAGCCTCCTGAGCTTCTCTGTCCTGAGTGGTTGATTAAGATCACTGTTATTTTCTTTGCTACCTTACATGACATCTATTGTTTATAATTCTATCTCTCTTGTTTCGCTGTAGGCTGAGCCTATTAGAGTCCTGGTTACCGGTGCCGCAGGGCAGATTGCGTACTCTCTGCTGTTCGGCATTGCAAAGGGAGATGTCTTCGGTAAAGATCAGGTAAAGGCAGGATTTGGCTTATGCAATGTCCGTCACATCCAATTAAAGGATGTTGTATATCATTCATGCTGTTTGACTAATTCCAGGAATAGGCACCATATATGTCTTTGACAGCCCACATCTGATGTGATTAATACTTAGGTGCAGGTCAAAACTATATTGTGACAGCTATGCACGTTCACTTCCCCCCCTCTCTTTTAGCCCCTCGTTTTGGTTCTGTTGGACATTACTCCCATGTTGCCTGTGTTGGAGGGTGTCGTTATGGAGCTGCAGGACTGTGCCCTCCCACTTCTGAGAGGTACACTCGCACAGAATGGACTGTCATGAGCCCCTGTGTTCTCTAGTCTTTGTGCCAGTTATGCAGTCTTAAAGGCCTGTGTTTTCACTGCACAAATGACGAGAGCTCAGAGCAATCTGATTGGCTGGCTGTATGATCCCCAGCTGAAAGGGCAGCTAAACTTAGAATTGTGGTTCCCATCAGAGGATGGTATGGGAAGGTTGACAGTATGTGAGCTGTCAAGTGTATGGAACAAAACTAACAACCAAAAACTCTGGAGAGCCAAACTGGATGGGTGAAACAAAATATGCCATTGGTCACATTTCACCCCCCCCCCCCCCCCCCCCCCCAAAAAAAATGCAGTGGCTATATGTATATATTAACAATATATTTGCATTGTTACATTACATTCTTAACAATCACCTTTACTTAATTTTTTTTTTTAAACAGTTTTTTTTATGTGTAATAAATACATGACAGTTCAACAAATATTACCATGATATATAATTCATGTAATGTAAATAATACATTATTATTTCATAAATTCACATTTAATGAAAATTTCATCAAAATATTTTTTTTTCTGTTTATATAAGTCTGAAACAAGTTATAATAAAAAAATTAAAAACTTTTTAAAAAACTAATAGCTGACTCTTTTTACATATCTGTATCATATCAAGTTTTAATAATGAGGTTTTTCACATTATTCAGGTTCTTTAGTTCTGAGATTCTTCTAAAAAGTGTGTTGTCTTGTGACTCTCTGAGTGTTGCTGGTGTTGTACCCTTCATCTACTCTATACCACTGTCTGTGTCTTTTTGTTTCAGAGGTCATCCCCACTGATAAAGAGGACGTTGCATTCAAAGATTTGGATGCTGCAATCCTGGTGGGCTCCATGCCAAGGAGAGATGGCATGGAAAGAAAAGACCTACTTAAGGCCAACGTTGCCATCTTTAAGGCTCAGGGGGAGGCACTAGACAAGTATGCAAAGAAAACAGTCAAGGTGAATAACCGTGACCTAATAAAGTGCTTGCACAGTTGGAAGAACTAAAGTTAATCAAGTATAAAGGCAGTATTTTGACCCTTATGTTTTAATATGCAGGTTCTAGTTGTTGGTAACCCAGCCAACACTAACTGTCTAATTGCGGCCAAATCCGCCCCGTCCATCCCCAAAGAGAATTTCTCCTGTCTGACACGTCTGGATCACAACAGGGCTTGCTCTCAGGTAAAACACCCCCTTGCTGGATGGTCCATGCCACGCTAATGGAGCACAATACAAAGAGGTGAAATTATTCAATTTATACCCACTAACTTGTACCACACAATGTGTCCTCTAGGTGGCAATGCGTTGTGGCATTTCAGCAAACGGTGTGAAGAATGTGATCATCTGGGGAAATCATTCGTCTACGCAGTACCCTGACGTCCACCACTGCAAGGTGATTGTGCAGGGAAAGGACGTGACTGCCTTCGATGCAGTGAAGGACGATGCCTGGCTGAAAGGAGAATTCATTTCTGTAAGTGTTGTCTGCTATGACTTCCTCCTCCTGTAGAGGTCACTGTTGACCTATTTACTATGCCACATTACTGAGTAAGCAAGAATATTACAGTATGTTTATTAGCATTCATGTGTATGACCTTATTAATAATAAAGTCAGTTTGAGTAGGTCCATTGTAACAACATTCAGTTTGCACATGACTACTGACTGGAATAATCTGATCAGAATCTTTCTATTGTTATTCCACTCTTCCTCTCTGTTTCACAGACCGTGCAGCAGCGTGGTGCTGCAGTCATTAAGGCCAGGAAGCTCTCCAGTGCCATGTCAGCCGCTAAGGCCATCTGTGACCACATGAGAGACATCTGGACAGGCACTGCCGAGGTCAACTTTTTAAGGCCCTGGCCCCCTATTTGAGAGTTACTGCTGTAGATTTTTGATTGCATCTTAAAAGGAATCTCTTAATGATTTCTACTCTAAAGTTATGTGTTTACCAGCAATTTCTGACAAAAGAAGGGTCAAAGTCAGCCTAATAAACAGGGAAGACACAAGGGGGGAAAATAAGATCTAAACTTCTATTAAAACAGTCCGCCGATTGAAATGTCCTATAAATGCTTGATGTCGCTCTATGGAGCTAAAAAGCCAAGCAATAGGAAATAAAAATGCCTAATGACATTGTACATTTTCTCATTAGTCTTTTTTCCACTCCCATAAAAAAAACAATACAAGCTACATTATTAAGTACTTACTTTTCTACAAGTAATTTCATCTTCAGTATGATGATTGCATAATATGATAGTCAAATTGAAGTGTTCTTTGCTTATTGTTTGATATTGCACACAAGGCAACTTTATTTGGACTGATGCTATACATTTTTATTGGGAGGCCACTTGTTCTGAACTCTTCTTGCATTTGTTTTATAGGGTGAGTTCATCTCTATGGGTGTTTATTCCACTGGAAACTCTTATGGAGTACCTGAGGACCTAATTTACTCTTTCCCTGTTTCAATCAAGGTTTGTCATGAAATTTTTACCAAAATCTGTGTCTGATATCTCTTCCTTAATCTCCACACCATCGTCTTATATTTACTGAGATCAATCCTGAGATCAAATTCATATACACGTATATCCATCGCACTCTCTTTTTCTTCAGGGCAAGACCTGGAAGATTGTTGATGGGCTGGCCATCAACGACTTCTCAAAAGCCAAGATGGATGCAACAGCAGCAGAATTAGTGGAGGAAAGAGACACCGCTGTCTCTTTCCTGGGTGTGTGACTGGAAACCCAGCCATATTCACCACTCTTAGATGCCCAGAAAACTCCAGAAGCACGTTTGTGAAACACTCCAGAAAATCTTTATCTCCCCCTGAAACTGTTACATAAATTCTAGAACTATATGTACTTGAAATCCTAATTCCTCCTTTTCAGCTGGATTTCGGCTGATTTTTCACAATTGGAACCTAGTCTTGTTTAGCAGGGACTGGTTTTCCATCTGAGCACAGCTGTCATGCAAGGAGAAACAATAGTCTAAAACAAGATGTTATTTATTTGTAGACTGCCCTTTCTAATTCAAAGCTGCATAAAGGAGGAACAAAGTCTGGAAAGGACTCAGAGTACATAAATTAGGTCTTTCTTGGTCATTTTTCAGCCTTTACTGAAATTTCAACTGTTACATGTCTGACAGGTGTTCGTCAGAAATGAACAAGGAATGTTTAATGTGTTAAAGTGCTTTGGCAGTGCGGTTACTGTAACAGATTTTATATGTATCCAGCAATAAAAACTAGACATTAAAATGCATACTTGCACTCATTTTTAAAATACATAGTTTTCCTACATTAATAAATCAATCTTTAGCACAGTTTACACTGAATTTGTGCTCAAAATGTGTTATCTTATTACCACTGTATTGTCAGTATTGTAGTGTTAAGAGTCAGTATACTTTTTTGTGTTCTTGACCTGTTAGAAATATTAGAAAAACTAAATATTGTGCTTGTTCTCTGACACATTACATTCTGTATGAAAGGAGAGTTAAATGTTCTGTACTGCAAGGTCATTGGTGTGAGGTTGCAGACGTGGCCTTCTCGACTGTGTTGCCAAATCTCGATAGAAAAACAATCGAAAATGTGCTGTGTTATCGATACTTAATTAAGGTAGGCGATGTTTTATTGTACTAATTAAGACCAAGAACTAGAAATCCCAACGTGACTGTTCTACGGATAAGCTAAAAAATATATAAACCCGCGACAGAGCTCATATTTATAAGTGAATTAGTTATTAAGCAGCAACCCTAAAGTCGCTTATATTATGCGGACATGGCAACACTGCGGCCCGACTGAAGTCAGCCAATGAGATTCGCCGTACTGAAATGCAGTGCTTTCATTGGTTACTGCGAGTTTACATTTTTTTTCCCCTTTGCAATACCGGTACATTAACGCTGGTAATAAATAACTTATTTTGTTTACTTCATAAATTAAAAGAACCCACTGTTCCGTTGTATCTATAAATGTAAAAAAAAATGAAGTGTGAACTGATACATTTATCCATAATAGCCATTCATCAAGAACTAAAATCAAGACTGGGTGACTAGGATAAATCATAATAACTACCGAAAATAATAATAAAATAAAGAAATGGATGACAAGTGGCGTACATAAGTTTGGTTTCAAAGCAGTTCTTTTCATGTAATTATATTCTACGTATTATATTCAGGATATTTTTAAACGATGTTTTTGGTGAAACACTTCCGCAGTGTTTCAGTGACCCCGCACTGCTGTTTCTGAGAGAAGAAAGTTGGTTGGTCAGAGAGGGAAACACGTCGCTGTTCCGGAACAACCTTCAGCAGCTCCCCGACAGCATCCTTCAGCGTTCAGAGTAAGACGCTTCAAATCTACTTTCACATTCGCTTTGCAATCATAATACTTAACGCCATGGAACCACCTCTACCGTGTTCCTAAAAAAATCTAAAAGTCGACGTTTTTTCGATGCAATGACAACGTCAAGCGTCTGCTATGGGTTTATGCACAGAACATCACTGCTCTGTGATTGCTAAGTAAAATACTGCAATAACGCGTGAAGTCCATGATAAATGATACAATTGTAGCTTTGAATAAACTAATTTCTTAGTATAGAATATAGTGATATAAAAATGTTGCGGGGTTTTTTTACCCCCTAAACTTAACAAATCTGGCCCTAATATCTTTAAAATGATCCTAAGACAACGCAGCCAGGATCGGGAGGATGTGATCTAGGAAGTGCGACTGGAATGTGACGTGTTATATAATGACTGACCAAAAGGGGCTGAACACAAATGCAATTCCTACATTTACACACACAGAGATACACATAAGTAATTCACCTTTTAATATAACACACCGTCTCCTTTGAGCAATAAACGCGCGAGTAAAGGTCGACGAGTCGTTAATTCACACTGCGTTACTTGATAGTCAGTGGGAGGAGAGAAAGAGAGGGAGTCTAGAGAGATGGTTCATTTAAAAGCGCGTGGACGACAGAGGAAAGCGCTCGTGAACAGAATGAGAGAATCGATCAGCTGACCTTCTGTCTTATTATTATTATTAATACCAATAAGCGTCACATCCCGACTGGACTGTATCTATGTTGCTATTCTTCCCATGACAGAAAAAAAACAGGAATATTTTTGTTGTGATATTGAACCGAACTGCATTTCATAGAGTTTAGAGGACAGATACTGTAGCACTATGTCGCTTTACGTTGAAGGTAAGAACATGAATTAATCCTGTTTTCTTTTTTCATTTTTTTGTACTTATAAAGTACTTTTACGGTTGTATTGGTTCTCTCGATATATCTTTATTAATTCGATGTTAGTGATCAATTGGATCTTACCGCACCTTGTAAAAGCTGTCAGTTGAATCCTGATGAGAGTGAGAGCTGAATGGACCCTTCAGTCGACTGATAGACTGGAAAAGTTGCTCTAGAAATCTGGCTCGGCAGAAATTGAAGCGTTTACCTTTCCAGGCTGTCGGTCCATTCCTCGCTTTGGTTTTGCTGTTAGGTCTGGTTCTCTGACAGCTATTCATGTGCCCTGAAAGTGTCTAATTGAAAGAGATTTTACATTAAACATAATTATAGGAGTTACTGAGTTAAGTCCTCTGACTGTTTGCGTTCAACGGTGTTTAATTTAAATCTTAAAATTAAAAAGCTTTAGGATTTAAAAAAATATAATACTAAGAAACATGATGACTTACAATATAATAAGAGTTTGGGGTCAATAAGATTTTTTAAATATTTTTGAAAATAGTATTTTATTATCATAATTATTTATTCTTTCTCACCAAAGTTGCATTTATCTGATCAAAAATACTATAAAAACAGTAATATTGTGAAATATTTTTTACAATTAAAAATAACTTTATATTTTAATATATTTGAAAAATGTAATGTATCACTCTGATGGCAAAGTTGTACTTTCAGCAGCCATTACTTCAGTCTTTAGTGTCACAATATGCTGATTTGGTGCTCAAGAAACATTTCTTATACATTTTGAAGACAATATTTTTGTGGAAACCATTATACTTTATTCAGGATTATTTGAAGAATAGAATGTTTAAAGGAACAGTGTTTATTTGCAATATAAATATTTTTAAACATTATATACTACTTTACTGTCACTTGCTGATGACGATTCTTTTGTACAGATGTTCAGATGTTCTTACTTAAAATCATTATCTAATCATACTAGAGAGCATGATCATCAGGTTTTACAAAAACTTGAGGAGTTTGAGTTTGAGTGCTACAGTCAAAAGAGCGACATACAGTTGTACATTTTCAATCAAATTCTTAATATTATTTCTAATAAAAGCATTAAAGCATGAAGCATTTTCACTAGTTGTTTAAGCCGGGTACACACTGTATGATTTTGGCCATGATTTGGCCGTCTGAGACAATTTTTGCGAATCCTAAAAGATTCCTCTGATCCTAGGCTAAAATCTGAAGTCTTTGATCATTAGTTTGACATGCTCACCGACAGCTGATTAATGACCGTTTTGATCAAATTTTACCTCTGACAAAATTCTGGAAGTGTCAGAAAATTTGACTCACAGTCCTGCTGTTTGACTTCTCCTAGATAGAACGTCAGTCAAATTGTCTTAGTTTTTCAAGACAAGCCATGACCAACGTTGGAGATTTCTTTGTAGCCACCATTTCTATCTCGCATGTAAATGCAGCCCAGTGTCACCAAACGTGTCATTGATTGATGTAAAACTCCAGACGAGTTTTCTTGTGTGCGTCCGTTTTTAACACGTTTTCATTGTCGTACATTATGACTTTAATGACAACTGAGATCTTACTACAGTGTGACATGGATTGCATCGGGATCATGTTTGTACAGTCTGACAAGGAACAATCGTAAAGGACAGTTATAAATCGCACAGTGTGCATCCGACTTTAGACTTTTGGACCTGGATGTAGGATGCAGTGCAGTGCGTGGTTGCACTTTGACCCATGCAGAGCACATTTGATGACAGTAGCATTTTGAGAGTTAATGGCTCTAAATAGCTGTGCACTCTAGTTCTCTTTCATGTTTTCTTTGCTGTGAAGGTGAGATGAACTACTGATGTGTTGGTACAGTCATTTGTAAATGGCAATTTTCAAGTGATCTGTTTTACAGTGTACCTTTATAAAATACCCCCAGAGTATTGGAAGTACCATACTTCCTGCATCACTCCATTGTCATTCTTTATGACATTACAGCTTATTTATTGTCCTTTTATTTATTTATTTGGTAAGTAGCTGTGCACATGAAATAATGTACAGTCAGCCAGTCATTAATGCAAAATAACCCCTGCTCATCCTGTTAGCTGATTGTGCATTGTCACTGTCTTTTTTAAAGGGGCCATGAACTGCAATTCAATGTTCAATACAAAAATGATAATGTTCTCTGAGGTCCAGTTATAATGTTATCAAGATTTTTTTACAGCCTAATTTAGAAGTAATAAGCTGTTTTCTATCCTGTTGTTGACCCTCTCTTTCGAAAACTCAGTTTTGATAGGTGTGCCGCTTGCAAGACTTGGAAGTAAACGCTGTGTCTTACTAATGACAAAACAGAAGATCTCGCTCACTGAAGATTTTATTAAGGATTACAGTGAATAAAAATAATAACAAAAGCTCTACATACTTTCTTCCATATCTGATAATACAACGAATTAACCCCATAAATGCCGAAGCAAATGAAAGAATAGCAAATCACAATTATTCAGTTTGACTGGCGCTACAGTATAAATATTAGTAGGGGTGGGACATAATATCAATAGAGCAATATATCGTTGTCTTTCTCCATGCGATACAAGAATCGATATGTTGGCGCCAAATATCGATATTTTAATAAATAAAATAAGCCGTTCTAAATAGAATTCCCTGCTCTCTGCGTCACTACTTCATGGCTCCTCGGGTGGCCCTCAACACATGAATGAGGGAAACACAAGTTAACTAGCTTCAGAAAAGGAGGTTTTTTTAACGTGATGGCAGACAGCAGTGGGTGTTCTGTTTTCTAACCGTTTGGACTTGAATAAAGAGAGAAAACCTGCACTTAACCTTTTCACTGGTATTTTGTTTTCATAGTTAGACTGATATTCTGTTGTGATGTATCATTATAGGATTGCCTAGCAATATATTGATTATCGCAGAATTGCTGTATCGTGGTATCGTGAGCCATGTATCGTATCGTGACACCCTGTGTTTCGCTGAGTGTTTTCAGCATACAAAAGCACAAATACTAATTCTGATTAATACAGAAATGTCTCTTATTTAATGCGCTGGCTGACACTGTCACTTAGAGGCTGTTGTAGGGCTGCCAGGCAGTATGTGAAAAGATAATTATTGGGGGTTATGCACAATTTCATTGCTTTCATTGTCAATTTCATTGACAAACTTCATTGCTTCTGGACTGGTTCAAGTCTTTTGTAAGCTTTGTAAAATACAAGATGCCTTCAAAGGTGCAAGCAAAGATGAGCATAATCAATATCCATCACATATGCAGATTGATATCTAAACTTTTTTCTTTTTTTCTTCTCACTAACATTTAGATATTTAAATCGGCAACAATAAAAATAACTAGCTAGGGTTTCTTTGACAAGCGGATGCAATAGGACCTGTTTTAATGTTTGTTCATGTGACATTCAGCATAAAAGTCTATTTTGGCACACTGGCAGACAAATTAATTAAATTGGGTGTATACAGATGAAATGTGGTCAAGCGGAATTCAGTCAGGTAGTCGGAAATGTGGTGTAGAAGGTAGCACACTTGAACATGACATGGGTATAAAAGCTGATGTCTAAAGGTAATCAGAGTTGGAAGGCCCAATAATGATAATGATAATAAAGGAAAGCAGTTAAGCGGTTTCTCCCCTCCCCTACCCTACCTCAAGCTCAGGATCTATTATTGAATAAACCTAGTCAAACATAATGTGGTTTAACCTCTCTATTGTCCCCTTTCTCTCAAGGATAAAGGGGAGTATTTGTGGTAGAACAGGGAAGTCTTGAATCACAACTTACAGTACAGTCAGTGTTAATGGCCATACAGGAAATTAACCCAGAGCCCATTGAAGATGTGTGTTTTACACTCTTTTAAAGCTCTTGATGATAACATACTGTATCTGTGCTTTCATGAAGCTACCAGCTTCCTTATCATATGGACATATTATCACTGCAAATAAGATATATTAAAAATATTTTGTATTTAAAATATTTATTAAGGAACTGTACTTAACGTTTGAACACACCAACTGTATTCTTTATTGGTACGACTCATCATAAGTAATTAAAATTATGTGAAAAACTTTAACATTTCGGTGTGTGGTTTCAATTGTAGGTCTGAGTAAAGAGTTACCAAGCAACCTCTACGGGATGGCTCAGTTTCAAGAAGTAATGCGACAGCAGCTGGAGAGCTCTATGCATGTTGAGCTGGAGAAACTCATAAGCACAGCCAAAGGTCCAGATGCTGAGGTGAGATACAAACTTCAACACAATTCAGCAATTTTTTTTTAATGATTTATGAAAAGAGTGATTTATAGACACTGCAATTCAAAAGTTTGGTTAATGTTTTTAAAAAAATAAGTCTCTTATGCTCACCAAGGCTGCATTTGTTTGATCAAAAATACAGTAAAACAGTAATATTGTAAAATGTTAGTATGATTTAAAATAACTGTTTGTTTTTTTTTAATCTATTTTAAAATTCCTGTGATTCAGCATCATTACTCTTTAGTGTCACATGATCCGTCAGAAATCATTCTAATATGCTGATTTGCTGCTCAAGAAACATTTCTTATTATTATCAATGTTGTAAACGTTTGTGCTGCTTACATTTTTTGTGGAAACCGTGGAAAAAAAAATCATGATAAAGCTAGTAGTATTTGGCTGGTTATGTGATCTCAACATGTCAGACTAAGAGCCAACCTGCTCCATGTTAAATAAAACCTCTTTTATTAGGCTACTGATATGACTGGAGTTTTTATCTCAAGTGAGTGCACTTTTAATTAAAAGTAGAAATCATAATTATTCTTTTTTTATAGTCTCAGTTTTAGTGCATTTAGAAATGACAAGGGAGCAAAGATGAGAAATGAGAGGAAACCTCTTTGGGTGCCATCTGAGTGCTGTAGCTGATGAATGACGTGCCAGTATGACAGGAGAGATTTCATTGCACTGCTGAGCTGATGTTTAATTAGTCTCACCATGAGACTGGCTTCATCATGATGCATCTCTCTGGCATTTCTTCAGCCCCTACACACTTCATTCTGTTCATCTTTTACCCTTCTTTCATTTTTATTTCTTTGGCTACACTGAAATTCTCAGTTAGTAGAGTTCATTTGAGCATGTCAGATAGTAAAACTCTGAGCTGTTTGGCGATTCACCCCAGTGTTTCCTCAGCACCATATGGTAATAATCAGACTTAGCCGTCATCATCACCATGACACATGCTGACCGCTTGTCACCCCTCCCTCTCCATAACACACAGACTCCCATAATCCCACCCAAAATTTACTGGCAAATGACGTTTTAAAATCCACACCCTGCTAGCTCAAATAAAGTATGATAAGATTATGTGAAGATCATCAGTCATCAGTTTACAGTTGTAAACATTGTAGCTGCCTTTTACGTAGGGATTTCAAAAGCACTGGTACTTCAGTACCACATTGATTCTTGAAAAATAATAATAATAATAACCAGTCTGTCATCAGTAGTGTTTTCTGATTCACAGGCCGCTGCTTTTGACTCTTACATACGTATTTGTGTGTGCGCGCACTCTGTGAATCAAATCAAATCTAATGTACTTCCTGTTCAAAATGCATTTATGTAAACCTAGTAAAGGTAATGTAAACAGGTGTGACGAAAATGGGATGTGTGTTTCAATATTAGATCAGCGAATTAGACCTTCCAGTGGAATACATTCTAATAGACTTATTGCTGTCTATTATAAATCAAACTGTGTATGATCAAGTGTTGACAATATAATATTATGTATATATACTACTGCTCAAAAGTTTGGGGTCGGTAAGATTATTTGTAGAAAAAACAGTAATATGTTTTCAATTTTTATAATAGTTCACAATATGTTTTCTATTTATAAATACATGTTTTTGTTTTAAATATAAATATAATATTTAAAATGTATTTTGAAATGTAAATGTTTACTATGTGCAACCAACGGCAGTGACGCGCCACAACGAAACCTACAATTGAGTTTAGCAATGTATGACGTAAATGAGAAGCGGCAACGCCGACGCCCCGTGTAAATGCACCTTAACTGTTGTTCTCTTCAGTCAATACTTCATATCTTTTTTCAAGGTTTATGTATCAAATTTACACTTTGATTAAAATACAGAGCTATAGAAGTGACTTTAAATTCTCAGCAGGCACAAGGAGTTTTATAGATTTTCATCAAACAGGTTATATTTATAATGATGTGCTCAGTGAGCGGCCTGAGGACCCAGCAATCTTTCGCAGCAGGGTGGTAATTATTTCAGAAGCCTTTAGGAGTTCTAATTGCTAGATTGTACAGAACAGGATAAGAAAGTTATGCTGACAGGTTGTTTTTTTATGCTGAAATTTTGTTGTTGTTGTTGTTTTGTTTTTTCAAAAAGAAAAAAATGCTGATGTCCTTAAATTTAAAGGCAAATGTAAAAGTTTAAGTACTGATGATTGAAAAATGCATTTTGACTCACCACTATTCTGAAAATATCTCTCGGTCTCTAATGTCAATAGAGGTTATGGCCTGGTTATGGAGGTTAATGCATTGGACATTCTTGGATAGGCCTATAGTGGCATCATCTGCCAAATAGGTTGAGTTTTAAGTATTTGTTTCTCAGAAGGAGAAAACAGGAAAGATAATCCTCAATAACTATTTCTTTTTTTTGCCTGCTCTCTTCCCCAGGTGTCTAAGAAGGACTTTGAAGGCTTTCAGAAGATATTCCACCGATTTCTGCAGGTGAAGGGACCTTCAGTAGAGTGGCCAAAAATCAACAGGCCCCCTGAGGACTCGGTAAGATAAGCAAGTGATTGATCGTACACAAACCTATTTGGTTTGTGACAGTGGCTGTCACAAACAGTGACAGTGGCGACAGTGGCTCAGTGGTTCATGTAGATTGTCTACAAACCGGAAGGTTGGTGGTTCAATCCCCGGTTCCACCTGACCAAGTGTCGAGGTGTCCATGAGCAAGACACCTAACCCCAGCTGCTCCCGACGAGCTGGATCGCCTTGCATGGCTGACACCGCCGTCGGTGTATGAATGAGTGAGTGAATGGGTGAATGTGAGGCAATATTGTAAAGCGCTTTGGTGGCCATTGGGTCTGTGAAAGCGCTATATAAATGCAGTCCATTTACCATTTACCATTTATATTTCTTACACTCGCTTGGATTCTTAATTTAGCCCACATTTGGTTACTTTGATTATAGACCTATAAGCTGAATATGCAGAGAAAGTCAAGCCTAGTATGTCTATACACACTTAACCTATTAAAACTGAGAGGTGAACGGCACTCAGAGCCTATGCTTTGAGTCTCATGTGTGGCCATTAGTATCGCCTCCAATTCTGGGAATTAGCCATCTGTGATTAAAAGCTTCCCACATTCCAGCATGAATTAATTTGTATGCCATTCATACACTTAAGTACATAAGTATCCAAAGACTTTGGGTCCAGTTAGAGTTACAGTATTAGCCTGTAGAAAGATCTAGTGTGAATGATTGTGTGTGTGTGCAAGGAAAATTATAAATAAAGCTTCGACATTGATTTGTGTCTGTGGGCAAGGGAGGGTGTAAGAAAGACAAACAGTGAACAAAAGTGTCTCCTAATTTGATTTGGCTGTGTGTGTTTGTGTTTCACATAAAGAATCCAGTGTCGGTCTGCTTTCTTCTGGGTCTGTGATGATTATGCAATGCTCTGTACGAGCCAGAAACCCACACGCAAGCCTTTTAGCTCCACAAGGAATCACATGCAGGCTATACTATGAAACTGCTTGTGAAATGTTTGATGCTATAGTCTGCAGCGTATAGCAAGGTTATCTGAACAGGATATTAAATACATCACTCCAGAAATTCCTGTTTTGAGTGCACATACAAGACAAGACCTAAAACCAAGCTCCTTTCAGACTCAAAAAGTAGAGTTGAAAGACTGCTACATGTGTGTTTGCATATAAATTTAAGGATATTTGGAGAAGGTGAGGTTGTTGTTGGAGAAATTGCTGCAATATGTTTGGTTTGGGATGAGCAACTGAGGGATGGGCTCTATATTTTCTCTCGTTGTGACTTTGAGGGTGTATCATTGATGTACAGTATGTCCTTATGAAACTGTCTTTGACCAAAAATGCAACTCATTCTCCTTCAAACATCTGCTGTATAAAGGCTAACCAATCGTCACCAGAACTTGCCACATACCCTCTGGATCCTGCAACATCATGCCTTATGTTTGCTGTAATGACCAATGTCATCCCATTAGATATATTACACCCAAGATAAGTTGCTGATAGACTTGTTTGTGGTGTAAAAACATCAAGTCACTGAAACTTTTACCCAGACATTTTTACCCTGATTTTATGTTGAGTTCATCGTGACATTTCCCACCCAATCTCAGTTCAAGCTCAGTTCTCAGATTAGCTGAACTGTTGCATTTTAATGCACATTTTACATTTAAATATATTTGTTTGTTTTTTAATACATTTTATTTATTACATAAATTATGATTAGATTTTTTATATTAACCTTTTTTTTAACAGCTATCAATTCAAACACTTATGCAGGAAATTATGACATGCAGTACAAAAGAAACATGACTAATTTATAATTTTTCTCATATTTCCAAGATGATTACAAGACCTGTTCTTGTCAACTAAAAAACGTTGTTAACAGATTTACATCAGCAGATGTAGCAACAACTGTGTTCGATACTTCATAAAAACACAATGTTTCTGTTCGCAAGACATAAAAACACATAATAAACAAAGGTAAGGAGTAAAGAATGCTGAACTGGCCCCAGGTCATCATTAATGTTGAGCAATATGTTGGCAAAAGATTCCTAAATGTCGAGATTCCAATTGTATTTCACAATTTGCATCCGTCTGTAGGAAACATACCAAAGGGAATGTTGTCCTTCCTGTTTGAATGAGTATAGTTCAAGTTTTTCTGCCTTAATTCACCACAGTACCGGTAATTACTCCAGATTTAAAAACGCACTGCACACAGATTGATGATCTTAAGGTAATGATTATCATCAAATGCCTTATTATTACTTCTGTGAACCTTTTAAGCACTGTAGTTGTTCATCAGCCTCTCTTTCTGCAAGATGGAGAAGCTCTTCTAATGTGCTTACGATGCAAACAGACTTTCTGACTGAGATAATTAGACTCTGGTCTTGTGACGCTGTGGGAGCTGTGAGGTTTTATTATCCGTGTGTGTGTGTATGTGATTGTGAATGTGTGAACAGGTTTGAGTTTAGAGCAAGTGGAATGTGGCTGACCAAACAACAATTCAACAATCTGACTCAACCACTGATCTTTATACACAGTAAATGACTGGATTGCTCATGATGTTGGTATTCCTTGTACATTCTTACAAAGCAAACGTCATAAACATTTAAATGGTTATTTGTTTAAAGTTAGTAATTCCCCCTGTTTATTAAAAGTTACATGAATCTTCATTATAGTAGCGAATATCAGTTGATGGACAAGACACCTCAAGATTTGTATTACAAATGTCAAAATGATTCTTCTGAAATCTGAATATGTTTTGTAAGGCATGCGCATACAACTTAATTCTCCATGTACAGTTATTCACTGTGGTTATGTAATTATGTTGTGTTATATAATGTTGTTTCTATTCATACAGAAAATGTAAATGATTCAACAGTGTTTTCAACAACAGCATGTATTTTGAATCAGTAAAGATAACGACTTAACAAGGTTTACAAATAACACTTAATTCATATGCAAAGCCATAGAATTTGAGCTGACCTGTGGCTTTTTAACAAGTTCTCTAAGAGTCTGAAGTAGACGTTGGTCAACAAAAAGCCAGGAAATAATATACACGCTTCACTACATTTTGAGAAATAAAGCTGACTGCGTATGGATTTAAAGACATTAAGCTTTATGTCACTCCGAGCAAGATAAGGTAAACCTTCACAGTAAAAAAGATCAATAAGTTATGACAACATAGGTTTTTACATTGCTTTATCTCATCAAAATAAGCTAAGCAAAAAATTTTTACTCATTTTTTTTATTGTTTAATGGATTTTTAAGTAATTTCAACTTAAATTACATGTTGATTGTACTTAATTTAAGGCAGCATTCTTCTAATACAATATAGTGCAATAAAATAGTAGAGGCTTGTAATATTTGTGTAGTATGTATTGTAATATTTATTGAATATATTCGAATACGTTTCTGATAACAATCCCATTTATGTTCAAGCTTAATATTTCCTGGATAATTACATACATAAAGAAATCTATTTTGTGTTAGCTCAGTTACCTGTGCCGAAATCTTAATGATTTCTATATATCGCTTATCCTGCCAGAAAAGTCCCACTGATAAGCTGCAAATCGTGTCATTTTATGTCAAGGTTTTGGGTGTCGGTAGGGAATACCAATATGGCCACCAGAACACGTCACCGCTTGTTGGCAATGTAGAGCAATCCAGTCATGTATATAGATCAGTGGAATTAACCTGTGCATCTGGTTTTTTGTAAAGGGTTCCTGCCCTTGTTTTGAAGCTCAGGTCTCTCATACTTTATTTTCTTTATCAAAGTTAGGAATCCCTGTTGTTCTCTTGATAACTGGTTAGTTAATTCAGTCAGACAGGTTTCGTTTAGGACATTGGGGGAAGTGGTGTCATTGTGGTTTAGAACTGGATTGGTTTAGTCATGTGCTTTTTGTTGGCACAATTATTCCAGCTCAGCTGTATTATGTAGTATGCACTAAGAATGCGCTGTGTGAGTGTTTGTCTTGAATTTTGTCTCAAAAGGAAGGATTTAAATGCTGCTTAATCTGAGAACACACTAGAAACTTGAAGAATAAGACTTGACCCACATTACCACTACAATAACAATGCCAGATCAGAGGTTAAGGACATTGGATGTTATTCATGAAACATGAGCAGAACAATTTTCGGTCTAAATCGTAAATCTATTCTAAATTAATGAATACAGTTTAAACAAAAATAATTGTATGTATGATTTACACAGAAATTTGTTCTGCTCATGTTTCATGAATAAGGCCCATTGACTAACAGGTGAATTTTCCTGATTAAACAGGAAGTAATGTAATACAAGTAATGTTGCCATATCGAATTTGTGCAAGAAGTACAACACTCGTGCAATATTTTAAATGTTTTAAGTGCTAGCAGTTAGTGTGTTGAATGCTTTCAGAAGAGTTATGTTAAGAAAGTTATACAGAATCTATTTATTTCTCTCTCTCTGTAATACTACTGAATATTTTCTTTCACATTTTAACACAGTCACATGCATCACTGCTGTTACTAAATTATTTTAATCCAGGACTATTAACAGATATCATTATGAATGTGCGTGCTTTATTTTGTTGTTGTTTATTGGCCATAAAAAAGCATTGTAAAAAATGCAGTCAATACAGAGTAGATGCTTTTAACTACACGGTTGTGTATGACCTACAGTGGTTTCATTCCACAGTAGAGTGGAATTAACCGAGCCAATCAAAACAATGAACCAAATTACAAACAGCAATTGGTATTCTTTGGAATTCATCGGTTTAACATATGAATACTATGGTATATGAGTATGCCAATAATTACGTATCATGCTATAACCAACTGATACAATACAATGGGGCTGGGGCACACTGTGTGATAAAAGTGAATTTTATAACATTCTTTGATGCAGTCAAAGAATCAACTCTACCTGTCATTCTACAGCAATGTTTCTGAATCTTCATGGGCAGACTGTCCTCACAGTTTGTAGAAGAACCATTTAGGGATTGAAAATACATGATGATTAATGTTTTTATTTGAATAAATGCACAGTAGCCACATAGATGGCCAGTCCATGAACATTCGAGAGCTAGATGACTGTCTGTCTTCAACCGTAGTTGGACGCATGTATGAATATATGTATCTGCAATAGACTTCAGCAGATGATTTCACTAAATTAACACAATACAAGACGAATACGTCAGCTAACACAACGTTAAAAAGTTGTTACCATAAAAGTAAAAACATTAAAAAGTAGTAAGTACCATAGTAAAAAACAGTAATATTGAGTTCATATAAATAAAAACTCAATCCAACACATTCTCACCTGTGAAAGGTTATCCCATTTCTTTGGGAATTTAAATCTCTGCGGTTTCACAACCAGAAGCTGTGCAATGTTGTGGCAGCATTGATTCTTACTGAGAGTGATGACAGCTGACCGTTCCAAGAGGGCGGGTGCACCTACGTGTCTGGAACGGTCGAATGTGGCATCTACGTATACATATTGTAGGCCATTTAAAAGGATTTTCTATTTGGAACCAAGGATTTCAGCCACAAACCTCACTGTGTCTGATCATTGTAAAGCTCAGGTAATGCATACGATACGTCGTATCAGCAGCACCATTATACTCCTGGTTTTCTTTCATCTGATCACTGTGACAGCATATGGCCCTGCTGTATCTGAGCACCTGATGAACAGCAATCGAATTCTAAGGAATGGAATTCACTGCAGATTTCTTTTATTTTAAGAGTGAGCGTTGTGTAGGCACTATGATTGAATCTTAGATCGATTGATCTTTAGAATTGCTGTAGGGCAGGGGCTTGTGCTTAACTTGTTTTTCTGAATAACTTTTTATTTTCTTCATTACCCCCCTCTACCACAGATTTCTCCCTGACAAACAAAATGAACTTGGTTACATCATCCTCTCCATCTGTCTGTTTGTTTATGTCATGGAAATGTGGATGTAGATTTTAAGATCTTTGTCCTTTTCTTTCTTTATGTTTGTTTATTTGTTCTTTTCTTGTCATAATAACAGAAACTGGGGCTTTGTGCTGTAAATATTAGCGTGTGTGTGTGGTGATATTTTATTGGTATCTGACTCATCAGTGATGGCATTGCTCTATGGCCCTCTGGGAAACAAGAGGAATGAAGAAAATGAGGAAACAAGAGGAATGTTTAAAAACACATCCATCGTTCTTTCACTTCTCGCCTTCCTGTTTCCCACTTGTCATATTGATCCAGCAGTTGGACTGTTTATTCGGTGAAACATGGCCATTTGTTTCTGTCTCTATGAGAAATGTTGTGCTTGCACTATGTGTGTGGTGGTTGTTTGGTGTGCTTGTAATTTGATCCTAGTGATTCTTGAAAATTGACCGCAGGCATGATCATAACAGCTCACTAACCTCAACAGTTGACCTCTGACCGCTTTTTTTGTAGAAGAAGAATCCAATGAGACAACCATAGACACACCAATAGCAACAGCATCTGGATGAAATTTAGAAACTTCAGTGTAGTCACTGGATGTAACTCCAGTCCTTAAATGTTTTCAGCATCTGGAGGTTTATATTTTAAGTAGTCATGCTCAAAGGTTTAAATACCGCTTGCAGAATCTGCAAAATGTTAATTATTTTAACAAATAAGAGGGAGCATACAAAATGCATGTTATTTTTATTTAGTACTGTCCTGAAAAATATATTTTACATAAAAGATTCACGTATAAAAAAAATTCTGAATTTATAGAAGTGTGTCATTACCTGGATGATCCACAACTGTTTTTTTGTTTTGTTTTGTTTTAGTTGTTTGTGTCCCTTGTTCGTCATGAACAGTTAAACTGAAATCCCTTCGGTCCTGCAAATTCTTCTGTTTTCCAGCATCTTTTGTATATCTGAACCCTTTCCAACAGTGAGTGTATGATTTTGAGATCCATCTTTTCACTGAGGACAATTGAGGGACTCAAACATTTATTGAAAAAGTTCAAACATTCACTGATGCTCCAGAAGGAAACACGATGCATTAAGATGGGAGGGGGGTGAAAACTTTTTGAATTTGAAGATCAATGTAAATTGTACTTAATTTATCTTCCGGGAAACATGTTAGTATCTTCTTTTGCTTCCAAAGGGCAGTACTAGATGAAAAAAAAAGATATTTAAATCTTCATCCTGTTCAAAAGTTTTCACCCCCCGGCTCTTAATGCATCTTGTTTCCTTCTGGAGCATCAGTGAATGTTTCAACCTTTTGTAATAGTTGTGTTTGAGTCCTCAATTGACCTCTGTATGATTTTGAGATCCATCTTTTCACACTGTCACTGCTAGAGGGTTCAGATATGCAAACGATGCTTGAAAACTGAAGAATTTGCAGGACCTGAAGGATTTCTTTGAAGTACATTCGGCAGTTTAACTGTCGTGGATCATCCAGGTAACAACACAATATAAAAAATTAAGGGTATGTAAACTTTTGAATGGGGTCATTTTTATAAAATCAGCTATTTTTTCGTCTTGTGGACTATATGTAAACATCTTTAATGTAAAATATCTTATTCAGGACAGTATTAAATAAAATAAAAAAAAATTATATGATCCTTCTAATTTTGTTAAAATAATTAACATTTTGCAGATTCTGCAAGGGATTATGTAAACTTTTGAGCACGACTGTATGCCCTGACTGACAGTTGTTTCTCTTTCTTGTCTTTGTTTCAGATCCAGCCATACGATAAGATTAAGGTGAAGGGTATACCAGACAACATAGCGGACAGTCTGAATAAGCTGGTGGTTGTGAAGCTGAATGGAGGTCTGGGAACCAGCATGGGCTGCAAAGGGCCCAAGAGCCTGATTAGTGTCCGTAACGAGAATACCTTCCTGGATCTGACCGTCCAACAGATCGAGGTTTGTCACATGACACTGGCAGCTTGCAGTACTGTGTTTATAGTTTAATCCATGGAGGTCTATAATATCTTCCCATTCATCTCATTGAAAGTTGTTCAGCAGGGGCTAAAGTGGCCGTGCTAACAAGCCAAACATCGATCCCTTGATTTAAACATGTCTAGTTTATTTGTTTCCATGAAATAGAAAATTTCCTCTCTACAGTATATAATTTGCATTTTATTATGTAATCAGCTTTTGGCAAAAATAAATAAATGCATTTTTTCATTGCACATTTTGCAAGATAATGTCTTTCTAATATCCTTCTGTGTTTTTATCTGTAGATGACACACATTCAATTATTGTCTCTTGTAAATGAAAATAGGAGAGATTCTCAGATTTGAACCCAAAGAAATATAAATCACTCCAGCTGTGGAAAAAGCAGCAGCTGTCTGAGAGATTTGAAAGTGAGCAAATAGACCTCCACCCATAAGTCTTAAATCACAAACATATGTTTCTCTGTCTTTCCCTTTTCTTGCTCTCCTCATCTACAGCTGTAAAATACAGGCACATTCCTTAATTTATACAGAGCAAGCATTTTACAGCAACAGGCTCTGTGCTGGTTATTTTTCTCAATGCCATGGACTGTAGGTAGTGTGCATGAAAGAGAACTTAGGGTGAAACCGAAACAGAGAGGGCTGTGTTCTGGGCCAGAGGGAAAAAGATAGGGGCAGAATACTGAGCCCTGTGGGACGCCCTCGCTGAAGAACACTCAACTCAGTGTCTCTTCGGCAGACCATTTACCTGCCTCATGTCGTCAGATATCTTGCTCACTGAATAAGGCCTATTAGTACATGTAAATAGGTAATCTGTCCTTCTCCCACAGCAATACAGGCTGTCGTTTCTGTGCTTGGCAGGCCTTTAGCAAGCCCTTAGGCCAGTTTATACCATTTGGCTTCTCTTTGGCTAGGACTTATGGGCATACATTCATTACAGGAAACTGACCTAAAATCTGTCAACACATAACAGTTTCTGAAAGAGGATGATGCATAATATTTTGAGAACTTCGTAGTTATTTGGACAGGTACCATTGATACGGGGAAATTGTTTCAGACCACAAGCGCGAGCGGTGCATATTTTTTCCGACGTGCATGTTAATCAATGAGTGCATTCACACCGCGAGCAGGGGCGTGAGCAGCAGTGAATCGCGGGTTTTGCTGTGCTGCTCAAGCTCAATTAAAGTGAATGTGCACTTTTGATGGACAAAATAAATATGATTTCACACAAAAAATGCCTAAAATGCACATTATTTGCATGTCTAGTATGTTTTAACAAGAACTGGAGAACCAACCTACTGTATGTCAGAAAAGAAAATGAAGACTCCAAAATATTTATAGAAAATGTACCCATTTAAACTTGTTTTTATTATTCAGTTTGGGTAAAAGTATATGGTGTTTTATTTAAAAAAATATCTATAGAAAATAAATATTTGTGTGTGCTGTAAAGTGGTTAAAAAATGAAATCGGAATCGGCTAAAATTGGTATCGGCAGGTCAAACTTCGGAATCGGCCTAGAAAATTGTAATTGGTGCATCGCTATAATCTTTCTGATTGGCTGGTATCAAACACCATCACATAATCTGATGTTCACAGATGTTTTATTTATTTATTTCTACATTTTCCGTAGTATTGTCAATGGGTTCAATAACACATCCTGCAAAAAGGGGGCCTTGGCCAGAACCTAGTGGTATTTGGGGGGCCTTGTCATGGAAAAGTTTGGGAACCCCTGCCCTAGTATGATTGTAAAAAAAAAAAAAAAAAAAGTTTTAAACTTTTTATTGTGTGACTAAACTTCACAAGATAGTTTATGTATGTTTGTGCTAGGTTGAAATGCATCTGCTGGATTCATTTGGACACTCGTGCCTTTTTAGTAAAGGGTTTCTGTTAATTTATATTTGAAGAATTACTGCTGAAACTGGTGTCTAGGACTTAAACTTTGCTCCAAAAATGGGCATCTTTTTCTTTTTCTTTACCTACTCTGTGTTTATTGCAGTTCTGTAATAACTAATATTAGCCAATTCACCTGATAAATTATTGACCATGTTCATCACAACAGTGTAACTGTAGAGATTAGATAGGAGAGATGTCTATGCCCATCTGAGACCGTGTTTTATCAGCTTGACTCTGGTGTTAAAGATCAAACGTTTACAGTACTGCTGTCTAAATAATAACTTTTATTATTTAAAATGATCTATTATCCCTGCTAACAGAATGTGCTATGTGCAGAATGTAATAAACCTGCTAAAGTGTCTCAGACACTTTGAACCTCTCAAATGATTCAACCTGAAATATTATTAATGAGAGACATTGTGGGATCACAGTCATTATTGTTAGCTTACATGAGTTAACTTGCTTGATAATGTTTTTTAGTAAGTCAAACATTTTTTTCTTTGGTCTCTTCAGCACTTGAATAAAACCTATAATGCTGATGTTCCACTGGTCCTAATGAACTCTTTCAATACGGATGAAGACACCAAGAAGATCTTACAGAAATACACGCACCACAGGGTCAAGATACACACTTTCAACCAGAGCAGGTATTAACCTCCCTCCACACACACACACACACACACACACACACACACACACACACACACACACACACACACACACACACACACACACGTTTACCTGACATAAAATAGACTTACATTTATTTTTAAATAAAGCAAATTATAATAATACAAACCTAAACCTAAAAAATATAATTTTTAAAATAGAAATCTGTTTAATTTATTAAGGGATGTAATGCATATTTTTGAGAGGGCACCACTCGAGTTCAGTCGATTCAGTCTTCAATGTATTTTGTAGCTTACAGAAACAAACAAAGCATATAAGCACTGACACCGCAAGGCAAAGTGCACCTTATATCAGCACATTTTTTGAATCAGAGGCTGTTCTTTGGAGTCCTGCAAACCTAAGTCCTCCATCAGTACACTGAGTTTGGTCGATCAGTAAAAGTCAATTTAACGGAAGGAAACAAAATATATATATTTTGTAAAATGTTGGACTGATTCCCCCAGCACACAACAAATCGATGGTTCTCCACGAATCGCCTACGCTGTGTGACATATTTTGGCTTCGAAACTGAGAAATTCCCCAAAAGACGACAACTTTGGGGCACCATTTATTTTGCACCTACAATATTCTAAGATAAGAGTAAACTTATGGAGTCAATATAATGCCACATAGTTTTTCAAAAGAATAAAGTTTCGCAAAAGAAAATATGAAATTACGTTAGGTGTGATCCAGGCCTTAGGTAACTTTATAGTTACCTACGCAATGTGTAGAGTATCGGATTTCAATAAAACACGTTGTCAAATTAACTGAAAGGACAAATATTTGGAAGGATTATTCCTGCTTCCATAGACATCCATGTATATTTTACAAACTATACATGTGTATTTGCTAGTAGCCTATTTATCTGTATTTAAATGTCAGAAACATAAAAAACATTATATGATTAAAAACACTAAACAGTCCGTCTTTGGTACAGCTAAAGCACGAACGCAGATTTAAATTTAGAAGTAGGTCACGTGACGCACTGAACGTTCTAATCACACTAGTGTGATGATCATATGCTTCAAAGGGTTAACCAAATGTAAAAATATACATTTTTGTCGTTTGAAAGCTGCATTCAAATCCTTTTGGCAAAAAACTTTGATGGGGCTCGTGCCCCCTCGGTTTGAATGAGCATGCAACTGTATTTATACATAGTTTTTATATCTAGGGAAGGAAGGTTTTTTTGACTTCTCATAGAAAGTATTCTGAGTATAGCTAACTAAACACACAAACCACAGATATATACACAGGAATAATGTGACATTTATGTAGTTTGAGCACAAAATACCACTCAGCTGATGACCTCGCATTAGCGTCTAACATCTAACAAAAACGCATTTTGTCATTCAGGTTTTAGCACAGGATGAAAAAAGCTGAATTTCTTCACCTTCATAATGCATGCTGCTGACCCTTAGCCTGCAAACACTTAAAAAGTTTTGTAAAAACAAGTTAAAGATTGATGAGGTTTCTAAGCAATAATAGGGATACGTTAATATTTAATGGACTTGTCAGAGTTGAAATTTATCTCAGAGCTAACAACAGACACTCGTGGGATACGGTTACATATGTTATTTAGAATAGTGCACAAAAGACAGCACATACTCAGTCCCGGTTGAAGCTGAAGCTTGTGGAAGAGACAATGTGATGAAAGGAAGAGGAGGAGGATGAAGGCTACATAAAACGTCAGATGTTTTCCCTGGCTTCATTTGACCTGAATAAGCCTGAAATGCAGGAGCCAGAGAAGATTTTAGAGCCCCTCTGAAAACACATTTGCATAAGCAAAGCAGTGTATTTTTTGTGCTTATAAACATAAACAAGGCTTGTTTTTTCTTTCTGTAAAGAGGAAACACTTTTTGACACTGTGTTTGCATCTATTTTATCTATCCATTTAATCTATTTTATAACTTGTGGTTTTTAGTGATAACGCATAAATAAAGTTTTGACATGATAGTGATGATCATTTTCATATTATGGACAAGTGTTGTTTTAGTATTATTTGTATATTATTATTTATTCATATTTAGAATTATCTTTTAGTTCTTATTTTACTTAGTTTTGCTATGTGCTTTTGTCATTTCTTCTATATATATTTGGCTTTAAAAAATATTTTTATTTCAGTTTTAGTAACTTTTTAGTTTTAGTTGACAATAACAACATGGACGATAACAAATCCGATGCTCAGTATTACAAATCTATATTAGAAATTCAGACTACTTTCTCTGAATTTTCCAGGTATCCACGGATAAATAAGGAGTCTTTGTTGCCAGTCGCTACGGACATGGGTATGACAGGGGAGAATGCAGATGTGTGGTATCCACCTGGTCATGGTGACATTTACGCCAGCTTTTATAACTCTGGTCTGTTGGAGCAGCTCATCGCTGAAGGGAAGGAGTATATTTTTGTCTCCAACATCGATAACCTGGGCGCAACGGTAGACTTGTGTATATTGAATCACCTGGTGAGCCAGCCAAATGGCAAACGCTGTGAGTTTATCATGGAGGTCACAGACAAGACCAGAGCAGATGTGAAGGTGAGAGAACATTACTTGTGAGTGATATCGTACAGTAGTACAAAACAACAGTGTGACTTGTGTAACAAGAAATTCTCAGAACAGATATATTTTATTTTCTCCAAGCAATTAAATAATTAGCATTTACTTCTGTAGGGTTTTACATTTACATTCATTGGCTTGGGTAAAATATTTGTTCATGCATGTAAATAAATTCGATTTATTTGTGGGGAAACGAGGCTTATATTTGTTGTATTTTCTTTGAATGTTGCATGTTTTTGTTGTCTAGGGAGGTACGCTCATTCAGTATGATGGTAAGCTTCGGTTACTGGAGATCGCCCAGGTTCCCAAGGCTCATGTTGATGAATTCAAATCAGTGACCAAGTTTAAGATCTTCAACACCAACAACCTGTGGATCTCCCTTTCTGCCATACAGAGACTACAGGAACAGAATGACATGGACATGGAAATCATAGTAAACCCTAAGGTAGGAAAACTGTAAAAACTTTCAGAAACCGCAGCTTGTGTGGAAAATCAGGATGTTACAAATAATAAGTCTTATCTACATACTTTTCGTTTCAGTCGGAGTTAAATAATTTTGATTGATGAATCTGAACATAGTGTTTACATGATTCAGGTAGATGTGCGTGTTTATGTGCATTGGATTTTATTGCAAATCCAGTTCAAAATCAGATAAAGTGTTTACATGTCCTATCGAATTAATTAGAAACGGTTTAAACCACCCCTTACAATCAAATAGAATTTAAATTGGGTTTGGCCAATTCATTTCAATTGACATGGTTACATGTGACTTTTTTTTATTCTGAATGCAACTACTCCTATTACAGATGGATTATTAGGGTCCATAAATACTACTGTTTTTTTTAGCACCCCGCAAGTGTCTGCCAAATGCATAAATTAATGTAATGATAATAAAAGGACTATTTGAACAGCTATTAGACCAGATACTTGAATTTCTGTTTTTATATTTATTTTGAAGTTTTAATTTCCCTTGTCAAGTCTTCCTTTCCCACAATAGTAACTCTTAATTTAGTTGTAAAACACGATTTCTAGCTATGCACCAGAAATCTGTTTTATTTCCCTGGCCTTCCTCTTCTTTACACTACCACTTCTGAAACCCTAGGTGAGACCATGATTCATTTATCAGGGCACATGGGACCCTGTAACACTGTGCTTTAGCAGTCTACTTTGCAGAGTGTTTACTTCTGAATCAAACCCACTTACAAAACCCTTTACACCAGCGGTGTCCAGTCCTGCTCCTTGAGGGCCACACTGTCCTGCAGAGATCAGCTCCAATTCCAATTAAACACACCTGAACCAGCTAATCAAGGTCTTACTAGGCATACTAGAAACTTCCAGACAGGTGTGTTGAGGAAAATTGGAGCTAAACTCTGCAGGACAGCCCTCCAGCATGAGTTTGGACACCCCTGCTTTACATCAAGTGTGCCGCACAAGTCCTGAAAAGTGAAGCCAAAGCATTTTGATCGCCCCCTGGTGACTGGCTGAAGTATAGGTCATAAGCCCCGCCCTCTCCATATAATCGAATGGGACACGACCCAAAGTAAGAAATCCAATTACACTTCAAATAATTTTTTGCAAGGATGGTTTCTGTAATTTTTAGTGTTAATTTTTCTAATAAGTTTGGGTTTAGTTATATATAGATATAGATATTTATTATTATATAATAGATATTTGATGCTATAAAAACAGGGTGTAACATCATGAATAACAGCTGGGCTTGCGATTGAGTTTGAGGAAGCAGAAGTATGGGCAGGACCTTCATACCTTCATACCGGGTCCACCTCAGGATCATTACCATAGGACCATAGGACCATAGGATCGGGCTCCGAATGACAATCTGCAATAACTGTTTCTGGGATATTTTGGCTATATTTTTCTACAGTGGAAGGAAGTGGAGACGTGTTGTCCATCTTTATTTAACAGTCTATTCTTTACACAAGCACTTTAACAAGCTAATGTTGTGGAGACTGTGTTTGAGCATCTGTTTTATACCATCCCCAATATCTGATTTGAGTAGAGAATCATTTGGGATCTAGTTTGAGCCGAGGCTTCAGAGTGTGATCAGGGTTTTACAACTGACATTAAAAAGTACATTTATAAACTATTTCATTTGGGTTTTCTGTTCTCAGTGTATCACAGGAGACTAAAGAATTGAAAGGTAACCATAAGATGAGGTGTGTTTTTGTGCGTGTTTTTACATAGTTATATTTTGGGGAATTTTTTTTTTTAGAAGTGAGCAAAAAAAAAAAAACTCCTTTTGTTTTGAGGACATACAGGGACCTCATCAATTGGAAAAACTATTGATATACTGTACATAAAATTTTCACTATCACTGTGTCCAAACCAAACGCAATACAGAATTTCCAGTTTACAAGTGACAAGTAATTTGTCTCTCCACACATGAAGCTGTTTAAGACAGAAAAGGTTTGCGTCTGGTTATGACACAGTATAGGCTAAACATGCAAAGTGGGTAGTGTGTAATAATTATAATTTGCAATGCATTCTATAAAATCAATAGAATTCTATGATTTGTGCTCCTTTAGATAACCAATTAAGTGTGTGTCTTTGTGAAGTAGTACACAGTTCAGCAGAGTTTTGTATTGTAGCACAATTTCTCCCCCTGAGGCCCAGGTAGAAGTCTGTTCTAATCTAGATAGTCTATTCTAGATTTATTTACACCCAATCCCCACCCACTTCTGTTCCTGTCAACCTTACGCTTTTTATGCCTGTGTGATACCAAGATCACCTTAACTGCAGTGCTTGCAGTGATACCTCTCACTTCTTCACTGCCATTTACATGGTTACTTGACAAATAACATGAATATGAACATGAAATGAAAATTCACCCTACATGTTTTCTAAATGCATGCTATCGATCTTATTGTGAATGATTCGTCCATGCATATGTTTTATTTTTCACAATGTAATTTTTTAATGAAAATGTCATAACTGGAGTGACAACTGGTGATGTACACTGTACAGTATGCTCGACTTCTCCACTCATTTAGTTCGATTAATGGATACAACCAAGTCCCCACCCTACAGTTTTGTTTTTTTTGTTAGTTTTTTCAATAATCCGTTTAAGGTTTAAAAAACATTTTAGGTCCAATTTTATGCCCAGGTGGGTATTAGAGTACTGGTACACTGAATTTTTGAACCTACATTATGAATATAATGTTTTAAGAGAATTACAAAACTGTTGTTTAAAATCTTTCTCTTTCTCTCTCTCAGACTATAGACGGGGGTCTGAATGTCATTCAGCTAGAGACTGCGGTGGGTGCAGCCATCAAGTGCTTTGATAATGCCTTGGGCATTAACGTGCCTCGCAGCCGCTTCCTGCCTGTCAAAACCACATCTGACCTCCTACTGGTTATGTCCAATCTGTACAGCCTGGAGGCAGGGTCTCTGACCATGAGCGAGAGGCGCGAGTTTCCCACAACTCCTCACGTCAAACTGGGCAGCTCTTTTACCAAGGTACCGCACCTAATGAAGCATTCACAACAAATGATCCATTCAAAACACATGGTGTTCCTCTCACACTAGTACACAGTGTGTAGGCACGATCACATTACCAATGTGACATTACCAGGTCTGCCAGGCAGAAACCCACTAAGATTTGAAAACAAGGACATCCTCATGATCTCAGCTTTTGTTTCTCTAAAGAACAATTACTCTCAATTAATACTTAGCAAGCCTTGATCCAGTTCTCTCTTGTCTTTCAGGTTCAGGAATATATCTCACGATTCGAGAGCATTCCAGACATGCTAGAGCTGGATCACCTGACGGTGTCTGGTGATGTGACCTTCGGAAAGCACGTCTCACTGAAGGTAATAGGAAGGAACATCTTAAATTCTGCAATCAGACATTTTTGCAGGATGTTGCACAGTCTGATTATTCATCTGTCCTCTCCAGGGAACAGTCATTATCATAGCCAACCATGGAGACCGAATCGACATTCCGGCTGGCTCTATGCTGGAAAACAAAATAGTGTCCGGAAACCTTCGGATCCTGGACCACTGAAGCCTTTGTGTCATGTGACCTGGATGCATAATCACGTGACTGATCCACACCTGCCACTGTCCTCATCACCATAACCAAACAACCACGGAGACAGAATCAACATTCCGGCCAGTTCCATGATGGAAAATAAAAGACAGCACTTCTGTGACTAGGATGCCAAATCACATGACCAACCCACACCTGCCACTCTCAGAGCCTCCATCAATGGTGCAATGGAACGCAGCACACAGCGCCACAGACACCATACAACTTCCACATTATTCCAGAGACATTAGTTTTGTTGTAGTATGTGTGTGTTTTTCCTTTAGTGGTTCTCAAATGTAATGTGTAACACAAGTCTTTTTATTGTGTTTTGTTTTCGTTTTTTACTCTGAGAATTCAGTATTTCTCTTGTTGGATCTATGGCATCGCAAACTGACCCTTCAGGATCAGCTCTTCTACTTGCTCGAAAATGTGAAATAAAAAAAATGCAAAGCAATAAGCGTTCTGCGACAGTGAAGGCTGATGGTTCCGTCTTTGTGTTCTAGAACCTGTTCTAGATTCAGAAAGTTCTATGGAACTAAATAAAGTGCAATATGTAACAGAACACTAGCAGTGAATATATCTTCATTTCTGCTCAAGGTGGATTTCAGAGAAACTCCCTGGAAATTAAACACACATGCTTGTTATCGACAGTAAATAATGAACTGGAATAAGGAAGCGAGGGAACAGGTATGTGCACGAGGAAAGGAAAGAAAGTAAAAAGAGCGTCTAACATTGCAGCAGTGTTTAAGGGCTCTACACAAGGCCTCCCAGACTCCCTGGAGGCAGGAGGTTATTGTGTTCCACTGGTCTGTTAATGCGAAAGCAGCCAAGCATTAAACCTGCTTTTAATAACCTGCACACGGAGCAGGAAACACACACACACGTTGGTGATTTAGGATCAAAGAGGTCCTGAAATTGTATGTATACTATAGTATGAAACATGGGTATTCATTTTGAGATTTGCTAAAGATAAATTTAACAGTGCTATTAAATGATTGGTGTTCTTAAAGATTAACTTTAATGGAGCGTTAGATGACGGCAAAGGTAATTTAATTGTAAAAATAGGGAAATGAGCCATTTAAATGTCCAACTTACAATACCGATGCATTTAAAAAAAATCCACTTTCATTTGTGTTATGAGTGTTTTGGATTGAAATCAGTTCCTGTCACATTAACAGAACCACATGGGGATAAATGTTTTTTTGGCGAACACTGTATTAGTGTCACAAGATAAGCTCATTTAAAGCAAAAACAGGAAATAGGTCTTACAGATCCTGCTCTGATATAATAACCACACAGCTGCTTTCCAGAGTCTGGTGGTAGTAGTTAGTAGAGGTTTGTCAACCAGAAAAATCCCATGAATCCTTTGCACAGGAATGCACGAGACAAATTACCGCATTCAATAAATTAATCTTCAAATCAAATACCCTCTATTATTTAGAAGCGTGAATCTTTACTGGCATTATGATTCAAGTGCATTCTCAATGTATCTCAATGAATGTTGTCCTTTTTTATCAATACATATAGGGGTTAGTGTTTCAGTAGTCATTAATAATACCAGTGAATATAACAATTCTCAATACAAATGTATATAATAAAGATGAACCATGAAACAAAATGAACACTTTTTTTAACCATTTAACTATTTTAAATATTTAATTCAGTTGTAAAATGTAATAATGTATAAAAGTACTTTGTTTTTAAACAGTAGCATCAAAATATTCAAGTAAAAAGCCAATGATAAAAAATAAAAAAAAACATTACAAGCAATGTGCTTTCATCATCTAGGGGTGATTTGGGTATTAAGTTATTTTTCCCTTTTTGCATCACACTTCGGTGAAATGTGTTGCTTATTATCATAATAGTGATGGGCTAATATTATTAATGTTGACATGTAAAAACATACCACATAGAATAAATCAAATGCAAAAACATCCTAATTCAACTGCCACTGTCATTGTTCACAATGCTGCTCCAATAATAACAATCCGACTGAAATCAATATCCACTGAGAACACCTCTGAACACACACTGTTAACTCAGCATGACTATATGGGACTTTCATGATCTTGTTTCAGGTCAGTAATGAGGGTTATGGGGACAATTAACCTCAAATGCCATGCCGACATGTTAAATGATTTTGCTTTAGGGGCTCATAACAAACGAAAGCAAAGAAAGAGTATAAAGATGATTAAGTAGACTAAGAGAAACTTCTGCTGTCCTTGCTACTAATCTATTTACAGAGGTTAAATTATTTGCAAATAAATTAGTACAGTAAATACAGAATTTAATTTGAAATCAAGAGTGAAAGATTAGGCTATACATATTTCATCTTTTTCCATTCATTTGTATGCACTATAAAGTTTCCTGAGGCGCTTAGTGAAACAGGCCTGTTTAAGGGAGGTTTGGAAAAGCATCCATGTTTCAAAAAGTAATCCAGTTTGGGGTTTTATATGTTGGCTCGTTATACTTAAGACATTACATAGCTAAGCTTCTTGATGCAGATTTTAATCTCATTTTACGGGTTGTCTCTTAAGTAGCACAGTCAAAAAATAGGTGGGAGTTTGGGTTGTACTCACATCTGCGTTGATCCATCACACACTCTGCTGTTGTAGTACTGTATATCCCTGAAGGACGTCACATGACTTGATTTTGGCTGCTGCCCTCATTCTGCTGGCGGAGAGGCCACTTATGTAAGTAAGTACAGACCTATCAAAAAAGGCTCTTTGGTGAGAAACTTGAGCTTTGCTCTGCTATTCCAGACTTTCTTGACTATGTTCTGCCTCAACAGATTATAATGCCAGAAAATCCACCGTCTGATCTGGGGTCAGCTGAACTAGATACCACCTCCCCATCCAGACTACATGTTGGAATATTTTTATTCAAGTACTCTGACATACAAATCTCTTATATACTAGTCAAGAAAGTCTCATTTAGACTGGAAGTTTTTCTACAACTTTGTGGACATAGGACGTCTTTTTTATTTCGCCACCTTGTGGCCACCCTGTTGCAAAGTGCTTTCACACCAGAAGGCAAGGAGAGTTTAAAGGTAGAGTTGGTGATTTGTTTTATAAACACTTTTTGATATAACCTACTGGTTAAAAATATCTTCACATTCTGATAGTAATCAATAAAAGAAGTGGTGTATATTAAAACATGTGCATAGCCAACACAGGACCAAAAATAAATGCTCGTCCAATCATTGCATTGGGTCTGACTCTGAACACAAAAAAACGGCCACAAAGAAACAGCAACCGCATTTTACAGTTCCCCCTGAACCAAAACAACGAGCTTATGTTGCGTTCAACCGTAATTACGAGACGTTCTACGTCTAACGTTACCTGACAGTGGCGATTCGCGAAGCTACGAGTGGGCCTGGGTCCACCCACTTTGAATTGTGGCCCACCCAATAGTTGGTAATTTTCCAAAAACATGTATGAAATAATTGAATAAGCGATACTAATTGTAATAAACGTATTATCACACTTTATAAATATTCAGATAATTTATTAAGCGATATGCTTTTAAAGGGACAAATTTGGTTAAATTTACTTAACGTTAAGTTACCCAAGCTTGACCAAAATAATTTTTCAACTGTTTTACATCACCTTATGATTGCACAACATTGTATTTTAAGTTTGTTTTCTACATTTGATCTCTCTAATAACATTTATGTTAAACAGTATTATACGTGCAGTGTTATATTGTTCTTTTTACAACAGTTCAATAAACAATAAGTTAATATTGAGCAACTTACATTTTACATGCTCCGCCCGTGAACACCTCACGAAGCCACAGCAGAATTAACCGTTGCGCGTCCCCCGAGGAAAAAACAGTCGAATTCGGGAAAGCATCAAGGCAAGGCACGTCCAGAGAATGTCTAATAAGGGCACGTCCGAGAGATATGTTACTTCCTGTCTCCTGGGATACCTTGACCTTCATCGGATCGATTTTTGATATTCGTTGATATATATTGATATCCCATATTCCTGTTTTCCATTCTGTAACAGTTGAGCTAAAAAATAAAAATAAAATAAAAAGTAAAGATGGCGTCTGAAAGTTGCGGTTGGTAAGTTAGTACGTAAATTATTAGTAATGTAATTTTTTGCCCAACGTTTTCCACTTCTGATGTTATTTCAAACGAGAAAATAGTATTGTAGTAATTAAATATTTGCTTAGTTATTATCAGCAAAGCTTGCTCTATTTTGCTCCGAAATCTGTCCGAAATCAGTTTCGCTCATGCGCAAACGCTGCCTACAAAGTCATTGCAGTGACTCAGCGAGGGCCGTGCCCTTTACTTTCTTTTTTTAAACTAATCAGCTGAATGAATGGTTGAATGAATTACTCGTAATTCACAAAATTATTACTTTCATAAAGAGTCACACAGACTGACAGAAGACGCAAATAAAAAACTAAAAAACCTTAGTGATTTAAATTGTGAACAGTAAACCAACTTCTTTAACAGGAACTTGGGAGTCAGTGTAGGTGAAGTTTGTTTATATATGAATTAACCACTATTCATTTTGTGATTTCAGAAATGTAAAGAACTATGTTTAAAAAACAATATTGAGATGGAAAATATAAAAATATATATATCATGGAACTTGTATATTATAGGCTATAGAAGATGATCTTGGCCTCATGTGACCATGAGAGAAAAACTTAACACCCACACATACTGAACATGCTTTTTAAGATTTTATTTGTTTAAAGTTGGTACAAAATGGTAGATCAGAAACATTCTCAGCACTTGCCTTTATGCATTCTGATTTTTCAGAACACAGGGACACACTCTCTCTCACGCACACATACATACACTAAGATCAAGCAGACCAGTTAGACCAAAGTGACATACGACATGTCAAAGAACTCAAACAAATAAACAGAAAATGAAAAAAGCCCTTTACACGCCGTCTCTACAGAGACAAACGAGCGATGCCCTTTAAAAAGTCAAATGTGTCTAACAAATCTGTGTTTGTTTAATACTTAGAAAAACACTCACACAGGAGGAGATGGAGGAAAATTACTTTGCTATTGAAGCATCCTCAAATTGGGGGGGGGGGGGGGGGGGGGGGGGGGGGCTAAGCACAGGAGAAGAGCTAATATGTCAGTGGCGGGATCAAGCTTCATAGTCGCTCGTAGCACTTTTAGCAGAGTGTGGTCTAGATCTCCCCACACGCAACAGACCCCAGATCAGCTGTCTGGATCTGAAATACTTCATGAACACATGCCCTGGTGGTAAAGATGGAGGAAACTCCCTGAGGTGAAAACTGCACCAGTATGCCGTGTCTGGGTGCTGTTCAGAACAGCAGGAACTGAACAATCTCTGGAAGTCGAGCCTGAACTTCTCTGGCAGAGAATCCACTTCACAGTCCTGGGATTCTCAACCTTTCAGACTCAACGAATGCTCTCCAGATTCTTACACGTAACACAGTACAGCACATTTAACATTCGCACCGTACATACGACAGCATGTACTACATGAAATCAAAGTCAAAAACATCATTACACAAATTCAAATATATTAGGGTACTCAGACACACATATACATACACATAGAGGTTCATTCATTGAGGGGACCTAAAATTTGTCGAAAGAATAGAAGAAAAAATAAACACTATCATCCCAAATACATATCAAAGAACAAAAAAAATATGTTGTTTAGAAGAATGTTACAGCTGCGCTTTTCCATAGAATGGAAGTGGATGGAGAACAAGGGCTGTTGTGATAGCTTTGTGAGAAATAGACTGACTTAAGTTATTGACTGAAAAACATCATTGTCCACTTCAATTGTATGGAAAAGAGAAGCTTGGGCTGCTATATGAATCTCCTTTCGTGTTCCACATAGTGAGAAAGTCATTTGGGTTTTAAAAAAAACATTATTAAAATGTTTGGGGTCAGTAAGACATTTGAATTTGTCTGTTTTCTAAAACACAGTAAAGCAATAATATTGTGATATTGTTTTCCATTTTAGTAAATTGTAAAATGTAATTTATTCATGTGATAGGAAAGCTACTTAGTTTTCAGCATCATTACTCCATTCTTCAGTTTCACGTGATCCTTCAGAAATCATTCTAATATGGTGCCCAAAAACATTGGTTATAATTGTCCATTTTTAAAACAGTTGTGCTGCTTCATATTTTTGTCAAAACTATAGATTTCTTTGATGAATAGTTAAAAAGAACAGCATTTATTTAAAAAATAAAAACAATTATAAAGGTCTTTAATGTCACTTTTGATCAATTTGTGTCCTTGCTGAACAGTTAATTTTTTTTAAATCTTACTAACCCCAAACCTTTTTGAACGGTAGTTTAAGCATGAACTATTTCTTTAGTTCCTTCCACATGGGGGGACTGTCATTCATTTTAGAAATAAAATTTTTAATATATTTTTTAAACTGAACAAGGAGCAAATGACAATTTCTGCTTCAAGTTCCCAGTAGCTGTTGGGAAAACAAATCACATCTCAGTATGACCAGAGTAGAAAAGCAAATAAGAAACATGAAAAAAAAAGATTGCTGCTTTTTGCACAAAGGATGGAAATTATTTCCCAATGTTCACAAAATATCCAAATACGGGTGGGACTAAACTCATCTAAACAGAAAAGGCTCAAACAGAAAACAGGGACCTTACGAACACTCTTATGAACAACACATTTCAGCAAACACTCGCTGACTACAGTGTCGCTGACAGGGCATGTGGTTTTGGCCTGTGCTTGAAGGGAGGTGAACATTTTTAGGCCTCTGGAGCTTTCTGGAGTTCAGCAAGAACGTTTCTCTGAGCATGACCTTGTTAGTTCACTATTACAGAGAAGATTTCACTCACATAATCATATGTAGCCTATTTAAATGAGAACAAATGAGGGAAAATCTGAACGCTAACGAATGCTACAAGTGGAAGAGACTTACAATAAAGACGGAGGAACAGAAAACAAAAAACAGCTACATAGAACATAACTCCCCAAAAACACCTATACATTTTTTTCTTTGATAAACATCGAGTGTATAAATAAAAAAAACTTTAAGTATTTATTTAAGTTAGACATATATGGAAAAAGGTTATCTGTAATCTATATGTAGTTGCTTTGTGAAATGATGTGAATTATTGAATGAATTGAGTACTCGTCATAAACATACATGGATGGTGTATTGCCTCTCTAATGCGGAGTAAATAAACACTGTACATGCCACCATCTGTAATGGCCACGCTTACTACTTCAAATGACAAGCAGAGCCACCCAATCCGATTTCTCAAACGTGGGTGTGCATATGCTCTGCTGTTCTGAAGAGGTCTATTCTTTCTTTTTCTTTCTTTTTTTTTGCTTTTATTATTTTATTTGAAAATATATATTTGTTTTTCTCTGTATTTGAAAAAAGCATTATAAAGGTCACTTACAAACCAGAAAGGGAGGGAAGAAAACAGTCTGAGACCGCAGAAAATGTCATCTTTATAAAATCAAATTATAGAAACAACAGAAAGAAACGCCTGACTAATGTTTGTCAAATGGGGTTACTGGGGCAAAAGGTCATAGGCAGGTGTGTTTAGTCCACGGGCCCCTGGAAGATCAGTCTGATGTATCCCTGTTCACCGTTGAGCTGCTGGGCACAGAAAGGACATGCGGCATGGAAGGTGTGCGTTCCGTGAGGAAGAGGGATTTGACTCCAAAATGCAGCTGTTTTTTCTGAGCACACGTGGCCGCACGGGCTGAATCCATGAGTTGGAGGGGCTGCATCTAGATAAAACCCTGCCTCACAGCCCAGCCACAGCGGCACGTATGGTCCGCGAGCGCGACACATGGGACATTCCCGCTCCCGGCCCTCCCTTCCGTCACGTTCTGCGTCTCGGTTGCCCCAGTTGTGGTAGCCGTGAACGTGGCCGCAGTTTAGGTAGACCCAGGGCTGCTTCTCGTCCACGATGTCCTTCCTCCGCATGCTGGGGAAGGCGAGAGTGTTGAAACCTACGGGACACTGGGGACGAGCGGCATTCAGCTCTTGCCGGAGCGCCTCCAGGTGTTTGACGGTGGGGGTGCGGGAAAGCCCTTCAGCGGTACGCCACAAGAGAGTCGCTCCACAGAGATCGATCAAAGAGCCGTCCACCAACTCTTGAGTCTCATTGTCCACCTACAGAGAAAAAAAAAGATACCAAAAAAGAGGATTGAGTTATAAATAGAGCCCATATTTATGCCTTTAACACAAAACAAATCAAAGGCAGATCTTATCAGCAATGCTGTACTGCAAAGTTTGCCTGCAGGGGGCAGTAAAGCCCCACCACTATCCATACAGTAATGATTCATTCTTGATAAGCAGCAAAAATAATAATAATAATAATCTAACCATTTACTGCTTAAGACATCTGTCAGTGTGATGTCACAGACATAAATGTGCAAAATACACACCCTATGATCCACACATTCAACCTGGAGTCACAATTCATGGTTGCGACATATTTCACAGAGCCGCCCTTGATCAGCCTTTAGTTTGTCCTTCGCTATACTGCATTAGCCACACCTCACACACACACTTGCACAGCTGTATGAACACCATGTGTGTGAACTGTGCAGTGTCCGTGTCTGAGCTGTGTTGTGTGAAGGACACTGAGTGCAAGTGCAAATACGACACAGTTTTGTATTCGAGCAAGTGCGTATGTGTGCATATAATATGTTGCTCTCAACATTTAAAGGTCACATTTCACATGTTCTGCAAACAGTATTATTTTAATAATAATAATAATAATAATAGTGTCCAAATGAGGAAATACTAGAAATGATAGGAATAAAAAAAAACATGAAACAAGAATACAATAATTATAATTGTAATAAATAATTCTAAATAGATTATGTATAATCTTATAAATTTTATAACATAACACATTTATACATCTATAATAAAAGTTTTATAACAATGTCTTTAAAAAGTTTTTACCTTTGATCAATTTAACCCATCCTTGCTCAAAAAAATTATTAATTTCTTTAAAAACATCTTAATGACCTCCAACTTTAGAACAGTAGTGTACATTATTATTGCCAAGTAAAAAAAGTTAATCTACAACTCAAATGTACAAAAAAACATCTAATTTTTGTACACTAACTTGGGTTAAATGCAGAGGACAAATTCTTAGTATGGGTTACCATACTTGACCTTCACGTCTAAGCAAAAAAACAACAACACTAGAATCTGCTTGAGAACTTTATGTATTGAATGGTCGAATTATAACTAGTGGTGCACACTGGAGGCACACAAAAAAATCAAATCCTGCATGTGTTCAGAACTAAAAGTGCCCACTGGAAAATTGTGATAAATGTCCTAACTTCTGAACTACTTGACTGTTTCCCCAGCATCAGGCCAGAGTCTGAGCAGTTGGGCTTGAACCTGATCTGTTCTGAGCCAGTAAACCCAAACGTCTCTCCACAGCAGCACAGTTGAGCAGTGTTTGCCCAGCACTGAGGCAGCATTAGATCCATGTTTAGCCAGCATTGAGCCATCAGCAGGACTCCTCAAGAGCAGGACATGAACAGCAATCAGGAGCGTGTTTGTTCTGCCCATGACAACCCAGATTAATGGGGCGCCTCTGAGCCTCTGGACTGTGAGTGCATGCGAATCAGAGAGAGTGTTTGAGTTGTGCACCAAGAATACATAATGCGTTCCTCAATGTGGCCAAACACATCATGGGCCCCGTACATATCTAGGAGTCTTTACAAGGCCTATATTTGTCCAGATAACAACTAAAGATAATAACTTGTCATGAGCATGGAAAGTGTTGAAAGCGGTAGTTCTCATTGGGCCTCCGGTTTGACGCACTTAACAAATCAACTTCAGATCATCTTACAGATTGTGTTACACCGAACAGGGCAAAACCGTCTCGCCTGGGCCGTTACTGTGGCAACAGCGTCCCAGAGCAACCGGTCAAGGGCACCAGAGCGCTCCAACGTCCTGTCTTGCAGGGAACCATATGATTGTTTAACACAGCTTCAATTTCAGAATCCCATTTGACATCGCATTACAGCTTCCACAAATGCTGCTTCATAAACACTAGCTGATATTTATGGTCTTATGATTTGAAACGAGTATGTCTCCAATAGGGCTGGGCAGCATGATGGCACTATATATATACCTTGTGGCAGTAGAAATGTGTCAGCTGGTAGGAATTATGCTATACCATTTAACTACGATACCTTGTGGTAAGATTTATTTATTTATTTTTTAAACACTAATTTACTGGATCATCAAAAATAGGAGCACTGACCATTTTCCCTCGCTGCTGAGCCGAACGAGTCTCTCTCAGTGTGAACACGTTTCCGCACACCGAAATTTCTCTCCACACGCCTGGTTTGGAGTCCTCGGTGAAACCGTGACGAGGATGCATTACTAACACACCATTAGTAGTCAGACCGTCCATCTGTCCTTCCGATGTCTTCCACTTTGCTGCTTTCTCCTGTAAGAACAAAAAATAGAATTTTATTTAAATAATTAAAAGAATTCACCTGAAAAGGACATTTCTGTAATTTTTTACATGACGTTCCATTCCAACATTGGGGACCATTGACTTTTATTGTATGGACACAAAGAAAAAAAACTACTGAGATATTTCTCAAAATATCTTCCATGTTCCACAGAAGAAGAAAAGTTTGGAACAACATGAGTAGATGACAAAATTTGTATTCTTGTGTTAACAATCACTTAAAAAAACATTATGATACAAGTTTTTGATTTAATGAACCTCAGTGATATTAACATTTCTGTGATTTAGAAGTTCTTTGTTAAGTAGACAATACAACATTCAAATCAATTCATGATGTTGATAACTGATTTCAGAAAGAGGCTACCAGTGCATTTAAATCTATTCTGATTCCAAATCGGTTTTCATTAGAGATTTAGATATATTGGGTCTTCAGATGTTAACGCTGTTCAAAAGTAGTGCCAGTTTCTCATGCCCTGTCCTCTTTATATAAGCTCAAGTCACATTTTCTCGCTCTCTCACCCCAAGGAAGATGTTCTTGGAGGAGTCGAATCCGGCGGCATAGATGCGGGCGGTGTAAGGGGGCGTTCGCTGACACATGATCCGGCATGCGAAGCGAGATATGGTGCTCTGAACTGTCTGAGTGTCAGAGTTACTCTGACTCCCGGGAACCGTGTCGGTCACCACAAAATCTATAGGACTCTCAGTTGAGCGGCCAATCTGAGATGCAGAGAGAGATTAAACATCAAACACTGCAGACAAATTTGTAACCTTGCATCACTGTACACATTTACAGAAACACTAGGAGATACACAATCAAAGCAGATGATAGTGACACCTCTTTTCTGCCTAGTGACAGCATTAATTCAGGATGACATTTTGAGCAGTGAGATTAATAGACGCTTTTGTACACAGTCCAAGACGAAGTGCAAAAAGGACAGCGGAGATCAGTCAACAGTGAGTCTGTACCTGAAACATGTCTGTATTGCTGTCTTGAGTGTACTCCACCACCACCGTCTGTACTCGGGACAACGTGTAGGAAATACTGTGCTGATCCTTGTTACTTATGGCCTAAGGAAACAGAAAGAGAGATGCTAAAATAACATGCTGAAGGCAAGATACAAATGCCCCAAAAAATCAGCACTTAACCACTAAAAAATGACTACAATAAAACAAATTAACTAAATAAACCCACTGCCATAAACAAATAAATAATAAAGAAAATGCTTTAGGCCATAACAATAACTAAAATTATTTCATAACAATTTATACATTTTTAAGATACAATCATATATGTTTAATAATACAATATTGTAATATTTTATTACATATAAATAATAATTTATCAATATATATATAAAATATATGTTTATAGACACACAACACGGTTTGCAGATTTGGGGGGGGAAATTCATTCAGCCAGCAAAAGTTCATTGGGCAGTCTAATAGAGTCTAGCAGACTGTGGAAACAGGCTGAGAGCTGTTTGTGAGTATGTGTGTAAATGTGTGTGTTTGTGAGGTAGCCACAGAGGGGTCATTCATGAGCTCAACAGTATCCAGATGTGCAAGTGGACACACCTTGTTCCATTACAGCTCAAACCCACCTAGTGTTTTAATTCAAAACTTAACCAGAACCAAAATGACACTGTAACTGCTGGTGTGTGTGTGTGTGTGTGTGTGTGTGTGTGTGTGTGTGTGTGTGTGTGTGTGTGTGTGTGTGTGTGTGTGTGTGTGTGTGTGTGTGTGTGTGTGTGTGTGTACCTTGGCCGCCTGCGGGGTGCAGGCTACGTGTACAGTGCTGGGTTTGACACCGTTGGATTTGGGTCTTTTTAAAAGTGCAAACCTGCTCTTCCTTCTGCCACGGTCCCCGTTGGGTAGAGAGCCATTATACCTGCAGAAAGAGAGGGAGTGAGAAATTCAACCGAAAAAACCTGCACACAACATTTACTCCACCTGTTGCCTGTGGCTGAATTGATGGTGGTGAACAAAACAGATACAAGCACTCACAAAAGCAGAAACAAACAAAAGCTCTACGGTAGATATTCAATCTAATGCTTTTCTACGGAAAAACAAACAACCATTTAGGTTGTTATCAGGAACTAACACCTAATCCCATAAATTCCACAAAAACAATTCCAGAGTCACAAAGTTCAAGATCCACTCTTCATTAATATATACACATCTATATTTATTTAGCTGTGATGACATACTGAACTTGCCAACCCCAAGGCAACAGTTTCTAGGTTACAAGGCTGAAAAAAGTTATGGAGGCGAACATGAACAGGGCAACCATGAGTCTGGATAACTATGATGACCAGTTAGTAACAACAGTGATACTTCATGTCACTTGCAATTTGGTGTTCCCACATTTATGTGGTCTGAAATTCAGTTCAAAATCTGATCTATGGAAATGTGTCTCAATCTGAATGGTGAGATCAGATTTCAAGTAGTTTCTTTTATAATTGAGGGCACAACATGCAAGCAAAAGTGCAGTAGTGTCCCCAACTGACCGAATTCACTCATTTATGCACCAGGGGCATTGACTATGTACAGAACGGTGAACAAGCAGCTTTATACACAACATAGTGTATATTTGTTTGTAATATAGTAGTGCATCTGGAAAGTTTGGGATCAGCAAGACTTTCAAAGTTTTTTAGAAGATATACACTCACCAAGGCTTCATTTATTTGATTAAAAAAAAAACTGTTAATATTTAACAATATTAATGTTTTTTACTATATAAAATGATGTTATTTTAATATATTTTCAAATGTATTTTATTCCTGTGACGGCAAAGCTGAATTCAGCATCATTACTCCAGTCTTCAGTGTCACATGATCCTTCAGAGATAAGATCATTCTAATGTCCAAGAAACATTTCCACATTGTCATTTACTATCTTATGGTGTAATGCGGACACATCTGTTGCCATTACAAAAGGAACCAATGGATGTAGCAAATAGATCTGATAATCAAAATTCAGTACTAAAGACCAAAGTGCAGTGTGAAGCCTATGTACATAAAGTATTATGAACACTGCACTTGCTGTGCATTGAGATTTCCTCTGTCGAGGTTTCCCCCCTTAGACCTCCCCCCACTTACTCACTGCCCAAGTGTGCTCCAGAAACAGCACACAGACACACACTGTTTGCAATGTGATGATGTAGTTCAAATGTTGTGTTTGGTATTGTGTGGGTTTGGGCTTTAAATGCACAGCAATGGACTTCATTAAGTCTCTGATTGTTTTAACATGAACTCCTTGAAGGCATGCACTGACGTTGTTGAGTGCATTCTCAACATATTTTGGCAAACCCACATTATCCCAATGTACTCTATAAACAAGCTGACCGATTGTGCTCATTTCTCCCGAGCCTTCCCTCATAAAACTACATTCTTTCTTATATGGAGATCAGAAAAGTGAAGACATCCACCAGGTGACATCTTCAACTTGAGCAAGTCTAAACAAAACACACCCTTACGACAGGGACTTTTTCTGTGATGATCTAAAGAACTGATGCATGGGGGAAAAAACAAAGTTGAAGAACAGTGAGTCAGCAAGAACCGGGAATTTCATGGATTGAAAACATGATGCATATACACACACAAGAAACGTGCTGGCCCTGGTTATTTCCGCAACTGCGACTTCCCATATACGGCCGCATTCCTTCAGAAAACACTCCGGGAACGACAGATAGAGGGAGGGAAACCCCCCCCCGGAGTGGTGAAGATGAAGGAAGTCTTTCAGTGTCAGCTGTTGCTGGGAGGAGAGAGTGAAACGCCGAGGGAAAACAAGGTGGTGGAGGAAAATGAGCCGCCTCATCAGGAGACTGACTCATGGAACAGTGTGTGGTCAGATGTAGGTTATAAGCTCAAGAGAGCTTTGTCAGAGCTAGAAGCTCAGTAACCAAACTTACATATCACAAATACCATTACCAAAACATTCAACAAAATTCATATCTGTCTCTACCAAGATGGAAAAACAGAACAAAACACCCACCAGTAGGGTTAAACAATTTGGGGGGAAATCTAATTGCTAAGCTTCTGTGTAAGAACAGAGTCGTGCTTCACTATGAAACAAGCAGCACAAATATTTATTTAATTGACGATTTCTGAATTCATGATTTCTTTTTTATTCCGATTAGTCATCCAGACCTGCACACAAGGTAGCTAAAACCATAGTTTAGCAGGAACACATTTAGATCAGCCATAACTCAACGCAATAATGGAGTTGAGTCCTCCATGCGCTTCAGGATGAGAATCTAATCCAATCCCTGACCTCTGAGAACATCTAATTAAAGTTAGCCTAAAACACAAAAAGCTCTTTTAGACACCAGTCGGTCATGTGATGGTATAGCGCAGCGTATCACATAGGAGGCTGTTCTGCAAATGAAAGTCAATGAAGTGCATTATGACACCCCAACACCACATTGAAAACCACTTTGTTTTCTAACTGAGGGCTCCATTGTTCCCTTAAACATGCATCACCCTCACATTTTGCCCACAATGACGTTACTAACAACAACACCAACCACCAAAAACCTCATGGCAGCTGACTTTTTTCAGAAACACAAGAAAAACAAGCATGCACATGCATAGTTGTCACTGAGCATGAGAAGCATTACAAACTATTAACTCTGGCATGACAGATGCCTCCTGATCCAGAGTCAAAGGTCGGAAGGCCTTACCCGAGCACAATGAGTTCTCCGTATTTGACTGGCACTTTGGTTGACGACGTGGAGATGTTTTCCTGGTCAGGGGAGAACATGGATGCAGTGTGTGTGGGGGAGGGGGTTCTTTCCGCTCCCAATGTGAACGCAACACCACCACACACACTCAGCTCTCAGCTCTGTCTCCTCTTCATCACCATCATCATCCTCATCATCACTACAACTGTACAAAACAGAGAAAGAAATCTGTAAGAAAACAGTTAAGTGGCTATTTTTGGTGAGTGCCTTTAGCTGGCATATCATTTAGGTTAGTAAACCACAGGAAGAAATTGTAAAATTGCACCAGGCACCACTTCTTAAGTGATGTTTGGTGGCCCATATTCTGCAGTCTTAACCTCACTTTTCCTTATTGTAACTTGACTTACAGTATGGCATGTACTCTTAGACATGAGATTTGCTAACAAGATCTAAAGGACAAACAGAAAAGATGGTGATCAGCTAAATGCAAACAAACTCTCAGACACAATCCATTGGAGCAATTTTTTCCTCACTTTTTCCAAAGTTCACCTCAGTCTGTATTTCATGTGAAACCTGGCCATATTGACCATCACACTAAACCGTGATTTGAGAGCATCATCCCTGAAAATTCAGACAGCGTGTGTTACTGAAGGAGGTCCTATCTGATCAGTATTATACTACAAAGGAGATAAAATATACGCAGGTTTGTTAAAATAATACCTAAATAGCTACCTGGCTATGGATTATCTATTAGCCTGCACAGCCATTCACACAAAGAACGATGACGTTAAAGATATAGTTCTAAAAATCAATCTAAATATAAAAGAATCCACATCACAAATATAATGATAACAGCATAGAAAAATTATACAATTGGAATCACTTTCAGAAAGTTTTTTTTTTTTTTCAGCTGATCGATGATAAAAACATTGATAGCCAATCAGAATCCATCCTACTTTAATAAAGAGCTTGAGCATATAAAGCGGCGACAAAACTGCTGTGCACATTTATAATAAACAACGATAGCGTCTGTTGGTGTGGATGGTTATATAATTATCTTTATAGTTATCGTTCTTGGTGTCGAACGGGCCTTAAGTGACGTCAGCAGAAACTGAAAGCTATTTCAGAAAAAAAAAAAAATGTAATTAAAGATTACAAAACAAACAATATTTTCTTTGGAAAACATGAACCAATGGGACCAGGGCCGTGTATTAAAAGGTTCAATATCTATGTTTTTTTTTATAACGTGCATTAAGGAATAATTCAAAATATAAACAAGAACGTGCAATTAATTACAAGACTTTAATTTTAATTTTTTTCCATGTTAGCTTTAACTTCGCTAATTTGTATATGGTGAGCTGTGTCTCTACATGTCCATCTTCTCATTCTTTGTCCCTAAACAGCGATGCCAGCAACTCTGGGGATTCGCACCCTCTTCCGTCCCTCCATCCAGAGAGTCTTCTTTTTCACACCTCCCTCCTTCCTCCCACAGCGATCCCTGTCCCACATACCAGACTGTTGCTATGGGCTTAAACTGTGTGTGTTACTGCTGGACCTCTTGCTTTAAGGGTGTAGTGGAGAATGTGGTCATACAGTCCCTGAATAATACTTTAACAAGGACTATGAGCGTTAATGGGCCACTGCACTAATAAATTCCTCACACTGATACAAAATCAACACCTGCCCTGTATACACAAATCCTGAAAACACCATCAAAGCATGTGGTCTACTCTAAATGACATACACAGCACATGAATTGCTAACAGGTGTTAGCCCGAGCTGTTAACTTCTCTTTTAACAGGGAAAAATGACCTTTAGAACAATTAAGGAGTGACAAAATGTCAGTGTTGCTTTTCAATTGTTCATCCGGTGCTCGCATCTAGCATCATTTTTAGGAAGAGTTTTCTAAAAACACGGCGCTCAAGTTAAAAGTAGTTTAGACCTTGTGTCTTTAGACCTTGCGTCAACCACACAAAAGCAGTACAAAGTGACTTACCACTGGAGCAGCCACGTGGCATATCATTCCTGAACTGTTTAACACAACGAAAGTGAGGTCATCAAGGAAATTTGCAACATGCTAGCATGACAGGGTTTGATTAGCCCTATAGCAATCACTTGAGTAAAAGTGATTCAATGTGCACAATAAATAACTTTATTGTATGCGCATATCATCTAAGAAACGCATTTAGAAAAAGCAGAATGGCTGGAGTGAGAAAAGAAGGTTGACTAATAATCTGCAGTCTTACAAGTGACCACATAACAGGAAGTCAATGCTGCTTACAGAGGAAAAGAAAGAGGTGTTATGGCAACACTACTCACGTCCCTTCCTACAGCAAAGGCAGAGACCATTTGTCACACTATTGTACCATGAAGTATAATAACAGCAGTTTCTTCCTGTTCTTAGAAATCACACCGTTTACGCACGACCCTTATACAGAGAGAGACAGAGAGAGACAGTGAGAGACAGTGAGAGACAGTGAGAGACAGTGAGAGACAGTGAGAGACAGTGAGAGAGAGAGAGAGAGAGAGAGAGAGAGAGAGAGAGAGAGAGAGAGAGAGAGAGAGAGAGAGAGAGAGAGAGAGAGAGAGAGAGAGAGAGAGAGAGAGAGAGAGAGAGAGAGAGAGAGAGAGAGAGAGAGAGAGAGAGAGAAAGCAAGAGAGTGCAAGGGAAAAAAAGGTAAAGACTCCCAAAGTACACATCAGATAAGAGCATTACACAACATTAACTGCAAGCCAACCTTCCCAAAGAGAGTACGAACCTGTATTAACTGTTCATTTGTATGTCTTAGGCCTGCAGATCCAGTAATATTAAGAGGACAAACCAGCTAACAATATTTACACAGCAAAACACACTTGATGATCTCTTTGTTGCAATTTTACACAACAGATCATTCTAAAACCACTGAAGTAATTTGTAGAAATGCAAAGTGGGAGAGAGAAAACGAAAGGAAACAGGAAGAAAAAAGATGATCTTTTATAAGGTCATCAGATTTATGTTTCACTCATGCATGCAGATTTTTCAGATATTTCACTCTTTCCTCCATCGCTCTCTCGGTTTCACACACAAAACCACCTCACAAAATCAGTCAAATAAAAACACTTTCGATATCTGCAAATCTCCTCATCTCACTGCGCAAAAGGGTTTCTATTTCATGAAACCCAAGTGAAACGGTTACATAAAGGGTCACATGGTTACAGTTTTACCTTACACACTAAATAACAATAGACAGACAGACAGACAGACAGACAGACACACACTAGTTATTAGTTCAGAGAGCTATTATACAGTCAGCATCTGTACCAGTACAGGACAGATGCACACCCTGTTTCACACACACCTGCTGTTTTTGTCCTGATTTGTCTCTCACGGCCTCTCTGTATAATGACCTGAAAAATAACCCGACCCCACGAGGAGTGAGACAGACCGGGTTAGCATTAAGCCTGAACAGAACTGCGACATGCAAACTCCTGATCAAAAAACTAAATCACCCACAAAACTAGGACTGTTGTCAACAGTTCTTTTGTTCGGTGTTGTTTCGGTGTTGGTGAGAAGAGAGAGTAGCCAGTACAAAATCTTCAGTATGCACAGAGATTCATTACTACGGCTCAGGTTGGCCTTAAGGCCCAGTAACCACGGCAGCTTGGCTTCATTTCCACAACTTTACGAGCGAGTTCTTTCGCATCTTCTTGAGCTCAAACTGTTTAAAATTGCTTGATTGTTTAAACTGTCAGGACCCAAAACACTTTTAAATAATAAACTTTCACTCTACGATGGTTAAACTTTGTTATTAATCTGTGAATCAAGTGCATTTCAAGTACAATCCCTATACTTGACATCGCACATCCTGCGATGTGACTATCGCGATATCGATGCTAAAATGATATATTGTGCAGCCCTAATTTATAGACCCATATACACAAACATATTTGCCGAGCCCGCACTGAAGGGAGGTCTGCAGCAGACTTCTTCCCGACAGTCAAAGCGGAAGACCGCAAATGTTTAGGGTGCCATTTGGGACAGGGCCTATGACTCAAATTGTCTTAGAACATGTACGCTAGCCACAACATAGCTTTGCATTTTACATTAAAGACAGCATGAACTGGAAATAGCAAATGTCTTTTCCTCCCTATTGTGACGCATCAGTGAAACGGCTTCTCGAATGAGAAAGAATGTAGGGTGGGATTTGACTTTCCATCAGGTATTGATTGGACCATTGTCTTTTGCTGCGATCTCAGGTAAGTGACAGGTTGCTGGAGGATAAAAAATAATGATGATGTCCATGGATAAATCAATAACATTCCATTAAAAATAAGAATTAACGATTTTGACTTCATGGTGACTGTCTGAATATAAAACCCAGGGTACATTAGTGATCAAAACCCTTCCTTTATCTTTTTTTATCAAGCTTCAGACCTTGTGGAATATGATATGACCCCCTGATCCCAGAACATAATACCAAACAGTTTGAACTGTACACAAGTGATGAGCTGTGTCCATTCCTCTACAAATTTAACACACATTTTGGAACAGTGATATGCTATTGTCTGCAAAACTTGTCAGACTTTAGAGGTGTGTGTGTGTGTGTGTGTGTGTGTGTGTGTGTACAGCCTGAAACCACTTATGTGCTCAGACAACTCCCATACAACTAATGACAACACCTTAAGAAACAACCTGTATGCATTCAGAGTGACGCATACATTACAAACACACACAAAATTGAAAAAGCTCATTAGAGCCCACAGCTGATTTTACTGCATTAAAACGAGCAAATAAAACCAGACTCTGTCTATATCAAAAGCTTAGAAATCAAGTCACTTATACATAGAGAGAAATGGAATTTCCCACATGCAAAAAACACCAAAAACTCAGATTCAAAGGAAAGAAACCACCTTTCTGTTGGAGTCTCCCTTTTGAGAGGGGGTACTTCTGTGATTATAATAAGAATTTTAAGACTGAATCACAAACTTAGGTTCTAATCTAGAGTCACTTTGCTGTCAGGGGAGGTCTGAATTATAGCCTAACGGCGAGGAAAACTCCTTTCATGAGTGGGTAGGATGTGGAAGCTTAAACCGTTCCCACTGAGAAATTAGGGAGATGTATCAGTTGCATCTGTGGTCTAAAATAGATCCAAGTGTAGAGAAGGAAGTTGAAATGAGAAGTTAGGAACCAGAGGGGAGGTACACATCTGCATTCAGCATGGGCATCTGGTCTGTGGGATACACAAGCGCCACATGTGGGTGATGGTAGTTTGAAGTGGAGCATGTTGGGTGTGCAGCTGCTTCACAGCAGAGAGAGCAGACGAGTGATACACACCCGCTGAACACCCGTACGCATGGCCGACCACAGACGAATTAAAGCTGTCTGAATTTGTATACAACCGTGTCAAAGGAAACTTCCAGTCTGTGTGACATTTCAAGCTTTTTTTTCAAAGCTCAAGAAAGGATTTATAAAACAAATCTCTCTAACTGCTCTGAAAAATAAAATTATAAATGAAATGAAATGTAAAAAATAATATTTTTGAAATGCTACAAGAGGATTTAGGCATCACAAAATTATAATGTACAGTATGTAAAAATGTAGGAGGATGCATCCTAAATAAGACTGCTTATTAAGACAGCTACTAATGTTTTCACTGAGCTTGTTGCAGCGCAATCTGGGATTCTCTTTTCTGCAATGGATATATGTTAATGATGCCTTAAAAATGCTAAAAAAAAAGGTTGCTAAGGAGGCAACATAACTTCTGGAACAGCAGGTATGTAGGCTTCGGAAGAGTGCAAATGTCTCTACAAAACACACCAACACACTGAACAAGTCACAAAATCAATGAATCACTTTACATGTAATAACACAGACTGACTAAAGGATCCTAATGAACGCATTACAAAAACATTCCACCATTAATGAGAAACTGGATGCACATGTGGTTTAATCACAGTAAAACTGCAGAAAGGAAGCAGGTGACCTCCACCTGGGCAGGAACACAAGAACTTACAACATATCACTACCTTAGTTTCCACCACTCTAAACTGACAACTATTTGAATCAATACAACACTGTTGACCAAGACAGATGTACAGCATCAACACAATGAAGAATTTGAGCTACAGATGAAAACGCAGATGGTGAAAAAGAGATATGGTGAGACGAATCAGATATCCAGGAGCCTGCATGCATGCACAAGAAACACCATAACCCACTGAATTAATTTCTGTCATAATTTACTCACCTTCATGTCATTCCAATCTTGTATGGCTTTCTTCTGCAAAAGACAAAAAAATATCATTTTGAAAACTGTTGGTAACCAAATAGTTTTAGTTACCATTGACAAAACAACCGTGAGACATTTGTCAAAATAAATATTTTTAAAAGTTCCACAGAAGAAAAGCCATAAAGTTTTAGAACGAAGGGAGGTGAGGATGAGTAAATGACAGAATTTCAGTTTTAGGTTGAAACTGTCCCTTTAAATACCAGACAGACACGTATGCATCGGCAAAGAGGGACCTTAAGTCACCTGAGTGAAAACAAAAATCAAAGCTTGAGAAAAACTTCAGCTAGGAACAACAGGCCTTTGAAGCCGCAAGAGAAACATCAAACGTTTCCTACATGCTGCTGTAAAACATCTAAAACAGAGTTGTTTCTAGGGCAAGGGCCTGTTGACCCTATACACACTTTGGAAATGCAAGTGGGCGACTTTTTTTATATGTGCTCCTTTTGTAGGTCATGCACCGCTGAACAACGAATCATGTTGGGTTCTCTGCTAATTAAAGAATTTTGACTGAAAACAAAATATCAAACCATTGTGCCACTTCTGAACAAGTGTCTTGTTTTGGCACGATAAAGAGGATGTTTATTATCTTCGTGGGAAAGATGTCTGTGGCTATTCTAAACAATCAAACCCTGATGTCTGAGAAAGTGGTGATCAACTAGTGAACTAGCCAATCAACAGCCAGTGTTTAAAAAGTGAATTAACCTAACCATATTCTTACACACGCTCCACAAGGCTGGTTAATCTCCAGAGTACCGTTTGGATCACACACACACTACCTCACCACGGCCATTCACCCAGCACTGAGCTAGCAGCCTAATTGGCTTAAAGCTTTCTTTAAGGAACAAAGAGTGCATGGAATCTGTCTTAAACCCAGTTTATAAAGTCTCAGCTCAGTCTGTGTTTGCTTAATAGAGGATCAGAAGAAAACATGCACTCAGTTTCAGGCTTACCAACAAACAAATTGAGATTGTCTGATTGAGAGAGGGTCAGGTGACGCAATTAGGTCTGTCACTGAGAATAGAACCACAGATTCACCAGCCAGATCTTGAAGATTTCTTTGAATGTGGGTTTCCATTTAATATGTGGGGTGAGGAAAAGGAGGGGTGTGCATTAACACACACACACACACCTCTCCATCTGGTACCGATTACACCACAAAGGAAGAGACCTCTGCATTGCCCCACCCTCCCGTGCGCACACAGGAACACGTGAACATACTATGCAGGCTTTGGAAGTGAGGCAAAACCGAGTGTCCTTTGGTACTAAATTGTTCCAAAAGAGTAGTTTAGATGGCTCTCAGGCATCTCACGTGCTGACCAAAGGTAATTTATCAACAGATATCATTTATATATTCAACATCTGAAATGTGGGACAAATTCATATGCAGAGTGACTCAAAACAATTACTCCAAAAAGTGAAAAACAATGCAATTGTCAAAGGCAATTGAGAAACAATACAAACTAATTTATATTAAAAGATGCAACATAATGACTCTCTGATGACTCCCTTCTGACCTTCAGTTTCAGAGATAAAATATTTATGAATTAGAGGATGGGTGACATTGGTTAAGTAGTTGACTGTTTACAAATTGGCTGGTTACTCATATTTTTTGGGGGTGATCTAGCTTTTGAACACAAGAACATATCTTAGGTAAATGCCTCAAAGACATTTGGGTCAGTTGGACTCAAAACCAGCCTAATTGTTTCTTTAAAGGGAAAGTTCACTCAAAAAAAAAAAAAAAAAAACGCATTTTTTCCAAACCTGAAAGACTTATGATTGCACTCATCTATTGTTTTTCCTTTGTAAATACACACTAGATGAATGTCTTTGTACTTGCATCTCTTTTGTATTGTCTTTCTAAACATGGCTTTCTAAAAACGTGGTGCTCAAGGTAATAAGTTTACATAAGTAAAAAAAAAAAAAAACGCACCTTAACTCCTTGCGTTTTTCCCCATTCTACTGCTCACATCTTACATTTTTTTAACACAAAAAGGGCCGTTCACACAGAACACATTTTTGCATTTAAAAACAAGACGCAGGGGTAGTGGAATGAAAAAATGCAAGGCCACTCTAGAGATGGGATTTTTAGGTTTTTAGAACGTCGTGTCTGTGCAGAACACAAGACCAGAGTGCAACGGCCAAACACGTCCACATGTTGACATAGAAAAACAAAGGAAAAGCAGCACAATGGAAAGCAAAAACAGTGTGTGTGAACAACTACCAAATATATTTTGCACATCCTTATTAATGAACGCAACACATTAGTTACTAAGCAGGTGCTCATTTCACTCACTAAAGTTTTCTAGTTAGTTAACAATGTTAATGCATTGTCATTTAACTGAGTATGTTTAACTGCGCAAAATCAGATTTCAATTAAACATTAACAATCAAATTGTTCGTTTTAAAACATTGAATTATTAATTTAGCCATACAGAAATCAAACTTGATATAAAGTGAATATAATTTTTTTCTTTGGCAATCTACCCGTCTAAAAAGTAGGAAGTCTACAACATAAAAGTAACTTTCACTGGAATCTGAATAGAAACTTTGCATACTTCGAACTTGTAATATGAAATCACTGTTACAAAAAAAACAGTCAGAGAAAGAGATGGGGAGAGGAAGCAATATAAAAGACAATCATCTAGGAACAAGAAACGGTTACAAACACTCAAGCTGAACGTGACATGGCGAAACGGCTAGCTTTCTTAAACGAGTCCAGAACAGACAGATGGAGGGAGGACAGGAGAGATGATGGGAGTGGCTGAGCTTCAATTTCAAGAGCTTTTTAATTATTCAATGACATGAGCACTGAAACCAGAGAGAAACAAACAGACTGGACTGTGACAATGAACTAACCATGCAGACACAAACACATATGTACATGAAACCACAGAGAAACACATGGTATTGAGTCTTTTGAGGCATTTGAGGTGATGTGTGCATGAAACAGAGGCTAACCTTACAAATACACATCTAAAGAACCACTTACGGAGAGCACAATCAACTCTTCCCACGTTCCCAGAAACTGTCAAATGATCCAGTAAAGTGGGGGATGCTCTTTAGATATGGCTGTGTAAACAGGAAACAAGTCATTCTTCATAGCAGTCCATATGCTAAGCTAACACTAATCTAAACACCAGTCAGCTGGTTTTTAGATATACTTTAGGGCAGTTTGAAAGGATCCTGTCAGTGACGCAAGCACCAGATGCATGCCAGAGCTCATCGTTCTGCCGGTTTCAGCTTTGACTGGCAGAGGCTGACCTCTCAGTCTCCATGACAATAACTCATTTACAGCCCACAGTGATCAGCCCTGGCTGTCCCCAAAGGAAGTTTGAGGGAAACAGAGGCCTGTGATGGGGGTTGGTGTGTCCTTCAGGTCACATGACCAGTCTCGTCTTTCACACACCGCTCAGAATTTAGCTGCTAGAGCAAAAAAAGCGCACAGAAAGCAAGAGTCAGCAGGACATATTATCAGAATCAGGTTTTATTTGGTACGTCAGGTACCGGAATTTAAACGGTGTTCAACAGATACACAAGAGCAGAGATCATATACTACCTATCAAGATACACACACAGTCTGAACAGGTGTGAAGACAAACACTACTACTATTGAAAAGCTGAGGTTGGTGAGATTTTTAATGTGTTAAAAAAAGAGTCTCTTATGGTCACCAATGCTGCATTTATTTGCATTCATTCAAAAATACAGCGAAACCTGTAACATTGTGAAATATAAATACAATTTAAAATAACTTTGTGATGATGGCAAAGTTGAATTTTCAGCAGAAATTACTCTAGTGTCACATGACAGCCTTCAATAATTATTCTAATAATAGCTTAGGCTATTTGGTGCTCAAGAATAATTTTTTTTTTTTTTAAATCTATGTTGAAAACAGTTGTGCTGCCATATGGAAACCGTGATGAATGTTTTTAGAATTATTTCATGAATAGACAATTCAAAAGAACAGCATTTAGATTCCTTTTAGTAACAATTAAAGTCTTTACTGACACCTTCACAGAAAAGGGAATTAAATGTAACACCAGGAAGAGTTCCGTTTACTGAAAATGTAAAGAGAACTCTAACCTAGCCATTTAAGAAACACTATGCATAAATTTCCTCAGTTTTCAGGTGCAGCAACAAACAAACTCAAAGGGTTGAAGTAGCCTGTCAGCACAGCCATGCATGTGAGAAAGAGAGAGAGTTCTTCCTGCTTCCTTTTCCTCTGAGGTGCCCACTGTCTGACCTAGTTTCCACAATATACGTCATCCTTAAAACTTTGTATAGAACAAAGTGGCCAAAAGACAGTCCTGACTAAGGAATATAGCTGAATGTTCATTAAATATAAATATTTTGTTGCATTGTAAGTGTCTTTACTGTCACTTTTGATCCATTTAATAAATCCATGTTGATTTTTTTTTTTTAAATAACTTTATTTTATTTTACTGAGACAAACTTTTGAACAGTAATGTATATCTTTAGATGTTTGTGAGAAATAATTAATCTGATGAAACACACTGCAGTTGTGTAGATAGATCCAGATGATGCTGTACTGAGAACTTGGGCCAACAACTCAATTCCAATTAAATAAATGGACACAATCAGCAGGTTGAAGGTCTCTGGGGGCGCTATTTAAATGCGGAGGTTTAGCACGGTTTCCAAAAAAGCACCGAGCTCATTCTTCAAACATATGTATATCACTGGAACGTATAAAGTAGTGATCAGTCAAAAAGTGGGTGACATCTCGCACAATTTCACATGTCATGGGTATTAACACCTTCAAAGATTTGTGAAACCCACACAACACTGGATGAGTTTCTCATTCTCATTACTGAAAAAAAAAACGGTGGAATAAGTGGAAGTTATAGATTTCGTTGACTACTGACATTTTAAAGGGATAGTTAAAAAAAAAAAAAAAAAATCAACTCTCTCATGGTGTTCCAAACCTGTATGAGTTTCTTTCTTTTGTTGAACACAAAAGAAGATATTTTTAAAGAATGTTGGTAATCAAGACAGTTGACGGTAGCCACTGACAATAAGGAAAAAAATAATATGGAAGTAAATGGATACCGTAAACTGTCTGGTGGTTACCAACATTCTTAAAAATATGTTCTTATGTGTCAGAAGAAAGAAACTCATACAGGTTTGGAACAACAGGAGGGTGAGTAAATGATGACAGAATTTTCATATTTGGGTGAACTATCCCTTTTTAGAGGAATTTACTTGCCTCACTAAAATCGTCTTGCAAGATCTATTCCCAATAGGCTTAGTAAACAGAAATATTAATCATAATGACAGCAAGTCAAATTTCAGAGAAGATCAAAGCAAAAAAACACATAAAGAGTTAAACTGCAGGTTGCAATCTTAAATAGAGAATGATGACTTGGCTCAGGAATCAATTCAGGCTTAGAGACATCAGACAGTTTCACAGATATCTGATCTGCTGCAAACAGAGTGTAACTGATCCAGGAAGAGATTTTCGCAATTAATGCTACTGCACTGGTTAAGTAGAAGCAGCTAAAAATGAATCCTAGACCAGCAGTCTCACAAGACACTGGAAGTGATACAGACAGATCATTTTACACTACAGCAGAGTCAGTGCGGCTACCATGCTTGAGGGAATACATGTAATACACGTTACATAAGGTGACGTGTACACAAAGACAAACAGCAAACTCAAATCACCAGTACAGCAAAAAATATAAGCCCAAAGTGTCGAATGGTAACCTTTGCTCTTCTTTAAAGGAAAGCAGTCAAACAGCTGGAAATGAGTCTGGTAATTTATCAAGGCAAGACAAACACAGAAGGAACAATATTCTCTCTTACCAGTAACTTAGATATACAAACAAGGAACTTTACATTTGATAGGGTAGAAAACGACACCACTGTATTGCCATCATTGAGGAAGTTCAGTTTATATAACTGCAAGAACTCTGCATCAGGGCTCTCCAACAAAGATGCCCAAGGACAAGGTAAAGTTTATCAAACAAAGCACAAACCTGAATTTTTTCAGGTGGTGTTCAAACCACACACACACAAAAACAGATCCAAAGAGATCACTTCAGATTGGGGTTGTGAACAATTATTGTTTGATTTGATTTCAAACTAATTTAAATTTAAACAAATATAATACCACTAAGTTAATTTCAAGATTTTTTAAAATTCTGATAATTCCCTGTAAATGCATTATGTAATTTTTTTTTACATAATGCACAATTATGAATCATTAAGGATTACTTTGGCTTTGCTATTTAAGCATTATAATCTATGTAAATGAATTACTAGCAGGGCAGGCTTAACATGAAACATTCAAATTTTGTACATTCTCTCTATTCACCTGACAGAAGTAGTTTTCCAAACTTCAGCACACTTTATTTGACAGTTCCAAGTTTCTCATTTCAGCACCAGGGATGGATGTGATAGCAGAAACAATGGAGTGACAGTAAATGTTGTATTAACGCATGTTAATCCATTGATTGTTTTAATAAATAATTCAGATGTAGCACAGCACCGGCTGGTACCAAATGTTGGGAGGGTGGGGGGAGTGATTGACATCCTGACGTCAGCACGGGAACGGGACAAAGGCCACATTGGGTCGGAACAGATGCTCGGTCTGCCTATGCAAATGACTCTGAACGTTTAAATACATCAGCAAAGAACAATGACACGTCTGTAATGAGCCTACAAAAGCCAATGCAAATTCTCCCCATAAAGTATATGGAGTGCACTACTGTCTCAATTAGTATAAATCTCCATTGTCTACGCAAACACATCAAAATGAAAATGAGGGCTTCATGTAACGTTAATTCCCTGGGCTTGACATATTATAGACTGCTACAATTCTAGGTTATTCTTGGATATGTCGAGTAGCTCAGCATGAACAATTGTAAGTCAGTGGCTAAAACACAAGACGCCAAAAAAGATCACATCATTTGTACTATATAACTGACAGGAAACCTAGAGAAATATAACATTTAAAATTAACTAAATTACACCTCTTTGCTCTGCTAAATGATAAATTAACTTCAGTTACAGATATTTATTCTCAGCTTTTAGAAAATCAAAACATATCTATGTCAGTATATGTGATAGATTGAAACAACACAATAAACAGACATACCGGTAAATAAGCTGGGCATTTATATACTGAATGATGAAATAAAAACAACCTATTGTTTAACATAAGTCAACATGATAACCAGATGTAACGTTACAAACAAAAAATAACAAAACAGACAACATTGCTGGAAACAAGTCAGAATAAGAGAAGAAAGAAATGCTATTCTATAAAACACCAGCTTTGTTGTTTATTTTTCTAGTGAATGTGAGGTACTCACGGCGGTGCTGGTGTGTTTTTTTCCGAGGCACGAACAAAGAGCTGCTCCGTTAGCACAGGTTTAGCTACAACTGCTGTCTGACTGAATAAATTAATACATAAAATAAAAAATAAATAAAACACAGAATAATTGATGAGGAGCTGCTATAAGGACAGGCGAGGCTAACTTGCTAACAAAGGCAGGTGTTGAGACTTCTCCTCTAAATTCAAACAAAAATATTTGTTCTGCCGTTGTATGTACTGTGATCCAAGACAGTCTTGGGCTCGGAAGAACAACAGAGGATTTAAATAAAAAAGTAATGCCTGTAAAATGGTGTTGTCCGCCCGCTGCTATTAGAGAGACTGTAAACAGACGGTGGTGTTTTGTGTTGTAGTGGCTCGAGTGTAGATGAGCGGAGAAAAAAAGCTGCCGCGTCACTGATCGACTGAAGAGGATTGTGGGTAAAGTAGTTCTCAGCACTGAACCAGACACAAGATCAAATGCAAATGTTGTTACTGGATTAGGACATGTAGCTACTGTATCTTTGCGGCAAATCTCATATTTGAGCTGCACGCACGCCCACAGAAAACAATCACTGTTTTGTATCAGACAGAGATGTCTGTAGCCTACTATTGCCTACAACAAATCAATGAAGTAGCCTAAGGCTCTAATCTTGCCTATTAGCCTATTCATTATACAACACAGGCAGTAGGCCTATACATTTCTGTGTAAATAGAATATGAGTGTATTATTTGCTTTATTTTCTATATTTTATTAAATCCAGCATTTAACATTTTATTATTATTATCAATATTATTATTATTGGCATGTTTGTTTGTTTGTTTATTCATTCATGAATGTATTCATTTGTATTTATTTGTAGCGTTTTAGTTCTTTGAAATCTGAATTGAGTGTTGTTCGCCCTTGATTAACTTGTCATCTAAGACATTTGTGTTGTTTCCCGTTTTTCGACACATGCCTTTTTTTGGAATGTAGTAGGCCTAGCCTATTGGAAAGGCAAATGAAACATGACTCAGTAATCAAGAAGTTTCCCGAAAAATGTGGGCAATTGTATTAATAAACAGAAATAAATAATGAGAACAAGAATGTGACTGTTCTTTTAAGGCTTATGAATGCATGAGGATGCCTTATCATTAGCCATCCTGGTTAAGATTACAGGTTTTTACAGTCGCTAGGACACATTTCTCAATACTTATAGGTCACTTTTTCTAAACTCTTCACACAGTTCTCCTAACCAACTTTCAGCTCGGCACAGCAGTTCATTTCACATTCAAAATGCACTAAAACTATACCAAATCACTTCATGCATGTCTCAAATAAACACATTCTTCCATAACACTAGCAAAGTTTGACAGCCAACAAACACACTTTATCACCCACAAAACAATGACGTAAAAAACACTAACAGGTACTTTAGCCAAAATATTATTTTCCTCTGTAAATGCTTTCTTTCTTATACCTCTCTACTGTTTAGAATTCACTGCAATAGCAGAATTTTTTTTTTCTTTTTTTTTTGCACTGAGTAATTCCAAAGTATAAACATTTGTCTACACACCATCCACCGACACAGATACAGATACAATATGAATCAGCTGTGGTTGGTCCAATTGTTTTTATACCATTTAATTTTTAGATTCGAAATATATTTCATTACAATATTACTGTAGAAATGTGGCAAAATGCTGTTGTATACAGTTTTGTATTATGTTATTGTTTTGAACTTAAGTTGAACAGTTTTGAAAACAGCATGTGCAAATTGGCCTGTAGTAGGTACACAGAGTTTTGGGGGTTGTTGTGTCGAAATGAGAAAATAATTAAATGTAATTTGAAAGATAGTCATTGAATGCATTTTGTGCCAAAGCAATGATAAATCATCCACAGTTTAGCCCACATATACTTCTGTTGTGGTCACTGTGTGAAAAGTTTTGAAAAAGTGACCTATTGAGAAATGTGTCCTAGGCTAGCGACTGTAAAAAATGGTAATGTCAGGCCAAGTAAAGTTTATTGCCTTTACAAGAGTAAGGAATACAAAAGAGACCATGTAGACAAAATAAACACAGCAGATAAAATCCCAAACCTGTCCAAGTGGGTTGTTGAAACATCAATAGTTTTCATTTTTGGGGGGCACAGTGACGCTACACAGCCATAGCCCATTTCATAGACAGTGCTGCTAGAAGAAACTAGAAGTGTGTGTGTGTGTGTGTGTGTGTGTGTGTGTGTGTGTGTGTGTGTGTGTGTGGTGATATTTTGTAATTCTTCTGAATGCTGAGTGTTACTACAGATAGTCAGTGCATTATTAAAACATATTTGAGTAATTGTGCATATTTCTGCTGTCAAGGAGATATGTCACATTAACTGCAACATACTCCTCAAAGCAATCAAACAATCTCTCTGCCACCTACTCTTTTCTGATATGGGACTTTCCTTGCGCTTTAAAAACAGACACATTATGACTAGTCTCGGTCTAGATAACATGTTGGAGAGGTGATTTAACAGTGCCATATAACTCAGTTTGGGAAAGAGTTTCCAGTAGAGGTCGATTTGTTCAGACATGATCTGGTGGTAGTATCCTTACATCCACCTTCAACTCTAGCCCAAGCCTGCTCATAGCTCATAGCAATGTTGTGAAAACAGTGAAATGTTGGCACAAGTCGTGATGAAATGCTTATGATTTTTTTCACGGTCCAAAAACAATGTAAGCCAGAGGGGTCAACAAAATAACAAGCAAACATTACACATACATATACAGAAACTTTTGCTGCAACGTGGTTAGTGGTTTGTCAGTGCTCACAGATACGTATATATGCATACATATCACTTCAGCTGCGGTGTAGATCAATATCTGCTTAAATCTGATGTCTGTGTTTATGTTGTCTGTCATGGCAACTAGACTGACACATCATATACAGTATTTCTGCATTTCTCACCTGTGGGAAATGCACACTCTTTTTAATTTTTCTCACACTGAAGGCTTACTTCCACCACATAATAAAAAAACCTGTTATCAACTTTTAAAAAACTGTTATCAACTTTTTAATCACAATTCTGAGTTTATTTCTCACAATTCAGACTATTCTTTTGAATCATAAGTTATTTGTGAATGACCCCAAAGCCTTTAAATGATTTGTGTTCTTCAGCACCATTCTGACTTGGCACAAGCTTTGTGGAGTTTTACTGGCCTATTCAATGTTTGTAAATGCAGGAAAGCGACCCTGTTTCCTAATATGATGGTGACTACACATTGCAAATGATTCCAAAGGCCAATTGTTTTATCCAAAAGGTAATTTGCTTTTTAGTGCTGCCCTGATAAGATTCAAAACATAAGGGCTGTGCTGGGAAGAGAATTAATAAGGTGAGAAACGCACAACAGTGTGACAGCAGCATGTGATCGAATCACAACACTCAGGCTTAACCAAATTTTAGATATCCAAACTGCCCACTGTTCGGGGGCTGGTGTTCAAATTGTTGTCCTAGCTGTCATGGTGACTGTAACCATTATAAAAATATATTTACAGAATGCTTAGAATATGGAGAAACAAACCTGAAGAATCATAATGCACACAAGTCAAATACTTTATTAAAGATCACCTGCATGGAGCTTCTTTCAAAATGGCAGCTAAAAAATACTTAAAGTACATGCACATGTAGTTCTTTCTTAAATAGATTCTCTCTAAGAAGTAATTTCTTCCTTAGGTTTTTTTTACCCTCTTAAATCGAAACTTGCCCTAACAGAGCAGTGAGATACTGGCAAAGAATCTATTCATAGACTTTGATTTCACTGCTGATGATGTCTAGTCACTTAGATACTATTTAGACAACAAACACTGGTTTACAATTGTTTTTTTTTATGCCGTTTACTTTCTTGGTTGTTACTAAAAAGTTGTATAGATTCTGACATAATGGTAATGTTGTTGTAAGGGAAATTTATTAAACCAGTTAATTAATATTAAATATTTCCCTCCATAACTACAGCAGTTTTGCAAACTCTTCTCAAACCGATATAAGAACCCCTTTCTTAGAAATAACATCCAAAATAATCTATCTATTCTTATCAGCTGACTTCCAGTAATAGATCGACTGGATTTCAAAAGCAACTTTGAATCCTGATCATGTAACTTGGGTGTGGTGTTTGATTTCCTGTAATGATGAATCATGACGTTGATATGGGAGTATGGGCATTTTCCCCTCGTTCCTACTGCGGAATACAGAGGAAAGTTTTAACTTGTTCTTAGAAGTGGTTCCTGACAGCAGAATGAGACAGTTCAATAGAAAATTAGCAATTTGACAACACCTTAATAATCCTCGCTTGTTTTCCAAATTGCATAAAAGGAAGTTGCATTTCCTTCCTGTTGCATAAAAGCTGGAAGTTCAGTATTATGTCAGCAGCATGGATGATTACCTGAAGTAATGCATCTGACAGCCTGACCTCGCTTTCCTCGCCAGACATATTCACATCAGTAGATTTCAGATAAGATTAAGAAGTCTCAGATCCAATAGGCTTCTTTGTTTATTGTTGTGCCAGCATTCTGGATGTAGCTGACCTTTGACCTCCATCTCAGACAGCTGTGCTCAGAGTTTAAGGAATAGTTATTTTGAACCTATATTGTCTATGAATAGCTTCTGTGGCGTGCATCCCGCAGAACCTGATTTCAGAAAGTGCAACATGTTCCTGGATCAACATCTTTGTTGATCCTAGAACAACATTCCAATCAACCTATCAGATTTGAGGGACAGATTTACAGTTTATGTCAAGTTTAGGCTTACAATGCAGGGTTAGGTGCTTCTACTTCAGTCAGTGTTCATTTCCCTCTGATTTTAGGAATAATTTATGGGTAGGGTTAGATTTAGAGCTAGGAATATGGACAGGAATGTTGTTCCAGGACCAATAAAATGTGTTGACCCAGGAACGTGCCTAACTCTGCAAAATTAGGATGTCCCATGATCCCATGAATAATTTGACTGGTCCCATAGTTCATCAAAACAGGAAATGTGCTTACAGTGATACTTTAACAATGGAAATTTGTGAGGAAAATATCTGTAATATGTTGGCAATAACACTTTATACTTATTTGCGATCTCGGGAAGCTTTTGAAGCCAGTGGAGATTTGAAATGTCAATATTGAAATGTGATAATGGACTGTTCATGAAAGAGAAAAGAGGCAATAAATGTAAGAGCTGAAAGAGTGAGTGGTGGAAACATTTTTAAAATATTATACAAATATAAGGATCTTATTAAAACGGTTTATTGTTGAAAAAGAAGTCACAATTCCACAAAGATAATTTTACACCAAGAGCATGTGAATGTGCACACACATACATAAGGGCTTTTTATGCAACAATTCAAGAGGTAGCAAATAATGGTCTTGTGTGTGTATGGAGGTGACACGATGACCTTTCAAAATGGCATAGAACTTAACAAACCTTTGCCAAACATTTGTCTCTAAGCCTCAACCGGAGCCAGACACAGAAAATCCAAAAATCAACAAAGCTCTGGTAAAATCAACTGTCAGCCGATGTTCTATCAAAACATACCATGAAATTCCAGCCTTTATTGTGGGCCTCATTATTACTACAATAAAGGAAAACAATGTTCCATAATTGTTAAATATTTGCACATTTTTTAAACAGTAGCAATTTCCTGTTTAATTTTCCATTTATGTAAAAAACAAACGAATTCAACTTGGTTTTTAACTGTTCAAAATACAGTTATCTGATATGATGTGGAACCAAATTTAAAGGTTGTTTTAAACAAACACTAACAATTTCTTCTAGCTTGCAAAGTATTTCAGTTCAGTTAAGCAGATTTGTTTCATTTGGGTGTGGTGTAGAGACTTAAATATAAACCAAACCAGAACCTGGAGCTGGTTAATGAAGGTAAAGGTAGGCATCCAGTATCCTAATGATGAACTTCAAGATTCAAAGATAAAGAGGAACAAATATAAATACATATAATAAATTAGTTGTTGTCTTAGAAGAGCAGTGATACACACACACACACACACACACACACACACACCTTTTTACCCACAACCAATAATCCATTTAAAACATGCATTCTCCATGTAAAATATTGCACACTAAAATATCCATCAAACTATTCTCACCATTCCAAGTAACTTAGCATATATGGCTTACATTGTAATGCAGCTTGTGCGGTCTTTCAAATATAACATATACTAAAATAAGAGACTAAACTTGTCTTTTCAGTTCAACTTGCAGGTTTAACTTTGGCCTGCTATGTGCTCAAATGTAAACGTCGTCGTTCTTCCTTCATTTTCTTTATGGCACTTGACATATTAACACCCAAGCTGCTAATCTAATAACATTTATCATTAAAAAAAGCAGCAATTTGAAAAATCAAAAAACACTATACGATGTAATGGGAGAACTTTTCTGTTATCTTTTGTTTTTCTTTCTGTCGGTTTTATTATTGTTTGTAGAATAATACTTTTTACTGTACAGCCCATTGGTCTACTTTGTAGTGGAAAGGGCTTTATAAATAAACTAGACTTGAGAGAAGAATCCTCCCTAAGCATTGTGTTTTCGGTTTAGGATGAGGGGGCAAAAGGGAGGGCAACATTGTAGGCTTTACCAAAGCAATATAGATGTCTGGTTGTACCCAATCGAAGATTAACTGGCACAGAAAAAGCATATGGACTATACACTAAGGGTGCGTTTCAATCAGCTCCCTAGGTCATGAATCAGTTTATCGTGTTCACAAATTCGGGCACTGGTAAGGTCCCTGACTCATTACACACTTGTACACGGTTAGCTTGTGTGTTTGTGCTGAAATATAATTAAATAACGCTAATAATAATTAAAACACATCTAATATGTGTCATTATGTTTTTTGAGTGGGCTCACGTGATTTGTTTTGTGCTTCAAAATTTCCGGTAAGGGTACATGGTGAGCATTGATGCTCCCTAGTTTTCACTGAGCATTGTGGAACTTTTTAGGGAGTGAAAATGGTCCACTGGAAGGATTTTTGCGATAGAGACAGCCTTTAAAATGGCTGACTCCCTGATCAGTGCCCTGACTACTGAACTAAGGAGCTGATTGAGACGCACACTAAGAAGACACTCAGGCATGCAGTCAGTGAATTCAGAACGCATTACACAATCCAGGAAAAAAAAAGAAGAGAGTATGGAAAGTTCCAACAGTAGGCTTCAACAATTTTCTTTCTTATTTGATGGATGTTTAAAATAACTGAAGCCCAAGTGAAATTCACCATGAGCTTTATGCGTCACAGTCAGTAAACTTGACAGAAGTTGGAATTGCTTGTTGAATAGGTCTCTTGGCTGGTTGAGAAATGCCCTGAGTTTCATGCTGATGGTCCTTGGATCCTTTTAGGTGAATGGCATATTAAAGGAGAGAGACTCAGATTGGCATTCCCATGTGTCAGTCATTTTTTTGGCCTTGCTGGACACCACTATACCCAATCTGAAGCACCTTTCCTCAGGCAGAGCCTCTCATGTTCTCAGCTTGAGAATGACCGTTGCTAGCATAATGAAGAAAGTGTTCCAGCCCAGAGTGACCACAAAGCCTCGCCAAACCATCATATGGGACAGACCCCAACCTGAATGCAAAATTGGAGAATCAGTGCTCAGTAACAGGATTAGTAACCAGATTTGACAACAGATAACAAATCAATGTAAAATCATTGGAAATAATGTTATTCTTTAATCTAGGGAGTCTGGTTTCAGACTCGATCGGAATCGGACGTTACCTCCCGATCAGGACTCGGATATATATGTAATGTATATATATTCTCATTATTTTTGAACACATCTATAGTTATGCGATGGCACAGAGTTAGACCCTTTTGACTCCACAAAGAAACAGCAACGCGTGCGGCATGACATCACTTTGTTGACATCACCAAAAGTGAAGAATTTATGTTATTTATTACTTGATTGTTTAAGCTACCTCACAGAAGTGCTCTGTTTGTTAACAGAGTTGTTGAATGTTTAAATAAGGTGAATTAAATAAAAAATAAGGAACATCCTGGGTCTGTTTTTTCGCTCTTCTTTATTCTTTTTTTATGTACGTATTATAGAAGTATCGGATCGGGACTCGGTATCGGTAGATACTCAAAATCAAATGACTCGGACTCGGACTCGAGGGCAAAAAAACCTGATCGGGACATCCCTACTTTAATCTGTGGAAGCCTCATTTTGTGAATCTGTTGATTTACATGAACCATCTGAACAAACCAATTCACTAGGATGAATCAGATATCAGAACACTATATATGAGAGAGAGGAACATTTAGGGCAGCTGCTGAGTGAACTAAACTTTATGTAGATAGTCTGGCTCTGCAAATAGTCAGAAGTAAAATTGAAATGACAATAACTACTCTGCTGTATGTCATGGTTTTATCCATTTTTAATTATGACTCCTTCCAGAGCAGTTATTTTAGTATCATTTATATTCATAATATTTTGAATTAGCTGAACATTTTCATATACTCATTTATTTAAATATTAATAAAAATATTTAGTAATTTTGTTACATGCTTTTGTCATGTTTATTGTTTTTAAATATTTATATTTAGACTTTTTATTTCAGTAAGTTGCTTACGTTTTGTAAGTTACATTTTTGATTGAATATTTATTTATTATTAATAATAAAAATAATTTAATTTGAGCTTTATATTTAAAAAAATTTTTTTTTTAATGGTTTCAGTTTTCCTTAACAATAACACCATTGTTCCCGAGCGATGTTGATGTGATGTCATCATCATAAACCATTATCATAAAAGAGCTCAGGTAGATTAATGAAGGGGAAAACCATGTTTGTGTACAGTCTGCAGATTTTCAGTCACATGACCAGTCTCAGCTCTGATCTACCCTGTACAGACAATCAACTTCAATACGTTCGAACTTGAACTTCAACTGTGTGGCATCCTTGTCTATCCAAGCGTTTCCCAACTGTGAGCAATGCTGATAGGTAAACAGCAGGGAAGCTGTGCGTTTAATTTAGCAATGGAGGCAGACGCTCCTCCTGCTCCGTGAATAATTGAGATAGAAGAGTGTCAGGTGTCCTGGAGTCTACTGTAACTCAAGATGTTTGTATCAGAGGGAAAATGTTAGGTGAGTGGGACTTCATAGAAGATTGTTGCGTGTGTGTGTCGGCTGAAAACAGCACAGAAGAGACGTTAGTCATTTGAGGTGTGCGGGTAGGAGAGTGACTTTGAGGTTCGTGATAAGATACTAGAGACACGCTACAGACTCCGTTTCCATTAAGTGTGGTAGGTGAGAAGACTCTATCTGTACCAAGTATGCAACTCAACATCACTACAACCATCACACTATCTGTCATCTAGATGTTCACATGTAAACATTCTTAATACTGTTGCCTATAATGATGTCAAAAGTACTTGTATTATGGTACCAAGACAACAGCCCTGAGTGGCAACTTAAAAAGTGTCAAAATACTGAAACTATATACAAACACACATATACATACATACATACATACATATGTGTGTGTGTGTGTGTATATATATATATATATATATTAGTGGTGTAACGATACACGTATTCGTATTGACCCGTTCGGTATGAGGCTTTCGGTTCGGTACGCATTACAAACTGAAAGGTTCATTGGACCATTTTGTTATTTCAAATTTAGGTGTGCAGCAAGCGCGCTCATAATGTAAGAGATGCTGGCACGACCACAACATTGCCCAACATCAAATGGCAAACGTAATGAAAGCGTAATGAAACTGCGCTACTCGTTATTTTGTGCTTCACGGACCATTTATCAGTTTGGACCAATGCAGAGCGAGCCGATCTTGATCAAGCAACACTGTTACTACACAGCGCTAAGAGATCCAGTAAAGAAAGCATTTGAATTCGCCACTGAAGTAATAACATCGCTGTGAGATCTAGTGAGAAGCATTCACATTTCTCCGTTATTAACAGATGACAGCGCTGACGTGGAAACCAGGAAGAAACATTGTAGGCCTAACATACTTTCAAGTAACGTTACATCGATTTTATTTTGACATTATGAATAAAATTGCTGCCCTCAAATGTTAATCTGAAATAAAATAAACCTTTGTTTATAACTAATACAATATTAAATAAAAAAATGTTTTATAAGGAGCTGTTTTTGTTATACGCAAGTATAGCTCCATCATTGCTCAAAGTAAAAAATTATCATACTTTATGATGTTAGTTTTAATAAAAACTAAAATAAAAATGTAAATCAGGGAAATTTCTCTGGCATTTCTTTTTTTTGCTGTATCGAAAACGTACCGAACCGTGACACCAGTGTATCGTATTGAATCGAACCGTGAATTTTGTGAACCGTTACACCCCTAATATATATATATATATATATATATATATATATATACACACACACACACACATATATTTTTATTATTATTATATTATTTGTTTTACTAATAATTAGGCTTAATAAATATAATTGACTAAATAATTATACATATATTTATATTAGATTTTATTTTAAATTAAATTAATACATTATAAAAAATGTTTATCAAATTAAACATTACAATATTTAAAATATTTTTATTTTTATTATATTAGAATTATATATTATAATATATTAAATATTTATATTATACAAATATATACTATTTATATACGGAAATATATATATATATACTAAAATATATATTTTATTAAACTAAAATAATGTAAAGTATATAATACTAAATAAGAAATATTTTAAGTCTACATGGCATTATTTAAATGTAATATTTACAATAATATTTTATTTTTAAATGCTGTAGTATCGAAACTGGCATTGAGTATCTCAGTGGTCCTTGTGTGTACCACAGAAATGTTGTTATCGGTGCTATATTTTAAATCATACCTCTGTACATGATGCAGCGCAGGGCTTCAGATGCGTAGGTCTGGGGCAGGACTAGACTCAAATAACGCAGAGGATACGGGATACACTCAACCGGCCAGATAACACCTACAGGAGGTAGATAGAGGAACAGAGAAAAGACTAATTGAATTAATGTATAACTTTAATCCATAGCATCTTATATGTTACCTTACCCGTGTGTCTGTGAAACATCAGCAAACCATAAATGACAAATTATCTTTAATATGAGGTTAATGTGCGTTAATGTGAGGCTAGAATGGTAGAGCTGGTAGAGAGGGTAATTGGGGTAAAGACCTCACTAAAGAGAATTCCCTTCCTTTTCTTTACAATAATCATCTCATTTTTATCTCATCAATCAATCATCATTCACTCTGTTGATTTCGCTCCACTATCAATCCACAATTTTATTCACTGTGTTATCACATCCATTAATTCACTGGACACACCCAGATAGTATGGCCCTCAAATAGCCCTTATTATATTTTTTGGACTGCACCATTTTAGGGTGGAGGGAAAAATGACAGACAGTCTTAAAATAGAGGGCTGCATCAGTACTGTTGTGTGAGGATTAAAGGTAATTTAAATATAAATATTACCAAGTAAAATAAGTCACAGGGTAACCTTATGCAATTAAATAAATGTTTTAACATATGTGAGATCAGACTGTACCGCTAATGATGAGGTTGGGGTAGAAGATTCCAAGAGCCGCCTGATTGGCCGACTGCTCGTCATCGATAGCAGAGGAGATGACCAGCCCGAAGGAGATTCCCGTCACTCCCTGCAGCACAATCAATGAGATCACCAAAACCAGAGATCCTTCGTTGGGAATCTGCAATAGATAGACATCAGAAAGATGGTGATAATAATGATGAGATGTATTCCTGTATGCCAGTGCACAGAATACACACACACACACACACACACACACACACACACACACACACTGGTATGTAATGACTGGTAGGCAAGTTTCCCCTCTCCACTTCCTGTGAAGTGATATTTCAATTCCAGTGCCCTTTGGAACGTACCCCTGATCTAAGGAGTCAAATATACCATTCTAACATTATGTTGCAAAAACAATACATATGTGTAATATTTAACAATAGGTTGTTTTTAAAGAGGGTTTCATATTGACAGTGATCTGGACATACTGGCATGTTACAATCCCAGAAATCTTAAGCAAGTGTGAAGAGCATCTTTTGCAAAGCTCTTAGCTCTTATTGGCTGATTTCACAGCACATGCTAGTCAGTGCAGCGTCCTCGCTGCTACAGTTACACATCAGAAATAGAATCTTTAATCTACAGCTGGGTCTGTTACCAAAGCAATCCTTTCGTTGCTGTGGTGGTCAAGCACAAATCACTAGATACGAAGCAAGGAGTTATTTATGAATAAATATACTTATATGACTCAGTCCCAGAGCCGTTTCTAAAATGTACAGAGCACAGACCCCAAATACCCAACAACAGCTCTGCTCAGTCCAGATATGTTTCTGAACATCTACATGAGCAGATAGAAGTCTCCAAAGCCTATAAGGTCAACACATCTGGAAAGATCTAGAATTGTAATGCATTTAAGGAATTAGCCATGTCAGTAAGTTCACTCTCAGGGGCATTTCCTCAATTGAATGAGAAATCAATCCATATTACTAAAATAAAAACACTAATGTGATATTTAAAAAATGAGTAACATTTTTAAAGTAACACTGTCCAACAGTGACACCCGCAGGTAAAGTTACAGCGGGAGTCTGTGTCTCGCTTAAAGGATAATTCCGGTATTTAACACCTTGAGTCTATATTGTAGTTTGTTTTGGATGAACAAGAGTGGTGGACAACATTTTTTTGACAATGGTTCCTCTATCGAGTTTTTGACTATAAAAGAATTGGCCATGGATCCATTTAACATTGGAGTCAATGGGCATGTCCGAAAATGTCATTAAAACAACCTTTAACATTAGTTTTCAAAACTGTGCAACTCACCGAGTGATTAGTGATGTTAGTTGATGTTCCAGAAACAAAAAGTGTTGCAAAATACAGTTTCTGTCGTTTTTTATTCGTCATTTTGTAAAATCCCATTGAATTCTGTTGAAGGACTGAGTGCTCGTTAATATAAATGCACTACCGGAAACGGAAAGGGGGCTGTTTACATTTGGTCGATGTAGTCTTTTTGCTCGCTTCCGTTTCTCATAAGGCTAGCGAGCAGAGCAACTGTGCTCCGGGAGAGTAAGCGAAATAAACAAACAAAACCTTGAAAATATTGAAAGACGTGACAACTGACCAGTGCAATATGAAGTTGAACTCGACTGTGACCGTGAGTGTCCCGCGAGACATAAACATCGGTTATCGCCATCAAGTGGTCGGGAGTGTGCTAACGCTTCAGATTCAAATATTGAGCGGAAGTTACACGGTTGTGAAGTGTCTGAAAAAATAGTCCCACTATAGCAAAATAAACGGATTGGAATCATATATTGCGACGATATATTGTTTATGATCATCAACGAACACCACTAACCACTCGGTGAGTTTAACAGTTTTGTAAACGAACATTATTGGCTGTTTTAATGACATTTTCGGACATGCCCATTGACTCCAAAGTTAAATGGGTCCATGGCCAATTCTATTATAGTCAAAAACTCGAGAGAGGAACCATTGTCAAAAAAATTTTGTCCACCACTCTTGTTCAATCCAGCCTTTTCGAAGAGACTTCTTCCAAAAAAATAGTACTGACCCCATATTATTAGACGTTAGTGTATTTTTTTATTTATTTAGTTGATAAAAGGTGGAAAAAAATATAGGTAAAATAACCCCTTTCAAAACTCAAGATGAGAGGATATGATTGGCTCTTTGAATTTGGAATAGGTTTTAGTTTGCTTTAGTCTTATGGAAAGACTTCACAGTGGACTGTCTGCAAGCCAACAGTCTATCTGATGTCTCCCAAGTGTAGACTAGAAGGACGGCAAAGGCTGAGGGTGGCATTTGCGACAGGAATAATAATATGTATGTGTTAGCATTAACTATAATTACCATTTCACTTTTAAACAGAAATAAACAGCACACACACAGATTTAACACTACGTGTAATTTATGCTGTATGCACACACACGCACAGATCTTGAATCTTGAGACATACATATATTAATGAGAGATAAACACGTAGCTGGCAAACACACACACATACATACACACTCACTTTGAAGACCAGCAAGATGAAGATCAGCAGAAGGATTATCTGAACACTGATGACAAATAGCTGTGAGAAGAGGTGTGCCAGCATGGTCTCCAGAGAACTTACACCTTTAGAGAAATAACCACACAGAAACATAAATACACAACATACATTCATGAAACACAAACTATATAAAATGCTCACCATGTGTGTTTAAAACTGCCTTTGCTGCTCATGCTTTTATTTGCTGTGGGTGATCAGCTCCCCCTATTGGTAAATCTCTGAAACTGCTCATTCATTAACTCGATTGAAAGTAAGTGCTGAATTAAATAAAAATTAATTGTGCCCACGGCAAAACAAAAACACACCAAAAATTATCATTCTGGAGGTTGGTTCGAAGTGCTAGTGGAGGAGACAACAGACTACTTCTTAATTTAAATACATGAGGCATAGTGCTTAACTTGTTTAGCTGGATTGCGGGTGGTTAGTAAATACGTTTTTGCACAGGTTGTGTTGCTGAAATACTCAAAACAAGTGTCACAATTGTTTAGTGAATTCATCCCTAAGATGTTAAATGATGGCCATCTGGTGGATGTGATCTGTCTCACCTGCCACCCAGCACCTGTCCAGCAGCCCTTCCTTTCTCTCTAACACAAAGGACAGAGCGGTCAACCCCACTGCCAGGTAAAATGTGATGCTGAAAAGAGAAAATAAAGTAGAGAAAGGTGACATTGTAAAGAGGTCTATCATGTTGCAATAGTGTTCTCGGACACTGAAGTAATATTTATGAGGGGCAGTAAGTGTGTTGGTGTGTGTGCGCATTAATGGTGTGTGTATGTGCACCTCAAAACGGCTCCTGGAGTCACAAACGTTGTGAAATCTGTGTTCTCACTGCCATATATAGGTTTTTCAAACTATAACATCACATGAAACAAAAATAAGAAGGCCATTTTAAGAAAGAAAGAAAAAGAATAAAGAAAATTCAAAAGACCAAAGAGATAAAAGAAAGGATAGAGTAATCAAAAGGGCACATATAGAGGAAAAAAGAGAAAGACAGGATGGAGAGAAATATAAGATATTACCAGTTTTATGCAAAAGATATTACAGAAATTCTTAAATATTTGCTATATATATATATCTTTGCTCTGTACTCACTTTTATAGGGAAGGCCACCATGTAAGATAAACTCCCCAGCTTTGTCTCAATAAAAGCCTTTTGAAAGAACAAGGAAAATAGTTTAGTGAATGATGGGGAAAAAAGCTTAAATGTAATTGTTTAAAACTTTTTTATTCACCTCGAAGGCCTCATGGAGTTTTTTCTGTAGCATTAGGGCAATCTGTCGATCTGAAATGTAAAAAAATTGCTTCATTTTCTTGCCCAACTCAAACAATGCTAATCATATAATTTAAAATGAAGCAAACTAGAAACATGCCAAATAAAAACATTTCCAATGATGGTCTTTTGAATCCAACTTCATGTACAAAGATGCATGCAAAATTCAATATAAATGAGTTGAACTGACATGTAATTAAAGGAATAAAGGACACCTTCGTGTGGCAGAAGTGTGAGGTCACATGAGTTCAAAAGCGGAATAATATTCATTGGACTAAAAATAAATAAAACTCACTAGTCAGGTCCAGCCAAACATGCACAGATCCTCCCTCAATCACATCTCTGGAGACTCGGGGCTGCAGCATCCTGCACACACGCAAAAATAAGAAGAAAAGCTTGAAATATCATTATACTAATTTACCATTTAAAACTCTAGTTATATTTGTAACAAGGGCAAAGTTTGTGTGTGACATTTAAATAGCTCCAGTCGGGACAGAGATGTACAAAAAAATATCAGAGACACAGATGGACAGACTGAAACAGAAAGACAAGACGGACCTGCTTTTCTCCCCTTAAAAACACTGTTTTTCACTCCTGCTGCCTCTCCCAACACTATTCTCATCAGTCTCTCTGGTACAGTCATTGTCACCGCACACACAACACCTTATTTACATGAATGCTTGCGTTTTTTAGGCTGAGGGGACTTAATGACTGATGAGGTAATGACTCAGAGAGGCCTGAGGTTTCATGTCAGGGATGGGCCTAAATTTGCATGCAAGAACATATGTAACGCCTTAAGAGGCAGAAATCTTTTTTTACCAAGAGTTCATTTGAAGTCCACTTATAAAGATAAGTGTTGAGTGACACTAGTGTTTTTAGTTCCTCAGCGAGATGATAGCGCTGATATTTCAAAAATCATACACAAAGGTACTGGATTGATTAAGTCTAGGGGTAGTATTAACAAATGCTACAGTGTAAAAAAAAATTATGTTTAATATGCTAATTAAATTTGAACTGGTTATTTGCAATGAATTGGTCAAAAGAGTCAAATTGTCTGAAAATTTTTATTTTATTATAAATGTATAAGATCAAACGACAGCTTACAAAATGTAATATTAATATTAAAAAATGATGATGTAACTTCAATGTAGCAAGCTATCTTTACTGTTATCTAACTTGTAGTGTAACTACAAAGGTTAGCTTTTAGTTTACCTTAGCAAATTTTTCTGTAGGAGGAGTTTGTAGCTTAGCTAGTATCTTGCCCAACACTTTCTGTTTTTAGAAACATTTAGCACTTGCTAAAAACCAATACTGCATATTGACTTGACTGCATATGCACCTTTCTGAATATTACAACAAAAACATAACACCTTCTTTCAGGTTTAACATTGCTAACTTCTGAAACAGTGGTGCTCACCTTTTGGTTAGATAGCTGGTGAAATTCTCCCCAAACTCTATGACACCCCAGTATTCCCCATTACGGATACCAGCAAAAGCTTCAGAATGAGACAATTTCACCTGCAGAAAGGAGACAGGAAAACTGCAACACTGGAAGTAAATGTACAGTTTTGCTCACAACTATTTATAAACTAGTTCATTTGTTGAAGTGAAATTGAGAAAAGAGGAAGTGAGAGAGTTAGTCTCTCATCTCTATTCTAAGGGGGAAGATTTATTGTGTTAAATGTAGTCCTATACAATCTTGAAATGATACGTCTCTCTGTGTAAATGTTGACCTTGAAAACAAATGTGTGCTTACCTGGTGGACACTCGTGTTGTCAAGTAAGGACAGCAATGTGGCACTGTAGGCACTGGGACTAGTTTCATTATTGACCACAGCCACGTCAATGCCTTTGGGGTCTCCACCAATACACAGGCACATCAGACAGATCTGAATTACCGGCAACAGGAACTGGAAACAGAGGGACCTGAGCACAAACCAGATGAACATACACAATTGACTGATTTGAGTTGAAATATTTTGATTATCAATATCGTTTTGATTATTAGGATATCATTACCCTGGCATTCTTCTCATTCGAACCAACGTCTTGATCATCAGCGCTGCAATGTTGCGCCATTTTGGTATGATGTGTCTGGCTCGCACTTTCCATTCAGCTGCAAAGACACAAGAACATTTCAACTGCAAGCATCAGTTTCAATGGTGATCAATGCTATTCTAAATATGTAATCAGTGACATTTTTGTCAATCTTGTATAAAAGTGGCTTTCTGTTTCAGTTTTAGTTTAGCTTTTGCATGCAGTATTTTAGAGCAAGTGAACTTCTACCTCTTTGTTGTACCTTTATATTTAGGTATGTCTGGTGTGCTCTTTCTCAGTATGGGCTCTCTGCTCTCATCTCTCATATTGTCTGGAGACGGGCTGTTGTCCAGCAGACGGCCCTGCGGACTCTGTCTGGAGTCCATCTGATCGAAGTTCTCACAAAGTTGCAAGAATGCACTCTCTAAAGTCTAAAGCACACACAGAGATGAATTTCATAAGTTTGAATCATACCGAAACAGTGCATGTACATGCATGTGTGTGTGTATACTCACTGCTGCATTGTGTTGCTTCATAACAGAGTCTGGGGGACCTTCAGCTAACAATCGACCATTCCTCATCAAACCCACCTACAGAGAGAGAAACAGTGCTATTTTAATAGTTCCTCTATCATAGCTTAGAAGACTGTTTCTTTCAAGTGCAAACTTTGTCTCAGTTGATTTACTTACAAATTTTCTCAAGGAGGACAAGTGAGACAATTGCTGACAAAGCAGGAGCACAGATATAAATTAATGTGGACAGCATAGCTCAGATGATTTGTTCTTGTAAGAATTTGATGAGAAATACTTGAGTTCATAGTGAGATCTCCAACTTGGCAAGCCTGAGCACAGTTTGAGAGACTGTCTCTTTAGAAACGCCAAAGGAAAGGAGACACATGTGAGATGTGCTAAAGTAAGACTAGAAGAAACAATTGAGATCTTATTTCCTAGAGGTAGAGAATGAGAGCGACAAGACGCTAAACAGATCTGGAAAGGGGTGGGCCATGTTGTTAAGGAATAGTTCTCATATTAAGGAATTCACATCACTGTTCTGGGTAGGTATTACTTTAGGACAAGTGAATATGTGAGTGTACTGTAAATAACCATGTTATGATTGTGTATTTGGTGTCTCAGTGTGTCATTTGTTAATGTGACTAATAAACAGAATGTAGCAATTGTCTGGCTGACGCTACACAGCCAGTACGGCATGACCTCAAGACAAACTGGTGAAACAACCAATTGAATGGAAATAAAATTAAACCATAGAGTCAGGTGGCTTAAATCTTAAATCTGGTGGCTCCAGATTCTTCTCCTATAATGTGTTGTCTGATGTCTACCAGCACCCTTTTTTTGATGATATACACAGTAATGTCCCTAATTATAAGTTTGTCAGTGGTCTAAAAACCAGCATTATGAAACAGTCTAGTCAAAACGCTACATTACATTAATGCATTTGGCAGACGCTTTTATCCAAAGCGACTTACATTGCATTTCAAGGTACATATTTACATTCTTATCAGTTCTTGCTTTCCCTGGGGAATCGAACCCATGACCTTGAAGTTACAAGCGCCAACGCTCTACTGTTTGATTCATTAGTTTCATGAAGTGCACAAATGCTTGCTCTATTTACGTGCAAACACGCGGCACTGTTTGTCTTGTAACAAAGAGGAACGAGCAGCCGCAAAATCTGCCGCAATATCAGCTTTGTTTGTGCTAGTATTCTCTGGGCGTGTTGCAAAATCACCCTGTGCGTCACTGGATAAACTAGTTTGGTTTTTGACTGATCACAACTCCACATACCGACACAACCCCAGAAACCACACTTCAGATTGGTTGTTTGATTTTGACTTTGCACTAAACGCTAACCTGCATTTAGTGCAAATATTTGCTAATTTCAAACATAAAAGCTCACCTGAACATTTTTACCAAAAGCTAATTTTAGGGTCATGTAATAAGCCACAGTACAAAGTACATTTGGCAGATGAGCCACGACTATAATATGGGATTACAGAAAGAAATCTGTATGAGTAATACTGACACACACGACGCACACATGCACGCACGCACGCAATTAAATCATGCACTTCTGTTCAATATCCTTACATTTAAACTGAAATGTTTTAGGCCTTAGTGAAATTGCTAAAATACTAATAATACTATAAATTGTATCAAGACTTTATCACAGCATCATGTAGTGAAGTCTGAGAAGGTCAGTTTTAAGAGTTGGAGTGAATTCTGATACAGGTTTGTTGTAGGTCAGTTCAGGATGGTATCTTACCGTATTGGCTTGTCTGGCCTCCTCAATGTAATGCGTTGTAATAATGACGGACACCTGTCCTCCTCTTACAATGTCTACCAGGTGCTGCCATATCCTGCAAAAGTGGGAAGTTTTTTTAAACGGGACTTCTGTCTTTATGAGATTTACATGGTTGCATTTGGCAGATGCTTTTATCCAAAGCAACCAGTCATGCATATACTTTTTATCAGTACGCACATTCTCTGAGAATCAAACCTATGAATCCACAAAGCTAACACCGGTGAGATTTGAAGCTAAATTCCTTTAAGAGCATTATGCCAAGAACATTTTTATATGGTAAAATATGCCATGATTTAAACTACAGTTCAAAGGTTTGAGGTTGGTATGTTTCAAAAATAATAATAATAATAATTTTATCCAGCAACGCCACATTAAATTGGTCAAAAGTGACATTTTGATATTAAATAAATGCTGTTATTTGAAATGAAATACATCATGTTTTCCAAAAAACATTAAGCAGTATGATGGTTTTCAACACTGATAATAATAATAATAAATGTTTCTAGATTAGCATATTAGAATTATTTCTGAAGGATCATGTGACACTGAAGACTGCAGTAATGATGCTAAAAATTCAGCTTTGCCATCACAGGAATAAATTGCATTTTAAGAAAATGTTAAAACAGAAAACTTTTATTTTAAATTGTAATAATGTTTCACAATATTACTGTTTTTACTGTACTTTTTTTTATCAAATAAATGCAGCCTTCGTGAGCATTAAAATCCTTCTTTCAAAAACATTTTAAAAAATCCTACAGAACCATAAACTTTTAAACAGTTTTTTTTTTTTAGCTACCACAAAGATAAAGAGATACAAATGTTTTGGTTTATTTTGCAATAATAAATTGTAAAACAAAAATTCTGGTGTGCATGTTACGCATGGGCTCCTGCCTAGAAAAGGTGTTATGACAATGTTATGTTGTATTGATGTATACTGGCTGCCTAGGGAGGGGGATGTTTTGGGATTGTTCTATTGTTATTTTAAAATCAAAAGAAGGAAAATGTAATGTTCCATGTTTTACAATATGTTGCTTTATTCCTTCAATAAATAAAAAAATAAAAAAAAAAGTCCAACCCCAAACTTTTGAGCGGTAGAGCATATGTAGTAAATTGAGGCTTTTTGCGCAGCACACAATGCATAGGTTAGTATCTTACAAAGCAAAGCTCCCCAAAAGGGTTGCAGGCTTAGACAGGCTTGGCCCATGGTCTGTTGTGTAAGAGGATTTCAGCAGGGTTCAACAGAGTCCCACCGTAGCATATGTGATCTCAACATAAAATTTAACCAATTTATATTCAAAACTAAATACAAAAATATATGTTTCATTTGATGTCAGCTTTTCTAATCAATAAAACATTCTAATTAATAAAACCACTGATAACACATTCAGGGGGCTGCGGTTGAATATATGAAAAGTTTTTAGTTGTTTTCATTACACACCTGGATCTATGTTCTACACAGTAATTGCTGCAGCATATTAACCATGCAAGAATGTGACACAGTGACCCTCTTTTTACCCATACAGACTTCTTCCTTTGTGGCTACTGCTCCTTCCACATGTTCTTTACTTCCTTTTGTTCATGAATTACTCAATCTCAAGATTAAATGGGGATTGTCTGAGAATTTACAGCATAAATCTCCTTATCTTGAAAAGTTTACAATGAGTTATAATGGTTCGGAATCTTGAACCTTCAACCTTTACATTGCAGGATAATCCTAGGCATGCCACTTACTCAGGATGCACTCGCACAGAAAGATCAAACAAAATCATGCAAAAGAGTCAACTGGGATTTGTTTGCCAAGCATTGTGAAACGTCCTCATACTACAAATGCACTGAGGCAAGCCTTTAAAATGTTTTTTTGAATAATTATAATATTTAAAAAAATTAACAACTGAAGAAATTAAGGAATTAACTTCAGGGTGTGAAGGTCTAGGTTTCATTCTGCAGTGGAACAACAGATACTGGGAAAGCCTTTAATCTAATAGGAATGCCAAGAGGAATGGCACAGGAATACATGCAAGCTAAAATGAAGCGATGAAGTGGAAGAGTGGAAGAAAGGAGGGGTACAGTATAACAATCTCAGAGTCATGTTTTTAGAATGCAGTACAAGGTTCACACACACACACACACACACACACACACACACACACACACACACACACACACACACACACACACACACACAGCTGACGCTTCCAGACTCGTAGTGCTGGTAGTTCAACGAGTGCATTGGAGAGTTAGTGAAGGGGATGGGAAGAAGCTGTGGAAGATAAAGATGGATGAATACTGGGATAGAGGTATGTAGTGCATACTTGGCCCGCAGAACAGGGTCCACTCCCACAGTGGGCTCATCCAGGATCAGAAGTTGTGGGTTCTGAAGCAAAGCAGCTCCAAGAGAAACACGCCGGCGTTGGCCTCCACTGAACAAAGTGAATAAAAATATATGTAAGTGATGAGTTATGAACTGTCATCAAAAAACTAAATTGCAGACATCTGTACTTGTTTACAATGAAATGTGTGTTGTGGCAAAAACAATATTTAACAAACACAGCATTCCCAGGCAAAAGAGACGTCAAGATTCAAATTGTATTTAAAAGAAAAATATATTTATTCTTGCAAGAATAGTTCCCATTCTAGCCACACATGCTAGCTGCAGGCCGGGGTGAAACTCCAGCCTTCACAGACCAGTTTGCAGGCCAGAGTGAGACCCAGATAGGTGCTTTACTGGTAGTTTTATTATTGTTCTCATCAAAGCATTCTCTAAACACCCACCCCAGAGGGCAGGAACTGGGGAACCCCCATGGTTGCCTCAACCCCTCCCTAGCCTGGGGTCTCATCACCTCTGTCTCAGTGTCACACACACAGCTGTATCAACGTTACAACATAAATCACAAAATACAAAACACATGGCATTCATTTGTTATCATTGAGAAAACAAAATAAGAAATAAAAGATTAAAATTGCTACTACATGTGTTTTTCTACGAGCTCTAATTTATAGAAAACATTAAAACAAATAAAAATAAATTGCATAAGTAAAAAAGAATACATAAAAGAATTTGTATAAAAATGTAAAAAAAGAAAAAGAAAAAAAAGAACAGGTTGCAATAGAATATAAGCAATAACAAAAACTATAAAATATAAGTCATAAAATGTTCTATTCTCAAAAATTGATTGACGCTCCCTCATTTTCCTTGGACCTTATTCAACTAAACATGATAGAGTAGTGGACTCTGAATGGTGTTCAGTCCAAATGCAAAAGCAAGTTTTATAAACAATATTTGGCACAAGAAATACTTCTTATTGCTAACACATTGAGCAACTATTACACTAAAAGGCCATAAATGAACATTAATAAATTAAACGATAATTAGCTAATCACAAGGCATCACAAGACCTACCAGAACTCCACCTTAACTAACCAGATCTGTCAAAGAGAAACTGACTTTGACAAACTAGTGTGATCTCTAAGACATTGTCTTGCTTTTCAGATGGATGAACCCTGCACAGAGCCGGCTCATTGCTATGAAAACAAAACCAGACCGACCTCATCCAGAGGACAACACCGAACTAAACGTTTAATGCTGCACATCACTCTGCCTTAGTGAAAGACAATCTCCTCTGTGTAGATAGGACTTACTTTTTAAAATAATGTTAATAATGATAAACCTTATTTCCTTCAAACAGTGGACACACAACAGTCACAAATAGCACAGAGGAATTAATTCATCTTTCACTTCATCTGCGTCAGATATCTATAAATGTCAACAAACACGCATTAAACAAGTGTACTGTATTTAATGGTCACCATCTTTTAGATTCATTCAGCTGTAATTGTCCACATAATAGCAACTCTAGTCACATGACCATTTGACCCTCATAAGACCACTATTTTCCCAAATGTTTTGAATGCATGTAATTTGGTAAAATTTTTCATTTGTAAAAGCTCTGATGAGAATCATTGCTGTCAGGAGAGTCAACAAAGAAAACTGGGTCACACATGATGCCTCGTTTTGTTTTATCCTCCTCGCTCTCTCAGAATTCTGTGATTGTTTACTTAGCCTCATTACGTTTCAAACCCATTCATTCCAAACCCAAAAATATAATTGTATTTATTCTGTGAAACATAAAACTTAAATTTCAGCCTGTTTCTCATGCAAAGCTATTGTAACACTTCAGAATAATACTCACAGGTTTGGAACGACATGCAATGTTTTTTTTGTTTTTTTACTTTTATCAAAGGGATAGCTCACTTAAAAATGAAAATTGTGTCAATTTTTTCTGCAACAATCATTGAATAGCACAAGTCATTCTACCTGAGATTTCTCACAAGGCTGTCTTTCTGCGGCAGGTCTAAGAAGTCGATGAGGAAATTGATCCTGGCTTCTGTGTCTTTAGATGAAAGGCCATGAATTCGACCGTAAAACCATAGTGTGTTGTTGATAGTGAACTCATTGTACAGAGCTATGTCCTGAAGGCAGATAGAATGAAAAAACAGAAAGAGAAAAATATATGAGACTCAAGAGGACTCACTTGTTAGAATAATCTTAGGTTTAACACTAGGTTTTACAGGTACACCAGTCTCTCCTCATCTCTCACCTGTGGCATGTATCCCACCATTCTTCCTGGCACTTCATGTCCTGGGAAAGCTGGTGGTTTCCCCAGCACTGAGATATGACCATGAGAGATCTTTAGAGTTCCCACAATGCATTTCAACAGCGTAGTCTTCCCACAGCCACTTGGCCCCAGCAACCCATAACTAAAGACAGGGGGGGGGACATATCCAAAGAACAAGTCATTCCTCCACAGAACATTAAGTATGATAAGTAATTCCAATCCTTTAGGCGCCACTGAGTAGGTCACCATATATTTTAATGATTTTAAAGTAAAGACATAGAACATTTTTGTAACATTGTATATTTCAAATAAATGCTCTTTGAACCTACTATATTTACATTTCACAATATGACTGTTTAACTGAATTTTTTCCCAAATAAATGCAGGCTTTACTTTCGAAAACAAACAAAAAAATATTACAAGCTCCAAACATTTGACATCTGAAATAAAGTTAGAAACAAGTAACAAGATACAGACTCATATGCTCAAAAGACACGTGGGTGATACAGATGTCTGTGAGGGGATTTAGGAATAGGAAGTGACAAGTGAGAAATGTTAAAATAAGACACAAAAATCAAGCCGAGAATAGCAAAAGATCTACTAGCTTTTCAGTACACTCCACCATCAAAACAAGACTAGAGCTAGAATTAAAATAATTAAAACTTTTCTTTCTCTAAAATCTCATTCAAACTACTGTCTGCCAGGCCGGTCACAATGTTTAGAATGGAATTTAGGTTTTAGGCCAGGATTTAGTTTCTTCAACCCCCCAGTATGGAGTATTTTAGAGTTTTGTTGTGGTACTATTGAAGAACGCCTAATGGACGAGGCAGTGGAGACATATGAATGCATGTATAGTATGTGATATGTCACGTAAATATCATGTCAGCATTTGGGCATGTTTTCCTGCATAAAAATGTGAACATGCTAGATTGGTGTAACCTGAAGACATTTGTAAACACATTTAGAAAGAGAATATACTGGACTCACATTTGGCCCTGAGGTACTGTCAGGTTGAGATTGTTGAGGACTTTAAGTTTCCCATATGAGCGACACACATCCCGACAGTGGATTGCAGTGCTGCAACTCCCGGCCTCCAAGTCAGTCTTCATAGTACTACCGCTCTCCAAACTCTACATATAAAAAGAAGGAAAGTTTACGCTATGGTATAAAAAGAAGGATTGTCCCTTCTGATATAAAACGATTTCCATGCAAGACAACACATTCATGCTTTAAACAACACCACAGCAATAAAACTGGAGTAAAAGCTCACAAAAGAGACAAAACGTAACAAAAACGTAAAAGAGAAACGTTTACAGTGGGTGTAGAAATGTATTTTCAACCAGAGACACCAGTGACTTTAAATACCCTTTTTGCTGCTCAACAGTGGCTTTTTTATAGCTGCCCTTTTAATACAATTCATTTGTTTAACAGAAACTTTATCCGAGTTCTGCTGTGCTCTAAATCACTAAGAAATCTTTTGAGTTTTGACAGTTCGACAATCTGTATTCAGTTTTCGCAAAATATTAGATGTTTTCATGCCTTTTGCAAGACATTGCACCATTTCATGCTTTTCATCTTTAGACAGATCTTTCTTCCTCCCCATATTACATGAGAATTGTGTTGAATTGGCTCTATCACTCTCTCTCCTCTCCACCTGTATCTGGTGTGTGGTGAGGGCACTGGCGCCGTTGTACTATGGCTGCCGTCGCATCATCCAAGTGGATGCTGCACACTGGAGGTGGATGAGGAGATGACCCCGACATGATTGTAAAGCGCTTTGGGTGTACAGTAGTACATGAAAAGCGGTATATAAATGCCTCATTCATTCAATCATTCATTTATTCCATATTCCAGAACAGCTGGGATATCGAACCACATGGAGTTCCATTAAAACTACCATCTAACTCCCTGGGATGATCAACAACTGATGGATTTGTTTTTGCAGTGGTTTGGACCCACACATCACCTCGTGGATACCAGCTGGGGTTTCTAGCATAGCGTTACCTGGACATGGTGCTGGGGATGAGTGAATCTTCCTTTACCATTGGTGAAGTGTTTGAGGACAACAATCCCAGTCTGACAGCAGTACAACCTGAAAGCAGTACAATGCTCCCAATTCAGGTCTTTCCTTCCAGAATCACAAGTTTCATTATTCTCTTGTCCATCCCAAGGTCCCTTGTCTCTGCCTGTCCTGTGTCAACCATAGAGTCTGTTCTTGCCAAAGAACCGACAGTCTCCTACTATTCCCCAATCCAGGAAAGCAGCATCTAATAGTACGGATCTGTCATCTAAATTAGCGGACCCCTTATGTCAGCACAGGCGGCAATGAAGAAGGTTTCCACACTTTCGAGTCCCCTGAACACAGTCCAGAGTCCACTCCAGTCCCAGAGCTCAGCCAGGAACCCTCAAGTCATGTTATTACAGGACTGCCAGTGGTCCCAGCATCCTCAAGCTCAGTAGTCACAGCGCTACCTAGTTCAGTGGTCTCTACTCTTCTGTCTTCCTTGCTTTGGCCTCAGAGGCTGTCCCTAGTCCCCTCATCCCTGCCACAGAGGCCATCCTAACTCCCTTATTCCAGCCATGGGTGCCACTCTTGAGTCGTTTGCCTATAAGGCAGTGAGACAACAAGTCAGCTGCCTAGGTTTCCGGTTGCAGCCTGCGACTGACAGAAGAGTCAACACTTCCATGCCTACCTTTCAAAATAAAAGTTTTGCATCAAAAAAACAGAATAACGTTGTTTGTTGTTTCTTTGACACACTCCGCGACCCACGCAAAACTGTCTTACGACCCACTTTTTGAGAAACTATTCTCAAATATTCTCAAACTATTCTCTATAGCAACGTCATGCACTGCATGACTTATAAACCCAAACAAAATATGAAGCCTAATTTCTGATCTTTAAATTGATTTCTTAGCAACAGCTCCAATTTTGTAACTTAGTATGCTCTTTACAGATGGAGCAAACTGGGTCATCAACACTGTAATCTCTCTAGCTCCTGATTCTTTTCACAGAATCGCTCACTCAATCTCGGCAAACTTAATCTCAAAAGTTTAATCGCACAGAAAATATTATCAAGATCACTAATCTTTGCATTAAGGTTGTCCTAAAGAAAGGTAGACTGATGACGACTTAGATTTGAGCACATTTGGTTAATTCTATTTCTATTATTATTATAATGTTACTCAAATTCCTTAAGATTAAACATACAAATTAGTAGTTTATTAGTGGGCTTTAATTAAAAAAAAAAAATGGTGGTGTAACTGTCTGGAGATTGTAAACAAGAAAAGTCCAATTAAAATGCTGACACATCAGTGTGACAAAATGATGTAACGTTAGGCCTGCAATTATTTTTAATTACGTTGTGTAAGTTACACTCATACACTACATGTGCAACCGCACAGTCATTAAATAATATATTTGTAGAAAAGTCTAAATGTTTTGTTTAGAAAATGTATAAAAACACAACGATTAGTGTTCCGAGAATATGTATTTTATTCTATTTATCTTTTATTTATCATCGACTCGTGCGTTTTTAATTCTCGTTGATAGAATCCTGCTCACAGATGTTTAAGGTGATGATGTGAAAAGAAAACTGTTTACAAGAACCGCTCGAATGGAGCTCAGCTAACGTTAACTTGGAAGTCAGCTGACAATTTCGTTTCAACATAGCAATTTTGAGCAGCTGAACTGGTTTGGTATTCAATATCTTCATTGTTTTAGGAAGTCCCTAACAGCTAACTGTTACCTCTGTCACAGCAGCACCTGCCTGAAGCTTCACGAGCTGTGTGGGTCCTTCAGACAAACTTTCCTACAACTTCCCTTTTTACAGCCGACCATCAGTGATATAAAATGTAATTTCTTCGTTAAAATATGATTAAAGACAAATTACAACAGATTACAAAGCATTAGTTTCCATAAGTTTCTATACAAGTTCAAATGAGCGTCAAATGAGCGTGGTTAACCGTTTAAACGGCTGTTTAATAATCTACAAAAACGTAGAAAGAAAAAGAGATTTTACCAAGCGGCTTTAAAATCCTTGAAGAAAAAAATCACGTCGATTAAGTGAACAGTCCAGCTGTCCGATCGAGCAACAGTCTATCCTGCCTCAGCTTTATCTCATGACAGGTGCAACGATGCGCTGCGCTTGTTTAGCTGATCTTGATATTTGCCTCCTCTACCAGTTTACCGACAAGCCCCGCCTCCTGAGCAGTTTGCCTCACTAAACCAATCAGCTTCTGAGAAGCTTCACAAAAAAAATATGTGATTGGCCAGTTGAGAAGTCGTTCAAATAGCCATTGCAGTGGTACAGCAAAGGGCAGGAGGAGTGTTGTCAGAATACCGGCGGGGAAATAACGCTGGTTGCATGTATTTACAGCCTTAAGCAAAAAAAAAAAAAAACACTTAAAGTAAGAAATCATTTAGTGATAACAACTTACAATTACAAATGAGGGTTTAAGGTTTATATTTACGCGGTATGTTGCTGTGCTTCTGTGATGGGGAGTCTGACTCATTTACGCGAGTCGGTTCTTCTGAACTGTTCATTTTAAAGAACTGGTTCAAAACCCGGTTAAGAAATAATTGTTGCATGTTACGTCCTCCTGACCATAGTAGACTGTAAAAAGAATTGGTCCTGACGAAACAACGCCATCGCGTGGCATATTAACACGCGTTAAAACGCCCCAATAATGTCATAATATATGCCAAATAGCTGTTTATTAGATTTTATGTAGACGGCTGTTTGTTTTAGTTCCATGCGTCCCAGATTAATTTGTTGCAATCATGATATAGCGCATAAAACAAGTCATTTAGAACCTAAATATAATGTGCATTTACAACAACAAAGCAATATTCAAATTAATTTACACCTCTTTGCTTAAATAGTTCTTGCACGTTATGATTAACGCCGTAGTTGTGTTACTTATCTGCGTTTACGCTGCCATTTTTTTTTACTTTAATTCCAATGTATTTTTTTTTATGGTTCAACTAAACGATTCAATTAAAAGGTCCGACTCAAAATAACGATTCGCTCGGACATCTAGTTACATTCCGCTTCTGCGTCATGGGGAGACACTGCAGTAGCAGAGCAATCCGTCTTCTGGGCTCCAGGCTCCACTCCAGCCAACACATTACATCTATATAAACCTTACAAACACGAATGAACGCCTGTCGAAAATCAGTTTATGACTGCTCTAGGATTCGAGTCTCAAAAAGAGACCATCATCAGATAATCACGTACAAGGCTATACATCGTCTGCAAATTGACAGATGTCGTATTATGTGCAGGCTCTATTAGTGTAAAATATAAGCATAGTACAAATCTAGAAAAACACAATAACTCACTCGTTGCTGCATCTCTGTGCTGTCGTTAAGCACTTCCTCGGTTCCGTTAACGGACATGATCACCGGGACGGGGATCGAGATGCGGCCGGTGAGGAGCAGCTCTCGGTTCAGTGCGCGCAGATGAACGGGTTAACTCATTCTGCTCCAGATCAGAGTATAACTGCAATCTATAAACGCTTAAGGGGAGTTTGAATAGCATTCATTCAAAAAGCTTTCTGATCACCTGTGCATCTTTTCTTTACTCTCCAATTCCGACAGCTGCGATTAGGAGCTGTGCAACCCATCTAGGTCGTTTTCCTCTGGGGGAGAAAAGCACTCTAGAGTAGAAACACGTTATTTGCATGAAACATGGAGACATAGAAGTAGGCTATGGGGAGAGCGAGAGCAAGATATTAAACATATGAAAAAAGATTGAGAGATAAACTGATATAGTAGCATTGTATACAAACAGGAGAAAAGTACATCAAGTACATCAACATTTGGAAACAGCAACTCCCTCCTGATACATAAATCACAAGAGAAGCTAGACATTTCAGATTGGCTAGCAAAAACCGGGTAAATCTTATATGCTGAAACCATTGAAAAGGGAATAACTAGTTTATCTGCCTTTTTTATTGTTAAACATCAAAATACAAATTTACAACAGAAGACAAAGACACAAATTCCTTTATACACTCTTTTCCACAGGAACAGTACAAACTATTTCCATCTTTTCTTTAAGACATCATAGCACTGCTGTCATATTCATATTGTATCAGATTGTGCAAAAGATCCACCTTTAAAATCATTCAGTGAAAAGACATCAATAAAACAAACAACCAAATCACAAAAAAAAAAAATCAGGCACACATATACGCAGTTCCCTTATTGAAGTTCTAAAAATTAAATGATAATATAATCTTCTCGTGTGCTTGTCAGTTGTGGGAAAATAAAATAAATAAAACGATTAAAGTCAGTTAAAATAGAAAGGATGGTTAGAAGATAAAGGTATACTGAATGAAGTGTACAAGAGAGTAAAAATGGATCAAAATCAGTTAAAGGAAGAACTGAATGACATTTAAGAAAAGCACATATTAATGTATATGTGTGTGTGTGTGTATATATACATACATTAGCAACCAGGGGTCAATATTCACTCAAATCAGGGACGGGCAATTTCGGTCTTGAGGGCCACTTTCCTGCTGTTTAGCCCAAACCCTGATAAAAAACGATTACCCGGTAGCTTGTTCAGGTGTTGGAGTTAAACTCTGCAGGACGGTGGCTCTCCAGGACCAAAGTTGCCCATTCCTGATTTACAGGCTCTGATTTCAAGTAGTAAAATGTGCAATTCTGCATTTCACCGAGTGAAAAGTACTCACACAGCACTCAAAGATAAAATCATAAACACATGTATCAGACATTAAAGGTGAATCTGCTGTTCTAAATACTGTGTATAAAAGACAGGTGAGTATTTTTTGCTGGGAAAAAATCAGCAGGAACATTTTCACACATAACAGGGCGTTTCAATCCACTTTTAAAAAAACATAGGGAGAGAAATAGGGAGCTTTTAAGAGGTTACATGAAGAAACAATGACTTGATCTGTTTTTTTCTTTTATATAGCTATCTGTGAACTGAATAAATGATGATGCCATAATGACTTTGAAATCTTTGAAAGGTGATTGGCTGATACCGTGTTTGGTTATATATGATTGGCTGCTGGAGTTAGAATGGAGGGGAACATTAGAACCCTGGCCTGCATGAAGGACAGGTCAGGGAGAATAGAGATGACCCTTGCTGCTTCCTCGCTTATCTTTTCATCTTTTTCTGGCCTCCTGTCAAACACACACAAAAATAGCATTTTCTCAGAGATTGACCTTTCTAGCCCTCTAGCTGTAAAGTAGTTGCGCTCAACATGTTGCGGCATGCTAAGAGTATGCATATGTCTCACCTGGCTGTTGTTGTGGTTTTCTCCATAGACTCCATGAGTTTTGTAAATGCATCTGCAATGTTGCGACCAGTTGTGTTCTCAATTTTAGCTGTAGTCAGTTCATATATCTCTGGATCAACACCTAAATAAATGCACACACACATTCACAGTTACCATTTTGTTTAAAATGCTTAAAACTTACAGTTCATTATACCGTCAGTAACGACAATGAAGCTACATAAACAGGATCTCAGAAACAGTAGAATTTTTTTTTAAATGAAATATAAAGTTCATGCGAGACTATCACTTTCTTAGTAAGAATTTCCCAGACACATAGAAGCAAAACACTATCAATAGTGCATTAGATTAAAGGCAGAAAAACAGAGATACTCACACTGGCAGATACTGTAAGCAAGTCCAGAGAGAGGAAATCAGGGACAGAACACTAGAGTACGAACAAATGCTAAAGACGACAAGCTTCCCTAAAAAGTTGATTTTGAAATTACAGACACAAGGAAAAAGGAAGAAAAGGTTTCACAGCAAGCCAGTCACTTAACAGAGATGAACCCTTTCTGTTCTGACCTGGTAGTGGAGTGTCATTTTCACTATCTGAGCTACATTCATCCACAAGCCCAAAATAGTCCAAATTTAGCACTGAGATTCCACCATCTTGTGCTTCACATGAGAGCCACAGCAATGACAACAAGACATGGAGGGTTAGTGTGTTGTTAGTAGGCAGCTCAGGATATTCACAATGTATCAACAGAAGTATATACAGTATATTACTGTTCAAAAGTTTGGGGTCTTTTTGGAAAGAATTTAATACTTTTATTCAGCAAGGATGTATTAAATTGATCAAAAGTGACAGTAAAGACTTGTACATTTCTATTTCAAATAAATACTGTTCTTTTGTTTAAAAATAATTGTCATTTTGTTTCTATTTATCAAAGAATATATTTTTTAATGGTTTCCATTGGTAATAATAAGAAATGTTAATAAGCATATTATAAGCAAAATAAGCAAATAAGCATATTATAATGATTTCTGAAGGATCAGGGGACACTGAAGACCTGAGTAATGGCTGCTGAAAACTCAGCTTAGCCATCACAGGAATAAATTACATTTTAATAGACGTTATTTGAAATGTTATTAATTTGCATAATATTCTTTTTTACTGACTTTGACATTTGAAATAAATTCTGAATTTGACAGCAAATCTTACAGACCCAATCTTTTGAATGGTACAGTGTACATGTATAAGAGCAAGAAAAGGAAAAGGCAGTTAAGCACCAAATACATTTTATTAGGAGTGACAAAGCAGGAAAAGATTAGACCAGAGATGAAAGCAAGAGATGAACTGTAGTATAATATATTTATTAACAGACTTAATAACCATTTGGTTCAACACAACTGGAAAAAATTACTATCCAGATAAAGAGCTCAAGGTCGACAATTTTGGTTAAAGAAATTTTCTTCATACAATTTAAGTTTGACATTTGTGACATAATGCTGATTATCACTGAAAATACTTAACTTATCCCTAAATATAAAAAAGCTAAAATATCAAGGCAATTGCAATTGAAGGAAGCCTTAAAATACAGTTAAAAAAAAAAAAAAAATATAGCCACAAAATGTAAAAACATTTTGCTTTTTTCAACAAAAATTAAATAAGGGATGAGTTGAAATTATTTTCCGTGGTAATCAACTGTAACTGTCAACATTATGCCGTAAATTCTGTTGACTGAACTTGTTATGAATCCAGAACATTCCCGTAAGATTGAGAAGAAGCGGTATATCACAGTTTGCAAGTTGTTGGTCAAAAAAAGTGCATAAATTAATATTTCACTGCTAGCCACAGTGGGTTTATAGACAGTAAGGAAAGAAGGAAAAACTGAATTATACATTAACATAGACTGTATAACAGAAATCACCACCTAATTAAACCTTCACAATTTTAAAACAGCCTCTCAGTAAGTTGTAGCATCTGTATGTAAATCTTTGAAAATGTGGTGGTGTTCCCTCTTTAATTTTAGCCAAGACGTGCTATACAATGGCTTCAAGTAAGCACCAGCAGTAAGGTCAGCTATTCCAAAAAATTTTTTTTTTTTTAGTCAAACCTGAGACAATAGCTGGTGCACAGGGACTAAATTGGTTGTCCTTTTGACAACACAACTGAGAACGTATTTAATATTGTGTCAAGTTATCTTTATCTCAAGTCTTGCATATAATGGCAAGGTAATAAACATCTGCATATGAAGCTGCATACTTATAATCTGAGGTAGTACACTTCAGCCTGTGTGTATATGAGAGTGGACAACATAGTGACATGGACTTTCAGATGCAGAACAAGAGAGGAGATGGACAAGATATAAACACAAACTAATTTATAAAAGGGAATCTAAAATTAACTGATTTGTATCTTTGCTGACTGAATAGTGTTTCACTTTTGAGCAGAAGAAGAAAGACAAACAACTGAGAGAAAAAGAAAAGAGTTTCCTGTTCTTTGGATCATAAATAGAATTTGGACGGTTACTTCACAAATTTTTCTGCTAATGCTAGTTTAGTGTTAAATCAACACTGATAAAACAAATATACAGGAGAGAAACTTTTCTAAGTGGTGTGTGAACTGTGAAGGAAAAAGGAAATTTGAAAAATGGAGAGAAGAGTGTGGTGAGAGAGAAAGGAAGTGCTCAGACAGGGATGATAAGCGAGGCAGCATCAGGAGTAGGATTTCTGCCGTGAGTGGCGAGTGGCTTTTTCTTGAACTCTAGAGAAGGAGGCACGGCGAAAAGACGTACCGTCAATACTAATGGCCAAAGAGGACGCCACCTGCAGCACAACAAATGTAGTTTAGCAAGCATACAAAGTAGCGGTTGCACAGGCAAGTTGACTTTAACACTTTGAGCTTGACGTCGACTAGTCGCTGATCATGGCCTATAGAGGGCGCAACAGCAAGTCCACTTTTACTCTCTGTTTCCAACAGTTAAAATGGCAAATAAATGCATACTCTCTCTGAGAGCACTCCACAAGATATATTTGATTATACCATGGTTGCTCAAAATTGATCAGGTGAATGCACGTTTTAAAAAGCTTATTGTACACGTAAGTTAATCCCCGTTCTAAACTAATGCACTGCTGCATTATAAAACACACACACTGACAGTGACAGTAGCCTATTCCTCGCATATCTGGTGCAGATCACGCGCACACAGAAACATTCAGTAGCGCAGAAATGTATTGTCTCCACGGTTCTGTAATTTATCAATAAAATAGCTTAGAAACTGAAAAGTTCTATATGTTTCTTAGTAACTAAAACCCACAGCTCCACTATTAGTAGAGAGACGCTGCCAGGTAGAATTAATTCACAAGCAATTGCTCTCTCACTAATGCTTTTATTAAAATGTAATCATAACTGTGCTACTTTATCTGTATCTGATTTAGAACGAGCAAACATCTGTTAGAAATATAACGACCCAAAGACAAAAGAACTGACACAAAATAAGCTGCGCTGTCATATGCCATGGCTGAGCACAAGGCAACCCGCGTTCGAGACAGCTCGAGGTTCAGGCTTATTTGATCATTAATGACATCATCAGCGACTAGTCGACGTCGACTCGACTTTAATCACATAAATGTTGACTTAAAAAAACTGAAGTCTTAAAACAAAGTACTTACAATCACCTTTTAATAGTGACAGAATGTCCAATATTTACAGAAAGAAGATTAGATAATTAATATATCTGTATCTTTATATCTAGATAACTAATATCTATGTGCATGTCTGCGCTTCTCACCTGAGTGCATAGAATATTTCCACTCTCCACAGAAGAAGAAGGGGAAAGTGCAGGGGAGGCTGGACATTTTTGAGACTCTTTGGTGGGTTCCAGCATTCCCTGAGAAAAAGGGAAAAATCGCAAAAAAGAATGATACACACTAATGAATCATAATGTATCAAAAATATGAATACTTTTATTCATCAAGAATGCATTAAATTGATCAAAAGTGGCAGTAAATACATTTATAATGTTATAATTGAATGTTAATTTAAACTTTCTATTCATAAAACAATCCCCAACTAAATGTTTCAGGGTTTTTATTAAAACATTAAGCAGCACAACTGATAATGAGAAATGCTTCATGATCAGCAAATCAGCATATTTAGAATGATTTCTGAAGGATCATGTGACTGCAGACTGAAGTAATGACGCTGAAAATTCACCTTTGCCATCGCAGGAATAAATTACCTTTTGATATATGTTAACATAGAGAATAGTTATTGTAAACTGTAATAATATTTCACAATATTATGTTTTGGGGTTTAGGACTTCACTCACCAGTCCAGCAGCAAACATAGGCACGATCACTGGCTGCTGCTTGTCTCCAGTGAACAACTATTAGAGGAATAAATAAAAAAATCATATCAAAAGAAAGGAATAGTAAAAAAAACAAGTTAGAACTAATTAGTCACAACTAAACCCAGTGACTGTCTGTTTATTTTCTGTTATACTGTTTACTGACTAGAAATACTTCACATGAGAGAGAAACCAGCTGTAATCAACAATACTGCATGCATGTCTATGAAGTATGTACTTTCAAGAACTCACAATATTCCTGATTCCTAGGCAATCCAGAAGAATCCTGTTACTATGGGAACCTGCCCATTTGAACTTAAGGCCATGACTGCTGTGGATCTCCTGAAGGTGGCACCACAAGGCCAATGAATTCCTGCAGAAATAAAAATGAACCAAGACCTTTATACCCGGAGTTATTTCTCAGAAACTAGTCGACCCAAACACACAGGATATATTTAAACACTAGACATGGAGCTCCTATTAATAGAAAGCCCAAATATGCGACTATATTCTGGAAATAAGTGATAAAAAAAATCGTAGAAGCTTGTAATCAAGATGAGAATCTTACTCCTGTGCCAAAGAACAGCTCGGATCCCTTTGCTCCTGAGGATCCTGAGCCTGCAGGAATTTGTGGAGGGGCAGGACCTCAGTGACCCCGCTGACCTCAGGATGGACGTCTAAAGGGAAGGCGGTTCTGAAGAGATGCTGTAATTTGCAGCAGAACTCAGCCTGTGAGATGAAAACTCAGGTTGCAGTTCATCTAAACTTTTTACATGCAATTTTATGGTTTAAAATCCGTCAATCGAACTGCAATTCATATTAACAAAAATGGATTGCATGTTTCTGATTAACATGTAAATGACTCACAGTGCTACCCTGGAGGTCACAACTAGAGGGCGCTGTTGAAGTCTCAACATCTTGTTCTTCTTTACCCAGGTAAGTAGTTTGTTCCTCCCCAAATGTGGCCCATGAATCCTGATCCTCTTTCGTGCCTTGATTGGGTCCAAATGCAGTCCAGTTGTCTTGCAACTCCTCCACTCCTCCAAATGGAGCTGCACTAAAGTCGGCAAAACTGTCACTGGGAGGCAACTCAGAACAAAAAGCTCCTTCATCGCATGCTGCTTCCTCAGCCAGCTCATCGTCCTCCTTAAAGTCCTTCAGGGTGTCCGTGTCACCAAACTCATCATCCGTGGAGCACCTGGACATTGCTGTGACAAATTCAGGAAATCCTTCCTGTGTTATAGATTCAGTCCGGCTGAAGTCCAAGAAACCCTGAGATGCATCTCTGAAATCGCCAAAATCCTTGCAGGCCGTGGGGCCTGGAGGTAACTCAATGTCCTCCTCTTCTTCCCCCTCTGCGTTTGCAAACGATCCATGAATTTCCCTTGCGTCTCCACTTATCTGTGTGTCAGATATTAGATCTACATCCATGGAGGGGGCCGTCTCTGCTTCGGCTATGTCATCACAGTCCACAGACCCGTCCTGTTGACCACAAACAACAAAGTTCTCTATTTGTTTAAGCTCGCCTTCAGGTTCTTGTGCATCTCTACAACTAAACAACTGGGAGTCGCCACATAGCTCCAGTCTCACTTCCGTCTCTGCAGGTTCAGATGCTTCTTTATGGGATGAGTGATTGTTTGAATCAGTCAGGTTGTCCGTTTTGTTGATCAACTGGTTTTGGTCTAATACATCAGCTACGTTGACGTCCAGTCCAGAGTGTACTTCAGTGGCTGTGCTTTGTAAGCTGTCCAGATCTGAATTTGCACAAGACTCACTGTATCCATTACTGAGGATGTGTCCATCACCTGAGCTGCTGATTTGGACATCAGGAATTATCGAGAGAGAGTTCTGACCATGTTCAACAGAGAGCGCCCTCTGATCGAAGGACGCCAAATTTGTGACCATCTCAGATAGTTCCTTTTCTGTTTTCTCGACACTGCTAATTGATTCTCCTACCATTTTTCTCTCGTTAGCCCATCCACTCTTCCCTGATACAGCGACATTCTGTATAGATGTGATGTACAGGTCAGGTGGAGATTCCTCCAGCGCGTTTGATTGGTTGAATGTTGTGGGCGTGTCGATGTCTGAGAAGCTGAAACTGGACGACACTCCTCCGCCATCAAAACCCCCGAACTCACCAAACTCACCAAACTCATCCTCCTCTTCTTCCTCTCCAGCCTCATCCAGTGGAGGGGGAGAGGAAGAGTACAGACGGATGACATCGGGCTCCATGGTCCTCTTGCGCCACCTGCGGCCACATGCACACACACACACCCCTTGAGAAAAAAAGAGAGATAAGACAAAGTCAATTATAGAAACCTTGAGAATGTTTTATTTTCATTATTGGTCAAGAACAAAATTCGCTTTCATTCAGCAAAAAATTATATAATAACACTGACTGACCCCACTTTAGCCGAAACAATAACCTCTTTGATTATCTTATTAGATATTCTTATTAGACATTTTATACACGTCTGCACCATGAAATGCTAAAAGCAAATAATACAACAGCCAAATTCAGTAATGCCAGCAGTAAGTTTCTGATATTTTGGATTTTGAAATATTTTTTATTTGAATTTAAATAAAAACATTAAAATGTCTAATTATTTGAACTGTATCAGCTCTCTTTGTTTAGGAACACGTTTATTTTCTTCCTCTGAATTTACTACATATTTAATACTTATAATAGTCCCCCCTCCCCCCCAACAAAGAGTAAACACTTCTTAGCTTGTGCACAAGCACCAAAATGACCTGCAATAATTGACTAGGATCAAAGGATCGGACAGATCTCACATGATGGTTAAAGTAACAGCAGCTACTAATATTTAACTGTTTGTCTACATATTCATTACCCTGGTGTAGAGTATAACAGTGGTGCAAAAGGAAAATCAATAATAGTGGAAATATGCAAATTCACTTTTCACTGGTTTTATGTTTAGTAGGTTTATGTTTCCTGATTCTAGTTTCTGACACAACATACAATACCATTCTAGCTACGTTTCCATCCAACTGTAACTTATGCACAAAATGGGAATATCGCATAAAACATTTGCGAATAAAGCATTGTTTCCATCTATGAGTCGAAGAGAACAAAATCATCACTTTTTGATAAATTGGCGCTATATATAATTCACACATGGAAAGTCCACTAGTTCACTTGCTTTGGTTTGGACCAAATACATTTGTTTTTTGTTTGGTGCGGTTTGCTTTCACACTGCCCTTTTTGCAAGTGAACCAACATTTGTAAACAAAACCACACGTGTGCTAAGGTCATCCATTCATTGAACAGAAATTCGAACTATACCAGAGTTCGTTTGAAACTGGTCCGAGACCACCTCTTCAGCTGGGTCTCGGTACAGTTGTTTGGTCCGCACCCGAGTGCGATTGCTGTATTCACACCTGCCTAAAAGACCCGCACCAAGGGGGGAAACTAAATTGATTCAATCGAACCAAACAAGACAGGTATGAATACACAAAGTAGGAGAAGCCACTGTACATAATATTTTTCGTATATAATACATTTCTTGTGTCTCAGAGCGTGCAGATGAAAACAATAAACGCATTTCCGAGGAAGATGACTGCTGTTTGGGAACGCCATTGTGTAAGACCGTTCTGGAAGGTAATTATACAGAACCAATTTGACACCAGACTTTGCTCAGGCATTTCAGAAAACAACTTGTTGTGAATGGTAATGTGTGATCCTCAGTCGTAATGTAGTGTATGATGCCCAGCAACCATTTACAAAGTTGGCAAATGTATGATGCTTAATGCCATGTGATCTATTCCAGCCTTTACTGATGTACTTACTTACCATTGAGTTCAGTGGAATTACTGTAATAAAATAATAATTACAAATAACTTAATAAAGCAGGATTTCCAGTCATGGACAACCGTGAAAAAATAATTTCAAAATTGTGATGGGAATGGATTTGAATAAATTCTTAAACATTATGGGAAAAAGTGATTGAAATTACTAAAGTGAATTAATTTTCTTCCTATTTATTTCCTATCCAGTTCTTGAATGACTTGGAAAGTCCTGGAAATTCATTGGTTCATTGGTTTCATAGCATAAACATTTAATGTTTCTGTTCCAAACAAACACAGACTGGTTAATCTCTGTATCACCACCTCAGCAGTCTTTCAGTTTGATCATATGGGTAGAAAATACCCCCAAAATGGTTTTGTGGATTGTGCTGGACATGACTATCCTAGTTACTTTCCATAAAAAAAAAACATTTAAATGGTGGATTAGGCTAAATCAGATTTTTAGGCAGTAGATGCATGGAGTTTTTGTCACTCAGTGTTTGGACTCCAGCTTGGAGTCTGTGCTGTTTGTCTCAAAGCACAAAGGAAGTGGATTGGGTTCCCTCATCAGTTTACACTCCCTTCAAAGAGGACATATCAGCGTTTACACAGTGTCCGTGTGTATGTGTGAGCGTGTCTGCTTGCCTAAGGCAAACTAAATACTCCAGTATGTGGGCTAGTAATCAAAATATTTCAAATTATATTGGCCCAAACTCACATCAGTGTACTTTTGTGTTTGTGTAACTGACTTCTATAGGGAAATTCCCAGACAGTGATTTTCCAGAATCAAAGAGCTTCTGTGCAGTTTACGTGTAGGTAAGAGTGCACTTTAAACTTGACTACAAGTTTGTGTACCCCCTTTAAACACACACAAAAGCCACAGTATATGCTACAGTTCAAAGGTTTGGGTTCAGTAAGATTTTTTTTGGGGAGGGGGGATAAATTAATACTTTCATTCAGCAAGGATGAATTAACCTAATCAAAAGCAACGGTTAAAGACATTTATAATGTTATAAAATATAAATAATTACATCTATTTATCAAAGAGCCCTAAAAAATGTATATCATGGTTTCCACAACAAAAGTAATAATAATTATTATAATATTAATAAATATTAACACAAATATATATATTTTTAAGGATGATTCCTGATAGATCATGTAACACTGAAGAATAGAGTAATGGCTGCTGAAAATTCAGCTTTTACCTCACGGTATTAAATGATTACATTTTAAAATATATTAAAATAGAAAACTACTATTTTAAATTGAACTATTTCACAAATTCCGTTTTACTGTATTTTGTTCAAACAAAATGCAGTCTTGGTCTTGGAGAGCATAAACACATTTAAACCAACCCCTGATGTTTGAATGGTAGTGGTAATGGTATGGTAATGGTAGTCACATGTAGGTCTTGTTTAGTTTCATTATCTTATGTTATATGTTAAAGGTTATTTTTATTGTTCTGCATCACACAACTCTTTGTTGTGTTTGCTACACACTAAATGTGACAGTACGTAGGTTACTGTGTGACCTAATTTAGTTTTTTCCTCCAGTCAGAATCAGATTACTAACAGTGCACATTAGATCATCATGCCTGCATCCATGGGATGCTGACTTTAAAGGTTTTGGCTCACATAACTTTGTCATTGGAATTATGTAATACAGGACAACAAAAAAAGAGCTGCCAGCTGAGCTCTCACTTCATTTATTGTTTGAAACGCTAATCATGTTTGTGTTTTAGGGATCACTCAAACATAATCAAGGGCATTGCATTAATATTGATACATCATTAATATCAATGCTTGGTCTCTGAGAGGCTAATGTTCTACAAGTGTTATTTTGAAGTTATTTTGAGTTATAAACTGTCACCTGATTATAGTTTTGTGTAGATCTACTAGCTGTGAAAAATAGTGCCGATTTTAGCAACTGACAAAAAAGCTTTTATTTTCATATTGGAGACTGCTGTGTAGTGTTAAGATCCGTCTTCACGGAAATCACTAGAATAGCCAAAGCTATGTATTAAGGTTATCCACATACTTTTAACCATATAATGTAGTATTGTGCCATACGTCTCTAATAAGTTTCTGTAATTACATCTATAATTACACTGTTGACCCAACTGCTACCCAATAAACCCATACCACCAAACCAAACCTGTCCCTAACCTTACCGGTATCCCACCTTGACAGCAGCAAATGTGTTTTGCAATTTATTTTGTGCACTTACACTTGCCTGTACAGTGTACTTACCTAAGAAAGTACTGGGTAATGTAAGGTAACTACATGGATTAAGGTTAGGTTTAGGTGTTCACAACATGAACACAATAAATGCCATGTATTTAACTTCTTCTTTTTTTCACGCAAGTACATAGTAATTAAAGACGCAATATATAAAGTATAAACGAAATATGGATGTGAAGGCAAATTAGGCCATGCATAAATGACTGTTTATAAATATAATGCCCATGAAAAGCCTCCTGTGTAATGCCACAGAGCAGACAATGGACATAATACAAACATCTAGATACCACGATAATGCAAATCAGGTGGCTTTCGCCCTCATGCTTCATAAATATAGACCGAGGTAAACAGGCAGATATATTGTGTATGGCTTTCAAAATTGCATAGGTTATATATTGAAGACTGTTTTCTTTTTCTTCTGTAGAACACAAAATGAGCTGTTAATTGGATTACAAAAAAAGAGAAGCAATGAAAGTAAAAGATGACAGCCTGACAGTCACTACTTGCTTTCAGTGCATATTTTCTTCATACAATGGCAGTGAAGGACTGCTGCGACTAACATAATTTCTGCCCAACATCTTTTGTGTTCCATGATGAGAAAAAAAAATGACATACAGGTTTGAAACAACATGAAGGTGAGAAAATAGATAAAATATACCTTTAACCTGCACCTCGACAAGAGGAAGTGTTTTGCACGAGCTGTCAACGTCTGTTTTGGTATTATGACACGAGACGGCTGTCATTAGCCGGTGTGGTTTCTAATCCACTCAACGCCTGAGAACAACATATCTCAGGACAAAGCTGACACTAATGGAAAAATATGTACTGCCATAGACGAGGTCACAAAATTGGTCATTAGACGCGCTACTGTCGTGAAATCTAAGTGGTTTGACAACAATGAATGCAGCAGATTCTTCTTACCTTCACCTATACGCTATGGATGATCATGACGGACACTCAACCTGTTCAGCGAGAGGACAAGTTTCGTCTCGTCTTGTCTAAGTAAAGTTAAACCGGTTCTCACTGCCAGTTTCTGCGCTCATCCGGAGTTCCGTGTCCAACAATACGCAACCGGAGACCCGGGGACCTTTATTATCACTCTGCCAGATCACAAACAGTGATCTACCACCCCCTGTCGGCACGGAGCAGAGACACGACACGAGAGACGAGACAACAATGAATACAGATAGATGGAATAAAATAAAACATATTATAATAGAATACAGAAACATAGCCGTAAATCAAAGCTGCCTGGACTCAAAACATTTCCACGATTACGGTGCGTTTTTGTGTCCATAACCAAGAAGTAAATTCCATGTTTTTGTAGAACATATTCGATGTTTTATTTATATATATAATATATTAATATTTCTAATATATTTATTAGAAATTAACTTACCAGGTAGTTTAAAATGCATGTTTGTAACCCCCGTTAAAAAAGTATTTTTGTCTGTCAAAAAATGCTGCTCAGTAAAAAATAAAACTGTAAACCATGTTACTCGCGTCAGTGTAAGAAAATGATTAAACAAATATGTTTATTTAATATAAGGGGATATAAGATGATTATAATTAACAATTAACCATCATCTAGTGACTAGTCCATACTGAATTCTGGGTAAAATATGCTCGAGGAATCTGGTCCATTCCATGCCATTTCAAGTAAATATAAAAACATATAAATGTATCTGTATAAATCCACATGTATTTGTTAAAAATAAATATTTATGGAAGGGCAGTCAATGTGTTGTAGGTTGTACTCTTCGTCTTCCGTTCTCCGTCCCACCTGGAGCAGGAGGCCATTCGCCGTCACATGACCGCATGTGTGCGTACGCGCCGTGGCTGCCAGTGAACATGGCGGATGAGAACGCAGAAGCGGAGCTCGACTGGAGCGGCCGACACAGCCTGCTGCTCGACGAGGACACATTTTTCGCAATGGAGGGTCTGCAAGCCACCCTTCAGCAACTCGAAGCCGAACTTCGACAGCAAGACGTTTCAGAAGAATCGTCCACGGAGTATTGCAACAACTTCTGCCAGGTACGCGCTGCCGAAAACGCGGCATGCATGCGAATTGTTTATATGCAACATTTCAGAGCTGTGGCGGCTCGCGTTAGCTAACCAGATGCGAGTTGTGGCTGCAACCGACCATGCGTGGATGTGATATTAACGCGTGGGCCGCTTAGTGAGCCTAATTACAAGCGAATTGTGTTGGCATGCACGCCCAATGACCAGCAAAATAAGAGACGATGCAAGCTTTTAAGTTTCATTTTCAAATAGGCTGTATTTGGTTGTGTTATTTGGCTAATACCGTGCATAGTGTGTTGCACGCTTCCCCTTGCCCCCCGTATATGCGGATATAAGTTTGTGTTTACGATTGCGGATCTGTGGTCTGTAAAATCATGTATTAGAGATGTGGGCCTGCTGAAACGGCATTTCCATGTTTTGTTTGAACAGGTAGGGTATCTTGTACTGGGGTACAGCACGTTAGTGGGGTGGGGCTCGGTTGTGTTGATCTTGTGCATGTTCTCGTCTCTCTCTACTAACTTTGATGCCCCCTGTCACGTGTCACTTCTAATCAACAGTGGGAGTGTTTGAGTTCCTCGAGTCCAAACGCAGATCCCTTTTAAGAGACCCAGTTCTCTTTGCATTCACACTGAGATCTGTTTTTATGATTGGGTCTTAGTTCAGTTTTCGTTCACACTGTTTTTTGGAACAAGCCCTCTCGAATAATTTTGTAATAATATTGATGATAATTGATACTGTTTTTTATATAAGAGTACAATTATTGCACTCCAGTACTAGGCCTACCTGTCAAAGTTTACAATCAGGGAACAGTGTGTATACATGCATTTGTGTTTAGTGAAAGCATTTTTTTTTTATCTTTTTATTAAAAAAAAATGTCATGGCTTGAAATAGACATTTAATTCAACTATTTTGATTCGAAAATACTATGTATATTTTGAGGCAAATTTCAGTCATGTAATATTGAAGGTGATTTCTGAGAAACACTGTTGATATTTGAAATCAAAACCCAATCAAACACAACCTTGCCTTCATTCCTTTGCCTCCAAAATAACAGAAAATGCTATGCAACATGACTGGCGCATCAGACTGTAATTCAGCAATTACAACAGCAAATCTTGGTTCTGTAAAACATAGCAAAACCAATGTTACTCGCGTATCGAGCAAAAACAAAGCAACCTCGGCGTCCGTTTTCAGGCCTCTCTACCGGTATTCCCCAGCTCTGGAAAGTTTTTTTTTTTTTTTTTCAGTATTAATGCAGGGCCTTAGCTCTTGCCTGTTCGTACCCCTTCTTTTCCCAATTATATTCCTTTGACCTTTTCCTCTTTGGTAATATCTCTGCCATCTCTATTTACAGTCTTTCTACAAATGTCCCGCTTGCTCACTCTTTCTCCTCCCCCATCATGAATGTATACGACCGCTTTTGCTGATTGGCTACAGAGTTGTGGTGTTCTGTCCTATCCACTTAGTTTTTTTCTCCTATTTACACAATATTCACAAAAGTGTTTTTGGGGTGTTGATTTAAATGTATAGCTTTTCACAGAAATCGCTTACTGCACCTTTAATTCTTGTTAGTTCTACAAAAGAGATTGATCACAATTCATTTATCAATTCAGTCAAATTAATTAAATCAAAAGTTACAGTAAAAGCTTTCACATTGTTAGAAAAGATTTCTATTTCAAACTTTTTTTTAAACTTTTTATTCATCAAAAAAATCTTGAGAATGTATTGTTTTCCACAATTTTAATGTGATGAGTTTCTTGAGGACCAAATCAGCATATTAGAATGATTTCTGAAGGATTGTGACACTGAAGATATGGCTGCATTGGAAAAAAAATAGATTTAATATATTTTAAAATAGAATTTTTTTTTTTTTTACATTTTTTATATATCATACTATTACTTTGTTCTGTATTGTCACATATAGCCCTGGTGAGCCTAAAAGGTAAATGGTAGTGTATTATGCTCCTTGTTCTATATTTCATTGAAAAAGCTGCACCTTGTGTCATCATTAATGTTGTACTATAACGGCTGAAATGAATCAGGATTATGCAAATGTGAACACATAAGAGAACTCCGAGTGCATTGTATTGCAATACATGCTATTAACAAGCCATAATCGCAACACCAACCAAGTTTTGTTATGTTTAAAACATTTTTTTGAAAGTTTGGAACATTCATATTTCAATACTCAATGCAAACTGCATTCAGACTCCTGGAATGAACAAAAAATAGGTCTGACAGATTAATGACCCCCACATATAAATTCTAGAAACCAATTTAAGCTTGTTCAGTAATGCAAAGTTTTGGGTTTCAGGGGCCTCTTTTTAGTTTGGAAAAAAGTTTACCTTAATACAAATATTTTGCGGCACGGCTACGTTGAAATGATTACACATACATTGCTTTTTTTTCATGGTTAAAAGATTAAAAACTGTTATTTGTGACATCACATGTCAATCATGCAAATACTTTAGTGTGTGTGTGTGTCTATAACACCATAATGCTAATTTTTCAGTGTTGGTGATGAACTTGTAATTTGGTCATAACTAGCACATTAAAAGTATCCCATTGGGAACCCAGAGGCCCCATTTAGGAGACTACATTTGAATCTCAGCTCTGCCTCTTTTCCTCAGCTTCACTGTTGCTGTGGCAACCAATCCAGCAGGACTCGGTCCTGACTCCTGACAGATGTCACTTGCCACACATACTACCTGTCTGTTAGGGCATACAACTTGTCGATATGAGTATTGATACAGTTGCTTCTCTAGTGATTCCGCAGCCTGTGCTCAGCAGTGTACCTCGCTTAATTTGAAGAATTTCAAGAACAGCGTTTAAAACAAAGTGGATATGTGCTTAAATTAGCCTAATGTATATAATATAGTACATATAGGCTAGCACAAGGTTTAATCTGGCCTTCAGAGGAACATAACTAATCACTCAATCAGAGCTTCAAACTTGTTCAATACGGAAATATCTGCTAAATAGCTGTTTTACTTATTCTCAACCTGGCAAGCATAATGCACACGATCTCTTGTGGATAAAATCACTGGCTTTCTGAAAACACTGGTAAGCTTGCAGTTTAGTGATCTCCAGTTCGATATTCTATTCACAGAAGAGTGTAATACAACCAGTTCTGTCCTGATTTCTTCAAAGAGCCGTGTCTATGGGTGATGTCTTTCGATCTAATGGACCAAATAAGCTCACGCAATTTACATACACGCAATTTACATACACGCCCGGATTAGACGGCAAATCATATGCAGCTGCAAGACTACGCCGAACGCTGAGAGTGTGTGATAGAAATCAGGAATGGTGAGAGAACATTGTGCTTGGTACGTTTTCATCTTCAAACCAAACTTTGGTCTCAATGCCAACAAACTTTAAATCCCGTCTGGCTAGCATGCTTCCCATAATGTTTACTCATTAAATCAGAAGGCTGAGTTGGCTGTCTTTTGGGGCTGTTCGAACACATTCAATCACATGAGCGTCTACACTAAAGCAATCCGGTCGAGTTACCTCTGGAAGTGGTCTAAAGCCTGGAACACACCAAGCCGACGATCGGCCGTTGGGCATTTTTTGTGCGTCAGCCGCTCAGTGTGTTCCGCACCGTCGGCTGAAATTCGTCCTCGTCGGCTTTTTTTCGGACGATTCGACATGTTGAATCAGCGTCGGGTGAAAGAGGGAACTTTGATTGGCTGTTCAGCTTAGTGAATGAGTCAGTTCACATGAATAATAGCAAAACAGCGAGCAACTCAAAACGGTAAAGATAGGCTGTTCTTATGTTACGTTATCTTACCGGAGTGTTCCTTGGCGAATATTTCAATATTAACATGAGTGGAGTGGAATAAAGAAAGTGTTTAGCAGGATTGATATTTAAAACGGTAAGCACGCACTGCTTTGTTTACGGTTTGTGTATCTACTACAGCCTGCAGCATCGGTTTCTATTTTTGAATGACGAATATAGACAAATATATCTGCAGAAATGGACAGTTTTCATTTTACACGCAGGCGGGCAGATGACGTGACGCATGTTTTTTCTGTAATTAAGTGTAAATGTTTACTGAACTGCATTTCTCAACTAAAACAACACATGTCAGTGGGGCATAGAACATCATTTTATTTCAACATTATGATTTTGGGACGTAAAATGTATTTGGTGTTGTTCATATTTCAAGATGAATAGCAAAATGTCCTGCGGTGTGACTGTAACATTGATGACTCATCAAATGTAAATATTAGTAAAATAAAGCAGATATGTTTGGAGCAGCTAATAAATGTCTTGGCATTATTTTGTATGTATTTGCTTAATTAACTTAAGTTTTCAAAATGCTAAAAAGTACAAAAATAATATTTACAGTACATTTAGTTTTGAAACACAAATGCTGTCCTGCGGTGTGACGTAGGATATTAGATTTTTGTACTGGCAGTTACATGGACAGCCCTAGGGGTCTTTTAGTCAACCCCCCTACCAGGAAATCCCCCAGATGTTTGGATGTGCTAAAGAGGTTAAAAGGTGAGTGTTAATCTCTTATTAATTTGATAAATTTCATCATTTCTGTCAGACCATGAACGTGTTGATTTTTGATAGTCCTGTGGTGTGACTGATCTAGTTCGAGAAAAAAGAAAAATATTTAAAAAAAATAATCATATTCAGGTTTAAAAGAATGAACTTATTCAGTAACTGTAATGTCCAAGCTCAGTCTTGTATAGCAATGATTCAAAATGGCTGCCAAGGTGAAAGAGTCCTGTGGTGTGACAGCCCGTCCTGTAGTGTGACATAATTAAGTCAGATGTCTAGCTAGATTCTCGTCTGTTATGTTTGCAATATTAAACATAAATATAAATATATCTCTGTCTCTATATATATATTAAACAAATATTGTCAATATTATATATAATATACCTATATTATACATATATTAAACATAAATATATATCCGTCTTCATTATACATAATATACCTATATTATACATATATTAAACATAAATATATATCTGTCTTCATTTGTTTGTTGCATGTGTATGTTAACAGTCACTGATCATTGTTTTTAAAGTGATTTTTGACCGTTTTTAGGCATGAGCAAAGAAAGGACAAGGAGGTACCGGGAAAGGTTAGCACAGGATGAAGCCAGGCATGAGGAGATCCTTAGGGAGAGAAGGAGAAAGTAAATAAGTTTATAATAGGGAAATTGAGTTGGTGAAACATTCTCTAAGACGTACACTTGTATAGAAAACATGTAACAGCTGTCTCTGTTCCATCAACAGATATCAAGAAAAGAAAGCTAAAGGAGAAATTAAAGCACGAAATATAAGAAGCCTCCCAAAAACATAAGAGGGGCCACGGAAAAGGAGCTCCTGATGGGGTTGGAGCTTGTGTGAAGCGGATGGCAGATCAGGCTGTCCAAAGGGGAGCTGATCTGCAAACTGCAGAGGCCCTCTTTGACTTCTTGTCCAGCAAAGAGGAGATGAAAATCCAAATGAAATGGATAGAGGAAAAGGACATAGAAGAATTTGACAAACTGCTCCCTCCTGTGCTCCCTGCTGTGAAAGGCATACTAGGTACACACCAGATTTTCTCTACAACACCAGGGGAGGTGTTTCATAGGGCAGTAAGTTGCTTCTGCAGCTACCCAAAAGTGTGTGGCTGCTTCAAGGTTACAAAAGTCACAATGGCTGGTGACAGTCCAGCTCAAGAGAATACCCCTATCCCTACCCCGTCCTTCTTGGATGAAGATGTTGAAAGTGACCAAGTGTTTGAAGTGGGAAAGTTCATCATAGTAAAATATGATGAGAAGCAATATGTGGGCCAAGTGTTGAATGTTCAGGGAGAGGAAATACAGGTGAACTGTATGGTTCAACATGGAAACAAGAATGCATTCCAGTGGCCTGACAAAGAAGATACCATTTACTACTCGCGGAGTGACATAATTGGTAAGATTTCAGAGCCTGAGCCCCATGGTCGAGTTGCGAAGTTAACGAACATGGACTGGCTCATGTTCAACGTATAAGTTTGCCATTTCTCCAATGAAATAATTTTTAATACATCTTTTTTTGTTTAAAATGTTGGCTTGAATAGGTTGTCATGTTTATGGTCTTATCTTTTGTTAGTGACACTACAGAATGTCAAATGTCTCTTGTTCACTGGAATCTTTGTTCAAAGAGATGAATTGATGATTTTAACATGCTTTTAATTATTTCAGCATGATTGTAATGACTTTCTCCTGAGAAACAAGATATTTGTTTAGTCTTTTAAGTTAAAAATAGAAATGAATGGTCTTTATGACTGGGTCTGATTTGACGCCTCCAAAATGTTAATTATTCAATATGTCTTGTTCACTATGTTTTTAGTTCAAATTCATACACTAAGTAATAAGATTGTACTGATATGTTGCATTTTCATTAATGTTCAAATAGAGGTGCAAATGAATTTGTTTGTTACAAAAGTATTCAATAAATTTCACAATAAATGTTCATACAGTGTCTCATTTCGTCCTGTGGTGTGACGGGATGTCCTGTGGTGTGACATCACTTCAAACACAATTAAACAACTTTTACTATGTTAACTAGCTTAAATAATTATATGCATTTGAAAACATTGCATAACATAACTATATCAAAAAATAATTAACATTTTCAAATATTTTTTCTCATTTTACACAATATTTCCACTGGAGTGAGTGGTAAAAGATGGCACAAGCAAAGAATATAATTGAAAAACAGCTGTGAAAAAAAAATATATGCAGAATTTTAATGATCATTCTTTAAGAACACTTGTTAAACTTAAAACATACCTGATTTGTATTTGAAATTAATAATATTTAAATATTTGAATTTTATAGTAATGTCATGTCACACCGCAGGACATAATTTGCCTGGCGCTGTGAAAAAAGCTTAATAAATTACATAATGAGAAAAAAAATCTGCTAACCTCTAACAGTTTCAAAAACAACAGTATTTGAACTTTACAAATGCATACAATTCTCAAGCAATTTAAAACTTTTTTTGAAAAAATGCTGTTTCACCCTTATTTGTCATCTACCCAGGCGCAGAACGCGCATTCTAGCTGACAGTCGGCAGCAGTTCTCTTGATGTGTTCAAGTGTGCAGCTTTTTGTCCCGACGCGAGGCGACAACACACAGTCGGCTTTCATCAGCGCTAGTTCGGCTCGGCTTGGTGTGTTCCAGGCTTAAAGTGGACAAGCTCTTTTTACTATTTAGGCTGTTTTGACATTAGCAGAACAATGATCTAACCACTACAATTATTTTCTTCACTCAAGTGATAGAAGAAAGCATCCCAGCTGCTCTGGGGTGTCGCTTGTTAACAGGGCAATACCCAGTTACCCAGAGGGAAACTCTGCTAATCTTAGTTCTAGAGGTTAAATATGGCATTTCCTCTCTTGTTCTCTATAATAAGATATCAGCTGGGATTTAACATCCTTGAGGCTTGATGTTTGTGAAAGGAGAGTGTACATCAGGAACGAGGAGGTTATCTGGAGTTGCTCTGTGCTCTAGTTACATCTGCTTCCATCCCTATGGTCCAATCAGAGCATCCCAGCACAGATGGAGTGCTGTGGAAGTGTTGTATCTGGGGTTTCTCCTCGCATCCTCCCTTGTGTGGACCCGTAGGTTTGTGGTAAAGACAGTATGCTAACATGTCAGAGCCAGGCTTTCAAAAGAGCCTTGTCAGCACTCTGCAGAAGTCAGGCCTCATCCACCTTTGTCTTGTTTTTTTAGCATAATATACTACAATTCAAAAGTTTGTGGTTGATAAGATTATTTTTGAACGGATAGTTCACCCAAAAATTCAGGATGAGTAAATCATGGGCTAATTTTCATTTTTGGGTAACCTATCCCTTTAAGTCTGTTTGGTGAGCATAAGTCTTATGCTCACCAAGGCTGCATTTATTTATCATGATGACACATGGTGGAGATTCTATGAATATGAAAGAACAAGGAGTATATACACTAGTACCATCCACAAAGCAGGTTATGCACCAGACATGGGTTTATGGACAAGCATGCAGGCAACCTCAACTTTTGGTTTCAAAAACTGAGCTAACTTTCAGGGTATGAAGTAGACGTAGCAACTTCTCTGAACATAACCTACTCCGGAACAGGATATGTTCCAAGGTTAGTTTACTTCAGAACTGCTATTCAGCACATGCATGCTCTATTGATGCGGCTTCACTGGGCGGGGCAGATTTCAAACAATATAGTTATGTTTTTAATTATAAATCACTTTTCTTTTTTCTTCTTTTTTTACATAAACCAGTGTTTAATATTTCTCTAATTTGTTTTATTCTCATCTCACACGATCAGCATTCAAGAGGTTTTTTTTTGTTTGTTTTTTGCAATGGGATGTTTTATTGTATAATGTAGTTCTATAGTACAACTACATATGATGAGTCTAATGTGGAAGCAAAATGGCTTAAAAAAAAAAAAGTTTAGTTCAATCAGTCTTTTATTTTTAATTTATACATGTAGCATCATAATTACTCAGTAATAATTAAAAACAAAAAAAATTGCCCAACCACCCAGTTGGGGATTTTGACTAAATGTAAATCCATGCTGACTTGTGGATTTGACGCTCTGTTAAGAATGTCTTTGTGTATTCACGTGAACATACTGAGTTGACTGATCTTACTCCCAGATGTGTTTTTGGAATAACCATGAGTGAAAAGGTTTAAAAAAATATATATATTTATTTTTATTATTATCAATGTTGAAAACAGTTGTGCTGCTTGATATTTTTGTGGAAACGGCATTTTCCAGGTTCTTTGATGAATAGAAACAAAGTTCAAAGATAAAAAATATAAATCTTTTGTAACATTATAAATGTCTTAACTGTCATAACTATCAATTTAATGCGTCCTTGCTGAATGAGAGTATTAATTTCTTTGAAGAAAACACCCGTACTGTTCCCAAACATTTGAACGTTATTGTACATAGTGCTTAGAAATCTAGATGTAAAGATAGATTACACTTTATCAGACTTTTATTGTTTGTGTGTTTTAATATCTGTTGGACCTCTGAAGAGGAGTAAATTGAACTTGACTTGAGTGTGGTGTTAAAATGGCTTGATATTTTTATGATCTTGTTTATTTGGTTGTTCTAGGCTCTAATGCATTACGCTGGGAGCAGGAATTCAGTGGAACACGGATTGCCTCTATTGGAAGTTTACTGTCTGTCAATCAACTGTTTTGCTGCTGCCAGGCCACATCTCACAGGCGACTCCCCCAATGTTGCCCTTGTGCTCAAAAGACTTGCATTGTGAGTGCTATTTTTAGGATAATATTTTGTCTTTTTACAAACATTTAGAAACACAATTTAAATTCTGTCCAGTTGTCTTCTGTGCTGGCTCACTTGTTCATAAAAAAAACAGTATACATTTTAAAACTATGTTGACAGAATTATGTCCAAATGTTGTGATCACCTGCAGGAGTTGCCTTGAATTGTTGTTGTCTGTGCCTCAAAATGAAATACCTTTGGAAGCCTGGCTGCAGTTCCATGGTTCAGTTCAGGTAAGATATAATAATTAATTTGTTGTCCAAGATAATACTGATTATAATACAAGATTTTAATTCTGACTGAATAGAAGTGGCAAAATTAAAATTGTATGGATCCTTAAAGAATTAAAGTTTTTTTAAAAGGCTGACCTATATGTAGAAGGGGTGTAACTGCATGTATACGTCCCGAACAGTACGGTATGGACGTCACGGTTCGGTCGGTGCATGCAGTCGTAAGACGAATACATTCAGTCACAGGCGATCTAAATGCCAAAAGTTTACATCTCTCAACCAGTGTTACAACTGCGGAAAGATATCAATAAAACATCTTCCAGAGATAAAACAGAATAATATATCACGTAGCATTACATTTACCTCAGGCATTTAGTCTCGACAGCAGGTTAGTTCGCTAGAGAAAATTAACTGTTAGTAATGTCTTGATTATTTAATATGTTTGAATAAATTTGTCATGAAAACAAGTTATGACAAACACTGTGTAAATTATTATTTTTAATTAATTTGAGTAGAAAATTCGTTTTAGAAGGTAATGCAAAACTCGCCTTATGTGTAATTTACAGTAACTTTTTTTTTTTTTAAGTTTTGATTATTACTGTACATGTAAAAATAAATAGCAACTACATTTAATAATTTGGGCTCTGTTGTTAATTGTAACCTTTATTATTATAGTAATGTGTAATTAAGGGCTCCCAATAGTTTACAGCATTACCGTTAGCTAAGATAGATTTTTTTTATCCTTAAGAAAATTAATTCTAATAGAATTTGTTTAAAAACATACACATTTGTTAAAAAAAGATGCCATTTTATGTTTAGTTTTCTCCCCCTGTTGCTCCGAACCGTCATGTTCGTGTACAGTTACACCCCTTTAGTAGCATATTTATGTATTTACATGCATGCATACAACGTAAAGCCACTAAAATAATAATTTTGATGTACAAAATCTCACTGTACTTGTACACTTAAAAAAAAAAACGTATATATTTCAATGCATTTGCATTTATTTTAATGTATTTATAATTTAATATTGAAGGGGCCTGACATAAGCCTTATGGTTTGACTTTAATAATGTTCCGCCAAATGCTACCAGCTCCCTCTTAAAGACTCCTGTCACAGACAGTCTGTACTGGTGTTCAATGAGCTAAGGCAGGCTTGTACTGAACAGAAATCGGGACATACATTTTCCAGTGGGAATCTGTATAGCAGGGGTGCCCAATCCTGCTCCTGGCAATCGACTGTCCTGCACAGTTCATCTCCAACCCTAATCAAACACACCTGATGCCTAGTTCACACTACAGGATTTTAAGCCCGATTTAAGCCCGATTTGCAAATCGTTGAGCTCGCCGACAGGTCGGGTTGTTATCGCGTGCAAATCGCGGGGGATTAGCGGCCGATGAACGCTCGCCAATCTGTTAGTATGAAAGAGCCAACAACGCATCAAAGACGCTCGCAGACGCCTCGCGGACGCGTCGCCGAGCCCAGAAAAATAACTAGCATGCTAGATATCTGGAGCTGTCGCACGACTCAACCACATGTGATGTCATGAGCTACAGCCAATCAGAGCAAGGCATGGGTTGAGGTCACTGGGAAAATACCGTTTATATACTGTATATGGGATTTTTTTTTTTTTTTTTCAGAGCAAATCATCGCGCAAACAGTTTGCAGCACTAATTTCTGTCTGATGTCCATATTCACACAAAGACTCGCGTGTTGTGCACTTGTGTTCTTCTTCGCTGGGTAGTGGCGCGCGTGCTGTATTGCGTCATTTCCGGTTCGTTTGATCGCGTGATTTCTTCGTGATAAAACGTGGTTTGTAGACAAGATAGAATCGTTGGCTGACAGAGTTGTTGTCACCTCGTGTAGTGCGTTACCTCCTGTTGCGGATTAATCACGTTGTGTCGTGTGGTGTGAACAGCTCAACAACTTGAATACTCCTGATTTCACAGAGAGCAAGTCATGTAGTGTGAACTGCACAGTTCAGCCCAACGTTTTAAAATCCTGTAGTGTGCACTTGCCTTGAAGCAACCAATTAAGGTCTTCAGAGCACGTCAGGATCACTTGAAAATTAAAGGCAGGTGTGTTTGATTAGGGTTGGAGATGAACTGTGCAGGACAGTCGATCGCCAGGAGCAGGATTGGGCAACCCTGCTGTATAGCAAGTACAGTCACCCTGGACAATACAGAAAAAATACAGTGGCATTTTATCTAACATTCAGTGTCAGTTTTCTGGACACTATTTGCAGGCAGATGCTATAAACTTTATATGTTTTTCAATGTGTGGTTGTACTCTTTACAGGCGGCCCATGAGGCCATGCTGCAGTATGGCAGTACAGATTTGCATGCCCTTCTGAACATCACAGGTGAAGGTGGGGCTTGGAATAATCCTGTCATGGTCTCTCTTCTTACTGGTCAGCCCACAGACCCAGATGAGGGTGAGTAACACTATATTATTGCAATTTTGTTCATTATGCCCACAATAAGGGTTGACTATCTCAACATGTCATTTCTTTTTCTTTGATTGAACGTTTTGTTTTTGGTTTATTCAGCAATGTGGACAGGCTGACATTTTATTACACATCTGAAGTTTAACCAGTTTAAGGGATTTTTAATAATGTATGTGATGTCTAAAGTCAGACCTTACCACAATGTTAATATATATATGCATTAAAACACAGTCAGCTGTTTACTTACCATTGCCTTCCTCTGGAACAGTGAATGCCTATCTTGCTTTGGAGGGAGAAGGTTTTATGGAAATGCGGATCAAACACTTGGAGAAAGTAGGGGAGGTAGAGAAAGCACTGATCCTCAACAAAGCCTGTGCTAACTGTAGCCTCCTGCCTAGTCAGTCTACTTTTCGCCAAACCTTTGTCACCCAACTGTGCCAGATGCTGCCTGGTGAGGAAGCTATTTTAGAGGTAAAGTATACAGTTTTACTTAATGATTGTGTCTGATATGGTTGAACTTCATCATGATGTGTTTATTAATAAACTAAATTATATTACCATCTCTCCCTTTGTCTATAAGATTTCTAGAATAGATGCAAAAGATGTCCTGGACATTATTTGCAACATGGATTCTGAGGGGGATGAGAGCACAGCCTTCATCCTGTGCACCACATATTTTACACAGCAGCTACAGCAAGACAGCTTGTACTGTTCCTGGTGAGGACCTTTTATTACCAAAACGCACTGAACTGTCTTTGTATGTATATTTAACTAAGGGTGTATTCACACCTGACTTGTTTGATTGAATCGAACTCAAGTTAGGTTCTCCCCTTGGTGCGGATCTTTTGGGCAGGTGTGAATACAGCAATCGCACTCGGGTGCGGACCAAATAACCGTACCGAGACCCAGCTGAAGAGGTGGTCTCGGTCCGTTTACAAACGAACTCTGGTATGTTTCGTTTAAGGTGTGAACATGACCCGACCCAATTGCAAAAAGCACTGGGCCTTTTTTGTCAGGGTCAGATTGTAATTTGGGGTGATGTAATGCCTATAACATTAGGGGTGCAACGGATCGCAGTTGATCCGTGATCCGTACGACCAGCTGCCCTACGGTTCGGCACGCATGCGTTTCCCGGAGTACCTGCTAAATTTAACCATCATAGAGTGAAAGTTTATGATTTGGATGAGATTTGTCTTGCCAATTTACACATTCAAACAATTTTAAATGCAGAAGAGGTGAAAATCGGAACTCGCATGTTATCTGTGACCACAGCTGCACGCACCGAAGCGCACGCACAGAGAGGGAGAGTTAAAAATAGAGTTTGTTGTTTGATTAGGTGCTTTAAGACCTAATGCACGATCCAATATATAGTATTGGGTTCGAGTCCGCCTTAGTCAAGTATGAGTCTTTAACCAATCGAGTCTGAGTCAGACTACATTTTTTGAGTCCCAAACGCTCAAGTCCAAGTCAAGTCAGAGTAAAAATGCACTCCAATGGCCTGTTGCACAAAGCCGGTTTTAGTTTCTACCCAGGTAAGTTCAAGATTAGTTTGAGCAAACTCAGTTTTTTTGGGCTCAAGAAGGTGGATTGGATTTAGCTTGTTTCGTTGCTATGGTAACTTATGCTACACGGCTAACCTGCTGCGAAGTTAGAGATTCTGGGTTAGAGATTGTGGACCAAAACTCTACCAATTAGTATCACTCCCCCCTGTATCTCTCACTCCAAATTAAAGCAGTTTATTGTGATAAAATTGCTCATCTTTTGCTGCTAATTATTTATTACATTAATATTATCTGTCCTGTCTATCAGCGTGTTGTCAGTGTCTTCTCTGCTCCGTGATGTATTTTTCACTGCGTGAGAACATGGTGTAGAGTGAGAGCGGCGTAGCTTGTCGGACATAGCGACAGTAACTAAGGGGGGCGGGTCTTTGCGAAAGGTCAATTATGTATATTCATACAATATATTCATATAATTATATTAATTGACAATATTAAACTTTGCTTTTAAATTAAAATAATTATATAATACATGCTTTAATATATAAAGCTTTAAAACAAATTAATCTTATGTGTATTCTTTTGAGCTCTTTGTGAAACTATATAAATTATTAAGCCCATTTGTTTGATTTGCATGTATTGATATAGACTGATTTTTTTCTTTCCACTGCCTTCACAAACTTTCAAATGCATTTAATTTCATGATATTTCTTTCATAATGATTTCTTAATCTTCAACAGAATTGAATTGCGCGGCTCTCTCGTGAGAAGTGAATCAAAGTGATGCTCTCCATGTTCTGTATGATTGGCTGTGTGCTGCACGACAAACTTTCAGGTGCACGTGCTTTCAGAGTTAATCGCAAACTCTGGATTATATCTGAGTTGACAGAACGTTTATACAGAGTGTTGTGAGCCTGTTGAACCTGATTTAAACCAGGTTGTATTTATATGGATTTGTTAACTCCAAACCTACTCTGAAACTCAGTTTGTTCAAATAGCTTCACGCAACAGGCCGTGCAAGTCCTTGCAAAGTTGTACTCGAGTCCAGACTCTTGTCCGAGTTCGAGTACCCCAACTCTCCCAATATACTGATACACATCCAATTTCCTTTTAACTGTTTACGTTCACAGACAACACCGACTGTGTTCACGTGAATACTCTCCAAGGCAGCATTTTGACATTATTATGTGTGTATTTGCACAATAAGCACGAAAGAAAACCGAATTTGGAATAGCATGCTGTGACGGCTTTCTGCCACTTAAAGTTGGCATGAAATCAAAATTGACCCTATTAACTTTGTTAGCGGATATTACTAGTCTTGTGGTACACAATTAATCCGTGCAAGTTAATACATGGAAAATGTTTGCCGAAGTTATCTTTAATCAAAGTCTGAAAAGTTACTTCCGGGTCTCGAATGGTTTTTTCTGATGACATAGGCTTGATGGCTTGGGTTGGTTAAACGCTTAACCACTCCCCTCAAACCGTTACTCTGCTATGGGCGAGAGATGGAGAGGAGGAGCGCTGAAGTAAAACCCTACCCTCTGTTCAATATTCCGTTTCACTCGGAAATGCGTCACAACACTTGAGAAGTCGTTTGCAACTTCCGGTTCACGCGGACTTTAAGGTGCACTTCATGCACACTTCATGCACTTTGAGTATGTGTCAGACAGCGCAAGAACCACTTGAGTTATTTTTTTGCAGTTTATTGCACTTAATTAATTTGAAAATCAAGCATATCCTGTTTTTTTCATTCATGCGTGTTTCTTTATTGTTCCAAAGTGTCAATATCTTAAAGCAGCTCATATGAGAGAACAAAAAGTTTGGCATGCACAGTGTGCCTGTAGGGTGTGGAAGCATAGAGCTCAACACAACACAGGAATACGGCTCTAATTAAAACAGTCATTCTTAAAGTATCTGTGCTAATAAAATTAGCAATCATACCATTTTTACTGCAGGGTATAGTGATACATTTTCAGTACTGGTATATCGATAAATTTTTCAGTACTGGTATATCGTGCAACATTAGGGTGCACAGGTAAATTATGGAGTGAAAGCCATGAATGGGTGTATTTGTTTTGCTCAGATGTCTTCTCTAATGAAGTTTTTTCTATGGTGTCTGTCAGGGAGTTAACCCTTCTTTGGAGCAAACTGCAGAGAAGAATTGATGTGTCCCTTGAATCATTTATTGAACGGTGTCTCCAGTTTGCAGCCATTGCCAGGACTATCTACCATCTCCTATTCCTCATTCGTGTAATTCAGACAGAGGTAAATAGACCTGTTTCCTCCCTCATTATTTGGTTATCCCTTTAATGTACACTAAGCTGTTTCTGAATTTGTCTATTGTATTTTTCAGGCAATGCAGCTTGGCCTTGCAGTGTCAGTTGACCTGTGTGTGAAGGCTCTTCGGCTTCCAAAGCAAGATGACGTAGATGCAAAAACAATGGTCTGCAAAGCTGTTGTTTGTCTCCTCCCTGATGATCTGGAGGTGATAAGGGCTTGTCAGCTTACAGAATTCCTCTTAAGTCCTGCTCAGGAAGCCTTTGATGTCCTTGAGGAGCTCTACACACGTCCTGATCAAAAATATGATGAAGAGAATGCCATTATTCCAAATTCTCTGCGTTGCGAGCTTTTACTTTCTCTGAAAGCACATTGGCCATTTGACCCTGAATTCTGGGACTGGAAGACATTGAAACGCTACTGCGTTCAGTTACTGGGGCTGGATCCTGAGGAAGAAGTAGAGGATGAAGCAGCACCCGAGGAGCTGTGTAATCTTGGAGCAGTTTTGAATGAAGAGGTTGGGAAGGAGGGAGAAAATGAATGTAAGGTTAATGTATTTAGCAACACTGAGCAAGAGCAGACAGTGGAAAAAACGGAAATGGAAAAGGGACAAAAAGTCTCAAAGAAAAAAGACTCACAAGACATCTCAAAGAGATCCGACATGCATCAGAAGGATAAATTTATCTGCCAGATATGCCATAAACAAGTGGTGGAAACGCGAATCTGTCACCATGCCAGAAAACACATGGAAAATGACGTGTGGACATGCCCTGTGTGTCTACAAAAGTTTAAAAGTAAAAAGGATTTTGCGCCCCACTCCAAAAAACACATTCAGATTCCTGCAAAGGGTCACTGTAAAAAGAAAAAAGTGAAGAAGGTGGACCTGCAACATTGTTTCAAGGAGGATAGTTTGGATGAGCTAGAGCCTGGCCAAATTCCTTTAGACCCTTCCCTTGCCATGTACTATCAATCCACCCATGACCCTGTTGTATTAGAACATATATTAGAGCAAGCTGCCAGTGTGCCTGATCAGCAAGTAGACAATGACTATATTACATTTGACTACATCAACGCATACTTTAAGTTACAGGATCGTGATGTTTACCAGTGTCCAGCCACTAACTGCTCACGGAATTTTAAACTTTTCAAGTACTTGGGTGTACACCTAAAAAATGAGCATGATAGTGAAGACCCCAATTTGAAACATTATCTGGAGATGAAAGACCGCCGGGAGAAGTGCACTTTCTGCCGGAAGACCTTCATGACAGCCTATCACCATCGCCAGCACCGGTGGGTCCATTATGGAGATCATCCATACATATGTGTAGTCACAGGATGCGGTGCCCGTTTTGACACCACCAATGAACTTATAGCACATAAGCATAGTCATGGATTCCGTTTGTCCTACGGCTGTGAGTTGAAAGGCTGCAGTTTCTCTTATTGTGACCTTGGGCAGCTCTACCACCATGAGGCGCAGCACTTCCGCGATGCAGCGTACACTTGCACCAGCGCAGGGTGCAATAACTTTTTCTACTCTCGCAGGGAATTTCTACAGCACTTGGCCACTCATGACATCACTTTCACAGAGAAAGACTTTGAGACACAGAGAAAAATTAGAAGAAAACTCTTGCTCCCAGTTGTAGAAAGTGACTTGGGTTCTGGGTCAAAGGCAGAAGTAGAGAATGGTGTCCAAAAGGTTGGTTCAAGTTCTCCACAGCTCTTGGCGAACAGTGAATCTAAGGTCTCGTTGACGTGTGTTGCTGTCTGCTTTGATGGGAGAAAGTTTACATGTGGCTTAAAAAAGTGTAAAAGGACTTTCACTACTGCAAGAGAACTCCAGAAGCACTTAAAACTTGCTCATCCAGGTGAGTTTAACGAGGAGGATCCATTGTGCAAGAAGAAAGTACAAGAACAGCATTCAAAGACTCAAGCCAATGAATTGCATCAAAGTGACCAGGATAAGACTCTAAAAAGGTCATCTACAGAGGAATCCAATCACAAAAAGGATATCTCGCCTGCTCCCGAGTCTGTAGATTGTGATGCAACCCTTTCAAATGTGGAACTCTGTGCAGAATTAACCAAAATCATGCTTGGATTGAGTCAACTAAGCCTTAATTCTCCCAGCACTAGATATGCTATGCGTAATTCACAGAGCACTTGCACACCTACCTTGAATGTAAGGTCACCTGCCAAAGCAGCAAACAACAAAAAAGAGGTGAGATCTCATGTAGTGAGTAGTGATTCAAAGAGGCTGTCAAGCAAGTCAGAATTGCCACAAACGAATGACCACATTAAAGACTCTGAGAAGGAGCAACCGCAAAGCGAGCCCTCAACCAAGCCTTACACCTGCGAAGCAAAAAGCTGCCACTACCAGAGCATTACTACATGTGCTTTAATGCAGCACTACATTAAGATTCATGGATACTCGGAGGAGAAAGTGCAACAGATGGAGATGTTTCAAACATTTGAGCCTCTCAAAACACCTGATAGCACTGAAGATTCTGTTTTGGGGAGCAATCAACCACAAAGCGAGTTCCTTGTGCAGGCCACAACCAAACCTTACACCTGCGAAGCTGAGGATTGCCACTACCAAAGTGTTACTAGTCGTGCTTTAATGCACCACTACATTAAAATTCATGGTTACTTGGAGGAAGAGTTGAAAGAGATGGAGGTGTTTCATCCTCAAATATTCAAGCCTTTCAAGTGCCATCTCTGCTCCAAGAGCTACAGAAACAAAAAAGAATTGATGATCCACTATATACAGATGCATCACATAAATAAAGCTGTTGTTGAACAGATGAGCTGCACTTTTAAAAGGAGACTAGTTGATAAAGCACCCGTGTTGTCATCTAAAATGAGGAACAGGAAGAAGTCACAATCTTTGAAGATGGATGACATTAAAACCAAAATACGGGACAAACACCTTTGGCAACAGAGATGCCAAAAAAAAGATTATCAGTTGTGGAAAAGAAAACTAGATAGGAAAAATGGACAAGTTAAAGCTGAAGAGAAAAGGCAAGTCCCTTCTGAAACTGATGCTGATGTAAACCACGAAGCAGTTGATGTTAGGGGAAGCCGTCGCTTGGTAGCAAAAGGGAATCTGAGCCACATCCTCACTAAATACAATAAACCCTTTCATTGCGTGCACAAAAACTGCAATGCTGCCTTCGGTAATCAGAATGCCCTTATTGGCCACCTTCAGTTAGTGCATCACTATAACCGCTCCCAGTTGTGCTTCCCATGTGAACACAAAGGATGTGATAAGCAATTTAACAACTTGTCTAGTCTTACTAAACACTACCGTAAAGAGCACAACTTTAACAGAAAGAAAATTACATCAAAAGTGTCCTGCAAATCTAAGAACATACCAAAAAGACAGATGGCCTCATCAGAGGAGCCCATACCAAGGTTCAAGTGTACCTATGCTAACTGCAATGAGTCCTACCATCTCAAAAGCAGCCTCTTACGTCACACAAGTCAGTTTCACCAGAACCAGACTCCACTGAATCCAGCTGCTACTTCTGTGAACAGCAAGTTCAAAATAAGCTATAAAAAGCATGTGTTCTATAGGCACTGCGATCCATCTGATTCCCTTGTTGTGCGTCTCCAGAGTACACCTAAAAAAGATGAGTCAAATAGTGGATGCCAAACAAAGTTGATCATCTCGCCTTCTGCCCAGTCATCGAAAGATTCCCAAAAGCTGCCTCTCAAGCAACCTTTGAGATGCTGCATGGAGGATCAGGAAATCGCTCCGTCTGAGGAGAACTTTGAGTCCATTGAAGAAAATGCAGAGGATATGCTGGACAAAGTACCTAAGACACCAACAATCAAACAAACAAAAGGATTTGACCAGATTGTCTTCCGAACACATGAGGAGGCTTTGCAGATGTGCCAAGACCGCTGCCTGTCTGTGGCCTTCCCTTGCATGTTACAGAACTGTGACTCTGTTGTAACTAGAATGAGTAGTTTGAGTCGACATTATATTGCGGTTCACAAACTTACACGCCAAGAGTTAAGTGACAATAAGGACAAATTATGTTACACTGCAGAAAAGTTAGAAGAGATTATACAAAAGAAATCTGCTGTGTCTGCTATACCTGACTTAACAAGGATTCCAAATGGCGTCCTCAAGATGGAGTATCAGTCTGAGCCTGCGACCCCAGGTGGCCAGTCACTGCCAATGAGCCTCCATTCAATCAAAAACCAATCAAAGGGACATGAAGTAATTGAGTTTTCAGGGGAGCCACACCCTGACACAAGTTTGCTTATTGCAGCTGAAGATTTGCTCTATGGCTCCCCAAAGTCAAGCGGGCACCCTGAAGAGCCTGTTTCTGAGGAGACTCCAAGCAACAAAGACAGGTCAGACTCTGAGTTAACAGCACCTCCCCTTATTCGACCTCCACCGCTTGACCTCTCACCACCCTCTACCCTCAGAATTGCTGTTGATGAAAGTTCATTTGAACCCTTTGATAAAGACAGTAAATCTATTAACATACCTTCTACTGTTTCCATATCAGTTCCCATCCCAACTCGGCAGCCCCTCAGACGGAGGAATGAACTCTCTGAACCACTACCGCCAGTCCCTCTTTCGCCAATCCCAAAGGATCCTGTAGCGCACAGTCTAGCACCACGAGCTTTTGACATTGCAACTTACAAACCTATGGGCTTTGAGTCGTCATTCTTGAATTTCATTAAAGAGAAGGAGGAGGTCAAATATGAAAAGCCGTGGGCTGCAGTAGTTGCTAATCCTTGTCTCAAGCCTGATCCACCTCGACGCAGAGATAGTTTCAGACGGAACTGCTCGGTCAAAGAAAACACTCAAAGAGGAGCCCCCATCTCTCGAAGCCGCAAGTTTCGGTCATCCCCTCTGAGGCAGTTGATCTCTAAAGGAGAGTGTACCTCTATCCAGAATCTCCGTCTGATTTTGGAGAGGGCTTTAGCGGGCTGTGGTGACCAAGCTATAAAACAGCTTCAGTTCTTGAAGCCTGTGGTGGTTCTAGAGAGGCCAAAGTCCTTTGCCTCCATTCTCGATCTCATACCCTCTGAAACTAAAGCATAAGCTTTTGCTGGGCAAAAAGGCAGTTAAAACTCTTGTCCACCTTTTTTATTTGAAAGACTTTCATAGTATTTTTTATATCATTGATACAATTTTGGTTCTTTGCTGCCAGAATTAGGTACCTTGATTGTTAAGTTGTGAATGTTTATATCTGTAAATAAGGTCAAATAAAAAAGAACAAAAGATTTCGAAAATACATATTCTATTACTTACGTTGTATACACATCAGACCCATAACTATAAATGACTCCACAGGATCCATTTTAAGTTTGGTTGGTTTTATACTATGAAAAGACATACACATTTAGAATTGGAAATAGATTTATTCAAGTTACACAATACACATTGAACAGGGACATGAGGCTTTCAAAAAGGTTCAGAAATCTTTGAAAGGAGACAGGCCTACATGTTGATATTCATCCTCAGATGGCAAGCCCAAAAACACTAACTATGCAGTATATGGTTTTATTCTCCCACCGTACTGTGCAGCTCCCTGTGGGAAAATAAGTCAATGTCATTATATTATTCTTTTTATATATATATATAATGATTGGATTATTTAAAGTAAGAAATCAAATCTGAAATACTTGCCCGTTCTTACAATGTCTTACCATCTGTAGTGTTGTCCCAGAAACACGAGCTGGCAGTGTGCAAACCTGCCCCATTTTTTTGCAGTATGATGCACGTCACTGGTTGAACAAAAAGAAGAGTGGATTTGGGAAAAGCTTACAGGTTTAAGTATTATTGTCCTTTAAATTGCCTGTTACCATACCTATGTACTTAAAAGGTTTTCCTAATTTAGTTAGCTGGCTCAGACTTGACTCTACAATATTTGACATCCACTGGTTGATTTTGTTGTGTTGGTAAGAGTGGTTTCCAATGGTGCTTTCAACAGCCTGTAATCAAAAGACCCCATAGTACATGATGATTGCAATGAATATTGATCATTTACATTTCAAAATATTTACTTATGCAATCAAAGTAATTGAATTGATGGTTAAAGATTGACTTCATGTCTACACATTGGGGTAGTAAATACTTCTTTGATAACTGTGGTAATCTCGTCCACAACAAATGTAGTCTGTGAATGAAAGTAATACATGGTTAAGGTCGCAGTTTAAGTATTAATTTATCGAGAGATACTACACATAGAAGTAAGAATAATAACTTCAACATAATACTAGTTATTATTAGTTTTTTTGTCAAGTACCTCCTCAGTAGACTGATCTTCGTCCATTGTGCGACTTTATCCACAGCGTTTTGTAGTTTCTATGGAGACAGAAAAGGGTCACTCGCTGGATAGTAATCACGACCAGGCACTCTGTTCAGTGTTTTGTTTTTGTCTCGCAAAGCAACGACAATAATGTCAAATATATCACGTGTTACTATTTTGAGTATCTCTTCTCGAGTATGTGTGGTAAATTATACAGGGGAAAATATTTTATGAATTTTTACGTAGTTGGACAAGTACTGTGGGAAGTACATTTATTTAGCGTTGGTACATTAAGAGTCGTTTAACTAATTTAATATAAATCAGCTTCCTCACTTGATCTCTCTCTCTCTCAGCAGTTCTTGTACTCATGCAATTGTGAAAAGGAACTCATAAGTGATATCTGCCTTGATTTATTTTCTCCAACTGTCCCGTATCCTTTCAACGCAAGCCTGGCCTGCATGCTCTTCTTCATTGACAAGGTTGCTCGTCGTCACACACTAAAAAAAGTTTGTTCTTTCTGGTACAGGTAAGTTACTATATATATATATATATATATATATATATATATATATATATATATATATATATATATATATATATATATATATATAATATAAAAACACCTGCTGCATAAAGGTGCCCAAAGTTGAAGAAAACACTCATGTATACAGTTATATTTCGCAAGTGTCTGACTAATGTAACATTTGTGACTATAATAATTTGAATGTAACGTTATAGTGCTATTGCTCGCATCATTTTGACTGCAGTGGAACCGTAACTAAAGACTAAAAACTAATGTACATAATATAAGATTAGTCAGTCGTTTTTAATACATGAATCCAGTTGATCACAGAACCCTCATAAATTGTATTGAATTTACCAAACTATCATACAAATAAAAATGGTTCAGGAACCAATTAGTTCTGCTCTGGTGTCCGGTCGAACACAGTTTCTAGTTACACCCTATTTTCATATGAATGGGAAAGGAAGTGATATAGCATGAGTTATCGTTATTTGTGCATTTCTGCGTGTAGTTTCTCTAATATATGGACATAGCACATACACATTCTTGTGAGGTTCAAGTCTCGTATTTGGTCGGAACAGGTACGAAGATTATCCGTTGCCTTGAATGAAAAGGCAGCAGACTCCTGAATTAACGTTACTGGATAGCCCGAGCTAATTAACGGTGCCAACAAATAACTACCAAGCCGGAAAAATGCTGCAGGAAATTCTTGCATTACCAGTTGAAGACAAAATATTTTACGCTGTCCTGGTCTTCTCATGGACAGTGTATATTTGGGAGGCCTACCTCGCCTATAGACAGGTGAGCATATGCTCATTGCTTTATGTTTGTGGAAAGTATTTAATGTCAGTTACTTTATGCATGTATGATTTTCTATTCTAATGTGCATATTTTGATTATTAAAATCCAAGTTCTTCCCTTTTAGAGTTTTGATCAAATGCAATTTGTTGTACTGAAACGCTAAACCCTGTATAAACACCAAGACACGTTTGATCTTTCACAGAGGAAGATCTATAGGACAACAATGCATGTGCCCACTGAGCTGGGCAAGATAATGGATTCAGAGACCTTTGAAAAATCTCGCCTCTATCAGCTGGACAAGAGCAACTTTGGCTTCTGGTCTGGACTCTACTCTGAGGCAGAGGGCACGGTGAGCTTAAACCCACATCCTAAAAGATTAAAACGGCCTCCTAAGTGGTGGGGGTGATTTGTGTATTTATTTTGTTTATTTATTAATTTTTTAATGATGCAGTTTCATATAATGCACTGTTTTATGTTCAGACAACTTCACATCTGTATGTTTCTATTACAAGTTTCTCATGAGTTTTCTGGTGAGAAAATCATGCACCTTGTGGATTCTTTCTGAATTCATTTTTAAATTAACTTCTTTTAAGATTTGTTCCTCTGTTTTTACTTCCATCTGTCTCTTCTTCTGAGGATGTTTTTTTGTCTTGTTTTATTTTTTAGCTGATACTGCTCCTAGGAGGAATTCCATTCCTTTGGAAAGTGTCAGGGAATCTCACAGCTCGTTTTGGTTTTGGTCCAGAGTATGAGGTAGGTTATAAATGTCTGTGCTGTCACTTTTGATTGATTTAATGCATCCTTGCTGAATAAAAGTAATAATTTCTTCCCCAAAAAAACATGAAACTTTTGAACGGTAATGTATAATGTTTCAAAAGCTTTCTATTGCAGATCAATGCTGTTCTTTAGAACATTCTATTCATCAAAGTATCCTTAAAAAAATGTATACAACTGTTTTTAAGATTGATAATAATAATAATAAATGTTTCTTGGGCATCAAATCAGAATATTATAATAATTTTTGAAGGATCATGTGACACTGGAGTAATGATGCTGAAAATTTAGCCTGGCCATCACAGGAATAAATTACATTTTAAAATAATATTTTACAATATTACTGTTTTTGCTGTATTTAGGATCAAATAAATGCAACCTTGATAAGCAAAAAAGACACCTTTTAAAAAAACCTTTAAAACTTTTGAACGGTATATTGTACATCTTGCCATGAAAATAGCCATAGAAGCTGGGATGGCAATAAAAACAAACATACCTGCCCTCAAACCGTAGTTTGTAGCTGAGGTCTGGAAGAGTTCAGTTTGTGTTGTCGACATGCTTTCACGCTGTGTTCTGCGCTATGAATAAAATTAAAGTGTTTTTTTTATCTTTCATGCATGTAAACCTATTGTAGGAGACCTCCAAAACAAAATAACAACCTTTAATATAGCATAATAGGGGGACATTAACATCTTGAAAACTAAAGAGGTTGTTTTCCATTTTAATGGCATTTTATGTGAAAATTAATGTTTTTCTTTTAGTTGACTAATCACATTATTTAAATAAAAAATATATTGCATAGTTGTATACTAGTATGCTATTCTGAACATCTCAAATGGTCTTCTTACCTTCAGATCTCCCATTCTTTGGCGTTCCTGATGCTAGCGACACTCTTTAGTGCTTTCACTGGCCTTCCCTGGAGCCTCTATAACACTTTTGTTATTGAGGAGAAGCATGGATTCAACCAGCAGGTAGATAAAGTCTAGATTACATCTATCTTTCTGTTATTACTGATGATAAAATGTCCTGAAATCTCTTTAATTTGTCCCTTGCTTATAGACGCTGGGTTTCTTCCTGAAAGACGCTCTCAAGAAGTTTGCTGTGACTCAGTGTATTTTGTTGCCAGTGACATCATTACTCCTCTACATCATCAAGATTGGTGGTGATTACTTCTTCATCTACGCCTGGCTCTTCACACTCATCGTCTCACTGGTCAGTTTTCTGTGCTTCTGCTGCATGTGTTGTCTGTGAGGATAAAAAAAAAGTGAACTACACTGTCCCTTCTTTGGTCTACAGATTCTGGTGACTATCTACGCAGATTACATCGCCCCTCTGTTTGATAAGTTCACTCCGCTGCCTGATGGAGAGCTGAAGAGTGAGATTGAGAGCATGGCAAAATCCATCTACTTCCCCCTCACCAAGGTCTATGTAGTGGAAGGTACAGCAAACTATAATCATCTTTTCATTTTTGTTACTTTCTATTGAACTGTAATTGTCTCAGTCTTGATATCTTGCCCTCTTTTATCCCTTCTCCTAATATTTCTGTTCACTCTTTTCTAGGTTCAAAGAGATCTTCCCACAGTAATGCCTACTTCTATGGTTTCTTCAAAAATAAGCGCATTGTGCTATTCGACACTCTTTTGGAGGACTACTCCCCTTTAAATAAATCTGGAGAGAAAGAGCCAGGAACGGTAGAGGAGAACGAGGAGGTGGCCAATGAAAGCAAGTCCAAACCAAAGGTCAGAGGGTCAGGGCCAAAACAATAACAAATGTGATAAAATGCTGTATTGTAGGGATGCACCGAAATTCCGGCTACTGAAATTTGGCGCTCTTTAATACGGCGTGGCAAATCAATGTATCCGCCTCAGTTCAAGCTACAGCACGGTTCAAGCGCACATGAACCGATCATCTCATTTCCTCTTTACCAATAGTTTTAAACATGGGTGAACAGAGCACCAGAAGGTAGCCTATGTTGTAAGATACATTACAACTTGAGAAATTAATTCTGTCTCATTTTATCGCTCAATCAGTGTTTTAACTGGGAAAGACGGCAGTAAAACAACTTGTAAACAACACAATGTCACGTTACATTACCTCAAGAAAACTAATCTCGTCATTTTTATAATGAGTTTATAGACATTGAAGAGTATTTTGCTAAATATATTACATAATCATTATATTTTTAATTAAAGGGTTAGTTGAAAAAAAATGACAATTCTGTCATTAATTACTCCAAACACATTCCAAACCCTCAAGACGTCGGATATTCGGAACACAAATTAAGATATTTTTTCATGAAATCCGAGAGCTTTTTCTGACCCCCCATAGACAACAATGCCATTACCACTTTCAAGGCCCAGAAAGGTACTAAAGATCTTTAAGGATGAACCAGTCGTCACATGGATCATTTTAAGGTTATGAAGTGACAAGAAAACGTTTTGTGCGCAAAAATAAATAATGCATTTATTCCACAATTTTTTATGTATCATTTATTCCACAAAAAAAGGATAACTTTTTCCACAAAAATATTAATCACTGCAGTACAACTGTTTTATACTGATAAAAAAAAATTCTTGAGAATCAAATCAGCACATTAGAATGATTTTTGGGTCACTGACGACTGGAGTAATGGCTATCACTGTTTTAAGTTGTAAAAAGTTTTCACAATATTAGTTTTTACTGTATTTTGAATCAAATAAATGTAGTTTGTTGAGCATGAGACTTATAAAACATGAAAAAAATCTTTTAAACCCTAAACTTTTGACTAATAGTGCAAGAAAACAAAAATAGTAGTCCATAACAATATTACAAAAAGTGGGTTAACCCATCATTTGTATGCGTCCCTTACACTGCTTTTTTTATGTTCTTCTCTATTTAGAACAAGAAACAGGGCTGCAGTAACCCTGAGGTTCTGGCCGTTCTTGGACATGAACTGGGACATTGGAAACTAGGCCACACAGTCAAGAACATTGTCATCAGCCAGGTGAGTTGCTGTGCTTTTTTGTTAACTTTAGCTGTCAATGACCAGGGCCCGTATTAATAAAAAATCTTAATGCAAAGAGTAGCTCCTAGTGACAAAATTCTAAGAAAATTCTTAGAAATGTGGGCATTTACTCTTAAAATTAAATAAAAAATCCTACTAAAAAAAAGAAGTACTGTAATTACAGAAAGCATCTTAACCCTTAAAAGAGGTCTTAATGTCAAAATTTTTAGGAGTACGGGACGAGGACTTTTAAGGGTGTACTCACACTAGGCACGGTTGCCATGAACCGGGCCCGAGTACGATTGTCCCCACTCCCCCTCTGGCCTGCACTCACATAGGGTTTCAGCATTCGTGCCGGAGCACGCTTACGTCAATATGGTGCATAATGAAGAGAAGTGTCACACCATGAAATGTAAACAGAAAAAAACAGCAATGCATTCGGCACTTTAGGATATCGCACAAGATTTGTCAACACAGAAAACATTTAATCACTGGAGTTTTTTTTTCTCGACACCATCGTATTAATTGATTTTGATTAATATGCGCGAGGGAGAGAGAGAGCAGACAGCGCGAGGGTGAGTGCGCGCGCGCGGCCGGGGCTCTCTCTCTCTCTCTCTCTCTCTGCCCTGTCAAGCGCGCCCTGTTAAACCGCGACGTCCTGTTCCGTGCTCCAGCACGGTTAGCGCTCACACTGCATGCGAACCGCGCCCGAGTCCAACTGAACCGTGCTCTGGCCCACCTCTTCCAAGCGGGCCAGGGCCGGCTAATCGAGCCGCGCCCGGGCACGGTTCGGAGCACTCACACTAGTCAAACGAACCGCGCTTTGGTGGTCAAACGCACTCGGGCACGGTTCAAACTGGCTAGTGTGAGTACACCCTAAGAGGCTTAAGAGTTTCTTTAGCAGAGGAGAAAATGGCAGAGAGACGAAGAGGGAGAAGAAATGTTGCAGACAGTGAGTTAATAAGACGCTATAGATTAGATCGTGCAGGGATCATGTTGGTGACATTTTACGCTAACATCTCCGACACAGCGCAGAAATGCCGTAGCGCCAGAAATTAAAGTAATCACTACATTAAGATATTTGGTAACTGGGAAAAGGCACCAGTGATGATTTGGGTCTGTCACAACCTTCTGTAAGCGGAGTGATCACACAAACAATTACAGCACTTTCAGAACCTATTGTGTCGCAGTTCATTTAGTTTCCACTGGACATTCCCACCTTGCATGGTCAAAAAACTGCATTTATGAATATAGCAGACTTTCCTGGTGCGCACAATCAGGGGGAATGAACCGTTAATAATTTATTATTAACCACTATAAGTTCCCACGTCTGCTTCTTGACCCGTGCCGTGACACCCGGCCCAAATTTTCCTTTAAGGATGGCCTTGTGTTCGTCCACTAACTGGGTTAACAGTAAACACTGTTCCTCTGTCCAGTTGGTTCTCATCCTTGTTTTTTATTCCATGTTTGCTACATTCAAACCAACATTCAAACCACCACTTAAATAGACAGCAATCAGTGTAATTGGAAAGAGTGTAAATGTTTTTTTCATTCTAAGCCAATCAAATGCCTTATGGGAAATTAACAGCATGGTAAAAAAAAAAAAAAAAAATTATATATATATATATATATATATATATAATGTGTGTGTGTGTGTGTGTGTGTGTGAATAGACCCTGTACTTAAAGACACACCGCAGAACTTTTGGCCACTAGGGGCGCTGGACCTGTAACTTTCACGTCGAGCGCCCCTAGAGGCCACAAGCGTCGCAGCACTGTCGCAAAAGTCAAGAAGACATCCACGATCCCTCTCGCGTTTTTTCTTTTTTGCCTCATCAGAAGCAGTTTTAAACTTTTTCCTTGCCTCAGCCATGGCCAGGAGTCGAGCAGGCGGAAAAATAGTAGCAAAAGCGTTAGCTCCTTGAGTATATCAGAGCTTGTGGTCACGTGACAGTCGTAAAGTGATTCGTTCTCCTGGCATTCTCCAGGTAACATGACCTGGCCAAAGACGGTGCGTCTTCTCCAAACTTACATTTGTTACATTTACACAAACTTACACAAACGGTATTTCAAGAGGGCAGCCCCGCTCGGAGCATTGATAGTGTCAAGCGCTGTATATTGGCCCGAGGAATCATTTAAAATAACTCGTATGCTTCAAATCTTTAGGTCACAAAGTCTGCGGTGTGCCTTTAAAATCGCTCCCTTTTTTTTTTCCTTTTTTTTTTTCCTTCTTGGACAACCAACCAATCACAGTCTTCAAAAGATTGTCATACATAGCAACGGGGTCAGCCCCGCCTCCTCACTAAGATGAACGTTTTTGTCTTTTCCTTCGCTCTTAAGCTAAGACTCCTACGTAGAAGTTTTTAAGCTACGAGTTTTCTGAGAGGATTCTTAGAATCTTTAAGAATACGGGTCCTGATTAATAGTCTTCACACAGGTAATGCATTCTTGTCTTGTGATATTTCTCTTATCTATTGTATCAATTGTTTTGTCACTGCACATTCTTAAATTCTGCAATGTCAGTTTCTCCAAAAACTCTTGTTTTAGTGTTGATTTCCTGTCTTTTTAAGAGCATATGAAAAGAGGACCATCATTCTATGATGTTAATGTCTCCATGTTTCTTTACAGATGAACTCCTTCCTGTGTTTCTTCCTCTTTGCTGTGCTGATTGGTCAAAAAGAGCTCTTCATGGCATTTGGTTTTCATGACATCCAACCAACTCTTATCGGGCTGATGATCATCTTTCAGTTTATCTTCTCACCTTACAATGAGGTAACACATCTTTTTTTTCCTGCCCCTTCCTTTCTCTGAAAAATACATGCGGGCTAATTTGTTAACCTGCGTGTGTGAATTTTTTTTATTAGAAATGATGATCCATGCAGGACATTATAATACATTTGGAAAAGACATACTATATAGATAGAACTTAATTTATCAGTCTTTTTTAATTTATCAGTCAATTTATTACTTCTTCAAAATAAGTACCCATGCAGTGGGTACCCGAATATGCAGTAATGCTCATTTTCTGAATATGCAAATACATCTGATCCATGTTCACCTTTTTTTTTCCTGCTGCAGTTGCTGTCGTTCTGTCTGACAGTGTTGAGCCGAAGGTTCGAGTTTCAGGCAGATGCATTTGCGCGCAGTATGGGCCGATCGTCTGAGCTGTACTCCGCTCTCATCAAGCTCAATAAAGACAACCTGGGCTTTCCTGTAGCAGATTGGCTGTTCTCTATGTGGCATTACTCCCATCCTCCCCTGCTAGAGCGGCTCAGAGCCCTCACTGGGCCCAAGCAAGACTGACAGCTGAGCAAGGGGGGGCCACGTTCACCACTCGCTCCTCCGAGAAGGGGTCTCCGCCGGCCTCTGTTGGCCCTCTGATATCAATGCCTATTTCTCTCTCCTTCCCTATCTTTTATTTCTATTCCTCTTTCTAATTGTTTGGGTTTTGTCATTTGTTTATCACCCTGGAAGGAAGTCTAAATTTTTTTCAGATGGCCTCAGACTATTCAGTGTACAAAAAAGTTTGTGCGTTCCATATGCCTTTTGCAATTGTTCTTGATATGATTTTGATAGTTTTAATTCGATTGTACATTTTAGCTGTGACTTGCCCCTCCTGTTTAAATCATGCATTTCCACTTTGATTTAGTGTAATCCACTTGGACTGTGAGAGAGAGGAGGTTAAAAATTTCAGAGGGGAATGAGGATTGTCTGCAGTATAATGAAGCACATGGTTCAAATGACAGATGATATTTGAGACTGCTATTCTTAACTTGTATGGCTCAATAAATTTGTATGGTTTCCAATTTTAGTTCTTTTGACAACCTTTTGGAATGATTTTTTTTTTGTTTTATTACTAAAAAAGGGTTTGAGCGTTTATGTAAATAAATATTTTTTTGTGAAATAAGAGCAACATACAAGGGCAAAGGTGACTTTAAAAATATTTAATGATTGGTTAGAAATCTTGTTTAATTATTTAGTTATTTTTCTCTGTGCCTGAGTGTGCAAGATGTTACTATGAGAATGTGTAGAAACATGATGCTGTCACATCTTTTTTCCTCATTTGCTCAATTTAATCCCTGAATCGTATCAGTTTTGCTGGTGGTTTGGAACTGCATTTGTATGGATTCTTATGAGTTTTAAGATTAGGAATACACATGGCTGTTCAATTTAATGTCAAAATGTTGGACTCTTAAGGCTTTTACTGTGACTTACATGTTAATGGCATAAAGAGTCCATGAAATGCCTACCTATTGAAAATTAGCCCTAAACCGTAACATCCTTAGAGTAATATGGCTGTGGGTTCATGCTTATCCCCAAGGAATATGTCTTTAATATCTGGAATGATTGACTGAATAGACTGGAAAGATTAACTTTTGCATCACTGAATAAAAAAGATCACAACACCTTTGGTATAAGCTTATTTTATGTATCCATTTAATGTTTATGTTCAGGAACTCGCATGCCCCAAAATTGCGAGATGTCAATGAAAACATTCCACTGTGAATTAAATTAATTAGATATATAACATAATTTGGTAGTAAGATAAACGATAGATAAACCCATGGTTAGTACCTAGTCCCAGGCTATGATGCATGTTTGAGCTGTTATATATAAAAAAATGTCAGTGCCATTGTTTTGTCTCAAGATCCACACCAGCAATGTTTTTTTTTTAAAGCTACTTAAATGCCCAGATATAGCTATAGGGCCTAACCCTGGCTTAATCTAAGACCTCTCTGTGAAACCGGGGCATAGTGTTTGTTTGTCCCATCGTGTAATCAAAAGTTCTACACACTTGCGGTCAAATACAGGAAAAAAATACGTCATATAAGTAGACAAGTGCAAAGACACAAGTGTGGGTATTTGGACTATGGTCAAATAACTTATATAGCTTCTATACTTAGCTATGGTTTCGGACGCCACAACAAATGGCTGTCCTTTCCTTTTAAAATAGTCCCCTATTTAAAGGTATAGTATAGGGGGCGATTTCGGACACAACCATTTGTTTGTAAGAATATTTCCTCTTTATTCATAGATAGATTCATTTGCGCTCCAGCTGATGGCAGCAGAAGTAAATAATCAGATTACATAAATGTATACGTACATACAGCAATTTGAGCCACGGTTCTCGACTGTACCACTGTTTCTTAAAAAAAAAAAAAAACATCCCAATAAGCTCTCAGGTTGTTGTTGTTTTTTGTACTATATTTTCAATAAAAGAACAAACTCACGTTCTAAATTACCCGTGGATAACAGCGATTGTCAGTAAGTAGCGCTCACCTATTTTTCTATGATAATGGTACATTCCTGTTTGGAGTCTACATAAGACAGCGCACGTTCATGTCAGTGCATGAATGCATGAGCAGCACATGAAGAGAAAATGGCGAGGTTTCTAAACTCTAATATAAGGAAGTTGTTGGCCACTCAGATCAGGATGTCGTCTGACCAGGTAGATATTAGTAAAAAAAAATAGGCCTGACTTTTCCGCAGCATGGGAAATAAGGATTTCACAGTATTTCAAAGCCTGTTCAGCACGCAATGTCAGTTTGTTGCCATGTATTTCGTTTGCTGAATAAATGCGTATGTTAAACACGTGACCCTATGTTAAGTTATAACGTTGGTAAAACGTGTCAACACAGGACTTTTTAACGTAATCATACAACAAGAGCGCTTTCAGGTTGCCCTTGTGGTGTATGACCCTTTTGTTTACATTCAGGATACGTCTACATTATTTGCTTTCTATTCAAACTCCTGGAGCAGAACAGTGTATGTGTGTGTGTGATTTATTTATTTATTATAATTTTATATATATATATATATATATATATATATTACACACAATTCTATATATTTGCATACTATATTATAAATAAATAAATAAATACTTTGTATATTGGGCTTAATTTGTACTTGACAATCCATGGAGCTGTTACTAATTACTGGTAGGGTAATAAATCTTCTGTCTTGTGCAATCTGTGCCTGTCTCTCCCCCTGATAAAGCTAGGAGAACTGGGTAAAGGTGCTGGGAAAGGAGGTGGCGGTGGAGGTGCGGTGAGGCAGGCAGGAGGTGCGTTCGGCAAGAAACAGGCCGCTGAGGAAGAGATGTATTTTAAGTAAGTGTTTTTTCTTGATCTCATTGTGAACTTCATCTTTCACACTAGATCTCTGCTGCTTAAATGGGTAACCGCAAGATCAGCCCTCTCAATATTTGAGTGTGCCATTGTAAAGGTCGGACAGTCTTTCATTGCACTGTTTTACTTTAGAAAGATTTATTTAAGCTATTTAGCCATTTGAAGCAACCCAAAAAAGAAAAGTAATTCCATGTCTTATTCTTCCTCTCTATCACTTTCACAGGAGAAAAGAGCAGGAACAATTAGCTGCTCTGAGAAGACACCACCAGGATGAGATCGACCACCACAAGAAGGAAATTGAGAGATTACAACAGGAGATCAGTCGCCATGAGGGCAAAATCAGAAAACTTAAACATGATGACTGAGACTGGCGAACCAAGACATTACATACATTTCATAAACAAATACCCCACACAGAATGTTTTAAACTTCAATAAATAACTGTGGATGCTTTACTTTAAGAAGTCAACTAAACTCTGCTCTCACTTATGATGAAAGCATATTATAATACATACATGATTGAAACACTGAAATAATGTATTAAATCAGTACAGTTTCTCCTCTTGTCAATAAACATGTCTAAGAAATGAAGTTGTCTTGGTATAAATTATATGCTTGGTGCACAAAGATAGCAATTGATTTGAGCATCAATATTCATCTGTAAACTATAACAGTTTCAATTAATCTGAGAAAATTGTTCCAAATGAAATTACACGCATAGTAGATATTTGTATTATCTGACCAACCCATTTCAGGTCTTGACACTGAGACAATCAGGTGTGTTGATTTAGGCTGTATTGTTGGGCCTTCAGGAACAGGTAGCTTTTACTGCTTTAAAAGTTATTCAAGAAATAACATAAATGTATTTATTTGATTTTGTACATTTAGAATCCTTGTAGCTCATTTGCGCTCCAGTTGATGGCAGCAGAAGTAAATAATCAGATTACAAACGTCCTCTGAAGAATGGTAACAGGCCGCCGTATGAGTCTGACACGTCATTTCCGATGATGCGGTAAGCCACGCCCATACCCCTGTCTTTTACATCGGGCGGCCCCTCGTGTCTTTCTTTTCCGACATCATGGCGGACCGGTTCAATAAGGTGCGTTTGAGTGGTGCGATTTACATTAAATATCTCGATTTTCCTCAGTAAGGGAATGTGATATTTGAGGGCCAATGTGTAGGTAACGTCACCCTCCGTTGTTTGTGTTATTTGGATTCCGTTTAAAGTGGTACATCTGCTATTTTTGGAAGAGTTTAATCACGCATCATCATGTCTTGCTGGAAGTCACAGGCCTGTAGTGATTGTAACACTCGTGGTGCCGTAAAAACCGGACTAGCGTTGCTGTCAATTTTCAGGTACTCTATAAATTAGCTAGTTATATTTCAGGATGTTTTGAGGGTATGTAACTGACGAATGGACTGGTCTCGAAGCGTTTAGGTTTACGCCAATTAATTGAAAGACGTTTTTCTGCAAGCGGCGCAAATGGTTTTGGCATTGCTTCTTTCCGAAGATCGTCTTGAATAGTATTGTTATATCATTAAATGTATAGAAGAGCTATTGGTGGCGTATTAATCTGCTAGGTAACACATGGCTAACGTCAGATGTGCTTTTTGTCGATGATTATTTCGCAACCACAAATAAGTATTCGAGTTTAACGACCATGAGAATACTTTACGTGCACTACCATCTGAGACAAAAAGCTATGTTTTGATAGAAGCATATACAATTATTCATCAATTTCATACTAATAAAACACCTGATTTCACTTCACAGGTTCTGATCATTGATGGCAGAGGCCATCTACTCGGTCGTCTCGCCGCAATTGTGGCCAAGCAAGTGTTGCTGGGTATGTTTTTTTTTAGAATACGCCTTATTTCAAGTGGTTCTTATACACTATGAATATAACTTTACCAATTATGCACAAGTTACTTGGTGTAATAGTTATAGGACAACTATAACTTGTTTTTTTATTTTTTTATTAAAGAGCCAGCTTACACATAAGAACGGTTTACTTGCCCTAAATTCATTTTTGGTCAGCTTCTCTTTAAGATTGTGACCAGATTGTCATGCATAAAATGGGTCTCAACAGATGTCAATGGCAGTTTTTTTTTATACTGATAATTTTAGTAATTCTTGTGCTTTTTACAGGCCACAAAATTGTGGTGGTGAGGTGTGAAGGTATCAACATCTCTGGGAACTTCTACCGCAACAAATGTAAGTTTGTTGACCACCTATAAGTATGTTGGGTTTTAAGTACACTGACTTTGACCAATGTGAAACTATTGAATTGTGTGGTGCTAAATGGCATGTGTTTGTGCAGTGAAGTATTTGGCCTTCCTCCGCAAGAGGATGAACACCAACCCTTCCCGTGGACCTTATCACTTCAGAGCCCCCAGCAGGATCTTCTGGAGGACAGTAAGAGGTGAGGTTTTTCTTTGGACACTTTGCAGGGCTCTAGAGTGTGACCAAAATTAGTAAGGGTGCGACTAAAGTTTTTCCTAGTTCGCACTGGTGCACCTAACGTCCTCGCATCCGCTGCCTCTCCACGAACTAAGCGATTGTTCTCCTTTGACGGAACTCACACTCCTCTAATGCGGTGCCACAGCTCGCACAACACGACAGCCCTGCTTAAAGTCGGCATGAAATCAAAATTGACCCTGTTTACTTTGTTAGCGGATATTACTAGTCTTGTGGTGAACAATTAATCCGTGCAAGTTAATACATGGAAAAAAATTGTTTGCCAAAGTTATCTTTAATCAAAGTCTGAAAAGTTACTTCGGGGTCTGGAATGGTTCTTTTTCTGATGACATAGGCTTGACGGCTTGGGTTGGTTAATCGCTTAACCACTCCCTCAAACCGTTACTCTGCTATGGGCGAGAGATGGAGAGGAGGAGCGCTAAAGTAAAACCCTGCCCTCTGTTCAATATTCCGTTTGACTCGGAAATGTCACAACACTTGAGAAGTCGTTTGCAACTTCCGGTTCACGCAGACTTTAATGAGTGACGACGGTGGACAGAATTAAACATTCAAACATAGCCTGGTTACACTTTACAGGGTTCCCGCGGGGTCTTAAAAAGTCTTAAAAAGTCTAAAATTCTGAACTTTAAATTTAAGGCCTTAAAACGTCTTAAAAACGGGCAGATTTTCATCCGAGGTCTTAAATTTAATTTAGTCAGGTCTTAAAAAGGTTTTACCCTCGTTCATTTCCTGAAATGCTGGCCACAGAAAGTTATTACAAAGTAGCAAAAAAGTTTGGAGTCGTAGCCTACAAAGCGGAGCTGTAGCAGGGTCTCCAACACGGCGCTCGCGAGCTCCAGTAGCTCGTGCCCTGATTGGCGGTAGCTACCAAAGAGGCCGTTCACATATTGCGTCGTTTGCGCGCTCAAGTTCGTTATTTCAAATTTAGGCGCGCGGCAAGCGCACTCATATTAGAAGCAATGCGGCCGTTTTTTCCAGGCGGAGCGAGATTAAAAAAAAAAAGCTCAACTTTTCAGAATTCTGCAAGCGCACCGCAGGTCGTGTGACAAGAACCAACCAATCCGCTTCACCCTTTCCGTAACAACATTGAAAGCTCAGTCAACATGAAGGATGGGGGTGCACCGTGCACCCAAACACTGCAGGTGTTTTTCTCTTCTCCGTAAATATATAATGGCTACAGCAAGCGTTTATCAGTGGTGGAAATCATTAGCTAGCTACTGTCGTTGTGGAGAGCGCAGTGCATGGTTGCATAGCAACGACAGACGCAACGGGAAAATCGGACCAAATATTACTATTAATAATAAAAGATAAGCTAATCTGCATTGTAAATGTCAGTAATTTATCTTTTTTTGACACATTAATTCTATAAAAAATTATTTAAAGGCTGAAATACGTGAGGTTTATCTTTTTATAAAACCTTTTTTTGTCAAATCTTTATTTGAACTTGTACATGTTCTAGCCATCATTTTTTTATGTTATTATTTTAATGTTTATGTAAACAAAAAGGGCATATTGATGCTAATTTTATTTGTTATTTGCTGGTTAATGCGTCATGTAGGTCTTAAATTTAAATCTTTATGGTCTTAAAATGTCTTAAAAAGGTCTTAAATTTTACTTACTGAAACCTGCAAGAACCCTGCTTTAGGTCTGTGATATTTGTCTGATTTTATTTTAGATTTAGGTTTCAAAAGATTATAAAAATAATATATTGAGGTAAAACCATTAAAACCCATAGCTGCATTCTGTCTAGCGCAACTTCCTTCCCTTCGCAGCAGTACGCTGTCATTTCTCCCTAAAACTCTAACTTAACGACAGAATCAGCACGATCTGTGATTGTTTTAAAATGCAGTCTATAATCACTCGCAGCTCTTGAATGAATATCCAGCTTTAATAAGCATTAATCTATGATAAACTATGCAGTGGTATTTTACATGATTACTTTGATTCTATTTTATTTTTAGACCATACCTGAACAGTAATGTTAGTAGACCTTCCTGAAATTAAAGCACTCTGTAGGCCTATATATGTGTATCTTTGTTTAATTGTTTATCTTTGTTTAATATATATAAAAAAACAAAAAGAACCGATAAGAATAGTTACAGTACTGGATCGATAAGCATTATCGGTAAGTAGTAATACTGTTAAAACCCTACTCCCCGGTCAATGCTCTGACAACAGCCCAGACATGGAGCTACTTCAGCCACCAGTCTCCCCAGTCCCTGGTAAAGGCAAGTTCACACTACAGGATTTTAAAACGTCGGGCTGAACTGTGCGGTTCACACTACATGACTTGCTCTCTGTGAAATCAGGAGTGTTCAAGTTGTTGAGCTGTTCACACCACACGACACAACATGATTGATCCGCAACAGGAGGTAACTCACTACACGAGTTGACAACAACTGTCACCCAACGATTATATCTTGTCTACAAACCACGTTTTGTCACGAAAAATCACGCGATAAAACGAACCTGAAATGACGCAATACAGCACGCGCGCCACTACCCAGCAAAGAAGAACACAAGTACACAACACGCGAGTTTGTTTGAATATGGACGTCAGACAGAAATTAGTGCTGCACACTGTTTGCGCGATGATTTGCTCTGAAAAAAAAAAAAAAAAAGCGTATTCCCGGTGACCTCAATCCATGCCTTGCTCTGATTGGCTGTAGCTCATGACATCACATGTGGTTGAGTCGTGCGACAGCTCCGGATATCTAGCATGCTAGATATTTTTCTGGGCTCGGCGAGGCGTCTGCGAGCATCTTTGATGTGGTGTTGGCTCTTTCATACTAACAGATTGGCGAGCGTTCATTGGCCGCTAATCCCCCGCGATTTGCACGCGATAACACCCCGACCTGTCGGCGAGCTCCACATTTGCAAATCGGGCTTAAAATCCTGTAGTGTGAACTAGGCATAAGATGCCAAGTCCTGGTCCTTCGTCGGAGATTGCATCCGACTCGGAGACTGAGGTAGAGCCTACCGAGCCTGAGCTAGAGACTCAAAATAGTTAGTTTGGCAGCTCAGTGAAGCATATAAAAAAAAATAGATTTTTATTTTTATATACAGTAAAATTGTGCTTCATATAAAAGTATTTACCTACACCTTATTTACGTAATATATATGAATGTATATAGAGCGTGATAAAAAGGTGATGTGAGCCGAGGAAAAATTTAAATGCGTCCAAATTTTGTGCTGGTGCACAAATAAAAAGGGTTAGGCGCACCAGTCCAACCAAGGCAAAAAGTTAGTCTGGAGCCCTGATTTGCGGTGTTACATTTCAAACAATGATGAACCCATTTATCCCGAATCTGAATCCAGTTTGATGATTCTAATCTACGGATCTGACTACTGAGTTTGAATGTCGCTGAGATAATCGGTGAATAGCTGCACGTTTTCAATGAATGTGTGAGGGATGACTGTTGACTTTCTTGAACAGGTATGCTTCCACACAAAACCAAGAGAGGTCAGGCTGCTCTGGACAGGCTGAAGGTCTTTGATGGCATCCCACCTCCTTATGATAAGGTAGATTAGTCAATTTAGTATTTCACCGATTAATACAGTCAATGATGCTTTTTCACTGCCTTGTTTGAGTGTCAACTGAGAATACACAAGACTATCTGAGACTTTGCTTTTCCTGGAGTTAGAATTTGGCCTTTTTTTCTTTTTTCATCCAATTCTTTTCCACAGAGAAAGCGTATGGTCGTCCCAGCTGCTCTCAAGATTGTGCGTCTGAAGCCCACACGCAAGGTGAGTTTATTAAAAAAATATTTTTTTTTGATGACTGACAAAGCGATTTAAAATATCATTGAAGTGTTTTTCCACCGCAAGTGTTTAATGACCGTGAATCACTTCATGCACTACAAAAAGTTGCAGATATATAAATATTCCTTGTTTTACATTGGCTATAAGGTCCAGAATATTTGAGAGACCATAGATTTTGGCACTTAATTCTGGGAAAAGTGCCCCACTTGTATCAATTTTGATTTCTTTCTCTAGTTTGCCCTGCTTGGAAGATTGGCCCATGAAGTTGGCTGGAAGTACCAGGCCATCACCGCCACCCTGGAGGAGAAAAGGAAGGAAAAGGCCAAGCTGCGTTATTCCAAGAAGAAAGTTCAGATCAAGCTCACCAAGCAGGCAGAAAAAAACGTTGAAAGCAAGATCGCAAAATACACTGATGTTCTTAAACAGTATGGTGTTCTTGTTTGAGCTGTTCCTGCAGTCAGTCAAAATAAAATGTTTATAGAACCTATTGTCTTGAGTGGGTTCGTTCTTTTTTGCCTTTTTTCAAATGGCATATTTGGTTTGGTAAACTCGTCATGAATTAAATATTTCAATGGCACCATTCTAGAGAATACTTGAGTTAAAAATACTATGGACATCCATGGGCTACATCAACTGTTAAGTTACAACCTTCAAAATATCATCTTTTGTGTTCAGCAGAAGAAAGAAATTCATACAGGATGGTTCACCCCAAAATGAATGGTAATTTACGCACCCTCGAGTACACAACCTGTGTGAACTTCTACTGCTGAACACAAAAGATAATGTGAATGTTGGTAACCAAACTGTTGATTGGCCCCATTGACTTCCAAAAGTGTTTTTCTCTTCCATACTATGGCAGTCAATGGGGCCCCATCAGCTGTCTGGTTACCCATATTTCTTCTGTGTTCAGTAGAAGAAATTGATACAGGGTTGGAGCGACTTGGGGGTGAGTAAATAACTATCCTTTTGGGTGAACTCACTGGAACACTACCACCTCTGTCAAAAGTATTAAATTCATGTTATCTAAACTTTATTTGAATGTGATTAGCTGCAAAAAAAACCTTGTCTCTAGTAACTTTATCTTAAAAGCTTTTAAAGCAGTAAAAAGCCGTTAGAGCATTTGTACTTGTTGAGAACAGAAGGAAAGATTGAGAACAAGGAAAGATGGAGAATACAAAGTTCTCATAAAAGCCTATCAAAATATATTCTGATTACTGACAACCTTTATTGATTTTCTATCATGAGATGTACACAAACCATTATAGTTTAGGAAATAACATTTTTACGTGGGGTCTTTTATTTTGACACTGGACTTTGTCTGAAACATGACTTTTCTTACAGAGGATCCGTTCACTGCTGTTAAAGGTACGATCAGTCACTCATTCATATTTGTTAGTTTATGTTGACTACATTGAATAGCTGTGCATTCGACAACTATTTATTTCTGATTCAGGCTCAGTCAAAAGATGTCAAATCTGCACAGTTTCCCAACCGGAGCTTCCAAGCGTCAATCTGTAATTGGAACAAACTGCCAATTCTTTGTCAGTTTCCAGCAGTGAAGTGATGCAGGTGGGTTCATGCCATGTGTTTCCAAATATTTCCCATCTAAAATACCAGATATACTTTACTACGATGTTAATGTCAACGTATCTTTCATAGTGTCTAATGTAACCGGTTTGAAACGAAGTCAGAAATGGCTCATTTGGTCCATAAGAGTCAAAAGAAAGTTGCAAACAAAGCAACTTTTGTATTTTTCTGTCAGGCACTTGAGGGAAAATGGTGTGCGAATATCAAAGGAAAGAATAAATAAATGGATATCTGTCACAATGTTTTATAAATCACTTATGTATTCGAAATGTTTGCTGGTCACAGATTTTGCCACTGGCATGGTTACAAGTACTGTGATCATGTTTATTATACATTATGTTGCCAGTGATGGATTAAGACTCTTTGGTGCCCCTAGGCACTGACACATAGAGACCTTACCCTGTACGTCTGTATGACATCAGTCTGATGTTGGCTTATGTCAAACCAACAGTTCATACATGAACTGTTTACTTGCCCTCGAATTACCCTAAACTAATTTTTGGTTAATTTCTCTTTAAGAATCAGATTGTGTCATGTATGTTGGGTTTTAAGTACACTGACTTTGACCAATGTGAAAGTATTGAATTGTGTGGTGCTAAATGGCATGTGTTTGGCCTTCCTCCGCAAGAGGATGAACACCAACCCTTCCCGTGGACCATAACACTTCAGAGCCCCCAGCAGGATCTTCTGGAGGACAGTAAGAGGTGAGCGTATGTTTTTTTAATTATTTGTCTTCTCCATGGACACTGCAGTGGTTACACTTCAAACAATGATGAACCCATTTATCCCGAATCTGAATCCAGTTTGATGATTCCAATCTACGGATCTGACTACTGAGTTTGAATGTCACTGAGATAATCGGTGAATAGCTGCACGTTTTCAATCGATGTGTGAGGGATTGATTGTTGACTTTCTTCAACAGGTATGCTTCCACACAAAACCAAGAGAGGTCAGGCTGCTCTGGACAGGCTGAAGGTCTTTGATGGCGTCCCACCTCCTTATGACAAGGTAGATTTGTTAATTTAGTATTTCACAGATTAATAGTCAATGATGCTTTTTCACTGCCTTGTTTGAGTCAACTGAGAATACACAAGACTATCTGAGACTTTGCTTTTCCTGGAGTTAGAAATGGGCTTTTTTCCTGTTTTTAATCTCCAATTCTTTTCCACAGAGAAAGCATTCGGTTGTCCCATTTCTCAAGATTGTGCGTCTGAAGCCCACACGCAAGGTGAGTTTATTTTTTGTGATGTCTCTTCAATTATATTTTAAATTTAATGATAAACCAGTTTGCAGTATTACATTTCAAACAATGATGAACCCATTTATCCCGAATCTGAATCCATTTTGATGATTCCAATCTACGGATCTGACTACTGAGTTTGAATGTCACTGAGATAATCTGTGAATAGCTGCACGTTTTCAATGGATGTGTGAGGGATTGAATTTACTTTCTTCAACAGGTATGCTTCCACACAAAACCAAGAGAGGTCAGGCTTCTCTGGACAGGCTGAAGGTCTTTGATGGCGTCCCACCTCCTTATGACAAGGTAGATTAGTCAATTTTGTATTTCACAGATTAATAGTCAATGATGCTTTTTCACTGCCTTGTTTGATTGTCAACTGAGAATACACAAGACTATCTGAGACTTTACTTTTCCTGGAGTTAGAAATGGGCTTTTTCCCCCCGTTTTTCAACTCCAATTCTTTTCCACAGAGAAAGCGTTTGGTCGTCCCAGCTTCTCAAGATTGTGCGTCTGAAGCCCACACACAAGGTGAGTTTTTTTTTTTCTGATGTCTCTTCAATGATATTTTGAATTTGATATTAAACCACTTTGCAGTATTACATTTCAAACAATGATGAACCCATTTATCCCGAATCTGAATCCATTTTGATGATTCCAATCTACGGATCTGACTACTGAGTTTGAATGTCACTGAGATAATCTGTGATTCGCTGCACGTTTTCAATGGATGTGTGAGGGATTGAATTGACTTTCTTCAACAGGTATGCTTCCACACAAAACCAAGAGAGGTCAGGCTGCTCTGGACAGGCTGAAGGTCTTTGATGGCATCCCACCTCCTTATGACAAGGTAGATTAGTCAATTTAGTATTTCACAGATTAAGTTAATGATGCTTTTTCACTGCCTTGTTTGAGTGTCAACTGAGAATACACAAGACTATCTGAGACTGCTATTTCAGAATGTTTTGACGGTATGTAACTGACGAATGGACTGGTCTCGAAGCGTTTAGGTTTACGCCAATTAATTGAAATGCGTTTTACTGCAAGCGGCGCAAATGGTTTTGGCATTGCTTCTTTGCAAAGATCGTCTTGAATAGTATTGTTATCATTAAATGTATAGAAAAGTTACTGGTAGCATATTAATCTGCTAGGTAACACATGGCTAAAGTCAGATGTCCTTTTTGTCGATGATTATTTCGCAACCACAATTAAGTATTTGAGTTTAACGACCATGAGAATACTTTACGTGCACTACCATCTGAGACAAAAAGCTATGTTTTGAAAGAAGCATACAATTATTTGTCAATTCCATACTAATAAAACACCTGATTTCACTTCTTCACAGGTTCTGATCATTGATGGCAGAGGCCATCTACTCGGTCGTCTCGCCGCAAGTGTTGCTGGGTATGTTTATGCTTAAAGAATGTAGTGAAGTTTTTTTTTTAAAAAGTTAGGCTACGCCTTATTTTAAGCTGTGCTTATGCATAATTGGTAAAGTTATATGCATAGTGTATAAGTTACTTAGTGTATTAGTTATAGGACACAAAAGTTTTTTTTTTTTTTTTTTTTTTTTGAAGAGACAGTTCACACATAAGAATGGTTTACTTGCCCTCAAATTACCCTAAACTAATTTTTTGTCAGCTTCTCTTAAAGAATCAGATTGTGACCAGATTGTCATGCATAAAATGGGTCTCAACAGATGTCAATGGCAGTGTTTTTTTGTATTTTATTTATATATATATATATATATACTGATCATTTTAGTCATTCTTGTGCTGTTTACAGGCCACATAATTGTGGTGGTGAGGTCTGAAGGTATCAACATCTCTGGGAACTTCTACTGCAACAGATGTAAGTTTGTTGACCACCTATAAGTATGTTGGGTTTTAAGTACACTGACTTTGACCAATGTGAAACTATTGAATTGTGTGGTGCTAAATGGCATGTGTTTGTGCAGTGAAGTGTTTGGCCTTCCTCCGCAAGAGGATTAACACCAACCCTTCCCGTGGACCATAACACTTCAGAGCCCCCAGCAGGATCTTCTGGAGGACAGTTAGAGGTGAGCGGGGTTTTTTTTATTTGTCTTCTCCATGGACACTGCAGTGGTTACACTTCGAACAATGATGAACCCATTTATCCCGAATCTGAATCCAGTTTGATGATTCCAATCTACGGATCTGACTACTGAGTTTGAATTTCACTGAGATAATCTGTGAATAGCTGCACGTTTTCAATGGATGTGTGAGGGATTGAATGTTGACTTTCTTCAACAGGTATGCTTCCACACAAAACCAAGAGAGGTCAGGCTGCTCTGGACAGGCTGAAGGTCTTTGATGGCATCCCACCTCCTTATGACAAGGTAGATTTGTTAATTTAGTATTTCACAGATTAATAGTCAATGATGCTTTTTCACTGCCTTGTTTGATTGTCAACTGAGAATACACAAGACTATCTGAGACTTTGCTTTTCCTGGAGTTAGAAATGGGCTTTTTTCCTGTTTTTAATCTCCAATTCTTTTCCACAGAGAAAGCATTTGGTTGTCCCATTTCTCAAGATTGTGCGTCTGAAGCCCACACGCAAGGTGAGTTTTTTTTTTTTGTGATGTCTCTTCAATTATATTTTAAATTGAATAATAAACCAGTTTGCAGTATTACATTTCAAACAATGATGAACCCATTTATCCCGAATCTGAATCCATTTTGATGATTCCAATCTACGGATCTGACTACTGAGTTTGAATGTCACTGAGATAATCTGTGAATAGCTGCACGTTTTCAATGGATGTGTAAGGGATTGAATTGACTTTCTTCAACAGGTATGCTTCCACACAAAACCGAGAGGTCAGGCTGCTCTGGACAGGCTGAAGGTCTTTGATGGCGTCCCACCTCCTTATGACAAGGTAGATTAGTCAATTTAGTATTTCACATATTAAGTTAATGATGCTTTTTCACTGCCTTGTTTGAGTGTCAACTGAGAATACACAAGACTATCTGAGACTGCTATTTCAGAATGTTTTGAGGGTATGTAACTGACAAATGGACTGGTCTCGAAGCGTTTAGGTTTACGCCAATTAATTGAAATGCGTTTTACTGCAAGCGGCGCAAATGGTTTTGGCATTGCTTCTTTGCAAAGATCGTCTTGAATAGTATTGTTATCATTAAATGTATAGAAAAGTTACTGGTAGCATATTAATCTGCTAGGTAACACATGGCTAAAGTCAGATGTGCTTTTTGTCGATGATTATTTCGCAACCACAATTAAGTATTTGAGTTTAACGACCATGAGAATACTTTACGTGCACTACCATCTGAGACAAAAAGCTATGTTTTGAAAGAAGCATACAATTATTTGTCAATTCCATACTAATAAAACACCTGGTTTCACTTCTTCACAGGTTCTGATCATTGATGGCAGAGGCCATCTACTCGGTCGTCTCGCCGCAAGTGTTGCTGGGTATGTTTATGCTTAAAGAATGTAGTGAAGTTTAAAAAAAAAAAGTTAGGCTACGCCTTATTTTAAGCTGTGCTTATGCATAATTGGTAAAGTTATATGCATAGTGTATAAGTTACTTAGTGTATTAGTTATAGGACACAAAAGTTTTTTAGGTTTTTTTGAAGAGCCAGTTCACACATAAGAATGGTTTACTTGCCCTCAAATTACCCTAAACTCATTTTTTGTCAGCTTCTCTTAAAGAATCAGATTGTGACCAGATTGTCATGCATAAAATGGGTCTCAACAGATGTCAGTTAATGGCAGTGTTTTTTTGTATTTTATTTATATATATATACATACATACACTGATCATTTTAGTAATTTTTGTGCTGTTTACAGGCCACATAATTGTGGTGGTGAGGTGTGAAGGTATCAATATCTCTGGGAACTTCTACTGCAACCGATGTAAGTTTGTTGACCACCTATAAGTATGTTTGGTTTTAAGTACACTGACTTTGACCAATGTGAAACTATTGAATTGTGTGGTGCTAAATGGCATGTGTTTGTGCAGTGAAGTATTTGGCCTTCCTCTGCAAGAGGATGAACACCAACCCTTCCCGTAGACCATAACACTTCAGAGCCCCCAGCAGGATCTTCTGGAGGACAGTTAGAGGTGAGCGGGGTTTTTTTATTATTTGTCTTCTCCATGGACACTGCAGTGGTTACACTTCGAACAATGATGAACCCATTTATCCCGAATCTGAATCCAGTTTGATGATTCCAATCTACGGATCTGACTACTGAGTTTGAATGTCACTGAGATAATCTGTGAATAGCTGCACGTTTTCAATGGATGTGTGAGGGATTGAATGTTGACTTTCTTGAACAGGTATGCTTCCACACAAAACCAAGAGAGGTCAGGCTGCTCTGGACAGGCTGAAGGTCTTTGATGGCGTCCCACCTCCTTATGACAAGGTAGATTAGTCAATTTTGTATTTCACATATTAAGTTCATGATGCTTTTTCACTGCCTTGTTTGAGTGTCAACTGAGAATACACAAGACTATCTGAGACTGCCATTTCAGAATGTTTTGACGGTATGTAACTGACGAATGGACTGGTCTCGAAGCGTTTAGGTTTAAGCCAATTAATTGAAATGCGTTTTACTGCAAGCGGCGCAAATGGTTTTGGCATTGCTTCTTTGCAAAGATCGTCTTGAATAGTATTGTTATCATTAAATGTATAGAAAAGTTACTGGTAGCATATTAATCTGCTAGGTAACACATGGCTAAAGTCAGATGTGCTTTTTGTCGATGATTATTTCGCAACCACAATTAAGTATTTGAGTTTAACGACCATGAGAATACTTTACGTGCACTACCATCTGAGACAAAAAGCTATGTTTTGAAAGAAGCATGTACAATTATTTGTCAATTCCATACTAATAAAACACCTGGTTTCACTTCACAGGTTCTGATCATTGATGGCAGAGGCCATCTACTCGGTCGTCTCGCCGCAAGTGTTGCTGGGTATGTTTATGCTTAAAGAATGTAGTGAAGTTAAAAAAAAAAATGTTAGGCTACGCCTTATTTTAAGCTGTGCTTATGCATAATTGGTAAAGTTAAATGCATAGTGTATAAGTTACTTGGTGTAATAGTTATAGGACACAAAATTTTTTTTCTTTTTTGAAGAGACAGTTCACACATAAGAACGGTTTACTTGCCCTCAAATTACCCTAAACTAATTTGTCAGCTTCTCTTTAAGTATCAGATTGTGACCAGATTGTCATGCATAAAATGGGTCTCAACAGATGTCAGTCAATGGCAGTGTTTTTTTTTTGTATTTTATTTATATATATATATATATACTGATCATTTTAGTCATTCTTGTGCTGTTTACAGGCCACATAATTGTGGTGGTGAGGTGTGAAGGTATCAACATCTCTGGGAACTTCTACTGCAACAGATGTAAGTTTGTTGACCACCTATAAGTATGTTGGGTTTTAAGTACACTGACTTTGACCAATGTGAAACTATTGAATTGTGTGGTGCTAAATGGCATGTGTTTGTGCAGTGAAGTATTTGACCTTCCTCCGCAAGAGGATTAACACCAACCCTTCCCGTGGACCATATCACTTCAGAGCCCCCAGCAGGATCTTCTGGAGGACAGTTAGAGGTGAGCGGGTTTTTTTTATTATTTGTCTTCTCCATGGACACTGCAGTGGTTACACTTCGAACAATGATGAACCCATTTATCCCGAATCTGAATCCAGTTTGATGATTCCAATCTACGGATCTGACTACTGAGTTTGAATGTCACTGAGATAATCTGTGATTAGTTGCACGTTTTCAGTGGATGTGTGAGGGATTGAATGTTGACTTTCTTCAACAGGTATGCTTCCACACAAAACCAAGAGAGGTCAGGCTGCTCTGGACAGGCTGAAGGTCTTTGATGGCATCCCACCTCCTTATGACAAGGTAGATTAGTCAATTTAGTATTTCACCGATTAATACAGTCAATGATGCTTTTTCACTGCCTTGTTTGATTGTCAACTGAGAATACACAAGACTATCTGAGACTTTGCTTTTCCTGGAGTTAGAAATGGGCTTTTTTCCCCCGTTTTTCATCTCCAATTCTTTTCCACAGAGAAAGCGTTTGGTCGTCCCAGCTTCTCAAGATTGTGCGTCTGAAGCCTACACACAAGGTGAGTTTTTTTTTTTTTCTTCTGATGTCTCCAATGATATTTTGAATTTGATATTAAACCACTTTGCAGTATTACATTTCAAACAATGATGAACACATTTATCCCGAATCTGAATCCAGTTTGATGATTCCAATCTACGGATCTGACTACTGAGTTTGAATGTCACTGAGATAATCTGTGAATAGCTGCACGTTTTCAATGGATGTGTGAGGGATTGAATTGACTGACTTCAACAGGTATGCTTCCACAAAACCAAGAGGTCAGGCTGCTCTGGACAGGCAGAAGGTCTTTGATGGCATCCCACCTCCTTATGATAAGGTAGATTAACTTAATCTGACTAATGATGCTTTTTCACTGCCTTGTTTGAGTGCCAACTGAGAATACACAAGACTATCTCTGAGACTGCTATTTCAGAATGTTTTGACGGTATGTAACTGACGAATGGACTGGTCTCGAAGCGTTTAGGTTTAAGCCAATTAATTGAAATGTTTTACTGCAAGCGGCGCAAATGGTTTTGGCATTGCTTCCTTGCAAAGATCGTCTTATAGTATTGTTATCATTAAATGTATAGAAAAGTTACTGGTAGCATATTAATCTGCTAGGTAACACATGGCTAAAGTCAGATGTGCTTTTTGTCGATGATTATTACGCAACCACAATTAAGTATTTGAGTTTAACGACCATGAGAATACTTTACGTGCACTACCATCTGAGACAAAAAGCTATGTTTTGATAGGAGCATATACAATTTTGTCAATTCCATACTAATAAAACACCTGGTTTCACTTCTTCACAGGTTCTGATCATTGATGGCAGAGGCCATCTACTCGGTCGTCTCGCCGCAATTGTTGGCCAAGCAAGTGTTGCTGGGTATGTTTATGCTTAAAGTCCGCGTGAACCGGAAGTTGCAACTGAATTTATCTCAGTGTTGTGACATATTTCTGAGAGAAACGGAATACTAAATGAGAAAAAATAGTGGGCATGGCTTTTTTTTCCAACTAGCACCTGATTGGATCTAGAAAAGTAGGTGTTTCATTCAGCCTGTCTTCTGTCAGTTGGAGGGGCGTGGTTACGGATGTTAAGCAGACACCAAAACCGTCAAACCTACGTCATCAGGGAAGGTCCTCCAATGCAGAGGGGAGGGGCATTTTCAGATTTTGATTAAAGATTACGAAGCCAAAACACTTTTTTTTGTGTGGATTGACTTGCATGGATTAATTGTTCACCACAAAACAATCAATTTAGGCAAACAAAGTAAATATGGTAAATTTTGATATCATGTGGACTTTAAAGAATTTAATGAAGTTTTTATTTTATTTTTTTAGGCTACACCTTATTTTAAGCTGTGCTTATGCATAATTGGTAAAGTTATATGCATAGTGTATAAGTTACTTGGTGTAATAGTTACAGGAAAGTTTTTTTGAAGAGCCAGTTCACACATAAGAACGGTTTACTTGCACTCAAATGACCCTAAACTCATTTTTGGTCCGCTTCTCTTTAAGAATCAGATTGTGACCAGACTGTCATGCATAAAACGGGTCTCAACGGATGTCAGTCAATGGCAGTTTTTTTTTTATACTGGATTTTAGTAGTAATTCTTGTGCTGTTTACAGGCCACATAATTGTGGTGGTGAGGTCTGAAGGTATCAACATCTCTGGGAACTTCTACTGCAACAGATGTAAGTTTGTTGACCACCTATAAGTATGTTGGGTTTTAAGTACACTGACTTTGACCAATGTGAAACTATTGAATTGTGTGGTGCTAAATGGCATGTGTTTGTGCAGTGAAGTATTTGGCCTTCCTCCGCAAGAGGATTAACACCAACCCTTCCCGTGGACCTTATCACTTCAGAGCCCCCAGCAGGATCTTCTGGAGGACAGTTAGAGGTGAGCGGGGTTTTTTTTTTTCTTTTTCTTTTTTCTTCCCATGGACACTGCAGTGGTTACACTTCGAACAATGATGAACCCATTTATCCCGAATCTGAATCCAGTTTGATGATTCCAATCTACGGATCTGACTACTGAGTTTGAATGTCACTGAGATAATCTGTGATTAGTTGCACGTTTTCAATGGATGTGTGAGGGATTGAATGTTGACTTTCTTGAACAGGTATGCTTCCACACAAAACCAAGAGAGGTCAGGCTGCTCTGGACAGGCTGAAGGTCTTTGATGGCATCCCACCTCCTTATGACAAGGTAGATTAGTCAATTTACTATTTCACAGATTAATAGTCAATGATGCTTTTTCACTGCCTTGTTTGAGTGTCAACTGAGAATACACAAGACTATCTGAGACTTTACTTTTCCTGGAGTTTGAAATTGGCCTTTTCTTTTTTCATCTCCAATTCTTTTCCACAGAGAAAGCGTATGGTCGCCCCAGCTCCGCTCAAGATTGTGCGTCTGAAGCCCACACGCAAGGTGTTTATTAATTTATTTTTTGTGATGTCTCTTCTATGATATTTTAAATCGCTTTTTTTCAGTGTTTTTCCACAGCAAGTATGAGTTCAATGATCATGAATCCACTTCATGCACTACCAGCTGCAGATATATAAATATTCCTTGTTTTACCTTGGCTATAAATTCCAGATTATTTGAAACCCCATAGATTTTGCCACTTAATTCTCAGCCTTTAAAAAAATTAAGTGACCCACTCGTAACAATTTCCTGCTTTCTTTCTCTAGTTTGCCCTGCTTGGAAGATTGGCACATGAAGTTGGCTGGAAGTACCAGGCCATCACCGCCACCCTGGAGGAGAAAAGGAAGGAAAAGGCCAAGCTCCGTTATTCCAAGAAGAAAGTTCAGATCAAGCTCACCAAGCAGGCAGAAAAGAACGTTGAAAGCAAGATCGCAAAATACACTGATGTTCTTAAACAGTATGGTGTCATTTGAGCTGTTCCTGCAGTCAGTCAAAATAAATGTGTATAGAAACTATTGTCTTGAGTGGGTTGTTTCTCTTTTCCTTTTTACAAATGGCATATTTGGTTTGCTAAACTGTCATAATTTAATGTTTTTGTGGCACCATTCCTTAAGAGGATACTTGAGTTCAAGTGCATTTCTACAACTGGTTAATTAAATTGACAACGGTTTCTAATGGCAGTCTACAAAAATGGTGCAATGGAGACTCATTAAAACACTATGCTTTTAAAAGCTCATTTAGAAAGCTGTTGATTAACTTTAAAGGAATAGTTAACTTAAAATGAATATTCTGTCATTTACTCACACTCATGTTTCAAACCTGTTTAAAGTCGTCTTCAGCTGAACAAAAATATGTATTGAATATGTCAGACCAGTTAGTAGTTGTGCCCCATTGACTTCCATTGTAGGAAAATACAACTACAGAATTTATTAAGTGATTAAGTATGTTTACTGGCCATGTGTTCATTATATACATGATGCTTATTGTGAATAGGCTTGTTCTGAAAAGGATATTCACCCAAAAATGAATGGTCATTTACTCAACCTCAAGCTGTTCCAAACCTGTATAAATTTCTTCTGCTGGACACAAAATAAATATCGGTAAACAGAATTGACATTGGACCCATTGACTACCAAAAAGTCTTTCCCCCCCCCCCCCCCCCCCCCCCCCCCTCTTCTCCATACTGTTGAAATCAATAGGACCCATCAACTGTCTGGTTACCCATATTTCTGTATAAATGAATACAGGTTTGGAACGACTTGGGGGTGAATAAATAAGTATAATTTTGGGTGAACTTCAACACTACCACCTCTGTCAAAAGTATGTATGTTAAACTAAACTTTATTTGTATGTAGTTGTGACTAGCTGCAAAAGCTTTCTTAAAAGCTTTTAAGGCAGTAAAAAACAGCATTTGTACTTATTGAGAACAGAAGGGAAGATGGAGAATACAAAGTTTTCGTAAAGCCTGTCAAAATATATGCTACACAAACCATTATAGTTTTGGCAATAACGTCTACGTTTTGCTTAGGGTCTTTTATTTTGACACTAGACTCGTGAATTCACGTGACACCGACTTTCAGTTTGAAACATGGCTTTACTTACAGAGGATCAGTTCACTGCTTTGCAGCTGCTGTTAAAGGTGCGATCAGTCACTTATTCATATGCAGTTTGTCAGTTTCTGTTGACTACATTGAATAGCCGTGCATTCTACAACTATATTTATTTCTGATTCAGGCTCCGTCTAAAGATGTTGTGCGTCAAATCTGCGCTGAGAGTTTCCCAGCCGGAGCCTCCAAGCGTCAGTCTGTAATCGAAAAAACTGCCAATTCTCTGTCTGTTTCCAGCAGTGAAGCGATGCAGGTGGGTTCATGCCATGTGATTCTAAATATTTCCCAGCTAAAATACCAGATGTACTTTACTCAGATGTTAATGTGAAAGTATGCGTTTCATTCATAGTGTCTATTGTAACTGTAACCGGTGTGAACCCGAGTCAAATGGCTCATTGGTCCATAAGAGCCAAAAGAAAGTTGCAAGCAATTAATAATATTACATTTATTTTTCTGTCATTGTGAGAAAGATTCAATAAATTAATATTAATTAATGTCGCAATGCTTTATAAATAATTTATTTATTTAATGTTTGCTGGTCACATGTTACCTTAATGTGATCATGTATATTATAGGCTAACATGGTTGCTGTATTTTTCAGATGGGCAAACTAAGTAGCTTTGATATAATGTGACTTTACAATCATGTTTACATAATTTCAAGATGTTTTTTTCCCCCTTAATTTATAGTTGATACATTTGAGAAATAGGCCTACTTTAGCAGCTCTTTTCAGATCCTTCGAACCCAAAAGGAAATTTTGGTCACAGGTGTTATTGGTTGGATTGAATAGGTTAATGTTCCTTACAAAGCATACAAAACCACATAAATGTTGTTGGTGTTAATACATCCTTTTTTATTATTATTCCTCAACAGTTGCTGACAGCTTTTCACACACTCTCGCATGATGTTGTGTACCAGAATCTAACCTCTCCGGAACAGATCCTGTCAATTTTCCCAGAATCATTCCACTCTAACCTAAAGAATCTGATCACCAAAATTATCTTGGAAAACAGGTGGATACTTCTTTTAAACCTCCTTTTAGATCGTCAAATAACTGTACTGCAGAAATGTACCCTGCAGATAAGGCCATAACATGTTTTGATGTAAAATATTTCAGTGTCACATGGAGAAATGATGCTTTGTCAAATCAAAGTGAGTTTGATTTCTCATATTTTCATTGTGTTGCATGCAAGGTGTTTGATGACATTGAATTTTATGCTTGTGGTCCATAATGAAACCATGTTTCATAGTTTCACTGCCAAAGCTGGTAGATTTGGAGTGGCGAGTGGACATGAAAACGGCTTCGGACTCCTTGAGTCGTATGGCTGTGCCAACCTGTCTGTTGCAAATGAAAGTAAGATGCAGACATAATATATGCTGAAATTTAAAATGACTATTTATTACCAGATATGTCTAATTTAAGATTGGTTTACAACAGTTATTATTCTGAAATAAGAATAAAACATTGGTTTAAAACTGTATTTTGATGAATGTAATATTTGGTAGTCCATATTTCAGACTTATAATTTTTTCAAAATACCTCTCACAACTCTGTGTGTTTACCGAAGCTCCAGGACACTCCGTGCATTAACGACGGTCCAAGTGAGTCCACAGTTACAATGGAGCTGAGTAGAGAGACACTGGACACCATGATAGACGGTTTGGGTCGCATCAGGGACCAGTTGACTGCAGTGGCAAGGAAGTAGAGCAGAATGACAGATGTTGCCACCACACCTTTCTGTGGACATTCAGAAAAAATTTTTTTGATGCAAAACAAAAAACCACAACAACAAAACAATGGACATTAAAAATAAAGAATTGTAAACTGGGTTATCTGATTCCATTAGTTGGTTCTTGTTTTAAAATGAGGTTTGTTTCATGTTTATAATCTTTGTTATATAAAAGTTGTCCGTTGATGTTTTTTTTTTCCATTCTAGAAGTAATTTTTATAGTCATGTGAAATTTTCACAGCAGTAAACTGAAGAAAATGCTAAGCTAGTTTGCAAGTTTTAATAAATTGACTTAATGCAACTTCTTGGGTATTACATCACTTTCATGACTTACAGTTTTTATAACGTGAGTTAAAAGAGTTGGTTGTATGGCCACGAGAGGCGCTGTAACCTTTAAAATCTTTCCTGACACTAGGACATATTTCAATGTAAAAGTTTCAGCTGCAATGTCTGGGGAGGAAAATAACTCTATAACTCTTTACATTTTTTTTTTTGTGAAATCATGGAAAGGCTAGACAGGATTAACTAAAAAATAAAGTCCAAGCGGGAAAAAGAAACGTAAATAACAAGAGAAATACAACTCATGAAGAACCTAAGGCATTTCCAAAAAAACAGGGCGGAAAAATCACTTTGCAGTCCATGGTAAAATAAATAGAATACATTCGAGCGAAAAATACAAGAAAACAGACATAGCACTATAAGTTAAGGCTCTAGGATATATATATATATATATAATATTCATAAAATTAATATTGAAAATTAGAGGTTTATATCTATAATATCTATATTTAGAAAGTCCATGTTAATGGTATATTTAGAATGTCCATGTTAATGGTACGAGGTTTAATTTTGACAGGCGGGTGAACCCGGAAGAGTAAAGCAGTGTTTACAGTTGCATGCTGCTTGTATTTGTAATGGTGCTCGCTTTTTTGAAGTGATGATAAGGCACTTGTACTGCACTGCAGGCGCGGGAATGGAGGAACTGCTGGCCGAGGAGGTACAACACAAACTCTGCGCTTTTCAAGTGAGTTGATCACCCTTTATTTCATTGAGCTTGTTCATTATTGTATGACATAAATGTTATTCTAAAGTAAGTATGTAAAGTTCTATGAAATTGACATTCTCAAAACTTTTTAAATTACCTGACAGCCTCTACAGGGCATTTAAAATTATGTAAGCGATGCCTTAATGAACATAAAAGTAAATTAAAGAAGTCCGAACAAAGATCAGCCCATATTAACTAGATAGATTTACTCTGCATATTAAAGCCATGTTCCACATTTCCATAATGTTGATAAAGTTTTTTTTGTGTGTGCTGTGTGTCAGGTGGAGCAGATTCCAGGTAGAGTGTTCTTTTGCTGCAGTGCCGATATGTACACTGTGACACAACTCAAGTCTGCAGAGAGGCTGTTTTTACTTCTGCGCAAAGCTGAACCTATTTCACTTCCCAAAAACCCAGGTGAGTATGAATGAGAAGTCTGCCCTGGCAAACAAACTCTTCCCATTCTGTCCCATTCATAGTCTTATTTGCATTAATGAAATCACATTTGGTTTTAGCCAGTCTGCAGGCTGTTAGAAGCCTTTAGTTGTGTTATTATCCTACATGTACATTATACTTACAGGCAACCCATTTTACTGATCTTCACTGTTTTTATTTTAATAGCAAAGGCAGCTGCTGTTATAAAGGAGAGAGTGGTAGGAGCTCCAGACATTTGGAAGCAGACCCTCTTAACCTGGACAGCCATACAGGAAGAGCTTCAGTCCAGCCAGCAGCGTGGACACAAGAGAAGGAGAGAGGAGGATGAGGAGGAGAGATCGACTGTAGCAGATGAATCCACACACACTCTCACCTCAAGCACACACTTATTAAATAAACCAAGTGAAATGGATAAGGAGTCACATCAGCACACACCATCCTTCAGAGTGAGCTGCCGCTGTAGTGGAGTCATTGCCCGCTCTTATACTGCTCAGGTGTGTGTGTGTGTGTGTGTTTTGTATGTGTAGTGTGGTTCAATTCAAAAAATCTAAATCTGGTAATAAACAGACACTAAGGATTAAAAAAATTATTAGGTGAATTAAAATTTTAATAAATTATATGTGTATATGTGTTATATGTAATGTCATTAGTGGTGAGTCCACACACCACAACTATTACGATAATGGCATAGAGCAATTATATAATTAAAATCACTTTCACAATGATCAGAATCCATTCTGCTTTAAACAGCTCAAACAGGCATTTAAAGTGGATGAAATATTTTGAGTTGATATGGTCACTAATATAGTTATCGCTATCTTTTATAATCATTATTCTTGGTGTGAACAGGCGTTTATTGTGGTTGTGTGTGTGTCTTCAGAGACTGAGTCGTACCATTGGGATGGCCATCAAAGAACATCTTGGGTGGAAGGTGGACCTGAGAGAGCCTGTTCTTGAGGTATGCACACTCACTTAATAAAATAAAAAATAAGTTCATAAACACACACTGAACCACAGGCATTCAAATATTAATGCATAAATGCATATACTACATAAGCTAATATGTTTACAGTTACAATGAGGTTAGCCATGACTATTTAAATGTTACTGTTTGGGTTGTCTCTTTGTGTAACTAGGTGAATGTGTATTTAAGCGATGACCATTGCGTTGTAGGTATCCCTCTTTTGAAGTAAGTATCTTCACATTATTTAATTTTTTTAAATCTACCAACTTAAGATCTAATTCAGATAATGTGTGGTTTCTTCAGGCATCCTTTGGCCAGTCGTTCTTATATGAAACACAACGGGTTGCGTTCTACAATAGCCTGGGCCATGACCTCTCTTTGCCCTAAACAGGTGAGGTCCAGAATGACAAACATGTATGCAAATGCACACACGCACATGGTAGAATCATTAAATTAACAGCATTAAAGCAGTATATCCAGTGTCTTGGGGTGGGTGGTGGCAAGTCTTTATCTTTACAAGGAAAAATAAAAAAATGGGGATTTGACGTCATATCAAGCATATTAAAAATGTACATTACCGGTCAAAACTTTGGGAATGGTTCTATTTTTAGATGTTTTTTTAAAGAAGTCTCTTATACTCCACCAGTTTGATAAAAAAAAAATACTGTAAAAACAGTAATATTGGGAAATATTATTAAAATTTAAAAGAATTGTTTTCTATTTTAATATATTTTAAAATGTAATTTATTCCTGTGATGCAAAGCTGAATTTTCAGTAGTGTTAAATGATTATAGAAATGATTCTAATATGCTGATTTAGTGCTTAATAAATATTTATTAGTATTATTAATGTTGAAAACACCTTGTGCTGCGTAATATCTTTGTGGCATCTGTGGTACGTTTCAAAAGAAAGTTCAAAACTACAATGTTTTATTTGTAATATAAATCTTTTGTAACATTATAATAATGTAACACCTCCCTATAAGTCCACTTTAGTTAAGGTTTGTTAATGCATTAACTAATATTAACTAACAATGAGCAATACATTTGTTACAGAACATATTAATCTTTGTTAACATTAATTTATAAAAAATACAACTGTTCATTGTGTTGTGCTCTGTGATGTTTCATTTGGCAGGAAGTTAAGCTGCAGCTCCGACATGCCAACTGCCCTGCCACACTTAATGAGAGAGATTGTTAGTTGTTAGTTCATGTTAGTTCAGGTTCATTAACTAATGTCAACAGATACACATGTTATTTCATATTACCGGTAATTAAAGATCAAATTCAAAACCAAAATGAATACATCAATATTAAAGGGATAGTTTTACCCAAAAAATTATAATTCTGTCATAATTTAAAAAGTTATTTTGAAGAATGTCGGCAACCAAACAGTTGTGGGGTCCATCAACTGTTTGGTTACCGACATTCTTCAAAATATCTGAAGAAGAAAGAAATTCATACAGTTTTAGAACAACTTGAAAGTAAATAAATGACGGAATTAAAATTTTTGGGTGAACTATCCCTGTAACTAACAAAATAACAGCTTTTTAATATTTCTGTCTTTCTCTCCACAGCTGAATGATTGTGTGATTTTAGACCCAATGTGTGGAGTTGGAGCTGTGTTGTTGGAAGCAGCTCAGGAGTATTCTGTACGTAAACACCACTCTGAACACCACATGCAGCTCTTGCACACACAGAATTGACGTCTGACTGTATACGTTGTGTGTGTGTGTGTGTTCAGAATGCTGTATTTCTAGGCATGGATACAGAGACGTCGCAGTTGCAGAAAGCTGCAGAGAACTTAAAAGCGTCTGGGATGGAAGAAAGAGTGCAGCTACTTCGGTCCTCCGCCATGGGTTTGGACAAATTCTCTCCTCTTTCATCATCACTGACCTCATTTAGCCAACAGCTAGTATAAAAATAATCTCGGGTGATATGGATACAAGCGATAAATGCAGATGTAGTACGGGGTATAAAACATTTTGTGATCGAGTAAGGAATGTGTGTGACCACATTGCATTGTTAAAATCAGCATAAAATGGAAGTTGCGATAGTCTTTTCTTTGCTATTGTGACACACATTCGAGTGAAACGGATTCTCGAACAAGAAGAAATGTAGTGCGGGACTTGATTTTGTTCTTTGGGAATTGTTTAGATGGTTGTGGTATCTCATGTGAGTGACTGGTTGTCCCGCTCTCACGCCTGTAAACACGTCATCAGAGAAGAGATGTCGCTGCAAGAGGGAGGCAAAGTTATGTTGATTAAAGATAATGACTAATAAGGGCATATGAATTTTAGAAAAATAATGATGTGCACTGATAAAATCATTTATAATAAATACTGCAATACAGTATTCCATAAAAAAATAAAATAATTGTTGATTTTGACTTTATGGTGACATTTATGTACATCTTGACGCGCCTGACAATTGCGAACCTGCACTAAAACAAGGGCTTAAATCCTTTTCTTGAGAATAAACTTAAAGAGCCTTTTTCTCCAATTTTGTTCTTCTTCTGTTCCTCAGAGATCCCTCTTGCTGATGGGGCCGTTGATTTTGTGCTCTGTGATGTTCCATTTGGCAGGAAGTTCAGCTGCAGCTCTGACATGCCAACTGCCCTGCCACACTTACTGAGAGAGATGGAGAGGTGCATACTTTGAGCATATGTGTATTGGTTCTCCTTCAATTTCTATACTTTTGGGCTGTAGTTGTATAGTCAATGTGTTTTTCTTTCTGCAGGGTAATTCGTGTTGGTGGACATCTTGTTCTGTTACTGAGTTTGCAGCTTTCCGCACAGCTTAAGAAGATCATTTGCACACACAAACACAACCAACACTTAAACTCCTCGGATACAAACAATGTTCACACTGACCCCTCAAACACATGCAATGAAAGCACTGACAGACCGAAAACCTTAACCTTTCACAAATCAAGCTCTGAAGCGTCGAATACACCGTTATTGATCAGCTCATTGCAAGCGCAGAGGACACACAAGGTTAGTCTTGGCAGCACAGATGCATATATACACACCTACACCAAAATACAACACTCGCACTGAAATGCTTGTGGACAATCAGACTTGACAACAAAGGACCAACATGCTAATAAAATCTATTTAAAAGATTTTTATGCTGTATTTTATTAAAAATACCTTAACAACTAATTGTAATATGATTGTGGTGTGTATGGATCTGAGAGACTGGTTTGCACAGTATTCAAATGAAAACAGATTAATTTTTTTAGGAAAATATTATTATTATTTACTAATTACCTCAGTACTAATAGTGCCTTCTAAACAACTTTATTGCTGTTTTTATGTTGTATAATGGTTGTGGTGCATTGTTGGCTCTTTCACAGTTAGTTAGTTTTTTTTTTTCATTATTGCAACTTTATATTTTGTAAACTTTATATTTCATCTTAATTTTCTCATATTTTCTATGTAATTTATAATGTGATATTATCACTAGTAATTAGACCATTATAGATGTATACTATTTATACTTTTTATTAGAGGATTTATTTTTATTATTATGAATGTTTATCATGTGCCACACTAGCAACCGAGTGGCGAGTTTTGCCACTGCAAGCACCACTCACATTTGTTAGACATATATTTATATAAATATAAATATATATATATATATAATCTATAATCTATATACAATCTATTATTAAATGTATGTTTACTCATTTGAAATATCTATCCCATGTATTAATTTCATTCAGTACTTTGTGTTTATAAACCTACTGAAACAGATACTGCACCATATAAAATCATCAACTTGTTTATCTTAGTTTGTTTATCTTAGCAGTTTGAAAAGCCTTAGAAACACTTAGGCAAATGTATTTTGTTTTGCTCTGTTGAATTGGAGTTTAACTTGCCTATATTGCTCCAAAAAAAGTTGTTTTTCAGTGCTTTAACATTAAAGTGATTTGTAGGTATAGCAGATACTACATTACAGAGACAGAAACACCCCCAGACATTATAATGTGGTCCTATTCAAAATAAATTCTCCCCATTTGGGCCTTGATACAGCTTAGCAATGTGAGACTTTAAGCAGCCGTTTCAGCACCAGAACAGCTTCCGGGTGGAAAATATTGACCTAAAATGGTCAAATTAGTTGGGTTCAGGAAAACAAATGGTTCCAATTATTTCAAATACAGTGTACCTAACACACCCAGAGCCCAAGTTGTGGCAAAATAGTTTTTGGAGAATTTGTAGTTACTGCCTTTTTCCTTGGTATGGTGCCACATTTTGGTAAGTAATACAAAGCAAGAATACAGTAACTGCAAAATAGGGGTAAAATATCAAATTAAATATGAGGATTGATCTGTACAAAGAATAAGCTAATATAAAGTAACAAAACAGCCACATGTCCAATAATCTACCTACAACTACTTAGGCTGGATGACAGGATAACTTTAAAGTCATTTTTCTCAGTTCTGCACTCTGCGTAGTTACTGCCTTTTTTCTTTGTAGGGCAGTAACTTATGCCTATAATTTAAAACGGTTATGTTTTGGTTTAAATATGTTGTTTGGAAAAGTATGCCTGTTAAATTTTTCTTTAAAAAAATATAATAAATAAATATGAATTGGTTAGATATTTGCTATCTATCAAAATTACTTTGTTACATTTTAATCGTGGCTTAAGTTTTCAAACCCTTCCTGGCTTATTATATGCACAAATTTCTCTCCATCCTCAGTGCGTGTGCTATATGACACTTTGCTAATGTGTCAGTCGCAGTACGCATGCGCGTAGGAGGCCATGTTGTTGTAGTTCGGTGGTACTGGACCGTCATATACCTCCGTTACTGTATGTCTCTGCGATCATCACCCCCCTTCCCGTTTTTGACACCGGGAACACGTAAATAAACCGGAGGGCGCAAACGGTGACTTGCACAATGAATTTAAGCTTGGATCTGTCGCGCAGAAACCCACAGGAAGACTTTGAGCTGATCCAGAGGATCGGGAGCGGAACCTATGGAGATGTGTACAAGGTAGAGAACAACTGGGTATCAGATCTTAGAAAGCTAAGTTACCGACATAGACTGCATTTTTGGGCATCATAAACGCTTTCCAAGTGGTCAGAATGCCCCTATGGTGCCCCAAAATTATGTCTAGGTAGGAAGCTCACTTCACTAGGGATTAAGACGAAGCCACTTAACTGACCAATGTAACCCCCGGTGTATGTGGGAGACAACAGATGTGTGTTTATGCTGTACCACAGTGTATCTGTGTTTTGTAGCAATTTTGCGTCTCGGATATGGTGTAATATCCTGAAAGGCTCTGGAGATCTTTGTTTCCATAATGCACAGGGCCTAGCAGGTCTATTTCACCAGCGAGAGCCAACGCAGGGCTGTCAAACTCAAAGTCCTGCATCTCTTTATGTGATATATCTGTGTGACATAAACAAAGGCAAGAATAGACCAATATGCTGCAGAGAGACTGTGCAGTGGCAGATGGTCACTACTAAGGGGTGTTGCAAGGTGTTTAGTATCTAAGGGGAAGGGCAAGTGCAATCTTGTTCTTAAGAAACACTAAACGTGCCTGACTTCCTTTGGTGACCGGAAGTGGCTGAACTTTAAACTGCAAGTGTGTGTGAGTGTGTTTGCCCACAACTATGTCCATCCTGTTTGTTCGTAATTGTTCCCTCTTCCTGGGGTTTTATAGTGTGTGTAGGTTGGAGTGTGTGTTGGGTGTATGCCATGTAATCACACACGTTCACTCAATCAGATCCTTGTTATAGGTGGAGATGTAGGACCAGAATAAACAAAACCACCAAGCAAAATAATAATAGAGAGAAGACTGTATAAGAATTCACAAATTCAGCTGGTTGAATTTGTGATGTAATTGCAATGTAATTTAAATTGCAATGTAATTTAATTGGATTGTTTACGTATGTTCTTTCTGCTTATATTTATGAATTAATAAAAAGTAGAAACAGCCCTGAGCTTATTTGTTAGAGGACAGTGAAATGCCTCACTGCGCTCGTAGAGGCCCTGTGTGAGTGTGTGTGCATGTGAAAGTTATTTGATGTTCTCCTTGTCCTACTTATTACAGCCATCACAGCACTGTGAACATCGATACACACATTCCAGCTGCCTCTGTTCTATATTACTTGGAATGCTGAATGCAATTCCATGTAAAACTAAGATAAAATGTTGGAAAATCTCTCTTTCTCTTTGTGTCTCTCTGATGACATCATCCTCACTTCTGTTTGGCAGACAGATGTCTCTCAGTTCAGTTTTATAGATGAGGCCTTTGTGAGTGTGTTTGTGCGTTAGCTTGTGAGAGAACATGCAAAATACTATGTGTATTCTAGAAAATGCTGGAAAATATTCTTGAACTGATATATATCTATACGCACACTAGTGTTCAAATGTTTGGGGTCAGTAAGATTTTTTTTTCTGATGCTCACCAAACCTGCATTTATTTAATACAAATTCAGTTAAACTGTAATTAGATGTTAAATAATATTCCAATTTTCTATTTTAATATATTTAAAAATGAATTCGTTCCTGTTATGGTAAAGCTGATTTTTTTTAGCATCATTACTCCAGTATTCAATGTCACATGGTCTATTTAAGAAACATTTAATATGGTTACACTTTATTTTGGTGGTCCCCTTTAGATATTCTGTTGCCCCTACATGTCAACTAACTCTCATTAGAGGACCAGTTCTTTGTTTACTAGTCTACTTCAGCATTCTCATTGGATAGTAAACAATTTCTGCTTTCAAATACTTTTTGAGTTAATATTTTCTATTATAATGTTTAAAAATAATCATGTATAATAATTAATTTTAACAATCTCATTTGTTGTCATTAAATAGTATTTTTTTTTTTATATCGGCCACTGGCAACCTTGCTCTCAGCATTAGCTACTAATTAAAATACTTGCTCCAATGCCAGCTTAATGTTCAGGGAGAATGATATGTATTCCATTTATAGGTTAATTTTTCCAAAAAATCCAAACAATTTGGCTTTAAAGGGATAGTTCACTTTAAAATTAAAATTCTGTCATCATTTACTCACCCTCAAGTTGTTTCAAACCTGTATTAATTTATTTCTTCTGCTGAACACAAAGAAAGATATTTTGAAGAATGTCAGTAACCAAACAGTAGTCTGTACCCATTGACTTCCATAGTATTTTTTTTCCTACTATGGAAGTCAATGGGTACAGACTACTGACATTCTTCAAAATATCTTTCTTTGTGTTCAGCAGAAGAAATAAATTAATACAGGTTTGAAACAACTTGAGGGTGAGTAAATGATGACAGAATTTTAATTTTAAAGTGAACTATCCCTTTAAACGTTGCTTTTTGTTTTTGCAATCATCACTAATCAACAAGTGGAACTGTCTGTATGTCCAAAATGAGGGCAGATGGGAGGGACGTTTCGGAAACTTGTTTGATGCCACTAATGGTGCAGAAATTGCAAACTTCTCTTTTTATTGTTGGAGCAGATTGATCTTTAAATGTTGGTCTGATCCATACAACATGTCAAATAATTATATCTAATGCATATAATAATGAGTAGAGCAATTGGGATCAGTAAGTTAGCATTTGGCATTAGCACTTGTGCTATTGTACACCTGTTGGGCTTATGGAATCACAACTCTAATGCTCTTCTTTTCCAGGCTCGTAATGTCAGCACTGGAGAACTGGCTGCTATCAAAGTCATCAAACTAGAACCAGGTGAGCCAGCGCTTCTGCACACACAGTGCTGTTTAACCACCGGTAGATAGTGCCCTATCACTATCCATCTATACTTGAATAGTTAAATATTACATGTATGGTGTGTTCATGCATTGTAATGGTGTGATTGTGCATGCATTGTAAATAGAGGCAGTGTGATCGCTCACTTTTTAGCACAGAATTCAGTTTTCCATTCCATTCGGTTTTCATCAGTTTCAGTTTCCAACATGGAACTGTTTCCATGTTTTAGCCTGTTTGCAACATTGCTTCATTTTGCACTTTTTTACAGAATTATTTTGTGAATTGATTTGCAGGAGAGGACTTTGACGTGGTGCAGCAGGAGATTATAATGATGAAAGATTGTAAACACTCAAACATCGTTGCATATTTTGGCAGTTACCTCAGGTACATGTACACACATGCAATAAAACGCCCTTATGTCTCTAGCTTCAATTAATATGTATTGTTCATTGTATAATGTAATACAGGGGCAGACTGGTTGTTTATTAAATGTCAGCAGTTTTTGGTTTTTGCGCAATTAACTGTTTTACTAGCATTACAATACCGTTTAAAAGTTTGGAGTCAGTGAGATTTGTTGTTTTTCTGAAAGAAATTAATACTTTTATTCAGCAAGGACACATTAATTTGATAAAAAAATAACAACAGTAAAGACATTTCTAATGTTACAAAAGATTTCAATTTCAAAGAATCCTAAAATCTGTTTTCTGAGCAGCAAATCAGCATATAAGGATCATGTGACACTGAAGACTGATGCTGAAAATTCAGCTTTGCCATCACAGGAATAAATTGCATTAAAAAATATATTAAAATAGAAAACAGTTATTTAAAATTGTGGAAATATTTCACAATATTACTGTTTTTACTGTATTTTTGATCAAATAAATTCAGCCTTGATGAGGGCTAGAGACTTATTTCAAAAACATAAAAAAATCGTACAGAGCCCAAACATTTGAACGGTAGTGTATATTCTGTTCTTTCTTTTTGATTAATTGTTGATATTTTTCACAACCTGTTGAAGTAGGCTACACGTCACAACCCAACATGCACCTCTTTAAAGCAGCTCTGGCCTGAGAAGGCTTGATAACTGATGTCTTAATATCCCTGTTTCAGGAGAGATAAATTATGGATCAGCATGGAATACTGTGGTGGGGGCTCGCTCCAGGATATATACCATGGTAACTATTGATTCCAAAACGGGAGATTTGAATGCATTTATCACGTTGAGCTGTTCTCTCATATACATGTATATCTTTATCTTCAGTTACCGGGCCGTTGTCAGAATCCCAGATTGCGTATGTATGTCGGGAGACCCTGCAGGTATATACGCACATTTACTGATGCGTAAAAGTTCTTATGTGTGACAATTTTTAAATGATTAATGTGAGTTTCTGTGTTCATGTCAGGGTGTTTACTATCTCCATAACAAAGGCAAGATCCACAGAGATATAAAGGTACAAACTGGACTTTTAATTATAATAAATCTCACAGTGTTGACATCATTTTCACTCATGTCCCACTCGACTGGTGTTATCATGCAAAAATAACTGAGATAAATATTTTTATTTTGTTGGAAAATGCTATTCTTGACAAAATGTTTATAGTGAATATTCAGTTATGCTCTAAAATATTTAATTGGCCAGTAATTGCTTATGTGTAGAGTAAAACGTATGGTTTTGTTCGATGAATTGGTCGAACTGGTCCAAAATTGGTCTAAATGAATTACCGGTAGTCTGAATCAAATGAACATAATTTATTATCTTTCAAAATCGCTCACTGTGTCTCTACTCTTGTTTTGTAGGGTGCAAATATTCTGTTGACGGACAATGGCTACGTTAAGCTAGGTAAAAAAAGCACCTTAAATGAATGACTTGCCAGTTTTTCATTTAAAACAGAACCACAGAATTCCTCTCTCACACCTTCCGTTTGTCTCTCTCCAGCTGATTTTGGAGTTTCGGCGCAGATATCAGCCACTTTAGCAAAAAGAAAGTCCTTCATCGGAACTCCATATTGGTATGTCAGTCCGCTTTTGTCACTTGTGTGATAGGATTTTTTCAATAGACTGATTCTACAGCACTGTAGTCACATGTATATCATTTCTTTCTTTATGTGTCTTACTCTGCAGGATGGCACCTGAGGTGGCCGCAGTCGAGAGGAAAGGGGGCTACAATCAGCTGTGCGATATTTGGGCCGTGGGCATCACAGCTATTGAGCTGGCAGAGTTGGAGCCGCCAATGTTCGACTTGCACCCCATGAGGTGTGTGTCCAGTTTCCTCCATCATGAGCAGTCCGTTGCTGCACAATGGATGTCGGATTCTGCTTAAAAAATTGCATTGTTTCATAGTTAATATATATTACACAGGTCACCCGTAGTATGGCGACACTCTAGTGTTCTCCCTCTTTTCCACGTTTGTCTTACTTTGGTCCTCTCTGTTGCGTTTCCCCTTTAGAGCACTCTTCCTAATGACCAAGAGCAGTTTCCAACCACCTAAGCTGAAAGACAAAGTTAAGTGGTAAGTATTTCTAAATGATTCATAAATACAGTTCAAAATCGAATGAGAAAAACAAAATACACTATCGTTTAAAAGTGTGGAGTTGGTAAAAAAAATGTTTTTATTGTAAGTCTGTTATGGTCACCAAGGCAAAAAACAATAATATTGTGAAATATACATTTTTATTTAATTTTAATATATTTTCACATATAATGTATTACTGTGATGGCAAAGCTGAATTCTGATAAGCTGATTTGATGCTCTGGGCCCAGTTGTTCAAAAGTAATCTTTTTATAAAACTTTGAAACTGGTAAAAAAATTATATCATGTAATATACACAATCACATATTTTTAATTTTGCTCTTAATTAATTAGTTAAAGTAATAAATTACAAGTAGTCTTTCTGTAGCCTACAGTAAAGTAAAAGAGAATTTGGTGCCATAAAATAATTCCCAAACAGTTCAAATATCAAACAAAAGTAAAAGTAAAAAAAATTATATATATATAATAAAAAGTGTTGTTTTTTATCACTGTTTGTAATCTACATTGGCACAATCATAAGAGATGAACCTGTCAAATTTTTTTTGCAAGCGAACACATTTTCTCGTGTGAATGCTACGCTAAACAAAAGCATTGAAAAGCATTGAAAAGAAAGCAAAAGCATTGAAATATTTTTTTCCCGCCCATCTCATATTTTTCACCATGTCCCTTTAGGGGCTCCATTGAGCAATAGTAATCCAGATTTGGTAATCTGAAAAAGTGTGTATCTGGATCAGGTTGATTCAATCAAATTTTGCTTTGAAAAACCGGCACAAAAGTAAGATGGATTACCTGATCCTGGATAACAAAACGAATTCAAATTCAACAAAACTTCTTCTTATCCAGATTAAACTTTTTGAACAACTGGACCCAGGAAACATTTATTTTTATTATCAAAGTTTGCTGCTTAATATTTTTGTGAAAACCGTGATACATTTTTTGCAGGATTCTTTATTGAATAGAAAGTTCAACAGCATTTATTTACACTTTACATTTATATACAAACAAATATTTTGTAACATTATTAATGTCTTTAATAGTTGTATTAATTGTATTAATATTAATGCTTTTAAACCCTCCCTATTTCAATTTTACGCTTGTTACTGTAACGGCAAACTTTAGATTTATTCAAATGTTAGTTACATTTGTTCATTCTCATCTGGTTTGTTTTGGTTCATGAAGGACAAATAACTTCCATCACTTTGTGAAAATGGCTTTGACCAAAAATCCCAAGAAGAGACCAACGGCTGACAGACTACTGCAGGTAAGATCTGCCCTTCCTTCAGAGAACATATATGATTGGCTCCATTGATCCACCATTGTTCAATTATGTTTCATTGCATCCCTTCTGTTTTTGCAGCACCCGTTTGTTACCCAGCCGCTTAGCCGGACTCTTGCCATCGAGCTACTGGACAAAGCCAACAACCCTGACCACAGCACACACAGTGATGCAGAAGAGGATGACATTGACCCAGAGGTAATTCCATATATCTGACTCTTTCTTTACATTTAAACTATTGGGAAACCATGTTAGGGCTTTAAACTGAAGCACTGATTTCTATTTGGTTGTTTCTTTAGATGTAGATCCTAAGTGAGGGCAGACAGTTGGCTCTGCCAGCTGCCAGGTACAAGTGTGTCAGGTTACCCATGCTGCAGTGTGCATATGCGATTGTGTGTGTATATGAACGCATGAGAGTTTATTGGTTTTAACCTGAACGGCAGTGGCTTGCGGTGTTGCCTTGAGGAAAGATTAGGGTCTTGTAACAGATATTGAAAAAAAGGTGTGTATATAACAAAGGCTTTTTAGCTTTCAAGTTTAAAAACTTAACTTGTGGTCCCTTTGTTTGCAGTCTCCCGTGTCTGTTCCACATCGAATCCGCTCAACTAGCAGGAGCTCACGAGACGGAAAGACTCTGTCTGAGATTAACTGTAAGTCATGTGTCAAGCAGCACTTGACTCACTGAACCCAAATAAACAATAATTCTCAGAATACTTATAAGCACAAAAATAAATCTGAAGTGTTTGTTTGGCCCTCTTCTAGTTGATAAGGTGAAGTTCGATCCACCTCTGAGGAAGGAGACCGAACCGCATCATGAGATGGTTTGTGACACTGCCATTGATTTATTGTTGTTTAGTCTGTTTGTTTGGATTACTTTTCTAACTGTCTTTTTGATTCATGTAGGATCTACCGTTAGAGCCCCAAAGCATTCTGGGAAATAACAAGTGAGTGTGTGTGTTTTATTCTTTATTTGCGAGTCTATCTAAAAAAAAATAAGGAATGAATAAGGAATAGTCTAAAACTAGTCTACCTCATTGATCGACCTGTCAGTTGATAGATTAAAATAACAAAACTGAAATTGTCTACCTGACTAATCAACTTGGTTGTTACTAGTTGATTATGCATCCATTGTGACCAATCCCTAGTTTAGAATAACAAAATTGTAAATTAATGGTATCAGTTTACAAGGTTTCATTTGTTAACATTAGTTAATGTATTAACTAACATGAACTAACCATGAGCAATACATTTGTTACTGTATTTTTTTATCTTTGTTAACAAAAATACAGCTGATCATTGTTTGTCCATGCATTAACTAATGTTGACAAATACAACTGTTGATTTTAATAATGTATTAGTAAATGTTGAAATTAACATTAACAAAGATTAGTAAATTCTGTAGAAGTGCAGCTTATTATGATGAATGAGACGTTTATATAGCGCTTTCATATGTACTACTGTACACCCGAAGCGTTTTACAATCATGTTGGGGTCTCTCCTCGTCCACCACCAGTGTGAGCATCCACTTGGATGATGCGACGGCAGCCACAGTACAACGGCGCCAGTGCGCTGACCACACACCAGCTATAGTGGAGAGAGAGTGATAGAGCCAATTTAGTGGATGGGGATTATTAGGAGGCCATGATTGGCAAGGGCCAATGAGTGGAATGTGGCCAGGACACCGGGGTTACACCCCTACTCTTTACGAGAAGTGCCATGGCATTTTTAATGACCACAGAGAGTCAGGACCTCGGTTTTACGTCTCATCCGAAGGACGGTGCTCTTTGACAGTATAGTGTCCCCGTCACTGGGGTGTTAAGACCCACACCACAGGGTGAGCGCCCCCTGCTGGCCTCACTAACGGTTTTCTCAGGAGGTCTCCCATCCAGGTACTAACCAGGCTCAGCCCTGCTTAGCTTCAGTGGGCAACCAGTCTTTGGCTACAGGGTGATATGGCTGCTGGCATTTTACATGAAGTAAAATTATTACTTCATGTTAACTAATTTACTTAACTAATAAATGAATTCCTTAATAAATAAAGGATTGTCTGAAACTAGCCAGGCTCACTAATTGGTTTTTGGCTTCCATTATGACTCATCTCTAGTTTAATTTAAAGCAACAACATTTTTAAATAAATAAAAGAAAGTCTACAACCTGTCACTACACTAATCAACTAGTTTTGTTGTTGGATGACTAGCTGACTAGTCGCTTGTCGATTTGGTTTTGCAGCACATCTCTAGTTTACTAATATGTTTGTGCATGTATATGTGTGTGTGTGTATATATATATATATATATATATATATATATATATTATATACTAATATGTTTGTGCGTGTGTGTGTGTGTATATGTATGTATATATATATATTTATATATATATATATATATATATATATATATATTTATTTATATATAAAACAAGTTCTCTCTTTTATTCATTGTTTTTCAGGAGTCTATTAAAATCTGTTGCTGAGGAGCTCAATCAAAGGTACAGCCCCTCCCACTGTCACTTTTGATTGGTCAGCAAACCTGCTTTGCAAACTAATCACCTCTGCAGTCTCATCTCTGCTTGGCACTGAGAAGCTCTTACTGCTGAGTGTGTGTGTGTGTGTTCTCTGCATTCTTCTCTGGCTGCTTTACCTTCTTAGCCTCACCCTCTTCATCTCTCTCAGGGGTCATGTGACACATTTAGAGGATGAGGAGGAGGATGAAGGTGATGATTTGCAGTAAGTGAGAGGAAGATGTAATGTTATCAAAAACACCTGTGATCATCCGTGACTTCCTGTCTGTTTGTGTCAACTGGATGTGAGATTGAAGGATGTGCTCGGTTTGTTTTGTAGTGTGTCTGGTTTTAAGTTGCTTGCTGGTTCTCAAATGCATGATCCTTGTGAAAATATGTATTTGTGTTTGTAAGTTCATTTATAGTATGAGAGTTTATGGTAAGCCAAGACACTTTAGTATGTATTTTGCTTGATTAGATGCTTGGACATATTAACGTCACCAAATAAAAATTGACAATTCTTTTTTTGTAATGGAATATTGCAATTTATCCGTGCACATCGTTGTTTTTTTTAGTCACAACAACAATCCAATCAATTCCTGATGGACAAAATCAAGTCGCGCCTTACATTTTTGCTCATTTGAAAAGCTGTTTAACTCAGTAATTGTGATCATCTCAACTATTGTGACTCATATCAGTTTTATGCCTACATTAATACAACTGCATATGCTATTACTTTTCTACACTAAGACTTACAAATTTTTTTCCTACTTTTCTAAGACTTACACATTTTTCTGTCATGATAAAATGGGCAAAAAAAAGAAAAAATCCTAAGATTTACTTTGAAGGAGGAACCCGAGTATCATAAAGATTTAGGACTGGGCTTTATTGATTCAGGACAGTAAGCAACCTCCTATCAATCACATACCAACACCCTGGCAACCACCAGAACACCCTAGCATTGTGGCAATGAGTTTTGCAGGGACAAGCACCACTTTTCTATTCACAATCTATTTATAAAAATCTACTATACTGAATTATTTGTGTGTGTTGATTTTGATTTGTGTTTCAGTCATGGAATTTGATCAGACATTTGTTTTGGTTTGTTTAATAAGCTGGAAATGATCACAAGACATACAGAAACACTTTTGTTTTCCGTCAACTTGAAGGATTGAAGGAGTAAACTCTTAAGAAGTTCAAAATATTCTGCTCTGGATTAGGTAGATTAGATTTGAGCATATTTAGCACTATGTTTTTGTGTCTTGTGTCCACATGACCATTTCTTGCTTGCCGGTTATAATTCTTTACTGTTTTTGACGTTGTATATGTTCTCTTTCTTCATCTGATTGTATCCCTGTATACGTTTCCACTGTCCTGCCATTGGTCCTTGCGTCCTTCTTCTGTATTACCATATCTTGTTTAGCAGTTTGACTATAAATCATTACAATATGCTCTTTTGTGTCTGTGCCTACAGCTGTAACTCCACTTCAACCATGAGACCTAAAGTACCACCTCCTCTGCCACCCAAGGTAAAAGATACACACACACTTCTCTGTCTCACAGACTTTTGACAGAATGTGTAACTCACACTCTTTCTCTTTATCACTTCGTAGCCGAAGCTTCTGTCTCCCGCACAGAACAGTACCGTCTCAGAGGACAATACCGGAGAAGGGACCATTAAACGTTGTCCAGCTTCTGGGAGCTCCACCCCTCCTGTTCGGCCTGCTTCCTGTGTGCCCCCCAGACCGCCACCTCCTCGCCTGCCCCCACACAGGCGTAGTAGTCTAGGTAACAAACCATCTGAGCATGCTCAGACAGAGCCAGCAGGGGATGATGGGATTTATAAGTTCTGGGAATGGCTTCATGCTGAACAACAGGAGGAACAACGTAAGCTAAGCACCGGCCACTTGAGCGTGCCCTCTTGTGATTGGTAGACAGCTTTGCCAGTCTTCCTCTGTTCCTTGTGTCATTTTGGCATTAGTTCAGTCCCACAACATAGATAGCTGTAGCTTTACCGTAGTTTAGTTGAGAGCTATTTAGTGTGACCTAGTAGTTAGGTGTTTTTTTACAACCCATTAACAATTAACTTAATGGATTATGCAAATAAGGTAACAAACACGCACATGCTGAATCCGCTCTGTAAAATGCAGAAAGTGTGTTAAATCGAGCTTCTGGATAAATGCCCAGTTATGATTCTCTTCTCCATTATTTGATCATTTGATGAATTACCACTGCATTAATAGAAAAGGTAAAACAAATTCTGTTTAACACTTGCTTTCTGCAGGCAGTGACAGTGCAACCAAAAACAGCTAAATAGCTTGTTTATTTAAATAGGGGTGCCTCTATAATGAGCCTAATTTACATAGGTGTGTCTTTGTTCCTTGAATGTGATTTCAGTTTTCAAAGGACAGATGATACAATGTGAGTGTTTATGTGCAGGTAATGGAGTTTCTGTTCAGGAGAATGGAGAGAAAGAAAAACTGGCCTCCCTTCCCTCATCTAGTCTAAAGGTGTGATTAATCTCCTTGTGGTTATTTCGAAACGTTTGTTTTTTGATATATACAGGTTTCCTTTTCTTTTTTTTTGTTACTTTCTTAATTCTAATTTTGTTAAAAAACATAACATAGAAATTAATAAAATAGGCAGAGATATTTCCCTTACTATTCCCATTTTTATGGTGTTATTGTTATAATTCCAAACACCAAACTTAATGTATGTAACTGCAATGTCTGCTACGCACAGGAGGAGATAGATGTGGTATATTTTGTCAGAGTGTGTGGAATTTACAGTTATTGACTTGTAATTGCGATTCCCCGGTTAAACAAGGGAAAAAATTGTTTAATAAAACATATTCTGCTCTTGTAAACTGTGATAGCATCTTACAGACTTTATCTCTTTCTCTTTTTGTAGCTACCGTTTAGTAATGGCCTGCCACCAACCCCTCAAGTACATGTGAGTCATCCAGCTCTTCCTCTTTCTGTCTGTCTTTTCATCTCTCCATCTTTCACTCATTTTCTTGCTATATTTCTTTCATACACGCAAATATTAAAAAGACATTGAAGGTATCGACACACCTGGATTAACACAAAAGTCCTAGCAACTACAGTACATTTGGACCATTCCAACTCAGCCCTGCTGCCATGATGTTGATTTTTCTTTCTGCTCTGCAGATGGGAGCTTGTTTCTCTAAAGTGTTTAATGGCTGTCCCCTGAAGATTCACTGTGCCTGTTCATGGATAAACCCAAACACCAGGGGTGAGAAACAGCACATGCAGAGCTCAGGCATTCTCAAATCAAATGCTTCTTACATCATAAATATAATTATGGGTTTTGTCAGTTTTATGAGATTTTCTTGTGACTCATTTTCAGACCAGTATCTGATTTTTGGTGCAGAGGAAGGAATTTATACCCTCAATCTGAATGAAATTCATGAGAGCTCCATGGAACAGGTCAGGAATAACTTAGATGGGCTTGGCTATATAGCTAAAAATGTTTTTGCATTTAGCATTTTGAATATATATATATATATACACTGATGATCCAAATGAGGCACAACATTATGACCACCTGCCTAATAAGCTGTTGGTGGTCTTGTTAATATGTGGCCTTGTTAGGAGATGACCAATGGTATTCGCTTCACCATCGGCTCATCAGTATAATAATATATATATATGTATAATAATATACATTGATTAATAATATTCAAATATATATATAATCAATATTATCAATATTTATGTATTTACTCTAAAAAGTGATGAGTTTATTTAATCAGGAGGAACCAACATTGAATTTTGATTTTGAGAATAGTGTATTAAATGGGATTATTTACCGGTATTTATTTTTGTTTTTGTTTGATTACATGCAGCTGGTTCCACGGAGGTGTACATGGGTGTATGTAATGAACAACTGGCTGCTTTCTATATCAGGTGAGATAAAAACCAATAAGGAAAAGATTTACATGCGTTTGAAGGATATTTTAATGTTTTAGCTTTACAATAATGTAATTCTATGCTCATATGTGTGCGCGTTCCACAGGTAAAGCATCGCAGCTGTACTCTTACAACCTGGCGGGGCTCTTTGAGCAAGCTCGACAGATGCAGAAGTTACCTGTTGCCATACCAACACATAAACTGCCTGACAAAATAATTCCACGGTATGATTCATGACTAATCCATTTCAAATCTTTTTATTTTTGTATAGGAATTGATTCGGTTTTATTTATTCTGTTTAAACTCATAATTTCATTTATATATTTGTTAAATGTACATCCTATGCATCCTTTGCATTTTAGTACTGTGCCTTTCTTTCAGAAAGTTTACCGTGTCCAATAAAATCCCAGATACAAGGGGTTGCCAGAAATGCTGTGTAGGTCAGTATAGATGCATTATGTTTTGTGTTGAAATGCCTACCCAATTAAATGATCAGAACACTGCACATTTTTTTAGGATTTGCACATAAATAGTAAATATTCTTTGCACAGATACAGTCAACATGCTTCTGTATGTGTATCTATAGTGCGAAACCCATACACAGGTCATAAGTACTTATGTGGAGCTTTCCAGTCCAGTGTAATGCTGTTGGAATGGGTGGAAGCCATGCAGCGCTTCATGCTCATAAAGGTTAGTGAAATATTGAGAAACACAATGTGAATCTATCTATAAATCTATCTAGTATAATCCTGTGTATTTGTGTCTGTCCAGAGCATAGACCTCACCCTGCCGTGTCCATTAGAAGTCTTTGAGATGTTGGTGGTTCCTGAGCAGCATTATCCAGTGGTTTGTGTGGCAGTCAGTAAAGGAAGCCACCCTGATCAGGTTGTCACATTTGGCACTGTTGATCCCAATGCTGCCACCCCCGCGTTCACAGAGCCCGGTCAGTTTTACGGAGTCATGCTGTGTTCAAAACAGAATGATTTTTTGGTTTGGATTGGATTGCTTAAAAATGTTTGGAGCTTTTAGAGTGTTGCTCTTGGGTCTTGTATGAACCCTTGTTGTGTTTTTTGTTTCTAGAAACACCTCAGACATGTGTCATTCATGTGACTCAGCTGGAGAGAGACACTGTCCTTGTGTGTTTAGATCGTAAGTAAATATGCTTGTATTATAATAAATAATATAATAATATTTTCTATTTCTTCTAAAATAATATTCCATTTAAAGCTGCAGTCCGTAACTTTTTTGGGTTTAAAATTATCCAAAATAAATTTTTGAGCAAGTACATAACCAGCCTGTGTTCAAAACTCGATTCAAAACAGTAAGCTTGTAATAATGTTTTTAAATCATAAAGAGTCCAGTGATAAAGAATGTGTCTCGGCTAGTACTAGGCTATATTGCATGTGAGGAAGTTGGAGGTGGAGATTTATAGCCTTTTCTCACAGCACTGATATAATTAAACTTATCAATTTGATGGCGGATCCAGAAAGGTTCAAACGACAACCATCAGTGACAACTGGAGATTAATTCGAAATTCGATGTAAAATGCAAAAGACTTCGTTCAGACTTCGGAGTGGCTACAGAAAAAAAGAGACTGGAACCGGGCCCATGCGAAAACAAGGATAAATATCGGAAGGGCATTAAAGGAACACTCCACTTTTTTTGGAAATATGCTCATTTTCCAACTCCCCTAGAGTTAAACAGTTGAGTTTTACCGTTTTCGAATCCATTCAACCGATCTCCGGGTCTGGCGGTAGCACTTTTAGCATAGCTTAGCATAGATCATTGAATCTGATTAGACCGTTAGCATCTCTATCAAAAAAATGACCAAAGTTTCGATATTTTTCAGATTCAATGATCTATGCTAAGCTATGCTAAACGTGCTACCGCCAGACCCGGAGATCGGCTGAATTCCGTGAAAATTCTTATGTTGGTCATACTTCCAAAAAGTACAATCTGTGATTCCGAATGACAGTATCCACACCGGCGCGGTGACCGACAGCCGCACATTATCCTCAAAACATTGGATTCATCCGTTCTGTGCCGTGCCGAGGCACAACCCATGTAAAGTTTATAATTCCGTGAATAATTGCAATTGCAGATTTCAGACAAAGAGGAAAAACTACGGACTGCAGCTTTAAATATAATAGCAATAATAATGAAATGCATAATATTTACAATCTAATATGTATATATTTATATACACTAATTAATATTATTTGGAATATTGATTATACTAATTATAATAGTTTTATAAACGCAATAAAACACTTATAGCTGTGTGTTAAAGTTTTTTTTTTCACCAGTTAAGGGCTAGTTTTAGGCACAGTGTGATAAAACCACATGTACATTAACCTGATATTGCCTCCTGATGAAGCTATTATGGTTGCTGAATTCACACAGGATATTCTCGATATTTGTCAGCACTTGTAGCACAGATTCATGTTCAAACAAGCATTTGCACAAACTCAGTTCCATCTCTGGGAAGTCATTACTACATTATAATTAGTTTCTACTGTATATTTTGCAGGGTGTATAAAGTTGGTGAATTTACAGGGCAGGTTAAAATCCAACAGGAAGTTGTCAACTGAACTTACCTTTAACTTCCAGATAGAGGCAATAGGTAAGAACTAAATTAAGTTTTAAATTACATTAAATCAAGACAGATGGGATAATTCATTATGTGCTTTGATTAATAATCATTTATTTGTCTTTTTTCAAGTGTGTCTGCAGGACAGTGTTTTGGCGTTCTGGAAGCATGGAATGCAGGGGCGAAGCTTTAAAAACAGTGAGGTGTGTTATGCCTGTGAACTTTTTACTCAGTGGTTCTCAACTAGTTTTGCTTTAGGACCTAGATTTTACTTCTGACATCAAGTGGCGCCCAAAACATACAACAGTGATTTTGATGGTTTCATGCGCACAGCATCGTGACCCACCATTTGAGAACCACTGAACTACATTATACATTCACAGCTGGTAACCAGTGCTCTACCTTTAAGGTGCGGTCACAATAGCAAAATTTTGTGGGCAAAAAAAAAAGTCGATTGTCCATTGTCAACAGTGGAGCAATTCATGAAGTCACTACCAACCCAAACAGCTTTCTGTTGGTCAATGTGGAAAATTCACGTAACCAACTTGAACATGAGCAAAATCTTTGTGGGGAACATTTCACCCGCATGTGAAACAATGACAGGATTTTGCCCACAATTTTTTACAAAAATGTGACCAAACCTTTAAACAAAATGTGTGTAGTTGGTAACCGATGTTCTCTGCTTTAGATTACTCAGGAGATCGCTGATAACTCACGAACCTACAGGCTGCTGGGTGCAGACAGGTGAGAGCTCACCAACACTTACTCTATACCACAGCAGAGCCACAGTCAGCACGGTTCTCATAAACATTTCTGTCTTTCTCAGAGTGGTGGTGTTGGAAAGCAAACCGACGGAAGACCCCACGGCTCAAAGTAATCTGTACATCCTCGCAGGCCACGAGAACAGCTTCTGAAAACACACTGCCTTAACACACACTACGTAATGCACGCAACAAAAGTCAGATTCCTTAGACTTATACACCTCATTTTCATTTTTAAACTACACAACACTACTGAAAAACTTACACAAAGATAGCTGAAATAAAACACTACATATTTTTGGTTCAGTGTGATACCAGCCCCTGGAACCTCATATTGATACAAAATCGATACTTAGTACAAAGGTGCGTTCACGCCATGTCGTAATTACCGTAATTGCATACTCGTAGAATTTGTAATTAGTCGATAGTGTTGCCATAGAAACGCATAATTCCCAGTCCGAGGATGTGAACAGCTTTGATTTGAAATTACGGTAAAAGGCTTATGTCGAATGTTATGTCACATGAACAAACAGGAAAACGGGTCTCATCACATCCGCTTGTCGAAGAAAGTGAACTGACAACGATATCTATGGACTTTTAAAGTAATCAGCTAACATAGCTAGTTATTTTTATTGTTGATGGTTAATTCAATTTTAATATCCAAAATATTTTTTTAGATAAATTATGCATATGAATATTGAAGATATATCAGAATATTGAAGTTTTTTGCGCATAACCCCAATAGAGTGATGCAGGTATGACGTCACTTTGTAGGCCGTTAGCATTGCACTGGCTCCCTCGACAAAAATCAAATGGGATATTTCCGTAGGCTTTTGGATTATCCCAAAAAAACAAATTCTGTGATCAACAAACGTTTATGATACTTACACATTTTGTCCATTTAAGATAATTTTCACAGATAAACACAACCTTTATGAATTTTAAAGCCTAAATACAGTTACCAGAAGTAAAAAGCTAAATGTAGGCTATAAACGCAGTACTCCACGGTCCCATGATTTCAGCGTCACCATCACTAAGCTTCCAACAACAGTTTTTTTCTAAAAATATTTTCCCAGAACGTTAGAGTTAGAATAGTTTGTAAGAGCACAATTATAAGCATAAAGATGCTGTAAAAGCGGACTGAGCTTACCTTTTCAGCGTGATGACGTTTAATCTCCTCGACAGTCTCTGTAGTCTTTCTGTAATCAACCGCCTTTATCAAGATTTCAGCCATTTAACCAAAACCCCATTCCAAAAACCTATTGACTTTTGGGACGATGCTGAAAGTGCTAAAATGCTAACTCGTTTCTACGTTTTGGCCTACAAAGTGATGTCATACCTGCACCACTCTATTACGACATGGTGTGAACGCAGCACAAGCAGACGTAGGTAGACCGTTTAAAATGCGTTATAGATACGCATAGCATGTAACGGTAACATTAACAAATCTAATAATGGTCAAATCAATTTTCTTTGGTACTGGCAAACTGCATAAACTTTACTATAGATGCATTTCAATACACAGAAACAGTGCAAACTAAACTCGACAGACACCTTGATACACAACCGTCAGATCTGTATGACTTCAATAACTAATGTAAAAACACAGCAGTCTAGTACAACAGTTGTCTAAAAGAGGAAACAAATTACCTGGCTTTTATATCTGGCATGATTTGCAGGTGTCGTACCATCTTGTTGGCTTCGTAGCTTTCAGTACTGCAGTGACACAACCCTGTAAACAGCTCCTCTCTGTGTGTCATAATACATTTCACAATTGTTTACATAGAAAAACAATTTAAAACAGCCCAGTGGAATGCCAAAATGCGCTCCGTGTCAACCCGTGTAATTCCGAATTCTGTTACCCACCTGATAATGTGACCGTACACATAATGTAGTGATGTTAAGGTTAGGATTAGCTCAATACAGCAGCTACTACGGTCACAGAATTCAGTGAGTCACAGAACACCTGTAAATCCAACCAACTCACTGTTTTTTCCTCCATCTCTTTCTCTTCATTCAAATTTATGGCGCCACTTTTTTTTTATCTCAAAAGTGCAGTAATATTAGCGAAGTTTTGTGAGCAAAAAGATCCATTGTCAAATGTAGGGATCCATTAAGCACTGCTCTCACAGAAGTCACTTTAAAACCACACAGCTTTCTGCTGGTCGATGTGGGGAATTTATGTGACCAACTTGAACCCGATGCGAAATCTGCGTGCGGAAATATTTTGGCTTACGAGAATTTGGTGATCACAATTCCGATTTAAATGACTGGATTTTTGCACACAATATATAGCTCCATATTTCATTATTAACAGACAGTGGAACCTTAGAGTAGTTGTTTCTATTGTTTTATAAATTATGAACCATTTTTGTTAGCACAGGCTCTGTGGATTAAGCATTGAATAATTAAATTAAATATAAATTATATATATTTGCTGCCCTATACTGTAACAGCATCATGTTTAGTATCATCATGAGCCACTTAGAGTGATTTTAGAGATTTTATATTTCATTATTTATGCAGAAAAGCCAAGTGTCATAATATTTTCATTACCAAGCACTGTTATTGAAGGTTTGCACAATACGTTTGCTCACGTGTGCTTTTCTCAGCGTGCCGTGTGTGTTAATGAGTGACTGCGCACTTACAGGCTGTGATGTCAATAGTAGAGTATAACAGACAAAGAAAACCTATTTATCAGGCTCACTGAAAACCGATTAGAGATAACAATGTCTTATGAATGCAGTATGTGTAAATATGAAAGGGGAAGTCAGAAAAAGCTTTCTAGAATGTAGCTGTCTGTAAAGCTTTCTAGCATCGGTTAATATGGTGTCATATCTGAATTCTATCTGTTCCATTTTTGTTCCAAAATAACAAAATCATGTTTTGTTTAGTTGAATGCGCAAATTTAGCATGTCGGCTCTACCTCTAACATGCATTTAAAGCCATTATTAAGAAGAAAACACTACTTCAAATAGAGTAACTCCCTAACAGCAGTTTTAAACCCTGGTCTTGTCACATGGTCCATGATCCTGATTTTGATCCTGATCCTGAATGAAACCATGTCTGAGCCTAATCTCCAGTAACCTTTACTCTGTATGTTTGAAAGAGTCACAAATGTGATATCGGATGCTTTGAGTACAGAGCGTGTGTCAAACTACTCCATGTCCACTACAGCATCATTCTCTTGTGTAATGTGATGCACATGTCTTGTATATAGTGTAAAATAATTTGAGTTTTACAGACTGTATAAAGCCAATATTTTGTTTCAAATGTGAAACTCTTTTATGAGATTTAACACATTAAACCAAGGTGGAAAAAATATCAAATGCAACTAAATGGTGTTATTTTTTGTCAAATATACAGTCAAAATTATTGACACCTTTATATGATCAAAGATGGCTATGAAAATAAATCTCTATTGTTTATCCGTTTATTCATTCAAAAATCTAAAGATTTAGATAAGGTAAACAACTGAAACTGGGGGTAAAATCACATTATGAAATAAATGTTTTTTCTCCAAAACTCATTGGCCACAATTATTGGCACACAGAATTTCTTATGAGTAATATTTATATTTTTTAGCACACCAGGATGACTAGGAACATGAAATTGTCCAGCCATGACTTCTTGTTTCACAGGAGTATAAATATGAGGAAACATAAAGGACAAATTCCCTTAATCATCCATCACAATGACCAGAGAATATAGTTCTGATGTGCAGCAAAAGATTGTTGAGCTTCACAAAATAGAAAGTGGCTGTAAGAGCTTATAGCTAAAGCATTGAAATTTCGCAACCATCAGGGCAATAATTAATTTCCAATCAACTTAAGATGTTACAAATTTGCCTGGAAGAGGACTCACGTCTACGTTGTCTTAATGTGGGTCGAGGAGGAGAGTTTGAGTGGCCAAAGACTCTCCAAGGATCAAAGATGGAGAATTGCAGAGATTACTTGAGTCTTGGGTTCAGAAAGCCTAAACAATTTCAAACAGCCCCTACATCCCCACATGTTGTTTGGGAGGGTTTAAAAAAAAATTCCTCTGCTCTCATCGTAAAACAAACTTCAGCATATACAGTTGTCAGACACTACAGGAACTTCAAACGGGAACTTCATTCAGAAGGACCCTTCTGAAACCTAAAATGACAAATGGGACACACTACAGTTTCATGGACTTAACAGACATGCGCACGTGGCAACCATTATATTTCTACAAGACCTAAAGTGCATGTGCCATTTGGGACAGGGCCTGAGTAAGTGATGACAGAAGTTTCATTCTTGGGCGAACTATCTTACCTTTAAATATACTGCTGGATCTTTGTAATTGTAGACCTATTTTTCTGCTGAAGGTCCTGGACATCTTGTTCACATACATGGCATCATGGATTCTATCAAATGCCAAAAGATAATTAAAAAATCTAAACCTGACCGCCTCTGCTATAAATCTTATAATGGGCTGTGGCTGGATCTTTTATCGAGACAATGATCCAAAACAAACAACAAAATCAACACAAAAATGAATCCCAGTCCACTGACCTGAACCCTATATAAAACTGAAGAGAAGAGAACATGGATCCGGAAATTTGAAGGTTCTGGAGAGATCTTGTCGTCAGGTGTTCTATAAACTCATCATGCTCATCTTAGCAAAAGGAGGTTGCAATTTTATTAAATAAAAATGTCCCATTAATTGTGGCCAACATGTATTGGAGAAAAAACATTTATTTCATAAAGAAATTTTCTCCTCATATTAAATTCTTTAACTTCAATAAAACGATAGATGATGATATTTTGTGGATTTCAATAAAAAATCTAAATACTTAATGCAGATTTATTTCCACAGGCTTCTTTGTTCATATTTACCAAGGGTGCCAATAATTCTGACCAGGACTGTACACATACACACATTTATACTTAAGAATACATTTTCATCTTAAAATATTTACATTTACATTGCATCCAAATGTATGTACATTATGACAGTTGATTTTTTTATTATTATTATAATGTTTTGTATACAACATGTATTTATAACATTTTTATTTATGAGTAATTATTGTAATTAAGTTAAATAAGAGTTATTAATATAATTTATAATTTTATCACATATAGTTTTAAATCCTGTCAGCGCAGCCCAGCATAAACCCAACAAGAGATGGATAAGTCTGCCTGTTTGTTTATGTTTGAGTATATATTTGCGTCAACAATGCAAGATGTTCTTTGTTTCTCAAAATTCGGACCAAAATTGTGTTGAAAATTGATTTATCATGCAAATTTTGTGTGTTTTTTTGTGTGTTTGTGAGAAATACAGTGGTTCTCAACTGGTGTGACCAAAAAAATGAGACATAGCCTTGCAGGTCTAACAATCTTAAAAGGGAGGAGAAAACACAAGGTTTTGCTTCCAGTATTTCAGTATTTTGAGACATTTGGACGACTTGTGTGTAACAAACCACAAAAGAAACCCATGTTAAACACAGGTTCACTTTCAACTAGAATAAAGAGATATTTAGAGACCAAAAACTAAAAACCCAAAAGTGTGTAGGGTCACCCCTTGATGTTCAATGTAAAATCTGTATCCTGAAGCAAAACCAGTTGAGAACCTCTAGTTTTAATCTCTAAAACATTTTAAACAGCAGTTCCTCTGTCAATGTCTCCTGCATGAGGGGCTTTGGTGGACTCCAGATCTGTCAGTAAATCAGTTTTTACTGTTGTCTTCTCCTTTCCGTCACCACTAGACCTGGACACACATTCAAAGTATCATGGCTTTAAGTGTGAGTACAGTATGTAAAAGCAAAGCATCTGTGCGTCTATTCTTCTGAACTCACTTCTTCTTAAAAAGCTTTTTGAAGGAGTTCCTAAATCCTTTTCCTTCTTTCCTGCCACGTTCACTCAAGGGGGTGTGGTCATAGTCATCAGACACACCCCTCAAATTGAGCTCCTCCCACACCAGGCTTCTAGGATCCTGAGGAACAAGCAGAATGAGCTTTCACACACACTTGCAGTTAAATAAAAGCATACTAATTCAAATAACATTTCATTTTAATTTATGGACAATTTTAAGGTTTTGTTGGGGTTTCCATGATGTTGCTTGCTAATGTGTGTGTTTTTTTTTTTAACACATTTCTATTGTTTCGCTGTTGTGGGTGGTTACACATAGATATGAATACATAGATACCACATTGACCGCTAAAGACAAGTCGGCATGCCCGCCATCTTGGAACGGTCAGCATGTCGTCACTCAGAGTAAGAATCAATGATGCCTCAACATTGTGCAGCTTCAGTGCACATTAATGAACAATCTTACACTCCTGTAGATACTGTAAATAACCAGATTATAGCATAAATGCTCATTTTCATCTGTAGTCTACGGTTGCAGACGCTCAGTCCAACTATGGCGGACGGCTTATGTATAGCGGCCCAAAGAAACAGCCTCTAATGGGGTCCCTATGTATATATTTCTATGGTGGGCATGACGTTGTTTGCTAAGGTGTTCTGATGGATTTTTAGTGGTAAATAGGGGTTGCTAGTTACCACTAATTGTCAATTATCCATGTGTGTGTTCGAGTGTTAATATGTAAATGTGTGTGAGTGTATACCTTTTGATTTAGTAGTCGTGGCTGCTCCTCCGTGTCAGTGTGTGTCTCGAATCTGTGCTTTGGACTGCTGGATCTCAGTCTTGATTTGCCACTTGACTGACGCTCCAGCCTCGGGTGGGCAGGAGTTTTTGTCTGGTGGGTGTGGCTATCAATGCTGTCCATTTGTAGGCCATTCAGTGATTTGCTCTTTCTCTGCGCTGCCTGTAGAGGACGTGGTCTCACAATATCTGCAGTGTCAGGTGACACACAGGCCCTGTTGGGCCTATAAACCCCACCCCCAGCACTTCGCCCCCTGCTGTGGGATTGTCGAGGTGGACTATTGGAAGGACTACAGTGCACAAAGGCAATATCAATGCTGGAGTCCGAGGAATGAGATGGGCTTGAGCAGCGGTAGTCTCCGGTTCCATAGGGAAAGAGTGCACCCAGAGCATCAGTGAGGGCAGATCCTGCTCCTTCCGTCTCTGGGATGCTGCGCAGAGGAACTGAGACAGCTTTGTGGCGAGAGTCAGAGTCGGACAGGAAGGAGACAGGGGACGGGATTTCTGGATCATAGTGATAGGGCATCACTTCATAGTCAGGGAAGCGTCTGTTACGTCGAGAGGGATCACTTACAAAGAAAGACAAATTGGAAATGTATAAGAGTGTTACCTCAATTACAGGCACTTTTTCTCATTATTTGAGATGTAATTGCGTAACTAAAATTAAAATGTAATTGCAATTTTTTTATCTCACAACTGACTTGTGATTTTGAGTTTATAACTCCCGACTCCGAGTATATGTCTCACAATTCTGACTTTATAACTTTAAAAACAAAAAGTCAGAATTGCAAGTTTATATCTTTTTGTCTATATCTTCTTGTGAGATTTAAACACACAATTCTGAGGAAAAAAGTCGCAATTGCGAGAGAAAAAGTCAGAATTATGAGATTAAAAAGTCGCAGTTAACTTTTTTTTAAATTCATAGGTGAAAATAAGCTTCCATACTTACCCTACCATTCAATGGTTTGGGATTGGTAAGATTATTTTTTTATTTTATGTTTTTCAACGGTAGTCAATCTCTCAAATTTGATCTCAAACACACTCTTCAGTTAGACTCTTGTTTAGTAGTTCACTAACTTTTGAAACAACATTGTTTATCAGGAATTTTTTTTATTTAATTATATATAATTGTTAAATAATTATTTAATACAATACAATGGTTTATATTCGTTTTACTCTTTGTTTAAATTATCAAAGTTTTAAATATAATTCATATTTTTTATTAGGATTATTAGATTTTTTTATTAAACTAGCTTATATTATAAAATATTTTCATAAATGGCATTTGAAAAGTACCAAATAAATGAAGGCATGGTAAATAAAGGGTCTGAAGTTGAAGAAACCCATAAATTCACAGAGAGATCATTTTGTAATATCTATTGGTTGGTGCGTCTATGTACTCACTTTTGTGCACTGCTGTAATTTTTCTCATAGTCGACTTTATACAGCTGTCTCACTGTAGACCTGACATGAAAAAAAGAGCCAGTAAGTCTTATAACACAATAACACACATATTCGTTCTTTTGCACTCACCTGCTTAGCTCTTTTCGGGTGTGTGAGGGGCGCTCCTGTTGGTGTGTACACATGTTGTGTGTGTGTTCACGCAGGGCATGACTGTGGTCATGCAGAAGCTCCTGGTTGTGCTGTAGTAAATGGCTGTACTGGGTCATGAAAGATCGGAGTCGTTGCACAGACACAAGGAATAGGTAATAGTCCGGATGCTCTGACTCTGTCTGCTGCAGAAGACTCTGTAAAACACATGACATACAAATGGACACATACATACAGCATGCATTTTCTTGATTGGACCGTTTTAATGTAGCAATACTTGACCAAGGTGATTTCACAAGTGTCACTTCATCAAACATGCACAACCTATAAACATACAATGCGGTTAGTATGACAATAAAGAGGAGTCTGATTACCTGCAGGAGTGTATGGTATTCTGGGATACGTTGGACAGGCTGTAAAAGCAGAGAGTGCAGCGATGGACGGGTCTCATCCCCTGTGATGTCACACTGGATTCGAAAGCATACAGCAAATCAGAAAGCAGCCGTGTAGATTCATCTACATTTTTGCCAGGTAAACCAAAAGTGTTTCATGTGGTAACATCTAAATGATCTGGTTTTAGAAAAAAAAAAAAAAAAATCTATTTTTTTTATTAAAAAAAAAAAAATTCTCATCTTTTAACATACAAAATGACGAAGACAAACAATCAGCCATGTGGAAATCAAAACAAAAGCAACAAAATAAATAAATAAAAAGGTAGACTGGTCAGTTATACAGCGGGTTGAATGACAAAACACAAAACAAATAAATGAAACATAATATGCAGCAAGATATACACAGGAAAATGCGTATATCAAAAATTATTATAAATATAGAACCAATATAAACATCTAAGATACATGAGCATATATCTATATGTCGTTATGAGTGGTAAAATCCAGATTATTTTACTGCAATCTTTGGACTTTTTTACCAGTAATATATAGCTGACAGTCTACGAGAACAGTAAATTGCAAAGTAAACAGGGAACCATAAAAAATTGTATAATGTAAATTTATAAAATGTATATAAAAATAACTATGTATATAAAAAAATAAGATTTCAATGTTCTGTTATTATATATTATTAAAAAAATGTTTTTAATATTAAATAAACATTAATTATTATATATTTATTCTCGATGATAAATATAATTTGATTCATATAATAATTCAAATTAATAATTTTTTTATTATTTATTTATTTTTGTAATCAACCCGACAGCTGGTAACAATGAAATAAAACTGATTAAGGACATTTATAGAAACATAATGTAAATCCCATTTCTCTGACATAATAGTATTAAATATGCCTCTATGAGCCTCAAATATCAGGATCTTTCAAAATATGAAGTGTTAAGTCTTTTTAATTGTGTATTTATTAAAGATAAAACTTGTGTATGTATACATACCTCCAGTAAGCTGCCTGATTTTGAAGAGGAAAACAGACTTACAACCGTCAAACATTCTGGCAAGTCCCGTAGATACGATACATAATGGTCCAGAAAATCACTCTGCAAAACACACATTTGATATTACATAGTGGACTATAGGAGAAGGTAGGATGGTAAATGTAGCTAATTTTCACTAATTATTAAATTTTACTTCTTTGCTGGTGAGCCTTAAAAATACATCTCCCATGATGCCTTGCCAGTGGCTTTTAAGAACTCTCTCCTGGAGAAGATGCAGGAGTTCCAGATGCTGCTGAATCAAGAAACGCAGAGAAGGAGGGAAAGGCCTGAGAGAGAGAGAGAGAAAAGAATAATAAAGCAGCATGATGTGCCTCAAAACACTGTTTTACATCAAATTGGTCAATACTAAAATCAACAGATCAGATGAGAGAAGAAAATATGTAGTTGTTTATGTGTTGAGTACCAAAACCTGCTTTAAATACTATCCTGTTTCATAATAGACATTAGATTTAGAGTCTCTGTTAAGCACTGTTGTTGTCTAATTGCAGTTTGTGTGATGATCTGCATACTTTTGTCAGTTGAATTCTGATAAATTGGGCCACTTTTTGACTCTGAGATGATGCTATACAGTAAGTGTGAAAGTGATGCATAGTTACCGTTTATCTTTGACGTTGATGTTCTCTGAGCCGTTAAAACTGATGTTGGCCTTTAACAGGAGTGAGAGATACGACACATACACTCTTTCAGACTCCAAAAGCTCCAGCGCTGCCGTCTGCCTCTGAGCTGAAAAAAGACATGATTTAAAAACTCTTTGTTCATTATTCAGTTCTTTTCACTTCTATTATTGTTATGACAAATGCAAAATAGAAGCATTTTCCCTTCCATTCTACTTCATATCACTCACTTATAGCAGAGTTGTTTTGTTCTTTCAGATCTCGGCTGTTTTTTTTCTCCCTCCAAATTGGAGACTTTTTTTGACCGTCATGCTCAGGATAAGAGTCTAAACAAACAAACACAACCTGTAGTCCTCTTATAGACTATCATGCAATCATTTCTGGCTATAACTCATGGTTGTTCGACACGTGTTTATAGTACAAAAAAAGAATTCATTAGACATCCGTCTCTAAATTGTTATACTCACTGGCTGACAGGCTACTGATGTAATGCTGAATAAGACTGAGTTCTGTTTGGCTGTTCGGAGACGCGTGGCCATCCAATGACCCCTCCCCCCTTGAGCCTTTCCTGTCAATGATCCAGCATGTTTATATATTTTGAAACTTGCTAGATTGCTTTTAATGTAATGTTTAATATACTGTAGCATAAATTGTAAAAGAACATTAAGCAATTTAACAGACACTGTGTAAGACCTGTGTTGTGTGCTCTGCATGAGGTCCAGGTCCCTCTGTTGGTCTTTTTGGTTGCTCCGGACCTCAGAGAGCTGTGTTTGAACTGTATTTATGTCTTCCTGCACACACACAAAATTAAATTTAAATTGAAAACACCAAAATATGAGCAATGTTTTTAAATGAAAGTAAAAAAAAAAAAAAAAAATGAAATAGAATTTAAAAATATATATATTCTAGAAAAGCACTGCAATATATTTTAATATCATTTAATTTATTTATAAAATATATAGTATTATAATTTGTACATAAAGTACACTACCATTCAAAAGTTGGTACATTTTTGGTACAAGGGTTTGGCAAAAAAATTTTTATGTTTAATGTTTTTTTAAAGAGTAAAAACAGTTATATTGTGAAATATTTTAACAATTTAAAATAACTGGTTTCTATTTAAATATATTTTGAATTGTAATTTATTACTGTGATGGCAAAATTGAGTTTTCAGCAGCCAATAGTGTCACATGATACTAGAAATCTAATATGCTGACTTGGCACTCAAAAACCATTTCTTATAATTATCAAAGGTAAAAAACAGTTGGGATGCTTAACACTTTTGTGAAAACAGTGAGACTTCTTTCAGCTTTGATGAATAGAAAGTTTGAAGTTTTTAACTTAATACATCCTTACTGAATAAAATTATTAATTTAATCTAATTCATTTAAATAATCTTACTGACCCAAATTTTGAACGGTAGTGTGCTTATCCACTTGTAATATGTGTGTTAGAACCTGTAATGTGTTAAGTGTGTTTCTGAGAGACAGGATCTTGTCATTAGTTTCTTGCTGATAGGTGGAGACCTTCTCCTCCAGTCGGCTGTATGTTTGCCGTAGGGTGGCAAAATCTTCCACCACGCTTCCAACTCCAGATTTTAGCTCCACCCACATTGCCTGCAACTGAAACAAGGAGTCAGAGGTCACCAGGACTGATAAGAGACAAACCCAGAGAAGACAGAAGGGAAAAAGAGAGATGAAGGTTAAACAGGATTAGCTTTAGGGAGAGTCAAACTAAATGTGGCCTGAGTTCGGTCACACTCTTCCTATTAGCGATTCATTGTCTCAATGACTTTTACTTTCTTAACAGCTGTATTCTGTGTGCGTGTGATTAGAATTAGCAAGTATTTAAACAATGTACTTAAAACAAGCGTGTGGTAAATTGAAAATGTATTAATCTATTTAGAGTAAGAGAGAGAGAGCAATTTAGATTACCTGAAGGTCTATAGCATCTATGTCATTATCTGTACCTGCAAGAACACACAAACATATACTTTCGTACAGAAACATAAACTGTATCATACTGAAGCTGACAGAAACATGCACCTATACAAGAGAAGCCATTATCTGAACTCTGTAGTGGACGTCATTGTTAACGATCAATTATTTATGTAAATAAAAAGCATGATGGAAGGTCTAAGCATTTCTTCCGATTTAAATGAAAATATTGCTTACCCTCTATTTTGCCATTCTCCATGATCTGATGGTCTTTCAGGTCCAAATCCAGGATTGTTGTTTTAGATCCTGTGGTTTGGATCCTTCCTAGTCGAGTTTCTTTCCTCAAACTAACAATTTTACAAGCTGATGAAATGTCACACTTCTATGTTTAGAAATGGTTAGAAATGACACGAGAGCTCTCTGACTCTGTGACTTTTGTCTTTCTATCACTTTTCTTTCTTTCTCACTCTCTCATCTGTCCCACCTATCTATTCCCCTCCTCTTTGAAACATGTGAGTCTGATGAAGTCGAAGACAAAAAGAGGCCTTGTTTTACAGTAAGTGGATGGATGAAGGGAGAGAGGGAGAACGGCTGTTAGTATTTTTATGGTTCAAAATCAGACGATTTAATTTCCTCTTCAACCTTTAAGACCAATTTTCCATTTTACAATGAACTCTGTATGAGCTCTGGAAAGGATCCGCTGGACACACGAGCAAAAACACCCTCAAAATGATTGTCATAAACTCAGAAGTGAACATTGAGTCATACCAAATTTAATTAAGGTATAGCAATGAAAAAAAAAAAAAGTCTAATCAAATGCACTGGAGCTTCAGGTTTATTTAAAGCAGGATTAGAAGTGGCCTGCAGGGCGGTAGATCTCTAGGAGCAGGATTGAGCTTTCCTGATTCACAGTAAACACGTTCTCACTCCAGAGGACAGGAAATTGAGCTTCACGCTCTTACACAACTCCTGACTTCTCACCGCAGTCATGAGCTCAGCTGCTTGTGCATGCTCGTGTGTTTTGGAGATGCACTCCACCAATGGCTGGACACAGAGAGTCACATTCCCCGCACAAAACAAAGTCATGATTCTTTCTGAAGAGCAGTGTGTAAGAACATGTGTTCTTGATCTTCAGTGGATGCTGCTGGAACTGAAGGCATTTCATATATAACAGATCACATCAATGCCTCAGGGCTGCTAGCTGTGGTAATGCATCACTGTGTATCTTAAATCTCTCTAAGTTTTTTCACAGGCGTTAATTCTTAGTGATTTGCCTCAAGTTGACTCACTTTATAGTCTTGAAAAGATGCTCATATTGTACTATCACTACTTGATAATTCAGTGCTTCAAAATATATTTTAAAGTTGAGGTTGATCCAGTGATTAAAAATAAAATAAAAATAAAGCACTTTTTAGTGAGTGCCATCTAATTCAGAAAAGGGACAGAAAATAAAGGGTTTCACTGTATTCATTTAAATGGTGTGTGTATCTGTGCATGTCACATGTTGACTTTGAGCTTCAGGCCCAGTGCTGCTTTGTTATGGAACATCCCAGTCCACACAAGTCCTTGAGAATCTGTGAACTCCCCGTCACCTTCTAATCTGCAAAAAAACACATTTGACTGACCGTAAATTTAAACTGAGGTTTTCTTGTGAAAATCATAAATATTTTTTTTTTTTTGCAAATGTTTGCATATAAAATCAGGTTGTCATTGAGACCAAGTACTGATTATATATTATTTCACCTGTTGTTGTGGAAGTTTCCAGTGTATTTTGTCCCATCAGGAAATCTGTAAGTTCCCTTGTCATGATACATGTTGTCTCTGAACAGGCCACTGTATATTGCCCCTGATGGGTGTGTAAGAGTTCCTCTGCCATTCATCTGCTGGCCACAACAACAGCAACCAAGACTTAATTACTAAAATCACATTTTATTTCACTTTTACATTTTAATTTACACTTAATGAACTTTGCTGCATAATCCACTCAAAATAGAGATAAAAGCATAGATAGTAGTAGGCTATGAAAGGAGACCATATGACTGAAGCTCCAGCATGTCACTGACTTTCAGTCCAGCACAGAGCTTTAGCGTGACTGTTTCACTTATTGAAATATTTTATTTCTTAAATCATATCACACAAACACACACACACACACACAGAGAGAGAGAGAGAGAGAGAGAGAGAGAGACCTTATCATTGTCCCATTCCCCAGTGTATGTAATTCCAGAGGCTGATGTCTGTGTGCCAGACCCTTTCCTTATAACCACACCATCTGAAGAACGAGAGCACTCGCCCTCTAATCACAAAACACAAACAGACATATTTTTAACGTGCTGAATTAAATAATAGTGAAAATAGACTAGTCAAAAATAGACTAGTCAAAAACTGACAGCTAACTCACCATATTTATCTCCATTTGGAAAAATGTAAGAGATTTTAAGTGTTGTAGTCTCTGCAATAAAAAGTAGCTAAGTTAAATCAATAAGACTTTTATATCTTGAAGTACAGTAACAGCAAAAACAAAACAAAACCATAGTTTAAGTTGTTCAGCAAGTAACGTTAACAAGCATTTATATTCAGAATATTTATTACGGTATTATATATTATTATTATATTTACCAGACATGATGCTGTATTTAATTGGTTTTAGTAAAAGCTTTACTAAAAACTCTTGACACCTCCATAGCAACGACGCAACAACTCTACTTCGTCTGATTGCTTTGAGTCGTTTGCTGTCTGTACTGCCCTCTAGAGGTGAACGCGCACATAACACGAGCGCGCCTGCCGACCCGGAAGTTATTCAATCGGGTGTCCAACGTGTGTACGGTGAAGCAGCTGCGTGTTAACCTGAGTAAAGTAATAATTATATATCTTCATCATTTCTGCTTTACAGATCCATAATTCATAATGACAACTTTATGAAAGTGCGCTTATTGCGAGATAGAAAGCATGTAAAGATGTTTTGAGTGGATGTTTTTGTTGAATGTATTTGATTGGCTGTTCTTTGCGAGTGATATACTTACTACTGTCATACGAACTGGTTTTCTCTTTCAATTTTGCTCATTTTCAGACTGGAGCTCAAATTGTAACTGTTCTTTTTATTTTTATGTGTTGCGCTGACATTTGATAGCTCAACTTTTCTGTTGACCGATTAAAGGGATAGTTCACCCAAAAAGGAAAATTCTGCCATCATTTACTCACCCACAAGTTGTTCCAAACCTGTATGAGTTTCTTTCTTCTGCTTAACACAAAAATATATTTTTTAGAATGTCGGTAACCAAGACTTCCATAGTATTTTTTCTATACCATAGAAGTCAATGGGGTTTGTGTTTGGTTACCCATATACTTCAAAATATCTTCTTTTGTGTTCAGCAGAAGAAAGAAACTCATACAAGTTTGGAACAACATGAGGTTCAAGCGGCAGCTTTTAGTTGTAATGACATCTTTTAGTTCAATGATACTGTATTTTGGAGAAGTTCAAAACTCCCTAAACTCACTTCAGAAATTTAAAAAACGTTTTCTCCTCTTGTTTTCAGATCATGGGTAAGTCCAAACAGGTAGGAAACCACAAAAGTGGCAAGAAGAAGCATATTGCCAAGACATGGAAGACCAAGCGCAGGACAAAGGACATTGACCAGATCCATGCAGACATGATCCCTGGAAATGCTGCTAAGTTATTAAAGCAAGATGTAGATTATGATGTTACAGGCAGTGCCCAGCATTACTGTCTGCACTGCGCGTAAGTCACACCTCACCACCACTAAAAACAAAGCAGGCACACACCATAAAATTCATTTTTTTTTTATCTTATAAGTTTTTTTTCCTTCTTCCTTCTTTGCAGGAGATATTTTGTTGATTTGAAAACCATGAAGGAGCATTTCAAGACCAAAATTCATAAAAAACGGTGAGCAGAGCCTTGATAACATCTTCCTCTTCTCATCTTTAATGATGAATTTTTGGATCATATATAAAATACATTTAACCACAGACGTCAAATAAAATTATGCTTGAGTTTCCCTGTTTAGAATTAGAATGATGCTCATTTGAAAGCTTACATTCAAAGAGAACATTCCTTCCTAATATATACTTCTTTTTTTTAAGATTGAAAAAGCTGAGGGAAGAGCCGTATACACAAGCTGAGGCAGAGCGGGCAGCAGGAATGGGCTCTTACATCCCAGCCAAAACCATAGAGGTTCACACACAGCAAGTCGAGGAGAATATGGACTGAAAAACGACTTCTACCTATCTATGGACTCTTCTGAGTAATTGAGGTTTTAAATCCATTAGGTTTTACCAACAATTTAACCTCTTTCAGAGCTGATTGATGATGATTGAAAAACTCCTACATTTATCTCTCTCTCTCCTCTCTCTCTCTCTCTGCTTACAACAAGCAACTTTCTGGAACTGTAAGCCTCACAGTGTTTACTCTGTGTGAGTGTGTGTATATATACTAAATAAATGTGCTTTAAGAGAGCTTAAATAAAATTATAAATCCATTGATGTCTTCTCTCAAATGTAGTTCAGAACCCTCTACGTTCTTACACTGTGCCAATGTAATTTTTCACCTATATTATAGTTTATATTTGTCATGTGCCCTTCTTGAACAATGATATTTTAATGTATAATCCATGCCAGCAAACTACAGGTGAAACTCAAAAAATTAGAATATCGTGCAACAGTTAATTTCATTAATTCTTAAAAGGTGAAACTAATATATTATATAATTCATTACATGCTACGTGAGATATTTCAAGCCTTTATTTAACATTTTGATGATTATGGCTGACAGCTTATGAAAACCCCAAATCCAAAATTAGAATTTTGTGGAAAGGTTTTCATAGCTGTAAGCCATAATCATAAAAATTATAACAGTTAAAGGTTTGAAATATATAACTTTGCATGAGTCTATAAGTTTCACCTTCTAAGTTGAATTACTGAAATAGTTTTACCTGTATAAATTATTTGTTAAAAACCTAATCTGTCATGGAAGAAACATGGAAATGTATTTATTAAAGAGTGGGACTCTGCATCCCACTGTTGTAAATGTACAGATCCTTCTTTAGAAGTCATTTATTCATTTTTTCTTAATAATATTATTGACCCAATTCCCCTGTTTTCACTTAATATTAACTGTGTTCACGTCTAGTCTCCCTGTGGTTGAAATGTTCTAATCATTCATGGACATTACGCGAATATTAAACATATTAGCAACATGAAGGACAAAAAGACAGAGACTGTACATCCTCTGGTCCCGAACCGTATAATTAAATGGTCACACATTATACTGTGTTTTCAAACCTACTCTGCTGCCTATCTAGACTGCATTTTGCCATCATAGCCACGTTCCAAATGTTGTCTAAATAGGCAGATCACATTATCAACACACCCAAAGTGTTATGCATAAATGTTCGCACTGGCCCTTTAAGAGCGTCAGACATGATCCACTACACTAGCAGGATAAATCTCGGAGAAGTAGGAGTGATTTCCTCCTGCTCCGTTACAGTGTGATTTCACTTAAGAGTCTTGTTTTCACCCTGGGCTGTTTTTATGCCGCTGTAGTGATTTACAGAGCAGACAGAGACATTTATTAGAGAATGGCCGCAGACGTGGATAAAACTACTGCTGGAGACCCAACGGCTGATCATGATGAAGATCGCGCGACTCCATCCAGCAGACGCGCCCGCTCACGTTTCAAGCAGCTCTTCAGCTTATTCATAATCGCTGCTGTTCCTTTCATCGGCTTTTGCATCAAATATTATCAGGATATCCAGCTTGTGAAACGACATGTAAGTTAATACCAGTTTGTTCAGGATTTCAATTTGTAGTTTGACCCCTGAAGGAGGGATGCTTCCCAGAGCCATTCGAGAGATATTGCGTGTCTTATTGTCGCTGTTCAAGCCACATGTTGTCTTTGCAGTTGGCTAAAATGCAGTAAGTTTATTTATCTTTAAACACTCCTCTTTTAATATTCGTCTAAAGTGTAAATAATTTGACAGTAAGGTAACGTTACAGACTTGCGCTCTCTTTGCCACGTCCTCTTTTGTTATTTGCGAACAGTAAACTTACGTCTGGTGCTCCAGCTGTCCGCTGTTTTACAAGGGTTGGGTAATTGCCACAGCTGGGAAAGATTGTTAGAACACCAACCAACCCCCCTCTTTTTCATACATCAATTCTGTGTCACTTCCTACATTAGACATTCTCCTGGTTGCCCTCCTTCTGAGACTTACAATAAACCCAGACACAACATAAAAAGTATGTCAGTAATTCCGTTCAAAATAAATGGACGCAGCCATTATTGTTTTGTTGCCCTCGGGGCAAGTATTCAGCTGTGCTTTCCAAACGAATGGTTCGTTCTTTTGAGTCGAATCTTTTTAATGAATTAACTTACTTGAACCGGTTCACAGAACCTGTTCAAATGGTCTACTCTAAATCAATAACCCACCACGAATCTCTCTGGATCGGTCCGAGTAACTTTAGTTCTGTCAAGTCGTCTATGCATGAAAGTTAATTAATAACATTTTATTAAAACTTGCTAAAAAAAAAAAAAGAGCCGCGAACTAGGACGAAATAACAATAAGCGGGAAGACATTACAACATGTGGTAAAATAATTTCTGATTGTTTTTCCAGTTCTTTGAAACAAATTTAGCCTGTCGTACAATTACTAGTTATTTCATTAGTGGGAGCAGCCTGTAAAATTGCTGAGGTTTATTCTCTGTTTGGATTGCATCTATTGTAGGAAGCAGGATTGAAGGCGTTGGGAGCAGATGGACTCTTTTTCTTCTCATCCCTGGATACTGATCATGACCTTTATCTCAGTCCAGAGGAATTCAAACCTATTGCAGAAAAACTCACAGGTATTTACCCTGTCTGTACTCTTGCAGAGCATTAACATCCTTTCACGGGCAGATATAGTTTATTAAAGCAGAATTAATGTGCTTCAAGGCTAGTATCCATCACTGTAGAAAACTGAATGCCAACTGTTTTTTAAAGCAATGCATTTTTTAATTGTTGTAATGCCTGATGTCCATCTCTGTTGCCTTAAGGTGTGGAACCTCCTCCAGAGTTTGAAGAAGAGATACCACATGACCCAAATGGAGAGACGCTGACCATGCATGCTAAAATGCAGCCATTACTACTGGAAAGCATGACTAAGAGCAAAGATGGCTTTCTAGGGGTAAATTAAACATTAGACTTCATTATTTATACATTTCATTTGTCACTAAACAATGATATAAACAGACAGGGTGATGATTTCAAAATATATATATATATAAAAAAGAAATTAAGAATAATTCAAAGTAATAATGAATGATTAAAATGTATTTATTAATTTTATTATTACTAAAATTAAATTTAATAAATTATATAACTTGGACCCATTACAAGGTACATACTAAAAATGGGTGTATAAGGTAAATTGAGTGCAGTGTCCTTCTCAACAGGTTTCACACAGCTCTCTTAGTGGTCTGCGGTCTTGGAAACGTCCAGCTGTTCCTTCATCCACGTTTTATGCCAGTCGGTTCAAGGTTTTCTTGCCACCCAGTGGTAAATCTGCCCTGGGTGACACTTGGTGGATTGTTCCCAGCGAATTAAACATTTTCACTGGCTACCTTCCCAATAACCGTTATCATCCTCCCACTCCGCGAGGCAAAGAGGTACAAATATACCTTTAAAAGTTTGAAGTGAGTTTAGATGCTCATTGTTCACACCCATTATTTATTAATAATGTTCACACCCACTTGTATTTATTCAAAGCAAACTGTTGAATAATAGTTTATCTGAGATTGTGAAGAGTATTTTGATCAAGAAGGAAATTGATTTGGTCTCTTTAGTTGTGGATGTGTGATTGTCATTTTTTTTTTGCAGGTGCTGATCCACTCTCTGCTGAGCATGTTCCACCCGCGGCCCTTTGTGAAATCCCGCTTTGCTCCACAGGGAGCTGTGGCCTGTATACGGGCTGCTAGTGACTTTTATTATGACATTGTTTTCAGGTGAGTTAAAAAAAACTGTCATGCTAGAAATCTAAAATAAATGGGATATTCTTAAAATCCAGTAGTAATCTACTATGCATGTAACTGTTTGAAATCTTCTGTTTTAACTTTATTTTAACTGTGAGCCTCCAATGATTATGATGGTATTGTGTTAATAATTACAGAATCCATGCAGAGTTCCAGCTAAATGATGTTCCCAACTTTCCATTCTGGTTCACTCCTGGGCAGTTTGCTGGTAACATCATCCTCTCCAAAGATGCTTCTCACATCCGAGAGTTTCATCTTTACGTCCCAAATGACAAGTCAGTCTTCCCTCCACTATTCCTAACTGCAAGAATAAGCACTTTTCAGGTGTTGAGTGTAGGGCTGCATAATTAATCTTGTTTTAATCATGATCACAACTCAGCATAATCGCCTGTGCATTTTGCCTGCTGGATTTTTTTTCCTGACAAAGTTGCTTTCATTTGACTTTTCCATTATTTTGCATTGGTAACAAGCCTCCACAAGCTTTCATGTTAATAGAAAAACATGAACATAATTTTGAATTAAATGATTGATTTCTCATTTCTCAGTTTTAGTTTTTAATAGTGTAGAGTGTGTGTTAATTCATATAATAAACATAATGTAGCAGAAAACTAGATGAGGTCAAATAAAACTATGTTCTCTTGATTTGTGCTCACATGTAAGTGCAATTATTCTAATGAAATCTATATAAAAAAAAAAGCTTAAATCATGATTTTGTTATTGTGATCAAATATTTGTGATTATCTGCTTAACCGTTATTGTGCAGCCCCAGTTGAGTGTGTGTTTTATATGGCAGAACTCTGAATGTGGACATGGAGTGGTTGTATGGCGCCAGCGAGAGCAGTAACATGGAAGTGGATATTGGATACCTGCCTCAGGTTAGAGCTGATAATTATGTACAACACGTTCAGAGGGTTTTGATTTATGGTTATACATGATACTGAAACTGCTTCCATTGACATTTTACTGCATGCTCTTTAATCAGTTTTTCTTGTTGCTGATGAATCAAAGCTTAAATTATTATTTTACTTTCATCTTGGCATGTTTAGCTAAAACATGATACATAAAGTAAACGGGCTGTATATGTTTACAGATGGAGCTCAAGGCAGCAGGACCCTCCACTCCCTCAGTGATCTATGACGAGCAAGGGAACATGATTGACAGCCGAGGGGAGGGAGGTGAGCCCATTCAGTTTGTGTTCGAGGAGATTGTCTGGAGTGCAGAGCTGAGCAGAGAAGAAGCATCAAGATGCTTGGAGGTCACAATGTACCCATTTAAAAAGGTGAGTCCCTTGCTACAATTCCTACAAATTCATACTTGAGCACCTGAAATCAGTTCTTAAGAGTCTGCAGCAATGCATGTTCTTTGAAATCAGCATGAAATTAATTCACACTACCAATAAAGGTTTCAAAGGTTTTTTTTCACACCAATGCCATAGAAAAAGGGTTCCCCAAAGAACCATTTAGTGAACAGATTGTAATAAATAACCATTTTTGTTTCTAAAAGTGAAATTGTAATCATCTAAAGAACCTTTAGTGCAATGGAAAGGTTCCATGGATGCCAATTAAGAACCTTTATTTTTAAGAGTGCGTCTATTTTCTAAATGTTTCTAATTGTGAACGTTTGATGCATGCATGTTTTTTTGGAGCTCATAATTTTCACTCAATGTCAAACGCATCAATGGGTCTTCTCTTTGGAAGGTGCCATATTTACCATTCAGTGAGGCCTTTAGCAGAGCTGATGCTGAGAAAAAGCTGATTCACTCCATTCTGCTCTGGGGATCCCTGGATGACCAGTCATGCTGAGGTAAGACACCCATGGCCGACTATAACAAAGCATACATGCTGCTGGAAGAGCTAAATTCGGCCATAAGGGTCAGCATTAGGGATGCACCGAAATTTCGGCAGCCGCAGATTATCAGCTGAAAAGGTGTTTTTGGCTGAAAAATAAAAACGTCCCCTCAGTGTTTAGCGCTCTATTTTCCTCTCGCTCTAGCTGTTATCACTGTGTGATTTGATGCTTCGCTCAATTTTCCGATCTATGCATGTGTGCTCTGCTTATGCTCATTGGAAAAGTCCTCAAATAATGCGTCGACATAAAAGTTCTATGTAGTAGTAGATTTGTTTCTGTTTGGAATAGCCCTACTGTGCCGTAACATGGTGTGGTATAGCCGTGCTAGGCAACGCTGGTGAAATATATTAATATATATATCTTTTAACGCTGGTAAAATGACGCTACTCTCTCGTTCACTGTTCTGCTATGCTTTGCTTGTATACTCTGATAATAATAGCTTTGTAGGACTACATCTGGATAATTGTTAAAAAAATAAATCTGTTAAATCTGATTCGGTTGCATAGAACTGAATAAAGAATAATATATTGATATTTAATATTAATATATTTTCTGTCCAGTTACTTGCAATAAAAGTGTGTTTATTTTATTGGCTTAAATTTTTTTTAAATTTGGTATCATTAAAATGATTGAATTTCATTAAAGTCTAATATTAATACAATCATACAAAAAAAGATAATTTATAAAAAATAAATCATTTTCGGTTTTCAGAATTTCTGCCCAGAATTTTCATTTCCGTTTATCTATAGTCAGCATGACGGTGTTAATCATTGGTCAGAGTGTGTTTTAAATGAATGTTCCTCTGATTTCCGTTCTGTACAATTCTGTTTCTCCTTATCTCTGGTAGGTTCAGGGCGGACTCTTCGGGAGACAGTCCTCGAGAGTTCGCCCGTTCTGGCCTTGCTCAACCAGAGCTTCATCAGCAGCTGGTCTCTAGTCAAAGAGCTGGAGGATCTGCAGGTGAAGAGTTTGGGTTTTTTAGCTGATGTAATGTATGTAAAATTTCCCAAAATTAAAACTTACAATTTGACACATTTCAGTGCTAATTAAGTGCTTTTCCTTCCATTTAGGGTGATAAAAATAATCTGGATTTGAGTGAAAAGGCTCGTTTGCATTTGGAAATGTATACTTTTCCAGTGGAGATGATGGTGGCGCTGGCCAACGGCACTGTGGTAAGTCTGCTTTAGATTTCTTAATCTGTGCCAACCTTATTCAAGTTGCTTTGATGAATATCACTTAACTTCTCCAGGTCCATCACATCAATGCTAATACTTTCCTGGACCAGACATCCATGAAACCTGAGGAAGAGGGGCCATCTCTCAGTTTCTCAGCAGGTTTTGAAGATCCCTCAACCTCCACATACATCCGCTTCCTGCAGGAAGGACTTGAAAAGGCCAGACCTTACCTGGAATCATAAAACTAATTTAAAATCAGATTTTTCTCCAGAAAAATCAGTGCACCTCAAAGAATTGAAGGGAGTATAGGAGGGAAAAGAAAGGAAGTGCTGATATCAGCTCTACTCCCCCATGTCTGCTTTGAGGAAAGGGATGCAGAGGAGCTGACGCAATTTCTTCATTCAGAAGGCAGCTGTTGACCACATCTTCTTGTACATGGTCCTTAGTGTGACACGTAAAACTGCACAATATAACATCATTTTGTCACTACGGTCACAAGAGTGTGGTTTGTCACCCCAATGAAACAGAGGTGTTAGCTATACACAATCTCAATTAAGTCATATATATTTTTATATAGAAATTTGCTGTTTTATGTGCAAATTTAACACTTCTTGAGTGACGAATGTCATTAGTCTGATCTATTGCTCAGATTTATGAACTAAAACAGCATTATGTAGTATTATTGATCTGATAAAACCACTTTTATACTTTTGTTTCATTACATATAAAGCCACTTATGTTTTGCTGCATCATTTTTTTTGTTTTGTTATTCCAGATGGTTCTGTAGGAGACAGAATTATCCTGGCTGTGGCTTCCACGATTAGGCAGTTTGTGATGGTCTTGTCTGAAAGCCCGATCAGGGTGAGGCCAGGCCTGATGTTGTTGTTTAAGTCTGGAAGCGACGCCTGCTTTTCTGTCTCAACAGAATACTGGCACTGTGCTAAAATACACGCAAAGCAAAGCTTTGAATTTCAGCTCAACCACACAGCTGCAGGAAAGCTGCCATGGGCTCTAATATATCTGCAGAAATCCACTTTTGTCTAAAGGTGGAGATACGTAATGGCTAGTTAGGAATATCACAATTTTGTTCTTCTTTTAAAAATTAAATATAATGCAAATAGCTCACGTCTGATTCTTTCTACCACATTTAAAGGGATACTTCTCCTCGGGAAAGATGAATTTTCTGTGTATATGGGTCATTTATGTGGTAGAAATGTGAAATTATTTTTGAATTTGGAGCCTTCTAGACTGAGAACAGCCAGAAAATGTATTTGTGGCTCATGTGGATGAAAGACAACATCTCCCAGAATCCACTTGCTTCGCTGCCCTACGAGGCCATTCCCAAGCCATGCCTACCGGTAAGAGCACAGTTAAACAACAAGACTAGGCTACTAGTGAGTCTCCATGACAAGTCTGCCTGGGATTTCGAGATCGCCAAAAATGTCTGGGATTTGGCTTTTGTGTTCTACAGTCGCCATTCATTGTTTACTGTGGCGAGCAGGACGAGACTGCGCCGCGGGAGAACGACGTGATTACTGATGAGCGGCACCTGTGAGACGCACCGGTCTCGTATCTCTCACGGAGGAGTGGGAATTTTCTTAGCAATGTTAAAACGCACATTAACCCATCACTTGTTTAGTGTTCATGTAAACACTACATTCAGATTCACCAATCGGAATGAATTCAGTTAGATTGAAACAAAAGGTGTGCATGTAAACAATGAATGGCGACTGCAGAAAGCAAAAGCCGAATCCCGTCCATTTTGGACGATCTCGACGGCTGGACATGTCTTGGGAAAAAGAGGATGTTAACCCCTACCACTCAGCTTTCTCCACAGAATAAGAACCTGTTAGCTTAGCTTCCAAATAAAAGATGGCTGACACTATTATGTGAGAGATCCCACCCACTATGGGCAGGTTGAAAACATGTGGATCTAGTGCCTTCTACTGGCTGTAGTTTTTAGCCTCTGGCCAAAAAAGCCAATATTATGAAGCTGCAGACTCGGAGCCTGCAGCTACAGTCCCGCATCCAGAGTCCCGCATTCTCGGACCCCTTTTTTCTTCTACTCAAAAAAGCCTCTGATTTCGGTAATTTGCTAAATCCTGAAGTATCCCTTTAAGCTGAAGAGCAGAAGCAGGAAGGAAGACTAGAATAGATTTATGTCATTTGGCATAGTATTCACTGTCTTGTCTAAATGGTGCAACTGAAGCTGAATTGACTTTTGCACTACTAATTATCTACCATTGTCAAATAGATACAATGTGCTTTTTTTTTTTTATAAATAAAACTGTTATTGTTAATTTGATGTTTATTAGGGAAGTTAATGAACACTTTCAGTATTGAGTGACTGCATTTTCACATGTATAAATATTGCATTGGTCTTGTATAACTTTAATTTGTTGTAACTTTTTTTTTTTTTACCATTCTTTGTACAGATATCTTTATGAACTGATGTCATTACCATTATAAGAGTTATTTACAGAAATAAAGTTTTCCTACAGGTTAGGAATCCATCCACTGGAGTGTTTCGACTTTATGTGAATGTCTAAGAAAGTATTGTGACACCAAAAGTCTCAAGACATGAAACATGCAGCTCTGTTTATGTGTGTGGTTTTTAACCCCAAATCATTTCAGTTTTGTTTTGGCTTGAGTGATGAGGAACCTTTTCTATGTGTAAAGTGTAGCTGTGGACATTTAAACTAATGCTAAAGCTACTGTGTATAGCAGATGCTTTGCTTACTAACATTAGCAAGCAAAGGTACTTGCTAATGCACCTTTGCATTAGCAAATGTGCATTTAATCCGTGCCATTTAGTTAGGGTGTAGCTTATTCAATTTGTTAAAATTAATGCCGATAAAAAAGGTTTCCTCATCAAAGTAACATGTGCGCTGTAACCAGCATTGCAGTAATAATGTGAGATCCATGACTGACCTCACTAGTATAAACATGTACCATTTAGATGTTATTTGGGCAGATAGTATTCCATTCTGTCCCACAATTCAACTTAAGACAACATCATTTCTTGTACGATGAAGTGCACTCATTTAAATTATGAAATTAACCCAAATGCATCTTAATCACAAGACGAAACAGGCTTTTTTTTTTTTTCATCATGGTAGAAAAGATGATAGGTGACCTTTCATCCATTGGTGCAAAACTCTTCACTTTGACTTCAGGAATAATATTCACAGTTTGTAGGGTCTCTTTCCCTTCATTTGCAGGTGTCAGTAAACTGTGATCGAATAGTTAATTTTTGAATGGCCATATTTCCCATTAAATCATGATTATTTGGAGCATGTGTCAGCCAAATGTCCAGGCTTCCAAATCCAAAATTGTGAAGTCGTTTGTCTCAGACAGGCTGCAGTTATTAAAGGTGAAACAGGGGCTGCTTCTGCCCAATAACAGCCTCTCATCCACCCACAGACCAAAGTGACCACTGAAATGAAAAGAGATGAAAAAAGTTTACTTATACAAATCACATTTGCAAGTCTAAAATAAAAGGCACGAAATATGCAGCTCTGCATTATAAAGGCATCTTGCATAATATGAATATGTACCTTCCTCCTCCAATGGCAAAAGAGTCCAAATCCCCTTTGATGAAAAAAGAGTTTTCTCCAGTCCATCGGAAACACTTAAATGTAATAAATATAATCTCAGAGGTGTTTAAAAGGAATTCCCATTAAGAATTTCATTTGATCTCACAAACCTTTATATTACAGTTGTTTCTCTCAGTGATAATAAATTTGCTCAAATGTGTCTTTATGTGTACCTTAAAGCGTGGGTGAGACAGGAACAGGAAGGTCTCTCCAGTGCCATAAAATGCATCACTAGGATGCAGAGGATGTGAGAGGAAGCTCCCAAAAATCTGAGGGGGAAATTAAAACCACTCAAATAACAATACACATTTACGAAACCAAAACGTCCAACTTAGGTCAAAATTACACATGGAATGAATATTGCAATTGAACAGTGACCCTCAGCTGTCCACTTCACCAGCTGTAAAATAATGACCTGTTGGTTGTGGTCCTTGATGATTATCAGCACAGGTGAGTCGGTAGTGCTGAGTTTTCTGTACAGCGTCTTGAGACTTGCCCCGTGTTTGTCCGTGCTGTAGGACAGCTGCCACGTGCGTCCGATGGTACGTGGAGGCAGCTCTCTCGAGATCTGAGAGAAGACGCATGCTACATATTTTACTACACATTACACACACTGGGCCACCAAAATGAGATCAGGTCTTCATTTTCCAAAACTGCATGTCTATGCATAAGTATTCATGTAAACTGAATCTGAAGTGTGTGAGTACTGACCTCTCTAACTTGTTGGGCATCCAGTATGACAGTCTGCTTCAGTATGTTACTCAAACCTTCTGGTTCATTAGAGACAGAAGCTTTCAGCTCACTCTCCTCCACTGTCACCATCTGTACAGGAACAATATGTGACCCTGATCACAAAACCAGTCACAAGTAGCACACAGCTATATTTGTGGATCATGTAAAGATCATGTTACATGAAGACATTTAGTACATTTCCTACTGTAAATATATAAAACATTTATTTTTTGAGTCAATTGCAAACATAAATGGACAACTTTAAAGGCGTTTTTCCTCAATGTTTTGATGTGTTTGCACTTTCAGATTTTCAAATAGTTTCAAATATGTATGTATGTGTACGTGTATGTGTACCAAAAAAAAAAAAAAAACGTGTGTAAAAAAAAAGTTGTTTTTTTACACATACATACATACATATTTCACAACAGGTAAGTTGCGAATGCCAACTTGCTCATAACTTTAACCAGTCCTATCCCACAAAATAATCCAACTAAAACCAATTTTATTTGACAAAAAAAAAAAATAGAGCACCACCAAAATAACACTACTGCCAATAACTGAGCTGAAGATAACACTTCGAAACTAGTTTTACAGATGTAGATGTTTGAAAACCTTGAATGAACGTTCAACATCTTTATTCATATGAATTCCCTAACTAACATTATGTGAAAATATGATTTAAGACTCAAGGTTAATGCAGTAAACCACAAGATCTAAAACATAACTGATAAAGCTAAAAAATATTTACATTATAGTTAACACAAAGACCTAAACTACTGTTCAAAAGTTTGGGGTTGTTAAGATTTTTTTTATTTTAAATACTGTGTTGTATTTTAATCTATTTTAAAATGTAATTTATTGCTGTGATGGCAAAGCTGGATTTACTTCAGTCTTCAGAGTCACATGATCCTTCATTAATCATTAGGTGTGTTTGAGTTAAAAACGGAGACCCGAAGTTGGACACTTTCTGCTTCTCGTTGTGATGCTCGCGAGGTGTTTGTGTACTTTATCACATATGAAGTGCATTAGATGCAATATTTGTCAAATACATAGACGTTTAGATGTTTTAATGAAGCAACAAAAACACTTTTCATTCAAGTCTTTATGTAAGCATAAATGTTAAACATAAGCCTATACTATTTAAATACCAATAAAGTGGATCTATATTTTTTTATCAGTTTTATTTTGATAAACATGACTTTAACATTAAGGTTAAATGAAAAGAGTTTTTACTTTTATCAAAGCACGAATTTTTGAACATCACATGAGTTGAATGTGTCAGAATAAACACGAAACTGCTGTGTCGTCGTCATCAGAGCTCGTGAAGCCGATTTGGGCCAGCTGTAGCACCTGACCGAGGCGTGCTATAGCGGTACTCGTCTCGTCTTGCTCTCGCGGTACTTTGATGGCACAAGTGATTGTGACACGGAAGCAGACAAACTTTCTAACCAAAATGCATTGCGTTTGTCAAGCACCGATTGGTCTAATATGCTGATTTGCTGCTCAAGAAACACTTCTTATTATGATCTTATTATCATGATATATTTTTTCAGGATCCTTTAATGAATAGAAAAGTACAAAAGAACAGCATTTATTTGAAATACAAATCTTTTGTAACATTATTAATGCCCTTTACCTTTCAAAAGCTTGGGGTCCTTAAATTGATCAAAAGTGACAGTTTTTTTGTTTTTTTTGGCTTCAAGTTCTTGACCCTTGACCAGTGATTGAGATACTGAGGGTGTGAGTAATCTGGTTGTCATAGAAGCAACACTACAAGTCCATGATTATTGTTAAGCATATTCGACCAGTGAATTACCATGTCTATATTTACAAATGCAAAGTGTTTTAGTTTTAGTATCATTAAAGTGAGCGAGATACATTCCCTCCATATTCCAAGCAAAACAGGCATTTTTCACTTGTTTCACTTCAGTTATCTTGGCGTGTATTATCTCAATTTATTTGTTTAATCCATACATTTAGAAAATAACTGACCTCCCAGTCCTCTCCGGCCTGGCCTTCTCGTGGAGACCCCTCTTCTTCCTCATCATCGAGAAGCACAAAATCCTCTACATCATGCTCTGCCTCGTCCTCCTCACCTCCCTCCAGGATGCACAGGTCCGGTCGATGCTGGCTCATGTAAGCGTACAGCTCGTCTGAACTACAGCACAAAATCAAAGGCAGAAAGGGAAAAAGAACAAGAAGGTGAGATGAAGTAACTATAACATTATCAGCACATTAATTAAAACATTCTGCCATGTTTTTCTGTTTATTTCAAGCAGGCTGTGTAGTCTAGGTAAGGCTTAAGTACCTTCCCTGCTGCATGGTGAACCAGGCGTCTCTGGAAGGAATTTTAGGTTTAGAGAAAGCCCTTTTCTTCCCATGCAGCAGCTTCTGTCGAATTCTCACAAACATCAGAGATCCGTTTATACCACTACTAGATGTAGAAGTGCAAGGACCTAATGAGTGAAGAGAGATAACTAAGTGGATTAGCTGATGAAAAAAAGAGTTGTCAGTACAAGTTAAATGTCAAAGTTCTTGAGTAAAAATCTTGATTACCTAACAGCTGTCTTTCCAAATATGACCGCTGTTCGGATTTGTTTCGGAATTCATATTCTTTGTTTGCTCTCTGAACACTGTCTGGTCCTCCACAACAGAAAGTAGCAGCAGCAGATGTTAGCATTCCCCCAGACTGCCTCTCAGCTTCAGACATGTCACTAGTCTCTCCAACTACCTCATCCTCTTCTTTAGCATCCAGAGTCGCTGTCAGATCATGTGAAACGGAGGACACAGGAATGGCCTCTAGTGCTGACTGACGGGTTTTCTTGTGGCTGTTTGATTTGCTCTTTGATGACTTACAACTGTTACATCTGGAAGAAAAATTAGATCAATGTGTCTGTGCTGTATGTGCAATGAATGATGGGAAAGTTAGTTTTTTTTCACTGTTTAATTAACCAAAATTCAGTTGTTTTGGGGGTGCGCGTGTGTGTATATACAGTATGTATGTATATATATATATATATACACACATATATACACATACACATACATACACACATTATGTATTACACATTACATTATATAATTACATTGTATATTACAAAATGTATTTTCAGGGCTGTCAAAGTTAAAATTCTGGTAAATTAAAATTATGTTAAATGTAATGAATTTTTGTACATTCACCAAATTTGATAATATTACAATTTTATTCTGTTAAGGTCTGTTAATCTCAACTATTTGCTTTGCATTAATTAATACTTTTTATTATATATAAATGTAAAAAAAGTATATAATAAAAAAAATAATCACGTGTCACCTGCTGTCGGAGAGAATAGAGAGCAAGAAAGCGCAGATTGCATTGTGTATCTATTCTGCGGAAGAGTTTCAGATATTTCAGTATCGATAAATCAATATTTTTGACAACACTAGATTGCACTTAGTTTATTACAGATGCCTTTTAAAAGACTTGATAAATGTATATTATATCAAATTCAACCCGCCAAAGTAGGAAAATCCACCTGCATTTGGAGGCTTAGCGGGTGTTAATGTTAAACCCTGTAAATAATATATATATACACACAAACTATATAAATATATACAGGATTTAACATTAACACCCACTAAGCCTCCAAATGCAGGTGGATTTTACTAGCCACTTTGGCGGGTTGAATTTGATATAATATACATTTATATACATACATATAAATACATTTACAAGTCTTTTAAAAGGCATATATATAAACACACACAAACTATATATACACACACACACATCGGTATATATATATATATAAGCAGAAAGTACCTGTTTGTGGTCTTGTTGAAGTGAATGTGAGAGATATCTGTGTAAAAGGACACTGAGGCAAGATCATCCACAGAGCAGGAGAATACATATTCTTCACAGCCATTCTCCCGAACAAGTGGGTGAGACTTCTGAGGGTCAAAGAAGATCTTACTGGACGTCACCAGCAATATTCCAGAGACCACACCCTAGTGAGACAAGCAAAATGTTGAGTCAGAACTGAAGTTGAATATGCTGCAATTTATGAAATGTAATGGGAATATAAAACAGTGTAACATAAACCTAACATTGTCACCTTTCTGTCTGTGATGTAACGGGAGAACAGTTTGAGGCAAGACATTGCGGCTGGCCCTTCCCCCTGAGAGCATTCAGATGGAAGAGCCAATAGACACACATTTCCATCAGGTAAAGGAACTGCCTCCACATCCTACGAGAGATGAATAAACATCACACAAAACAGTAGAAGAAAAGCCATTGTGAGTCACTAGCTTAGTTTGACTGGCATCACAAAGAGCTTAAACTCTGAATTAATGCTACACACAAGCTGCACTGAGATTTGTCAGGCTGTTCACTATTTAAACCCTAATGCATTAAGCAAGGTTTGTAAACGCACTATTTTTTACTCTCTTACCGTCAGTTTGTCATATTCCGCATCCGTGGAAGGAGACACAAGAGTTGCAGTTCCCACAACACCACCAATGTCGAGAGCAGGATCAAGGCTGTGCTCTTGTCTTGGATGTGGGTCAGAAGCTGTCGCCGTAGAAGTTGAGACCTTGTTCTTGGGTAACTGTTTGAGGTGATGCATAAGGAAAGACATTGTTACACGGAGAGCAGTTTCACTTCCCTTCCTTCTTTCCACACTGCTGTACACCCCCTCACTTCCTTATTCATAGCCCTGTGACATCAGATGTCTGGACCTAGTCACTCACAGCACCCAGAAACTATTAGCTAATCACAAAGATGCATAATTCATGCAAATGGGATCACATGACATTGTCACTTCCTGACATAGATTATTTTCCTTGGTCGTGTTTGTCTCCCAGTTGTCCCGAGAGATCTTAATTAAAAATTAAAAGGCGATTAACTATTACTTTCTTTCAAACAACATGATTAAAACCGTAAAGACTAGTGTTTGTAGTGTTTACCTGTGGGCCACTAAACTGAAAGCACATTAGAATTATTTCTGAAAACTGACATTACAGAAATAAATTACATTTTAAAATATATGAAAATATAAAACAGTGTTTTTAAACTGCAATAATATTTCACAATATTACTGTTTTCATTGCATTTTTGATCAGATAAATTAAGTCTTAGTAAGCATAAGAGACTTCTTTCAAAAACATAAAAAAATTAACTTTTGAACGGTATTGTAGTATAATAAAATTAAGCATAATACATATGATTTAATATGCACAATTAAAAGTACACAGGGACACCATAAAAATAAAAACTCTGCAAAAACAATTCTGACCTCTATTTCTGGTTTTATTCATGCCATTAACTGAAAGGTGGACTTCTTTTTGTTCCACAAATCAATGAACTCTGCGCACAGTGTAATATCTGATCGTCCGAACTCAAATTCTTCATTCCCTTTGCTACAGACAACTGTATCCAGACATGCAAATAATGGTGGATAACATGTATTACTTATACTGGTTGTGGTATCTAATGATTTGCATAGTTTTATCTTTAAACAAACAGCCCAGTCTTTTATTCCGAAACTGTTTAAACCCAGCACACTTAATAGCAAACTAATGTCAGTTTGTTTCCAAATGGCAGAAAGGTCAAACTGAGAATCTGAGGATTGTTTATGGTCTTGTAACACATTTCATCTGGTGAAGCTTGAATAACGACGGACGTTGTGTATTTTCAAGGGCGTCTCTGTGTACGGTAATATACAAGGCAAGGCAAGTTTATTTATATAGCACATTTCATACCCAATGGTAATTCAAAATGCTTTACATAGAAGAAATTAAAATAATCAAAAGAAATAAGAATAATTAAAACAGTTTAGAATAAAAAACAAAAGAAAATACAGTACAAACAGTCGGACGAACAGTGGCACAGCGCTCATTCATTAAATGCACAGCTAAACAGATGTGTTTTGAATTCAAACAATATTACCTACTGTACACAAGAAACTAAATGGACATCAACTTTAAAAAAATTAGAAGAAAAGAGAGAAAAGACAGTTTGATATTGAACAGAAACATTTGGCTGGGTCATCAAATTAGCCTAGTTTATTATTTCTAGTTTATTAATTCATTTAAAATAATAAAATATCAGTTACCAAAGCCTTTGCAGTCGACATTCTCCCATTATATTTGCTGTAAAGTTTCCATGTTCTCCTTGAAATATCCATCAAACAGTTTCATTAAATATTTTTTAAAGCTTGACAAGACAGCATGGGGTGTTTCAGTAACCTTTGTTCCAAAGTTATCAGTATATGACAGCAAGGTATGACAATGTTGGCAGTTATATTTATGGAGACTTTTATCATATATCAACAGGAACTTGAAGGCGATGAAGTGTGTAAATAAGCTTAAAAACTTTACTCACTCCGTGTTCAGTGTTTCTGCATGACTCCAAAATCTTGGTTATTGGATCTTTGACTGGAAATGCCGCCTCTATGAAGAAAGATGCAAAAACAGTTCAAACTGCATACTAGTAACTAGAGTGAAAGCAGATGTGTTTGTTTCTCAGTTTGTTTCTTCAGCTGTTTAAACTACAAACACACTGAGTGTGTTTAGTAAGCAGGAACTGTAATTTTAAACCAGTGTTTGTGAGTCAGTTGAATCGTATGTTATTAACAAAAATCATCACCATTTAAAAAATGTCAGTTGGGATTTTCAATGTATATGTACAAACTCCAAGATTGGCTTTACATTGCAGTATCACTAAGGTTGCATTTATTTATCAGTAATATTGTGAAATATTGTTACAATTTAAAATAACTCTTTTGTATTTTAATATATTTTAAAATGTAATTTATTCCTGTGATGGCAATGTTGAACTTTCAGCATAATTACTCCAGGCTTCAGTGTCACATGATCCTTCAGAAATCATTCTTTGCTGCTCAAGAAACATTAATGTCAAGTGTTGAAAACAGTTGTTCTCCTTAATATGTTTGTGGAATATGTGATAAATTATTTTCAGGATTCTTTGGTGAATAGAAAGTTTATTTGAAACGAATATTTTTGTGACATTATAAATGTCTTTACTGTTACTTTAAAGTTCCCGGTCTTGATCAATTTAATGCATCCTTGCTGAATAAAAGTGTTAATTTCTTCTTCTTTTTTCTTCTTCTTTTTTTAAAACTTACAGACCCCACATTTTTTAACGGTAGTGTAAACCCTTTATGCAGAACTGAATTTCATTCATGTTTCTAACTTCTAACTAAAAAAAGTAACTTTATAACTAAACACAATTTCTGTATTGATGTGTGGTTAGGTGCCTAACAAATCAGAAGCTAATTGTCAGTCGTTGTTGATGGTCATTCACTTACCCTTTAGATAGTACTGTCTTAGTTTGGGGTTTCGGATTTGGTGATGTCCTTTGCCACACTCCTGCCCAACACTGTTCCCCAGCACACTCTGAGCGCCAATGGAACATTGAGCAGTAATGAAGCCTGGAGGCTGCGAAATTCCAGCCGGCAGCTTTGATCCCAGTCTAAAGACAAGATGACACGGGTCTCTTTATGAGCTTAAAGGGATAGTTCACCCAAAAATGAAAATTCTGTCATCATTTACACAAAAGAAGATATTTTGAAGAATGTTGGTGACCAGACAGTTGATGGACCCCATTGACTTCCATAGTATCTTTTTTTCCTACTATGGAAGTCAATGGGGTCCATCAACTGTATGGTCACTGACATTCTTCAAAATATCTTCTTTTGTGTTCATCAGACGAAAGAAACTCATACAGGTTTGAAACAACTTCAGGGTGAGTAAATGATGACAGAATTTTCATTTTTGGGTGAACTATCCCTTTAAGCTACACATTAATGATTTCTTTTTCATCTATCCCTTTAGTGCCAACCAAACCTTACCTATTCTTAACATTTCCAAAGTAGCTGGCCCTGCTCTTGTCTCTCTGAGCTCTGTGGTCCATGAGGTCTCACTGCTGAGATTGAGAGTTGACCAGTCAAAAAAAAAGTTAACCCTTCCAGTACAGGAATCAGTGATGGAAAGACTGCCCACTGCTGTGTCGACATCTGGAATTCTTCCTCTTCCTTCTCTCCATCCTCATCAGCATTCTCTGCACTTTACAGGAAACCTGCAATATGAGAGGAAGAGGAGTCTGTAGGCCTAATGGGTGGTTTACTTTGTACAAACCATTTTTTATATACACAAGACATTCGCATTGTATTCTTATACACACACACACACACACATTATAAATATTAAATAAATATATTTCAATATAAATTATAAATATTATATAATTTTGTTATATTTTGTCTTTTTTTATTTAGTTTCACCATTCATTGTATCTCTTTTTTTTTTAACTAATATTTTATTTTCTGTACTATTTTAATACTTCAGTTACTATGTTCTGTATATGCTTCAGCAATTTTGTAAGGATAGAAAAGCATGCCAATTGTCTTAGTTGACTGAAACAAATCGATCTCTTTCGGCGGCTCCACACCGAGACATTTAATTTTCAGAAAATGCATACATTCTAACAAAAGACACAGATTCATGCAAAATGGCCTACTTAAGCACAACATTACAGCAAATACCCATGTCCAGTAATTATGTGGTTCATCTAAGATAAAAAAAAAAAAAGTAATAAAAAAAAAGACAACAACATTACACCAGATGCTCACAGAATTCAGTCATTTAATGTCGAAGCAATAATCAGGCCCAAAACACAGTACAAGATGTGGATTGTTGATAGTGCTGCTGCAGGCCCCAAATGCATCATAATGTCGCACTTCTGTGTCTAAAATAATATATATATACAGTATTAATAAACAATATATTTTCGGACTCCTTGATAGATCATAATTATCTCTCCCGATTACAATATTTACAATTACAATTATTCAGCAGTATCCACTGATGGATCACTTATTGTGCTCATGTTGTATACGTGTTTCTCTAAACTTGGCACTTAAATTTAGTTACAATAATCGAAAATCACCAAATATGTGCATTCATCTTACCTTGGTCTTTAATGATCCCATATAACGACCAGCTGATCGGGACGCTCCGCATGATGCACTGTCATGTGTTTTGATGCCTCTGCAGTGAATCTGTCACCAGTCATTAGATAATAATAGGACCGCTCAATTCCCAATTACAACTCCCCTTCGCTCAAATTCCCAATTACAATCAAAATGTCGTTGCAGAATGTACCAGCTGAAAATATCGCCCTCTAAATATTTGCATTTCTAAATCTACATTTGCTTCAATGCAGTATGGCCAAGCATAGGCTTAACTTCCATCTGCAAGGTGACTTTTATATTGTTTTATTTTTTATTAAATCTTTATGAATTTAAATAAACAATATGCGTCTGTATTTACAATTGTGTAAGCATATAACATATAAAATGTATGTACATGTATATACAAATCATTTTAAAGAGGTATATTTTAACTTTGTGTGCCAGATTACTTTTATTTTGCATAGGACGATGTTACCACACGCACTTCCGACTCATGCATTTCTTGCTAAATTAGCACTGGGCTAACGGCTAAACGGCTAACGGAAGGAACAGGGAGAAAGGAAGCCCGGACATTCACAACACATCAACCATAATAATCTGCACCAGTGCAGAAAAAATAAACCGAACTAATCTTACCACACACGGTATGTCTTATATGTTTTCTAAATGCATAATTAGCGGCAGTATATTATGAGGTCGTTTGTTAGCTGTGATGCTAAAAGAAGAAATGAGGGTCACAGGACGCCTTTGATTTGTTTACCTCCTTGTTTACATTTGAGGGGTTATTGTGTTTGTTAATGTTCACAATTTGCACTGTTACTCTGTTCTACAGCATAACGTAACGTATAGCATTATCGTCTGTTCGTTGAATTGGCCATTTTTTTCTTTACTCTTTTAAAAAAAAAATAATTTTATAGTAACGTTAACGTTACTCAACTTATCAGTTCATTTACTTCTTAATTTATTACGTATATAGATCAATCATGATATAGAGCGATTGCGCGTCATAAAACACATTTGTTTGCACTGCTCAACGCTTGATTTACACAAACTAACACAGAGGCAATCAGTCTGCAGCAACTAAAAACAATTCACTGTGCTCATGATCTCTTGATCTGCATTCACAGTGATGTTGCACAAAGTATAGCCTAGAATATGCTTTTTGTTTCAATTTTATGTTTTTCTTGCTAATTTTTCAAGGCAAAGGATAGGAACCCTTGTCCCAGATGAACATGTTCAGTGTGCTATAATAATAATCAAAACACCACTGTACAATCCAAGGCTGCAGTGCTTTCTTTCTACACCTCAGAAAAATGGAGACAGAAGCAGTAAGTAAATAAACATCTAAAAGAGCTATTTTATTTTTTCTGTCAGTCATAATATCTTTTTTTAAATACTTATTTTTTGTTTACTTGCTCTTTAGGAGGTAATACCTATCTGGCAAAATAAACCACACGGATCAACTCGTAGTGTGGTGAGACGAATTGGTTCTACGCTGCCTCTTAAACCCTGTCCCAGGGCTTGTTTCCAGGTATGGGAATAAACATTGTTCATATAAATAAGCATATGCTTTCATGCACCCAGATCATCAGGTGGTAAAAAATGTGTCACATTTAAAAAAAATGAAATGTTATAACACTAATTTCCCTGACATAATAAAAATATGCTGCTCTTTTTGGATTTTAGGTCATTTAGATGTAATTTATCATCTATTACCAAAAATAATAATCTAGATGTTATTTACCATTTATTTAAATCTACACTTCTATAAACATAAACAGTTGAAACATAACCCCCCTAGTCACAGATTAACATGCATGTTTGAGCTGTTTTAACTGAAAGCAACTTCCACTGGTATCTTAAAATATGTCCTTGACATTGTTTTGTCTCAAGATGCACACCAGTAATGTTTTTTTCTAAGGCATGTTTAAAAAAGCTACTTAAATGTGTCTGTAAAACCAGGCCAAAGTAAATCATTGCTGCCATCTGGTGAAAACAGAAGTATAACTTGACTTCATGTCAGTCAGGTCAAAATCACCTTTTGACAGTAATGGTCCAGTAGATGGCTGAAGTGTCCTATGCATCCACTCGTTAAGTATTAGAGATTTAATGCTCAGGAAATATACATTTGGATATTTATTTAGACATTATCCAACTATCATGTGCCAAATTGTGGTACTGAAAAAAAAAAAAAAAAATTTTGAAGAGTAATTTTTGCAGTAGATGGGTCGGTGTGTGAGTTTTTGCGCTCTAAATGTTTTGTAATCCCACCCCTTTATTTATATGTGTGTTTGTTCAACATTGGAGCTGATATATAGATTTTTATTCAACACATATTTATAAAAAAGAAGCTCTGCATTAGGGTCATTCCCATGATTGGTTGGTGTGACTTTTTTTATGACGACTTATCAATGAAATGATAAATTATGAGACTCATCAAATGAAGTCCATTCTTTGTTGTTTGTTTGGTTGTTTAGAATGTTTAGACAAAATTGTCAAGAACTATGATTTAGGAAACCTTTTTTTATATATAAAAAATAAATAAAATAGAATCAGTCAAAAATGACAGAATAGCTTAAGTTAATAGTTAAAACTAAAGGAATGGCTGTGTTCTGCTTGTGTTCTTCAGGAACTCCCAGGCCTTCCTCCAATGCGCTCTTTGGACGGTCCACTGGTGCCTACACTGGCAGATATTGCCTGGATTGCAGATGATGAGGAGGAGACGTATGCCAGAGTGAGGTTAGTCTGTCATGCTAGTGCACCGGATTTCCTATTTGTCCGTTTTATTAATGGTGTTTTGTAGGATTTAGAGTAGAATTTGAATGTAGTGTTGGGTCCTCACTAAAATATTAAATGAATTAATTTTATCCCAATGCTGTCTTGCTGTTTGTCAGGAGTGACACACGTCCCCTGAGGCATGAGTGGAGGCCCACACCGCTGCTGATCATGCACAGGAACTCGTCTGTGCCCAACTTCAGACGAGAGGGCAGGCGAGTCGAGGGTCTGAGGAAACCAGGTGTTACCGCTCTAAACCGCACCACAGCTTTACAAGATGAGCTGACTCGACTCCGAGCCCAGATCGCCAAGATTGTTGCTTCAGAATCAGGTTGAGTATTTGACCAAATAATTTAATTCTATATATATAAATTAGTTTCTCTTGGGTTCAAATTTTTTGACATTGGCAAGTTAATACTTAAGATGTATTTGGCTTTAGACTCAAAATTAAGACTAGTATGCAGTAGCAGAAATGTATTTGCATGAAAATGTTTTGACCTGTAGTGCTTCATAAAAATGTTGACCCGTTTCAGATTCGAACCCCATCACCCCTGACCTGCTGTCCCCTGACGACACTAGTGTGGGCTTCTCCATGGCTCCTTTTGAGACCGCTGCTTACCAGGCTGCTCCCACAGCCTCCTTTGTCATTAGTGATGTCACAGAAGAGGAAGAAGAAGAGGAGGAGGAGGAAGAGGATGAAGTGGAGGAGGTGTCAGAGCTGGTGCCTGATCCTGTTCAGCCAGTTTCTATGACAGCATCTGCAACTTTTGATCTTGATCACCCTACTATGGACTTTCGGGAGCCAGAGGAGGACACGGTGTCTCTTTCAAAATCGACAAGCTTTGCTGATGTAATGGACATCCTGAAAGACATGAACCGCATGAAGATGAGCAAGGACAGGTGAGCACTGTTTCAACACCAGCATGACACTGACTCTATACTAGAAATTTGGTGGGGGGTGTTTTCATTCTTCTGTAAAGGCCTTGTATTAATATTCATTATTGTATTAATATTATATTATTATTACTACTATTCTACTTATTTTGAGTCTATGGCAACCCATAGAAACGCTTGTAGGAAAGTTATGAAATTTGGTACATAGATAGAGGGCAGTCTAATCTGTTACCATAGCAAATTTGGAGTCTCTAACCCAATCTGTCTAGCGCCACCAACTGTCCAAAGTTGCATGCTAAACTTTTGAACCATAAAGGGCTAGAAAATTTTCTTAATTCATTAATACAGTTGGTGCTGTTGTGTTTTGTGACCAATAATCATCATAATAATAATATATTTAATCATTGCTATTGATTTATATTTACAATAATAATAATAATTATTATTATTATTATAAATCAATAGTAATGGGGTTTTGATGCCTATTATTATTAATGTAATTGAGTTTTGTGTTAAATGTATAATTATTATTTTAATGAATAGTGATAGCATATTAATACCTTTTTTATTTTTATTAAATAATATTTTGAATAATGTTATTGTGTACTGTCTGTACTCAGATATAACCGTGGGTGCACCTCACTGAGGGAGGAAGATTCTGCCTCTCTTATATCTGAAGCATTGAGGAAGAAATTCGTTCTGAAGGATGATGACATCAGTATGAGGAAATAATCTATTATCCAGACCTTCTCAGAAGACTCTCTATGTAAGGCTGAACTGCATGGATTTTTTTCTCTGGTTTAAAGTTTCAGTCTGAGATACAAAGCCGAGAGAATAAAACATGACTGTGGAATTTTAACTACTTTTATGTTCTTAAGTCTTTTTTTCTACTGGGTCAATAGGCCTGTGCCTGTGGACCGTTGCCATGGAAACCCCATAAAGCCTCTGAGTTATTCTGCGTTCCTCAGTGCTTCCACAATGCTGCGCTGTTGTGACACGTCTGGAAGAAAATGAAGCAGTTCTCGTCAGCACACACACATACATACTCCAACTGGCACTGAGCGACCAAGTTTGTAATGCGTGTGTGCGCACATAAGGGTCCATACGGATACCCTTTATACTCAGCAGATCAGTGATCACTCAGCCTTTGTCGTTCCATCATAGATTTTGTGAAATCTAAGCACTACTTCCTGTTTCACCATCATTGTTTTGTTCATTTTTATAGGACATTAGTATCTTCAGATCATTTATCAACAAGCGCGCCGTCGAAATTTCAAAATCACATCATATTATTCAAGCCATGAAATTACAGAAGATTCCTGAAGGATCCCAGTTCCAGTCTGTTATTTTGTAGATGTGTAGTTTGGAGCTGTAGAAGTGTATCCTCTTGCCTTACACGTTCCCACATACAACCCTGTTATACTTGAAGCAGTTTTGATGAGTGATCTGATGTTACGATACATGCATATTTTTGCCTCCGTTTAGAGACTAAACAAGACGCTGTTCTATTTAAAGGGTTTATTGTGTGTGTGTGTGTGTGCATGTGCACTGAAGACTTCGGATTACTTTCTGTTGTAATTAGCGCTGTGATTTTCCCCTTCTACCCTACTTTTGAAGTGTATATTGTGTAAGAAGACTGATGTGGTTCAGCAACACACTTTTGAATTCATAATTTGTGTGGTTTATCTTCAGGAACTACCGGTACATGGTTTTTGCTTGTGTCAGGCAGGTTGTAAATGTTTCTCTAAAATCTGAATAGCATGTGTGATGTGGGGTTGGGTGTGACTGTAAGCCAGTTTTGAGGATGCCTCATGTTTTATATGATGATAAAGGATGTTTTTTTCCTTTTGCAAAGTGTAACAAGAAGCTGTTTTAATGCATACACTGCTTTGGTGCCATGATCGCTCACTCAAGTGGAAATCAAACTCGAAATGTGCTTTTCATTTTTCACATTCTCTTTTTTTTGGGCGTGCCTGCAGCCTTTCCCCATCTGTCTTACACATTACATTAGAAGATATATTTTGGTGTGTTTAATCCAAAACCCTTCTTCTCAAACTTAACAATCCTCCAGCTATGTTGAGATGATTTTAGTATGAATTATTTTTACTTTTAAAACAAAATTTAAGGCCACAACTACCTAAAATTTACTTCCTGAAGTGATACACTAGTTTACAGTACAAATGTTTTCATATCGGCATTATATTCATATATGAGCCTGATTAATGTCATCATCAATGAGCTGTAATATAGAGTGTTGTATCATGCACTGAACATACTAACGTATGTTCCTGTACCTGTCAGTAACAGGTTAAAATGTGTGTGCTGCTCTTTCATTCTGACTGCAGGGTTTCATTTATAGTTTTTACCATAGTAAAACACTGCAAGTTTGCTTTTATTCAGGTAAATCTTGCAGTTCCATGGTTTCTTTTAGAAGACAGAAACTTGTGTACTTGTGTGTTTGCTTTTTGTCAAATAAGGATATTCTATCTGCCTGTTGTTTGTGTGTAAGAGGAAATAAATGGTTAAAATGCATTATAATTCATGAATTTCTTCACCCACAGGGGGCGGCATTCTCTTCAGTAATGGAATAGTTCACTTAAAATTCTGTCATCATTTGCTCACCCTCAGGTTTTTTCAAACCTGTTTGTAGTTCTTTCTTCTGCTGAACACAAAAGAAGATATTTTGAAGAATGTCGGTAACAAATAGTTGATCCCCATTGACTTGCATAGTAAGGAAAAAAATACTATGGAAGTCAATGGGGATCAACTATTTGTTACAGATATTCTTCAAAATATCTTCCTTTGTGTTCAGCAGAAGAAAGAAAATTCAAATAAATTTGAAACATGAGGGTGAGCAAATGAGGACAGAATTTTCATTAAGTGAACTATTCCTTTAAATTTAACATGTACACTGCGGTTCAAAAGTTGGAAAATTAATTTTTGGGTTCAGCAATGATGCATAAAATTGATCAATTGATTGTGAAATTGTTACCCAAAAAATTATTCATATTTCAAATTCTTATAAATTCTGTTCTTTTGAGCTTTTTATTCATCACAGAATGATTATAAGTATCACAGTTTCAGCAAAAAGATTAAGCAACAACCATTTTCAAATGTTTCTTGAGCAGCAAATCAGCATGATTTCTGAAGGATCATGTGACACTGAAGACTGAAGTAACAATGCTGAAATAGGGCTGTAAACGATTAATCGCGATTAATCGAAATCCAAAATAAAAGTTTGTGTTTACATAATATATATGTGTGTGTATAATTATTTTGTATATATAAATACACACACATGCATGTATATATTTGAGAAATATTTGCATTTATATACTGCATATATATTTTTATATGATTTATATTATATATAAATACTAAATAGAACTATTTTATATATACATTTTTTTTTTTTATTAAATATATACATGCATGTGTGTGTATTTATATATACAAAATAATTATACACAATACAAACACATTTATTATGTAAACACAAACTTTTATTTTGGATTTCGATTAATCGCGATTAAAAGTGTACAGCCCTACGCTGAAAAGTCGGTTATTTTAAACTGAAATAATATTCACAATAGGCCTATTACAGTTTTGTTTTAGTGTATCAGCCTTGGTGAGCATAGGCTTCTTTCAAAATCTTTTGAATAATAGTGTGTTAAATTTATGAATGGGGTTTTCCCCAACTTTTTTTTCTCATGAGCTGATTCTTCTGATTTACTACAAAGCTCTTGCCTTCAGTTCTCAGTAAACTGAACAGCTGAAAACTAAAACAGGTTCTGATGTTCTGTGACACTAGACCTGCAGCTGAAGCAAACACACTTGCCGATACGTGATCGTGTCTCGGGCCAAACTTGTTGCCAAAGACTTCCTTTCAATTTATTGAATCGTTTACCAGATGCTTTTATGAACAGTTACTTATAAATGCTGGTTAAACAATAAGCATATCATGCAGAAGTCAACAGTATGCAGTGCCACAATACTAAATGTGTATAGTTCTGCAGTTCATTGTAAGTTGCATTACTTACGGTTCTAAAAAAAAAAAATGCTCAGAGCCAAGGTGTTTCTTCTGCCATTTTTAGGTTGTACAGTTTTTTTTAATGATTTATCTAATCACATGATCTTCCCTGAATACTATAGTTACTGAAACATTACAGTCCCTGTTGCTAAAACAAACAGTTTCTCTTCTTTGACTGACACTGATAAATATGCCAGCTATAGCGTTTGCATGAGTGTCCCGTCTGGTAAAACGACGATGTCGCTGCACCCCTATCAGTGCACATTACTCCCCGGGGACACCCGTGACTTCGAAGATTCTAGTTAACCTCCTTTTTTAATTTTCTCTCAAAGACCTGATTTGATCCAGGCCAGTTTTAGTGTTTAGTCTATTTTCTGTGGCAGTCCTTGGCCTACTTCATTACACCTCACCTCTGGAAAGCAGTTTCTGTCTATTTTAGATCAGAGAGGATTTTTAGACGTCTGTGGAGATTTTGTTTAATAGAGTCCAGTGACACAGTGGCATTGTTTGAGACTATAAATATTGACCTTTGTGTGACATTGACACACTAATTTAGCCTGTTGCTCAAAAGTTTCACGGATCATTTTCTGGCTACTAAATCTACGTTTACATTCTCACAAACTGGTCAAATTTGATTCATTTCAGGTGTCGTTATGTTGCTAAGATGAAAACTGTCACACCAGCTCTTATTCAGACCTGAATTTACTGAACAATAACATAAATCTCTGTCAGACTGACCAGTTTATGAGAAGAATAACAAATAAAGCATCTTTTTTTCATTTTTCAGTCTCTAGAAACATGTTTGCCATCCTTTATCTCGAAAAGCAGAATGTTTATGTCTGACCTGTCTTCGTTCGGTCTCATGTTGCCAATGGAGTTGTTTTCACCCATAATAAGCCGATGATTCAACATGCAGGTTCCTTTATTAAAACATACCTGAAGCACAGAGTCTGCGTTGTTTAAATTAGAGCTTGACTCCAAGAATACTAGCCAATAAAACCATTTCCTTAGAAACCGAGTCGGGACTGAATGCATCTTTTATTCTTTAAATGTGGCAGAAGTGGTGTAGAGGCCTACGTGAGAAGTATAATGGGCCCAGAAGAAAAGAAGTGCCTTCTGAATGAAAAATGTAAGTCTTCAATAATAGATTTTGCATTTTTGAACAGTTCAGAAAGGCTCTTTCATGGTTGCAAGACATCATCAATGGGAGATTTTCTCTACAGAAAAACACAGATGTGTTATATGTGTGAATTGATGGTCTGATTGAGATCATTAAAAAAAATTTGAAGTGTTTAAACCTTCCCATGATGCTCTCGTCGTCCGTTTTTTTCTTCTTCTCTGTCATTTTTCAAAGACTTGCATCATACACGCATAAATGTTTCATGTTCTGTGGAATTACGAAAAGATTTCTGTTGAAGATTGAATGGGATTGAAATACTGTTTGCATATATAGTGGCGCCTTTGATTTAAAATCCCATTTAAACCATAATCAGAAGCTTTAATGATTATGTGCAAATATAAGATTATTCACTATTTCTAGGTCTCATCAAATCATAGGGCTATATGCTTCGTTTACACTGTAAACTCCTTTGTACATATGACAAGATGTCTTTGGATCATCCTTATCATTGGTGTTTACAAACTTGTGAAGTTTGAGCTTGTCATTATAGCAAAAGGAAAACAAACCAAATACTAAGACATTCAAAAAAAAAGTTGAATTAGTTTAAAATTTCACTGAAATTATTGAATATAAATTGTAATAAAAAATAATGACCTATAAAAAAATGCAAAATAGAAATCTGTTTTCACTAGTAAGGTCAGTGTCCTGAAGTAATCTGTTTCCATTGTCTATGCAGGACACAGTAACCTTCACAAGCCATTTACATTCTTTCCACTTCAAATGACTAACAGTCACATGAAATACACATGTCAGTCCTGCTTCCTTACAGCAAGGTTTTAATCCTTTCTTGCTTGCTTGAGTCCAAAGTGTTTTATCACTTGTACACACTGGTGCTTCGAAAACACTGAACACAATCAGTGCAAACATGTCCTTTGTGCTTTAAAGGACAATTGTTGCCATGCACAAACGTGATGTATTTGTTTCTCATGAGACATGAGGATAAAGAGGTTTGTCATCTGCTCTAAATAGAATGATAAACACTCTTTGTCTTTCAAAGCGTTCCAAGTGTTTCAGCTGATATGTGTTTGATGCGGAAGTGTGTGTTACATTAGGAGATATCAACAGTCTCAAGCAGGTTTGGTGCACTAAATAGAAACGATAAACACTTTGTTTTTCAAAGCGTTCCAAGTGTTGTTAGCAGATATGCGTTTGATACGGGGGTGTGTGTTATATTAAGAGACGTCAACAGTCCCAGACAGTGTTTGGAAAACATACTATATGTCCTAGTTTCACAGGTCTTTTATTTATTGGACAGTGTTCTGATCTTGATACTGTCTTTTTTCTTGTCTTTAATAAACACATACATCTAAATATGACTCTCACACCTTTTGTATTCAGTTGCATAATTATACCTTCTTTCATCGTTTAATTTAGCCATCTGCCTCCACCCATGCATCTGAGGAAGAGACAGACGGAGAGCGTGAAAAACTAGGTGGTTTTCTTGGCATGTTATTATGAATTACTGGCTTCAAGATTTTTTTATTGTTTGTGATCAAGTTTTGAAAACAACACACTCCTCTAGAGGATCAAAGCTTGCCATGAAGTTCCAAGCTAATCTGATGTTTGGATGACATCATCATCAAGTGCCTTCTGAAAGTGTCACATTTATATCTGCTCTTTTTCAGAGTATCAGAGAGAGATTTTGGCATCATTTTACAATGGGTGTTTTTGCTTTTATAAAGCAATGGAGGTAAAGGGAAAGAGGGGGCTTGGAATTGGGACATAACGCAGGATGAATTCAAACCTGTCCTCCTATGAGTACACAACTGACGTCTACATGAGCAAAAAGCATCCGATTTTGCAATAAAAATGGTTCTAGTCAGTTTGATTTGTTATTATTTTAGATGACACTTCATCGTCTGATTATATGTATTCTAATCTGCAATAAAATCTCATTTCCGTTTCATGAGTCATTCTTTCCATTAGATCTGACAGTTGTGCTTTGTTAAAAAAAAATAGTCATAGTCATTATGTAATTGTGCCCAGAGTCACCCACTCACTTCCACCACATGCTATAAAGTTCAGTGTAACACTTTTTATACCAGTGATGAAATCGATGCAAAACATTTGAAATATATACATGCGTAAGTCCATTACAGAAAACTCGCAGTACATGGCATCCTCCTGTGAAATGTTATGTGAACTGAAAATCAGGCTTCAAATGCAAACTAACATGCTGAACCAGAAATTGCACAAGCATGTCAATAATACAAAACCTGAAACTACGCTAAGCTGCAACATAAATTGATATTTGTATAAATTATAGTTGATATAAATATAGTTATATATGATTTCTTGATTTTATGTGTTTCAGACCCCTTGAGAACCACTACTCTAATGAATTATGTCTATACATGAATCCATAGTCCATAGATATAAACCATTCCTGATCAGCTTTATCCAGCCTGAGTGCTGTTTATTTATGTTAACACTGAGAGCTGCACAATATTTCACAGGAAGCAAAATGCAACCAGTAATTATGAAATGAAATGAATGCATAAGGTTTACAGTCGTGCTGTTAATGACCCAACTGGGGGTCTCACTCTTATCTGCTCTAATAAAACAGAATGAACTTACACTCGGTCTAGGGGGATTCTGATGTATTAGAATTCTTATATCAAGTCAGAATACACTAAATTACTGCAGGGGGATCTTAATTATAATTTGTTTCTAAGGACAAGAATGCATTGTGGGCAATCCAAACAGCAAAGGTGGTTTCAAGCTGTTGCATATGCATGTAAGTTTGTGAATAAGCCTCTGCCCAGAACATATGTGTGTGACAGAAAGGATGTCCCTGTGGTAGACACACAGCACGCTGTTTTTAGCTCAAGTCTCATTAGCGATGGCCTGAACAAGCAGCAGTCTTAGGGGTTCATTGTGCGTCAGAGCACTGCTCACGCTCCCCAGACAGGAGGAAATATTATTCTTCACTCTCTGACTCAATGTACTGAACAGGAAATTATGTGCTTTATTAGGGTGCTTTGATGATACAAATGGCAAAATAAGTCAGAGATATACACAAGCAAACTATGCGGTTCAGGGTTCAGCAGATCATGGATTTATTTTTACAATTAATGCTGAGCTCCTGAAAGACTTGAGGTAAATTATGAACAACATGAAATACTTTATGTGAAACATGCAGGAATTGAGTGCAACAGTGCCTGCCAACTTTTTCAGCAGCCTTTGTTCCAGAAGTTTCTTTCCCTTTCATTTTTTTCCAGTGGGGATTTAAAAAAACAAAAACGGTTGGTTTGGTTCATAGCTTAAAACTATAAGGTGAATCAAAACATTACATCCATTATTTGAAGCTATTTGAAAATATGACAAAAAGGCATTTATGAGGAAAATAACTACAGAAGCATTTTGAACGACAATAAAAAAAAAACATTGGATAAATCTAAAACTATTGATTTAAAGATGTTGATTATGTATATTAGATACAATATATTTTAAATGTATTGCTATAAACACACAATTATTCTAAGAGTATTCTAAGAGGTACGATTGTTTTGGTGCACATTGCTCGTTTAATTTTTTCTGATTAATGGAGATTTTTTTGCAGAATCATGGGTAATGTAGTTTCTCACCAGGAATTCAGCTGTTAAACATAATTATAAAAAAATATTGGTTAAAATAATGCAGGCCAACAGAAGCATATGACGTTGATTAACAACCTCAGATGACAGTAGGTGAGTTCTTAAAGGTTTACAATTTATTGTTAAAAGCCAATTTTCCTATATGGATAAAGCGAATGGGATTACTTTGGAACCCAACTGTTGCACTCTATATTAGCTCTGATATGTAAGTGAGGGGTTCAGAGATCCAAAGGAGACTGGGGCCCAGGGCAAAAACATCACAAGCCCATGTGTATCTGCAATTTTTTATATATATATATATATATATATATATATATATATATATATATATATATATATATATATATATATATATATATATATATATATATATATATATTTAAAAGTTAACCTGCCCAAAAAGCCAATAAACAGCATATTACAGCCCGGTCTCACCCCAAAACGTCATATACTGACGGGTCTTGACCATACGTCAACATACGACGAAAAGGGTACCCCTATAACGTCAATATGAGACGCAGACATAAGCGCACCAGCCGCGACTCCTAGCGGTACCCTAACGCATACCGTCCTAAACCCAACCATACCCGAATCGTCACACATGGACGTTAAAGGGTACCCTTTTCGTCGTATGTTGCCGTATGGTCAAGACCCGTCAGTAGGCTATGTGACGTTTTGGGGTGAGACTGTGTTACATATTACATGGCTGTTGTGAAAGCATTGAACTTTACCTGAAGAATCGTTTGCAGTGTTAATCTGACTCCCAGCTCCCGTTCCTCCCATTCTCTTGCTCTCTTTCCTGCTGGGATGGATGCTTAAATCCCTCATTAGGGGGTGGTTTAATTGGTACTAATGCTCTGGAGAACTTCTCAGGAAATCCATTTAGCACATTCCCGAGTTTTCCTGCTGTTCTGTCTATCTAACAGCGACCACGTTCACCGTGTGGGCGTCTTGTTTTGGGTTCATAATATTGAGTTCACTCTGGTTCAGTTTAACATCTAAGCTGTTTAATTTCATGCTCTTTGTGAAACAAATTGCTCACAACACATGCAATGTCATTTTTTATTAACCTCCTATTGTAATTTATGGAAGAGAATTATTCAACAATTGCAGTAAGAAATGTCCCAATCAAAGTGACAAGCCTTTTGATTGTTTTGTATCCCTCGTACTATTGTGGGTTAATGAGCCCAAAAGTCTAGCGCCCTCCGGTGGATCCAGTAATATCTGCTATGTCTTCTGACAGTCTTTCTTCTCATTTGATCTCTCATCTACGCACAGGCTACACCTTCACCTGCTATAGAGAATATGGTGTGTTAAATTGCGTGTTTAGTTTCCTTAATTGTGTGTTGGGGTTGTTTTGGTGTGTGTTTAGGTTTTTATTGTGCATTGAGGCCGTTGGATTGTGTGGTGGACTTGTGTTGTAGAGATGTTTGTGGATGAGCAGTTGCTGTTTTTTTGCAGTATTGCTCTTTTTCTGGCTGTACTTTCAGATTTTTCACTTTCTTTAGTTATTAATCTACAGTTTGAATGTGTTACCTGCTGATGCTGTTACTTTTATACGTATACATTTATTTTAAAGATGAAGATATAAACAAACAAGACTTTTTTTTCTAGCTGAAAATTGTTGCTGTATAAAAAAAAACTATCAAACTGTTGCAAACAGAACTTGCATTTCGTGGTCTGTTGGCATCTGGATATGCATGTGAAATTTGATCTTTATGTTTACCTTAAAATGTTCTTGTTTTCTGTTCTCTGCTTCGATGTAGTTTCATCCAGAAGTCTTTAGAGCAGAAGCATGTCGACCTGTTTCATTTCTCTGCCCTGGTGAAAACAATTAGCATAATCTCACACAATTGTGTGTGTGTGTGTGTGTTTTCTCTAGAGGGCATTTTAACAAATCTTGCAGCTTTTATGTTTGTGACTCCATGATTCATGTGGAGCTTCAAATAGAACAGATGGAAAACCCCGAAAGCAGTTTCATCATCACACTACGCTGAGAGTTTAAGATTTCCCTCTGTTTGTGTTTCAACAGTGGATGGAGAGAGAGAGAGTGACAGTTCAATGAGGCTGTGCAATGAACTGGCATGAAATACAAGTAAATGACCATAATTTGTATGTCACATTAAACTGATTTGAGGATGAGAAACATCAAGTAATATGATATTTAAAAGTGTGGATATACTCATTAGACTAAGATACTGTACTGATCCTCTCCTGTTTTATGATTCTGCTGTCACACCTTATGTGGGATTCCATTAAATATTCAGTGTCATGGATCTCTCTCTCTCTCTCTCTCTCTCTCTCTGTTTGTTGAGTCATCTGACAAACAAGCAGCAAGCGCAATTACCTCAGTCCATTATTCACAGATGCTAAACTTAGCAGGGATCAGAGGTAAAACAGATGACAAGTAAAGATATTGTTGAATCCATATATAACATGAGCCATAGTTATATTTAGAAACGGATCAACACTATTTTAAGGTAACCCGCTCAGAAGGAAGTGCATGGATCTCAAAGCGGATATTTGATTGAATCTGAGCCATTTTATTTTCAAAGGAATGCCAAAGCAGCCTCTGATCACTTTGTTGGTATAAAGCTCAGCACATGGGGAAAATGTTTGAGCAGTGATTTCATATGTCATATTGTAACCAACAGATGAAGCCTTATTTTAGACTGGGGAGGAATTTGCTGAAAGAAACTAAAGCGTGTTCACAGCTGATGATTCATTAGCTGAAAAGTACATCATGATTCCCTGAGAAATGTTTGATTTGGTTGAAGAAGTAATTCTTGTGATTGTAGAATTGATCTGATGTGATTTGGCTTATGAAGGACTCTTAATTAACACATAAAAAGATCTGAGCCATGATGTTTAAGTTGAAAATGTTACCCATACTCTCAGGAAAGATACATTTGAAGCCCTAGTTTGTTTGTTTGTTTTTTAGAGAATTACAAATCAGTTCATATGTATCTGGGATATAGCCTGTTAAGATATTTCAGATTTAACAGCAGTCAGATTAAGACTGATTATAGTTTCAATCTCAAGAAGATGGTGATGCTGGTAAATACTTGTGTCTTTGTGCGAGAACTTGAACTAATAGTAAAAGCCTTCTGTCCTCTATAATTAAGACCCTGTTTTCCTTCCCCGTGGCCTTCAATGCTCTTCTGCAGCTGGGGGTGAAAATTACAGCCCTTCCTCGCTCTCCTGCACAGCTCTCTTATTCTTCCTCTCATATAAATGAGATGCCATCTGATGGATTTTTAAGAAAAAAATCTGATGCCTCCATAATGCACTAAATTGGTCATTCTTGCTTATTTTTGGCCAAATCTGTACATCTAAATGATGGGATTACGGTAACTGGATTTGATTTTTAATGAATGAAAACAGCAGAATGTTTGTGAGCCATGGCTCCAACAGCTCATAGGATATTGATGCAGAAGAATCGCACACATATGGTGAGACTAATTAAATAATGATGGGAATTAATCAGACCAACAACCTTGACAAAACAGAATGTGATGTGTTTTAAAAGATATTTATAACAAAGCTCATGGATGCTCCAAACAGTGTGAGTTGCAGGTAATGTCTGTGACCCTTTTAATGTAGAATACAGTAAAATCGTAGGTGTGTGTGTGTGTGTGTATTTATGTTTTGTTTTATTTCCATTAAATTCACGTTTTAATATTCATAATAGCCTATCGTTTTTAAAACATTAATTAGCAGATTCTGCTTTTGTGCTGCCTTTCCAGTGCAAAGGTATAGCGCACTGCGCACATCTGTAGATTAAAAATATATTGACCCTTTTACATAGTCAGTTTTCTGTCTTTATCCAAACATTTTGTTTAAAGTTTACAGTCTCTTCTTTGTATAGCTTTTGGGAGCCGAACGTCTAAAGTAGCCTACTTTTTAAACAAAACGTGAAGGCTATGCGTTAAAAGGTGAAAATTACATTTTGTTAATGAACATTTTTATTTGATCGTTGTAACGCAAACTATAGGCCTATGTTGCTATCCTTGTAGGCGAATGCGAATTCAGTTCACGACTAGCAAATTTAAAGTATTTGCTGTAGCCCGTGCTTGGCTGTAAATAGAGCTTTTTCGTACGTTGGCGTGGATAGTCATCTTTATAGCCAAGTTATCGTTCTTAGTGTGAATGGGCCTTTAGGCTACTCCCCAGTCCCCACACACTTACTAATTTATAATCTAACTTCTGTGCGTGCTGAAATGTTGTTCAATCAAAACCCTATAGACTGTCCCTATTTGTATAGGCCTAAATAGAATAGGCTGCATCCTTTTTGACACCCCAAACTTATGTTTTTAATTCCTCCAACGCTTAAGCCTTAATTGGGGAGGCAGATCCTCCCCAAACCACCAATGCACAGATAGCCCAATTCATTCCAGAAATAGAAATAAACAGTAACACTAATTGTTAACACGGATATTTTTAGACTCACAATTTATGGATGAATGTGAAGATAAGAATAGAGGTGACAACAGTCTACTCAGAAAAAAATCCCTTCTAAAATAAGGATGGAAATGAATCAGATCTGAACTCCTCCCTTAGTCGGTTCTGATTGGCTAATCCACAGCCTGATAGCCAGATCAGTCAGTCAGTCTGCTGGAGCTGGACTAGACTGACTCTAATGAAGTGAGTTCATCTCGAGCGGACCGCGGCTCCACTATGCATCGTACAAACTGATGGAAAGTCGATAAACGCTTGCGATATTGTAGCCTACATTCAGACCATTTTTTCTCAGCGCATTCGGCAGTTCACAACTTTCATCTCAACTCAACATGTAGAGCGCGCTGGCATCCAGACGTACCCGACAGACTGGTGCTGTTTAACTGTTATTATCAACATGATTCCGCCAGCGAACATGATTCAGAATCAGGAGGACACGATGGGCATGGAGAACGAACGGGAGCACCGTGAGCCAAAGTCCCCCACATCCATCAGCCAACAGGAGTCAAAGGTTTGACACACACACATCTCATATCCACATCAGTCACTGGCTGCAAACCGACAGAGATTTATAGTACGCAGTTTACGAGTCCTTTCACACTTTTACTGTCATTACAGAGACCGCGGAGTGTGGTTTTAGCGTCGGTTTTTGACGCTATGTGTCAAACTTTGTATTCTTAATAATATTCATTCACTCGTCTGCTGTAAATGAAAGTAGTTAACTACTACCACTTATCCTCGTGTTAATTGTGTAAATAAGCGTCCAATACAAAGAGTGACGTACTATTCTTGTAACACTACTGGGGCTCGTGTCAACATACAGAATGGACGTTTTAAATTCTGTGCATGAATTTATTGTGGTAGGCTAAATTAAATTTTTCAGATATGTCACCCCCATACATCGCTCGCCTTCGTTTTATTTGAAACATTTTAATGCAAAATGGTAAACAAATACGTTACATTTTAATTCAAAGCAAAATAGCAAAACAAATAGTAGGCTAAACAAGGCTAACAAATGTTCAGATGATACAGTTTTGTAATTTAACATCCATTAACATAATCGCAAATATGAATCATAGATTAAATTTCATACAGAGTAATTTTCTTAGGTGAAAAATAGGCATAGCCTACTAATGTGACAAAGTAAATGTCCGAATTCACAGTAGGCCTACTCATAAAAGTAGGCAAAAAGTACCCGGATGACCTACTCCCTGAGAATCAAAAGTGTGCATATGATGAACACTTTACTATCCCATGAGACCACAGGAGAGGATTTGTGAATGGCAGTGAAGCAACTTAATGCTGGTAGGTCACTTGTTAATGACAACATGGTGAATGTAGTATGTCCAGATTACACCCATACTGCACACACTCATACTAGAACGTACTTTTTAGCGGTAATGATGTAATTACTTTTTTCAAAATATATACCTACTCAAGAGTATGTGATTTTGGACGCAGCCCATGTGTTACGACATTCCTCAGTCTCTCATACAGTAAATTTTTTGTGAGGTGTTCGCTGTTCACCTATCCTATGAAAGAAGAATAGGCCTACATATTTGATTCAAATTATATGTGATCATTTTTTATTTTATTAATATTAAGCATCTGCTAGGCCTACTTGGTGTTTACCAATAACACTGTGCACATCTCTAAAATAATTCAAATGATTAAACAACCTCATACTCTGGCAACATCCGTTATATGATAATGTGTGTATGCAGAAGTTAAAGTTAGCTATTCAAGGGGAATTTATGATTCGGCTGTATTTTCTGTATACGACTTGTATTATCTTGATGTCTAGGCCTATCTGTTGTGTATGATTTAAGATGAGGTTGTAGTTGGGGGTATTTCATCACATTGGCCCTGAGTTTAAGCTCACTGTTTTTCTGGGTCATCTGTGGCCCTGAGTTCTACATTCAGCCCGGAAATTTTGGACGGGTCACTGTGCTTTTAAAGCTCAATGCCAGTTGGGAATTTTGCATATTTATTGTCTTTGAATCAGTAGAGATAAGTCCTGAAAGACAGTTGTGATTTATTTATATATGTATTATTCAGAAACTGATTTATTATTTAGATTACTTTGTGTCATTTCCCTTCTCTCCACAAATGCTGTTTGAGCATCTGAGTGTGAACGTTTTAAATTTGTACATTAATCACTGAATTATGGAGTTAAATGTTTTCTTCACTGAAGAGCCTTGAGGGATTTGTATTTATTGTAGTACATACAGTGCTTTTACTTTGAGCACTTACAATTTTATGTTATTTACTGAAGAGTAAAGACTTGAAGATACTGAAGATTTACTTGAAGTGTTTTAAAAGGAAAATTATTTTTGAAATAGAAAAAATCTGAAACCACATTATATTTGATTTATGACTAAAGGCTAGTTTCAAATCAGTTATTTTGGTCGTCCATATAAAATACACTCACGAATATGTCAAATCAAGAATGTAATAGTCTGCTAAAGGAATATGACTCATTAGTGGTTAATGGGAGACTTCAATGCAAAAATAAAACATATATTCATAACTTAATCTCCAGTGCTGGTTGCATTTCACAGATTTCCAAGAAGCAAAAGGCTTTTAGTGAGAAGTGAGACCATCCCACATGGTTTTACTTTTAAATCCCTTGTTTGAACCCGGTTATAGAGTAATAATGACTTCTAGAGAGGAACTTGGGCATAATAATCAGAAAATGTCATCAGTATCAGGGCTTTTATTTGCTAATCTATCAAGCATCTCATCTGAATTACTGAACCAAGATCTGGTTATTTCTGTCCCTATTAACAATTCATGAGCACATGGCACCTTGAATGGATCCAGGAACACCTTTTATGACTAAAAGCCAAAGTGAATATAATATAATATAATAAGAAGTATAATCTCTGTGTTTCTGTTCTCTACTTTGTGTCTGATTGCTTTGTGTTCATTTGAGTTTGACAAGATGAAAAGTTATTACAATTAAAGCAGGCCTAAAAAAAACAACCCCACCATAATCTTGTTCCAAAAAATACCTGACTTCCACCTTAGTCAGCTCCATCTTTCATAGTCGTCCTTCAGGGTAGAGCAGGACAAGCATTTGGTGCTGACAGCAGCAGAATTAATTCCTAATATAGATGTAGAAGTTTTTTGATTTTCTTGAAGTACTGGCCATTATTTTTGGCAGAGACATGTTCATTGCATTTTTTATTCAAAATTTCATATCCTATGTGAAATCTCTTTAAATTATGGTTGCTCTAATGATAATATTTTAGGTCACATTTCCCTCATTAACCATTTTAATCAGTGCAAAAGACTGGGGTAATCATCTATTGACATTTATAATACTTAATTTCTAATCTAATATGTGATTATTATCACATATTAGTCCCCCCCCCCCCCCCCCCCCCCCGTTTCATTAATTTTATTGCAACTGCCAGGCAAACTGTAACTTGAACTAAGGCAATGGTTTTCTTGATCGCCTGTTGTTTACAGTTTGTTCTGTCACAAAGAAAGTGCCTTGTAAATGTCAGGAAGTACTTATAACAATTTTTTTTACCAACTTCTGATTTATTTGATGGAATTTACAGGGATTTTAGGTGGAAAAGCTTCTTGTAAGTGACATTGTCTGTAAGTTGACAGTGAACTATGAGCGATGATGGACAGAAGCGACAAGTCGGGACTCAGGACTCAGGACTAATCGATCTATCACTCTCTGTTGGGCATTAGAGATCAATAGTTCACTTCATGCAGCTCACTAAACACACTGCACTGATTATCTCCCTCTCTCTGTCACACACATTTACATACATGCATGCATATAAACAAACATACACACTTAGGGTTCAGCAATAAGGATGGCCTGATGGCAAAGGGCTTGTTTTCTTTGAGCCAGCAGATAGAACAATCACTCGCTTGATCACTAGTTCTGTTGATCTTGTACTGTACATGTGTTTTTATGCCTCGCAAACTAAACAGAAAGCCTTCTGATGGATTTGCTCTCTGTTCTGGAATTACAGAATTGACTTCAAAGCATCAGTTAAAAAACATATCAGTCATATAATAATTTGCATTATATGTCATTGTTTTCCAGAAAACTTGTGTTTGTGAATGTAAAGCTATATTGGAGCTATAAATTATTTGCAGTATAATTTCAGTTATTACTGCAAATAAAATAAAAATAGTTTTTTTTTGTGGAAAACTTTTTTAATAAGTATACATCTTTGCCACATAAAATTCTTTGCTAATATTAAATTATTTTAATCATTTTAATTGATATATGAAAAAATATATACTGTATTTTAAAGATAATTATGTAAAATAATGCATGTTTTTCATTACACATGCACCTGTGAAACAATGTTTGAAAACTTGCAAGTGCCTTGGTGGAAGAGTGGCGTAACATCTCACAGAACTGACCGATCTGCTGCAGTCCATGAGGATGAGATGCTCTGTAGAGCTTAAACAGCTGGTGCCACACCAGATACTGACTGCTACTTTTGATATTGACCCCCGCTCTGGTCAGGGATTATTCCATTTTTGTTTGTCAAATGTCTGTGAAATATCAGGTCATGTCTCATTTGTTGATATTTTTTTTTTACAATCAATGTTTACAAATTTGCTGAAAAAGCAGTTGAAGTTTTTTTTTTTTTTGGCTGAGTGTGTATATATATTATATATCTCACACAACCATCAAATCCTTATTCTTGAACACTGCACAGATGCACCATAGGCATATATATGTGTGTCTGTGTCAACCACTAATCTTGATATATATATATATATATATACAATTATATTTTGTTATTTTTTTTACTGAAAGATTTTTAGTCACAATGAAATCAAATTTTTTTAGTCTACGGAATGTTGCAGGGCTTATTAGAAATTATTTATCAGTACATATATATATTTTTTTTCATATGCTCTCGTAACCTTTAATTACAAAACGGTAACCTCCCTTCCCCGTCGAAATGCTGTCCTGTTCATGATGTGTTTCTCTACGGAGTGTGGGGCTAAATATCCTCCACAACTGACTGCAAACTGGCATACGGATCTTTGTCCATATAGTTAGCAACGCTCAACTTCCACAATCCAATCAAATCCCTCCCTACATTTTTCTCATTCCAGAAGTCGTAGATATACTGTACATCAGGATAGGGAAGAAAAGACTATCGCACCTTCCATTTCATTCCGACTTTAAACTACTATACTGGTCTCCCCGATCCTAAATACAGTATGTGGTTATAGCCTTACATTTAGAAATGTTTATTGGTGTACCATTTATCACTTTGTTCATATATTGGTAATATTTGAGGAGTTATAGAAAGTAAAGCTAAAACATATGTAAGATTTATTAAGTCTGTTAAGAAGTATGACTACTCTTGTCTAACCTTTACTGTTGGGCACTTTTCATTTTTATTCAGATTTGAATTGCGTTCCTGTGCACAGTACTTAGGAAGTAGTGCAGGTTGGTGTGGCCTAGAGGACATTTTTAGTAGGCAAAGATAATCCTGGTGGGTGTTGTCAGCTAATTTAGAGGGCTGTCAGTGTATGACTGATATCATGGGTAATGTTCTCCGCACAAAGAGGTTACATACCAAGAGACATGACAGCCCATCTTTCTCCACTTTGTCTTTTTTCATTATTTTTTCTTCTTCCATGAAGCCCTTTTAAGCTCAGTGAGTTACGTGAACATAATCTGTAATTTTAGCCTTGTTGAGGTTGGGTTAACATATGATGTCTGGAGAGATCATATAATCATCTGGAGGTTGTTTCAGGGAGAATGCCTTCATTTGACACCTGCCAAGCATCAAAAATCACCCACTCACAGAATTATCTGAATCAGATGCTAAAAGATGCTTCTTCTTTTTCTCTTTTTAACTCTGTTTTGTGTTTATTTCAGCTGCAGAGGCTAAAGCGTTCACTGTCCTTCAAGACCAAGAGTCTTCGCAGCAAAAGCGCTGATAATTTTTTCCAACGGCCGATCGAGGATGTGAAGTTTCACGCCGAACTGCTCTCGGATGTCAGCAGCAGCACAGGTCATCTGAGCACCATCGGTATGTCCGTCTCAGCCTCCCCAGCGATGTCCCTTCCTCCACCACCCCCTCCGCTGCCCACCGTCATCCCGGGCAACCTACCCATCACAATCTGTTCTCCATCTCGTGCCCCCCGCCAGACGGACTCCAATGCACACACCTTTCTGGAGCACATCTTCAAGAAGCCACAGTTCTGTGATATCTGCAACCACATGATTGTAGGTAAGAGGATGTGTTTTATCTTTATATACCGATGACAGGCTCAAGAGTCTCGTTAAACAGGAAACGCACAAACAAAGCTGTGCTTGTTTAGAAAAGAGGAGCATATTTTGACCCCTAACATAATGATTTTAGATTAGACGACTGAACGCATAATCCAGAATATTGCATTACCCATCTGTTGTCTGGCCACCAGACACTAATGTTTTGTTACTTTGGACGACGCCAACACACAATGATTTGGCCATTTAGAGAGCAGTGAACAATGATGGAGTGGCACAACATAATGAGGTAAAGACTCCATGAGATACAAATTGAATTTTTGTGGCTATTAGTCATTGTCTAATAGTTTTGAGGTCATATGTGAGTGCTCTTTTGAAAGCTTCAAATCTTGTAGCACCGTTCAAAAGTTTAGGGTCGGTAAGATTTTTTTTTAATGCTTTCGAAAAAAGTATCTTATGCTCACCAAGGCTACATTTATTAAAAAAAATACAGTAAAAACTGTTATATTGTGAAATATTGTTACAAATTACAATGACTGTTTTCTGTGTTAATATATTTAAAAATTTGGCAAAACCAAAATTTCAGCAGCCAGTCTTCATGATCCTTCAGAAATCAATCAGATACGCTGATTTGGTGCTTAAAGCATTTAATATATATTATATAATATATAGTAATATATAGTTATGCTGTTTAATATTTTTTGTGGAAACAAAGTACTTTTTTTCAGGATTCTTTGAGGAATAGAAAATTCAAAAGTATTTATTTGAACTTGTTTTCTAGTATTTATTTGAAATAATTTAAACTAGAACTGTAGAACTGAAATGGCTTTACTGTCACTTTTGACCAGTTTAATTAATCCTTGCTGAATTAAAATATTAATAAATAAAAAATCTTCATGATCCCAAACTTATAAGTATTATATTATTGCAAAACTTGTTTCTGCAGGGCTGTGGCTATTTAAACAAAAATGATGAGTCCCACCCAAATATCTTGATAGAAGTTCATCAAAATAGGACAGAGAAGTGGCTTCATATGAGGCCTTTAAGCCTCTCAACTCTTCCCTAATTAATTAAGCCAATGTGTTTTGACTTTTTTGTCTCCCAAATTGTATTTTTACTGTTGGAAAGGGCAGTAAGACAAAATTAAGTCACATTGAGGTTTTACAGCCAGTTCAAAGTTTCATGCCCTATATTTATGCACCTGTCCAAACTGGATTTGCTTGTCTATATCATGTAAATAACTAATTGATTCAGTTTTAAACATCAAGGTGGTTTTAAGATACAGATCTCTACTTGTGTGTGTGGTTTAAAAGCATATGTGCTCAGCTAACCTGCACTAGGGTATTTGTGGGTTTATCCTAATACAAGGCAACAAGGGGTTGTGGCTCAGCTTTCAATTTGTGTGTGTGTGTGTGGTGAGGTGGACAGATGTCCACCTGTTTGAAAAGAAATAGTTATTTATTCCACTGCACAACGGGTGAACAGAACAGACACATACACACATTTTTGGAATATATTTATTTGTTGAATATGTAACACACACACACACACACACACACACACACACACACACACACACACACACACACACACACATTGTATATTTGAATAAGTATTAAATAGTGTTTTGTGTTTTTGTATGCGAATGTGCAGTGTGTGTATGAGAGAGAGAAAAAGAGAGAGGACAATGTGTCTTGTCTGGTTGTGACTGGCATATGGATCTGTCAGGCCTCATCACTTCTTTAGCTCACTAACACTCCCTCAGAAGAGCACACTAATGAGGGCAGGGCTCCAAATCCGGTCCTGGCACATCCTCATGAAAAGGACATCAAGAGGCCAAATGATGCATTTTAAATCTTTGTGGTAAATGTAGAGAAACCTGAGCTTGCGCAGCACTAGATGAGGGATGATCTGTCGGTTCATTATCCCACAGCATTCTGATTACTGCCATGCAGGAAGGTGAATTTTATGAAATATCACCAGCTGTTTGGAAAAAATAGCGAGTGGAGGGTATAGTTATTTTGCTTGTGTGTCGAGTCTCATTTTCCTTCTGTGACTAATGGGTCATTACTAAATAACTAACCGTGAAATCTCCACAGGTAGACCAGATACCTGTTTACTTGTGTTTGACCCAAATCTCTACAGGTTGATTAAATATGAGCCCACATGTCACTGACCCAAATCTGATATCAGGACACTGCAATTAACTGGGTTTCAGCATCACGTTCCTTAGTTTTCCATGGTTATTTGTGTTAGCCAATGGCATGGTGAATGGGGTATTTGAGCTGGAGATACAGAGACCTGACCTGTTGCTAAGCTGTTTAGTTCCTTTTTTTTTTTGTTAAACAGTACACCTTGAGTAAATAGTATTTATTTATTAGTGTGTGTGTGTTGTGTGTGTGTCATTCATTTGGGCCACACATCAGCAACATAATTTTTTATTATTCACTCTGTGTAGTTTTCATTGTTTTTTTACTTTATTGTTTTATTGATTATGTTCTCAGACCCAGACTTTCAATCTTAAACTATGAAAATCCATCATAAAATATGAATTATTTAGTATATTAGTATACAAATAAATGTAACAGTAAAATAAACATAAACCATTTCAATATTTATTTTGTGAAAAAAATGTTTTTTATCTCACCACAACCAAATATTTTACCCCTTTTTTGTTAGGGGATTCATTTAGTTTAATTTCATTGGGGATCATTTCCAAATTAAGCTGTAATTTAGGTAAATTATTCAAAGTATTTTACAAAATAAATGACATTCTGGTTGCATATATTTTCACTGTTGGACATAGGCCTATTAGTTTGTAGACATTTTGTAGACATATTAAGTAGTGTGGCTGTGCAAAGTGTGTCTTTTCTAAAAGGCCAAAATGGAAGAAACACCCACTCAGCTCTGTGGGTAAAGAAATGCTTTAATGGTCAGCTGGCAGCTGTAAAGATATTTACTGACCATAAACTGATTGCGTATTTCTTTCAGAACAGTATTTTAATAAGTGTGTTCTGTGTTAATATTTCTAGGTATTGAGTTTATTGCAAAATGTCAATCAGCAATTTACAAAGCAATTTCTGGATCGGAGAGCAACACGTTTTTCATGGTGATGTTCTCTCATGTTTGGATGGAGCAGAGGCATCTATTTCTGAAGACACAGAAACCATGCTGTATATCAAAGTATAAAAGGAGGCTTAGCATATTGGGAATATGGTTGGCTGTCTGTGTGGGTGGATTCCCATTCCATTGGGCAACTGATGACATTAACAACATTGAAATTAAGTCTGCATAACATCTCATGCAGCTTTTGCAAGTGTTGTTGAATGATGAAATCATTTTCAAGTCCTAAAATAAAGAGCAAACGTTTAACGACTTCGGAAAGACATTATAATATATCTTTCAGGCATTTTATTGAAGCCTGGCCTGAACTAGATCTCACTTTAAAAAGTGTTTCTAGGCTGTTTACATTATGAAGAATAAATACCCAACCATTAAACACATTAAAGATGCATTAAAGATTTTTTTCCGAGGCTGAAGTGATCAGCTCAGGGATGCATGAGAGAGTCTGGACCGAGCATGTGATGTTTGATTAATCGATGGATAGCTGGAAGCAGCTTGTTGTAGCAGACAGGGGCAAATGAGCCCTGTGACAGATTCATTCTCACAACAGCGGGACCTAATGTTTTCACCCTATTAATCATTTCACATTCATATTTCTTTATAGCAAAATTTTTCAGTTATCGTTTTAAATCTTTAAGCCACTCAAAACGAGAAAATATATACGATCTTGTGTAGTTAAATGAATAGTTCACCTAAAAAAATGAGAATTGTTATCATTTATTTTATTTTATTTTATCTGCCAAACACAAAAGATGATCCCCCCCATACAATAAAAGTCAGTGTGGTCAAATATTCTTTTGGACCCCATTGACTTTCATTGTATGGACAAAAAACTGAAAATCTCCTCTTCTGTTCCACAGAGGAAAGAAAAGGTTTGAAACGCCATGAGGGTGAGTAAATGATGACAGGATTTTCATTTTTTGGTGAACTAGTCCTTTAAGGCTATTACATTGCGTCGTTCAGAGAGACTTTTTTGTTTTAAAAATCAACATACGGACCTCAAATGAGCTGTAAAAAATGTCATGCTGACTTATATGACCACAATTAATTTTTTTATGATACATGGAATAATTGTAATGCAAGAGGGATTCTCTCCTGTAATTTTTTTTTAGCTTGCCAAGGGGGAGCAGGCAAGGTGTTCGGTAAGTCTGTTCTGTTTGATGATGAATTGAACTCTTTAGAAACCGAATCAAAATAAGATAACCCCCTCCACCCTCCCCCCACCCTCTCCCTGCTTCTGCGCTCATAATGACTTGTTCAGCACTCTCAGGAAATGCATATGATGAAGTAGCTCCTCAATGCTTAATAGAACTTTTCACTAGAGCGGTCAATATCAGGGCCCGGGGGATTGAGGGGTTTGTTTTTGAATGTTATTTCTTGTTACTGCCAAAAGAATATAGATTAAGTTATTCTGTGTGTGCTGTTTTTTTTTTTCAGAGCTTTGCTATGCATGCTGTTATATATTATATACTGTAAATTATGGTTTAATCTTTTCTAGTGGTTGAAAGGTACACTATGTAACTTAAAAAAAAATGTTTTTTTATATAATGAGTGAGTCCATCATGGATCCATTTTCCAAATCATGTTTTTGTCTTATCCTGAATCACTATAGCATGCCTATAATAAGCATTTCTATTTGGACTGTTTTAGACCTGGCAGGACAACAACCGCTGCAGACTCGTCATAAACATATACTGAGAGAAGTAGCTCCGGCTACAATGTTTTTCCGCAAGACGCATGCAGTTTTGTTTATTAACCGCTAAAAGTTACATAGTGTATGTACCTGTGAATGAAAACAGCTATTGTGTGTGCTGCTGAGATATTGAGATATAGTATACAACTGGAAGAGACAGAGATTTTTACCAATAGGTGATTTTATTCTCAAGCTCGCTCTTGGGAAGCAGCTGGAAAGACTAATGACTTTAACACACTTTTTTTTTCAGTAATTAGTATTCATTGTCTCACCGCAATAAAATCTGATTATGTTTATCCTGCACGAGGCACTTTTTTAAATTTCTGTAAGCAATTAAGCCTTATTTATTCTTCATTACCCAAAGATCATCAAAGAAGCGTGCATTAAAGTGATTCATAATTTGTGATGGGAACGAGCTGATTTTTTTTGGGTAATAAAACATTCAGCACTAGATGTAATAAATAAGTGTAATTGTAATGTTAATATTTAAATACGCAATACCAGAGTTATCATAATAAGAGGAGTCAGAGGCATTTATGGATTAAAGGATTTTATTATTATTTTATGGCACATGAGTGTTGTTACTGGAAAAAGCAGAGAATGGATGTTGTAACATGCTGTCCCTTGGTGAAGAGCTTCAGAGTTTCACTGCTTACACATAATTACTTTTTAGTAGATTTACATTCCCTGCTTTCAAATGAACACATTTTTATAGCAGGCAAAGCACACATGCATAGCTACTTCGTCATCCTTCCTTTAAGTCCATCCATAAACCAACTAAATCAATAAAACTGTGTCTCTAAACCAGGTGTGGTGATATCAAATGCTGAAACTGTGCAAATAGAAGAGAAGGATTCCTGTTAGATATAGAGTGCTGTTTTATTAGATAGCTTCTTGTACATGCGTTCTCAAACTTTACGCTTGGCTATTGTTTGTTTTCTGCTGTCTCTGTTCAGCTTAGCAACAGCATTAACACCTGCATTTTCCGGTACTACTAATAAGTTTGGATTCTGCAAGTGTTTCTGGGACTGTGAAGCCATGATTTGATGATCGGCTTATAAGGGGTCTTCATTTTAGGCAAAAGAAATGTAGGCCAGAATGATGACCATCAACCTGAACACTTGCAGAATTGCACCCCTTAAATAAGAATATACAAACATTTATTTAGAATTCAATATTTAATTGCTAATTAAGAATTGATAGTGATAGTAGGAAAATAACTGTTTGTCTTGATTGTCGAATTTCACAGCAAAACTGCACATGTGGGAATTCCCAACCCTGACCTGTATTTAGTGTCACTTTTTGTTATGCAGTAATATAACATTTATTTTTATTTTTACAAATACATGTTCAATATGTTTGACTTTTAAACCTGATATTAACTCATTATGACCTCAACTGCTAGGCACCAATGCCAAGCTGGGGCTCCGGTGCAAAGCCTGCAAGATGGGCATCCACCACAAGTGCCTGGATGGAGTTGGACAGCAGAAATGCATGGGGAAATTGGTGAGATATATTTTATTTTAGTGAATCAAGTATTTGCCTGCCATAACACACGCTTTGTTTGTTTGTTTTGTTAATATTTTGGTTAATCTTGGAAATTAAATGTTGAACTAAACAAGTATTCAGTGTTCATTTTCATTTGTTGCTCAGGTTGGCCAATGTTTGAGCACAAAGAGGTTCTGAAACCAGCTTCATACTTTCCACTTTCCTGTTGTTACTTTATGGCAGTAGGTGAAGATTTGTGTTTGAGTGTTAAGATATGTTACTCTTGAGAGTGTTATTTTTGGCGATTTGAAGGTGTGATTCATCAGTCTGTCTTTTCCTTCTGTGAATTGCTGCGTGAGTATGAATGTTAATGACTCTCTGGTGTGTACTAGAGAAAGTGAGGGAGAGGAAGGATGGGATAGTTGATACGGAATATCAAGATGCATCTATCATGTAAACACCTCTGTGCTTTACTCGGGGGACCCACAAGTCACGACTCTTATGGGAAATTCGCACGCCCCCCACACAGGAAAAAAATGGCAAGAAGGAAAAAAGTGCTAAAATTTCCATTGGTTTTCCCATGGTTTCACTGCGATGCCAGAGTGAGTCAGGTTTCTCATAGAATGAGTGACTGACCATGAGAACAAGTTAGCAGCTTTCTCAAAAAAACTATTGTCTATTCTTTTGTATACTTCTGGGATAAAACTAGTCAAATAACAGATTATATTAATACTGAGATCAAGATATATTTTTATTTACTTTTGAGTACCGTACACAAAATGCCATTCAAAAAAATCTTACTAATCCTAAATATGTTTTTGATAGAAGGCACTTATGCTCAAGGCAGCATTAATTTAATAAAAAATAATTCAGTAAATCATTAATATTGTAAAATATTATTACAGTATTATCTGAATAGTAATATATAATATACATATATATACACAATATATTACATAATATATATGTATTATATATATTTTTCCTTGTCACTTTTTTTTTTTTTTTCACTGTCAAAAACACTCAGTTGTGTGACATTTGAAATGACCAGCGCGTGTATAGAGCGATTTCAAATCCTGGCGTTTCAGATGGGTGGAAAACAAAAATTAATTTAGCTTTTAGGTGTAATACTTGCACTATGTTTTTCAGTAACCTCTTATATGTGTAAATATCAGGGACATTTTGATTGTCCATTTCATGGCCCCATTCATTTGTGTTATGTATATATCTGCATTATCTCAGCCATTCTGCTATATAGAACGCATTATGAGACATTAAAAAAACATTTCACATTTGTTAGGATGAATACAGTTGTTGAATGACAATTAACCCGGTTACAGTTCACCATAAAACACCACAGAAGCAACTGTTGAAAAGAAAAGAACAAAAGAACTTTGGGTAGGATCGCCTTTGACCAATGTTTTTTTTATTCTTAGAACCAAGCACTTTTGATTCTAGAACTCTACTATTAGATCATCAACACAGGAAGTGGAAAAAATGCTGTGCTTGTGCTTCAGATGGTTTGGCAGGTTTGAGTCTCCTGATGATGTAGTGGGCTCTCACAGATGGAAAATATAGCTGTGGGGGGTCAGGATTAAAAAGAGAACAACTCCCCACAGGATTCGGCTCTAATTCCACTTTTGCTCCAAAGTGGACAAGTTGCTATTTTTAAACTCTGTTTATTTCCCTTGGCTTGTCTGATCAGTGAGAACCTTTGAGCTACGAGTGCTTTACTACCAGTCCTGATTGTTAGTCAACCATTAAAACTCCCATTATGTGCAAGTGGTGTAGCTATTGTTGTTCAAATTAACAATTTGGTTGTTTTTCGGTTGAGTCGATTCTGTATTTTAGGGCACTCCTAGACATGGTGCACTTTTGCTAAATGCATTTATTAGCATCTACTTCAGCACTGAACATGTCTCTTTACACGATTCCCCTAGTGAGCTCTTGGAAAAATGTGATGTAGTAGCACTGGAGAGCTTCTCGCTGGGTTCGAGTGGTACTTAAATTAGTCCCCAACCCCAGTCACGGCTAACGGAGAAGTCTTCAAAGCAGATTTGTGATGCTGATTGCGTAGGTAGACACTCTGCCTGGACTAAACACAACAAATACTAATAAGGGCATAGTAAGGTTTCTTTCTTAGGGTATGTGTGTGCCTGGATATAATGGTGTAGTGTAGGAGCTTGTTCTTTGTTGATTTAAATCACTGAATCTCGGTAATCTAAGCTATTTTAAAGGCATAAAATCATTCAAATACATTTAAAAAGCTTTAATCAAATTATTTTGCCTCGATAGTCATTTATACAGTGTGTGTGTGAAAAAGAAGTCGAATGCTATCAGACGGACACTGGATTAATCATTAAAGAGTTAACCTTTTAACTTAAGTCATGACAAACCAGCAGTTTTACCAGACATGAAGCAAATGTACAGTACACTTTAATGCAGCAGCTATAAAGAGGGCACTTTGTGTGAGAACTCTAGGAACATTTATCTGTATAAAAGTGCATATTAGGATTGTGAAATGTATAGTTCAAATTATATCTCAATATTTTTCAGTCTGATTGATAAGTAATGCATATCTTACGTATACGCTGCTCTGAAATTGATTAGAGTAACCAATAAGAGTTTTCCCTCACGGGAATTTTCACAAAATTAACACAAGGAAGAATGATATCTAATTATTTTCATTCATATGCACCAATATAACAGTACATAATAAACACCAATATTTATATTACCAATATTATTTATCATCGCATTATTAATAGGGTTATAATAACATTAATGACTCAAGCATATTAGAATCATAGTAATTGTGAGTCTCTCTGAAATGTCTTTGGTGTGATTTTTGTTCTTTACTCATTTCAATCTTAAGAATCAGCTTGAAATTTTGGCATGGTAACTGTTTGAGGCACGTAACATGAGACTGTTAGCAGTGTCAGAAATGAAACAGAGCTCAAGCTGAAATGCCACTGATGGTATGTGTTTCTGTTTGGTATGTTGTGCTATCTTGCGAATATATATATATATATATATTTTTTTTTTTTTTCATGTAACAAACATTTGTTAACAATAACAATAAATTGTTCAGATTGAGAATAATCTGTTTTTTAAATTATTGATTCAGGTATTTAGCATAAATACATTTTATTTGTTTTTACTAGCCTTAACAAGGTGCCCATGAAAACCAATTCTGGGTATAAAAAGTAAATGAATGAAATAATAAAATCCACTGATCCTGTTTGTGTGATTGCAGCCCAAAGGTTTTCGGAGATATTCTAGCTCCCCTCTGCTGATTCAGGAACAGTTTGGCTGCATTAGGGAGGTTATGCCTATTGGTGAGCAATATGTAGAATTTTATTTTTTACTTTTGCATATGGCATAGCATCACCAGTTTGGACATTTTGTAGCATTTTGACGTATGTTTTGTTTTGTCCTAGCCTGTTGCAGTAGAGTTGACCCGGTGTATGAGACTCTGAGGTTTGGAACCTCTCTGGCACAAAAGAACAAGCGGACCAGTGGATCGGAGTCACCACAGAGAAACTCTGTAAGAAACGCTTGTTTAGTTGTATCCCTTATTTCTCATACCTTTTAAAAATACATGATTGTAATTCGTGTTTTTAATTGAAATATTTAAAATATAATTAAAAATATATATTTAAAAAAACATTACTGTAAACAATTGTTTTTTTTACCTACAAAATGAAATCAACTGAATTTTAAAATATTCAAATGTTTTGGAAGATGCATAAAAAATCCAGTCTGTGACAGTTAGAATGGATGCAACCTGTGTGTGTTTGTGTGTAATGGTTTGACCTACATTTTGAGGCCCCAAAGGGTATATTCACACTAGGCGATCTGAACCGTGCCTGAGCACGTTTGACCCTCAATGTCTGGTTTGTTTATCTAATGTGACTGCTAGTGTGCCCGGACGCGGTTCGCGGTACACTATAGTGTGATCGCTAGCCGCGGCAGAGCACAGAACAGCTACTACTCTTGTGTGCGCTACTGTCATCATTACGACAGAAAACATTTTCTATTATTTGGATAGTACACTTTTATTGGGCAATCGTGCCAGGGCACTGTACAAGGCAACCGTGCCTAGTGTGAGTACACCCTAAGTTTGTGCTAGGCGGTATACCGGTTCAACTGATAGGGTACAACAGGGCGCATTTTACTTTATTCTCCTTTAAATCACTAGATGGCACAAAAATTCACCTCAACACTTTTCTTAATAACCGCTTTTGATGATGCACATGGAAATTTGGCTGATCCTTGAAGTAATCCCAGACAGCGGCACAAAGTTGATTCTGTGGTAAAAGGCGCCCCTACTGTTGGGGCTCAAAGCACAATATGATCATAAATAGCTGCCTGACTTTTCCTTTTGTTGACATGACAGTTAGATTAGATTAGATATTAGATGCCAAATATCATATATATTACGTTGGGTGTCCATCATAGAGATAATTACCATATTTATAATGAAACCCTCATATTTAAATAATGCCATTAATCGTGTCATATAATTAAATAGCATATATATATTGTTACTACTGTAAAGATATATTAAATTATTATGGATCCTCTGATAATGCTACTTTTTTCAAATAACTTTGTTCCTGTGTTTTATTTTTAAATTAACTTATTTTAATGACAGTATATTTATTGAACAAAAAAAAGGATATTATCAAAAGATATTACTTTAGCTAAAGTATTTGTATGTGGGGTAAAAGGCCCACCTTGCCACCTCATACATTTGTAAGATTTTTAAACAAATCAAGCCACTTTTATGATTTATTTTCACAAAAAAAAATGTTGTTCTATCAATGTTCAATTAAAACATATACATATAGGTATATTTTTTCTGCAATAATACACTATTGGAGTAGTGAAAAGCAAATTTTTCTTAAGGTTGTGCCAATGTCCTCTATTTAAATCACTAAATAAACATACTAAAATATGTTTTTATTAAAATTGTAAAACTGCAGAAAAGGCTAGAAAATGTCATTAGCTCAATATAAAAACCATTACGCCTATGGAATGTCATAATAATAGGTGTGTCAACGTGTGTGTGTGTGTGTGTGTGAGAGAGACTGGTGTTTGGGTTAAGATGATCATAGTAAACATGCATCCATCATTTACCTGCAGACAATCTGCTTCAGTTTAGGCTTTTAAAAAGATTAACAACACATTTTAATGTGCATCTGCTTGGCTGTGAAGTGAAGCTCTTGTGGTAAAAAAAAATGGTGATGATTATTATGATTAATTCAAGGAAACACTCAAGACACTTAAATTTAATCTCTTTAAGCTTCTTTGCTCACGTCTTAATGAACAATTACTATTTTCTCTCTATATTAAAAGTGCTTCTTTATTCTTCTATTTAAAGGGCTAGTTTACCCAAAAATAACAATTCTGTCACTAGTTACTCACCCTCATGTCGTTCCAAATCCGTAAGACTTTCATTCATCTTCGGAACACAAATTAAGATTTTTTTTTAATGAAATCTGAGAGCTTTCTGATTCATTAATATGAATCGAGCGGTTTAGTCCAAAATTTCTGAAGAGACACGATCACTTTATATGATGAACAGATTGAATTTAGGCTTTTATTCACATATAAACATTCATCAACTCGCTCATCAGTTGTGGTAAACAGAAGAACCAATGAGGTCCATTCTCGTGTTATGCAGCACGTTTGAGCTTCAGCAAGCTTCCGTCTCTTCAGAAAATTTGGACTAAACCGCTCAATTCATATGGATTAGTTTTACAATCTCTTTATGAACTTTTTGGAGCGTCAAAGTGTCAGTTGCATAGCTGGCAATGGAGGGAAAGAAAGCTTTTGTGTTCCGAAGATGAATGAAAGTCTTACGGATTTGCTACGACATGAGGGTGAGTAACTAATGACAGAATTTTCATTTTTGGGTGAACTATCCCTTTAAGGCATTATCACTGGGATCTGTTTCTGTAAACCGCTGTTATAAAACAAGAATGTTGTCATCATCATGTTATTTATAGCAACATCTTCTGTCCCTGTCATATGTACAACATTTTATTACTTTATTACATTTATGTTTTTTTTGTACTCAAGTTTTCAAATCTGTGTGTTCATGTGCATGTTTAAACCATCTAAATGTGAAGTTACTGTGGTTGTAAGGGAATCTAAGCATCCCAGATGTAATGTTTTACTGCTTGAAACAAACACAGACACACACCCTGGAAGGAAGTGATGGTCAGCTTCAGATAATGCCTCTCTAGAGCAAATATGACCAAAAAGGGAGAAAAAGAGATGAAAGAGAGAGGATAGACAGAAGAAACAACAGGATGAAGCCAGGGTGAAATAAATCAACCATGAAATTATTTGCGAAAGAAAGATAAAAGCATTATTTATGATATTTGATAAATCTCTCAATAGTAATGTTAACATTAAACTTTTTATGTCTGAAATGCATAACAGATAAAGACCTTTCATTTGTTAAGACACATTGTGTTCGTATATGTGTATTTGAGAGAATTCATGTGTTTATTCGTTTGTTCAGACCAGTGACGTGGCTCAGGTACCAGAGGAAAAGGCGGCCCACTGCAGTCGTGCTCAACTCACCAGGAAACCCAGTGACAACGGTGAGAACATGTTAAAAAAAACTTTATTTCAGGACAATTTGAGCTTTCCTAAATAAGAATAAATCCAACTACAAATTTACTTTTTTTTTTAAGATTAATTTTTTATTATTTAAAAGTCGTTTTTAAATTCTACAATTTTCTTATCAAATTAATTTTGTTATTCATTTATGAGCATTATTTATTGTCAAATTCTGCCTTAAATCACCCTATGATAAAACTGACGAGCAGAAACTGCTCATGCATATCTGCTCATCCATCCCATAATCCTCGGTTTAACTCCAAACTGCCAGCTTCTTATCAGAGACATTATTCACACTTATTACCGCTTAAGCCTAAATGGCACACCGTTGTGTGGACAGACTGTGATATAGTATCAGAAAGTCTTCAGTTCATCACAGACTGGCCCCCAGCTTCAGTGAATTCATGTGTCCACGACTGTGCTTGCTCTGTGAAGAGAGACAGATATTTTTTCTCTGGTGCCAGCATGACCGAGAAACTGATTATTTTTGTCTAATCAGTCCACCACTCTGACCAATGACCCACTACAACAGCATCATTCATTTAACATCATGCAATAATAAGAAAACAAGCAGGGTTTGTTCTACAATGAGTTGCTCATTATCAACAGATCTTAACTTGAATTACAGTCTTTACTCACTGATTTTTACTGTACTGTGTGTTTTAGTTTTTACACCCTTGGAGAATGGAACAGAACATTTTCATAATGCTGAAAGGAAATCAGAAGAATCATCTGTAAGCATCACAGAATCTCTTTTTACACACTTTTTATAATATATTTGCTATATTGTTTATGCAATTGATGGCTGTCAAGTGTCTATGGGTCAGTCAACAGCATTCTGCACATACCGTAAATCTTGGCTACCAAAAAGCTATCGAACTTTTGCATCGTTATTCTCCACACAAAAAAAGATGGAGTTCATTGAGTTGTCATAATAAGACAAATTAAACAGTAAAACAAATATGAGGTGCACTACTGTTAGAAAGTTTGGGGTTAGCAAGGTTTTCTTTTATTTGCCAAGGATGCTCAAAAGTTACAGTAAAGACTTTTCGTTGTTACAATTTTTATTTTTTTCAAATAAATGCGGTTCATTTAAATTCTTTAAAAAAAATTCTATTCAACTAGCCCTGTTTCTCCCCTGTTTGTTACTTTCTAAAAATGAAGCTTTTTTTCTGCTGTGTAGCACCAGTCTATGTGTAGCGCAGAGGTCATGATATTTCAGGCCAGAGGAAAAGATTTTTTGCAATGAAGCATAGTCATAATTTTAATTGGTTTGTGTCAATTCTTTCTGACGTTGATATGAGGCAGCTAGCTGGAGTGTGTGTGTGTGTGTGTGTGTCTCTGTGTTTGTGTGTGTGTATCTCTGTGTGTGTGTGTGTCTGTGTTTTGCACGCACTCATACTTAAAATTTCCCAGGAGCTGGTGGAAAAAGTCCAAATTTAAGAAACACATCCACCTTAGCCAATGTCTGCAGCCCAGAACTGTTTGCATTCTGGAATCTCTTTATTTAACTCATCCTTCTGGCAATAATGTTTTATTATTAATATTTCCTTTCATTGCATTACATTATATTCAATAAATTCAGGAGTGATTCTGTAAACTAGGAATTTAACTAAAACATTAAACATTAACAACTAACATTAAAGGTTTAATGTATTTTTTCCCCTACTCACATTCTCAGTATAATTTATGTTGATTTGTGATGTAATCTCTTTCTGTTTATGTCCGTTTGTTTAAACTGTAGTCAAACAGAGAGCTGAAGAGGGACCCCCTACAGCTCAATACTTTCGTGGCTTTGTTCGGATTCACCCAACAAGACAACCAAGACCTGGAAATGAGGTGAGAAGAAAGCATTTTTTTGATTTTAGAGGCATGAGCTGCTGTTCTCTTTCTTTCCTATATTTATTTTTGTGGTTTCAACAGCAGATGCTAGTTTTCTACTAACATCTATAATAAACTTCACACACACACACACACACACACACACACACACACACACACACACACACACACACACACACACACACACACACACACAAGAAAAGTGCTGAGTTATTCAGTGTCACAGCTGATTTGAGTCTTCACTCCTGTATCATGTGATCATTTGTGATCTCTCTCTCTCTATTCCCACCCAAGATATCCTCAACAGGATATGCAATTGGTTGTCACAGGAAGGCTGTTGGCTGTCTGCTGGACAACTTCCTGGTGATAACGATTAGCTCAGGGGTTCTTTGTATGCAGAACGCACACCGTATGCTCACCTACGTTGACAAGCATACTCTTGAATAAACAGTTTTGATGGGGAAAAAAGTTTTCAGTTTTCTGCCTAGACTGATTTTATGTTGTTTCTATTCATCATCATCATCATCATCATCATCATCAAGCATTAAGGACACACATGGTCAAAAACACAAACAGTAACAAACAAAAAAAACACAATTTGTTAAATAAACTATTAAATAAACATTTGTTCAAAAAGATGCTGACCTTGTAATTGAGGTGTGGTCACACTGGACTTTGAGCATGCAAAACTACTACAGAATATGGGCAACTGCACAGGGTTTCTGTTTTTGTTAATAAATTGTAAATAATAGATAATAATTATAATAATTGAACAAATGAAGGGCAATAGCATTTTATCAGTGCAACTCTTCCTTGCAATAAAATAACAGGTTGAATAATGCCATAGTACTATTTGTAATGCAGCTCACCACCAATTTAAAAAGTATTGAGGAATTAAGCTTCAAAAAGGACACAAATCATCGTAAAATATCATTGAAGTGATCTATATGAGTTTTACTCTACATGTGTGCTATATTCCTGTCCATAGAGTGCTATAAACATAAAAACTGAATAAACATTAAAAGTCCATTAGCATAAACCTGTGGTTTTGGCAGATGTTAAATTGACAGAGTTTGAACAGCTTGGTTTGGTACTTTGATTGTGACCTCTGTTATTGTCCCTGTGTACATTTCTCTTTACAATCATACACACATTAGCACTTTCATGTCCTTTGGTTCAGGTCTGATTCTCAGAACCTCACCGGGAAGCTGAGGCTGCAAATAACTGTTGACTTCAGATTTCTTTGCATGTGCAGTTTAATTCTGGCCTCGTGTAATGGAATGAGGCTATCGCAAAAAATGTTGCCTCATCAAAGCTTTCAATCCAAAATGAATTCCAAAAGTCATTTCGTACTATTGAAAGGGGATGTAACGTACTCATTTGTCCTAATGTGTTCCTGTCTCCCTGTAGACCCGGAGATCGAATAATCCTGGCAGATGATTCCAATGATGACTGGTGGAAGGTAAATCATGACAGATTTGCAGACTTCCACTTTCATGGTTAAAAATTGATTCTCTCTTTTATGCGACGTTCTACATCATTCTGCAACTTGATGATTTAAAAGATGCTCACAAAAAGTAAATTACAAAAAGTGCAATTAAAGTGTAAGTATAGTGCTATTTGTAATGCAGTTCACCACCAATACATGGCCAACATATTTGGTTGGTTCCTTTGAAGTATTTCAAAATTTTATACACAGAAATTCTTAGTGATTAGTCAAACAGGAGAAAATAAGACAACTTTTTTCAATGCCCTTATCCATGCAATTACAAATTGATGAGGAAAAAAGCTTTCAAGTTTCAGAAAAAGACACCAAAGCACCATTAAAAAAATGTGAAGGAATCTATATCAATTTTACGCTACATATGTGCTGCTTTGTGACAAACAGAACAAAATATGTCAAAATAATTACTTTAATCAAAAGCATATTTTAACATACATTTTTGTGAGTTGAAATTTTGGTTCTTGTGTATCTTACTAATAATTCCAGGGTGTCATTGAAGATAGAATAGGTTTTTTCCCGGCATCCTTTGCACATCAGGTGAGGGCAGGCGACAGGGTGTTCAGATGTCACCGAACCTTTATTGGCTGCAAGGAACAAGGGCAGATCACCCTGAAAGAGGGACAAGTGAGTACATTTAAGTAATTGCTGTTGTCTAATCATTTCTAACTTGGATTCCCGACACAAACAGCTAAACAATGCTGCACTTTCAGATTTGTGTCAGCAGTGAGGATGAACACAATGGCTTCATCAGAGTAGCCAGTGGAAAAAAGAGAGGATTTGTGCCCTGTGACGTCCTGGAGAATATATGAAATGAAAGAACAGAGAAAAGAAATGGTTTTGGTTGAAGAAAAAGAGACTTTCCAGGACGACGACTCGTGCCACCTGTAGGATGAGCAGACACTGCAGGGCTCTCAGGAGGGATCACAACAGCCCTGTTCTAACCCCTGTCTTACTCAGTGACAAAGGAAGAATGTACACTGACTCCAAAGAGTATTTGGACACCTAAAAATGCATACATTTCATTTCATTAACTAACAAAACCATCAAATCATCCGCGAACAAATGATGCCAAGCTTTTCTCTGAACAAATGTCACTTTTCTAAGTGTCACTTTTCTTTTTTCTAAGCCATTTCTTTCCTACGACTTTTAACCAAATAGTGTCAAGGTTGTTGACAAATATAAAGTATATGTATTATATAATTTCAAACTTGAACCTATATTTCTTTAAATGCCATTTGGTTTGATATTTTGATATCTAATGCAATGATATGCATACTTCAAGTTTAGCTTAAATGTCCAAATACTTTTTGGGGCCCATTGTATGCATGTTTCATTAACTAATGAATGTAAGTCATATTTTTTTCTTATCTGAGAGAATTGTGTTTTCTGTATTTAATTTATTGAATGTTAGTGTAAGGGGTCAGCAACTGCAGCAGTTTTAACGATCAACTATTCACTATAGCATTAAAACTCACTTCACACCATTTTGAAATACCGTAATTAAAGAAGCATTTAATGCTTCAAATATTTCCATAAAATCCAATACATGTCTGATTCTATATAAATGTTTTTTATGTTTGTTTTTTCCAATAAATGTACAGTTTTTTTTTTTTTTTTTTTTTTTTTTAGCACTGCAGAATTTGACTATTTATTTTTATTTAACTTAAACTTCCAAAATGTTATTTTCCACTCATGCTTCTGAGAACAGAGCAGGAAGGAGCAGAGCTCATCTGTGTCTGGATTATGAGTGATGTTACTTCTAATACAAAGCAGAAATAACATTTTCTTTGATCAAACGCACCCCTTGGACTGTATTAAAACCATGTGGACAAGGGTTTCCGCCAACAAATCTTGACATGTTTTTAATGTCCTAGTGTATCTCGATTTCTCAAACATTTGATATGTGCTTCATGTCATACTGATTATCTTTTATTAATAAGTAAACACAAGGCATTATCGGAAAATAAACATTTGTGATGTTCAAATTTTGAATATTAAAAGCTAAATGATGCAGAAATATGTATTTGCTGCACATCACAGCAGGTATGACTGAAGATGATACAGTAAACCTTTTTAAATTAATTGTTTTTTTTAGTCTTGTCATGGAAGTATAGACATTAATTCTATACATAATCTCTGTCTCTTACTAAGATGTTTCACAGAGCTGATATAGCATTTTTTAAACAAAAAAGTTAACTCATCTTGTCTGGTCTTTTGATATTCTTTTATTTTGAGTTAAATGAAGCTGGCTGATTGTAGAGCATTGTCATGATATTTCTGTGTATATACTTTATGTACAGAATTAAAGTTTATTTATTGATCTTATTTGTGCTGTGCTTTATTAAAATAAGTCTGCATCACATTTAATAGACAAACAGATCTTATCTTCTGCTCCTCTCCAACACATCTGCTCGTGCGCGAGGTTAAAGCGCGCAAGCAGAACATCTTCAGGACAAGCCGGATTCCACCATATCTTTATGAACACAACAATAATATTTTACATTGTAATCCTTTTATTTTTAATAATTGGCTAGTTTGTGTGCTGCTGCGCGTCCCTGTGTGTGTGAAATAAGCAGAGTGTATACTCGCGTTGTTGACCCGCCTACTATATGCGCCCTTTAAATAATAATAAAAAATACCGCCATTTACATTAGACCAGGTTTTTGTTGGTCAATGGCGCAATCTATTTCAGTTGCCTCAAAATAGCAACGGGCCAACAAAGCGCCTGAACACAACTCGTTTTCAGACCAGCAGCCCATGGGCGAACAGATGGACGCAAATGCATTTGCTATTTAAACAACGCTGAAACTAGCAAAAAACACTTGGTGCCGGGTGTATTTTAGGGCACTAAGTGTTTGCTTTTGCAAGATATGTGTGTCATTTTGCATGTTGTTTGCGTGTTTTGTGGTTATGTGAAAAGTTTTGAGAAATAAGTGTGTAAGCATTTTTTTTTTTAAACTGTAAAAGGAGGCACTGTTCTGTCGGATGTCTGTGGTGGAATTGAGCTTTGTTCATCAACATTGTTCATCATTGAATGCAGTTTTGCCATCGCCCTGTTCTGTGTCTGCCCTCATTGAGTCAGAAGTAAATCTGGTAATAAATAAATAAAATTGCAAAGAAAAAAAAAGTAAGTTTACCATAAATGCTTGGTAGTGTAACCATATTTCAAAGACAAGAATAGAAGTAACTATGAAATTACATGTAAAGATGTACTTGGGTAAAAAAAATTACACTTAAGTTCAACTAACTGCATTTAATATATAAATGTACACTATAATACATTTTAATTTAACTGCAAATAACATTTGTGTAAAATAACCGTTAAGTGTCACTTTACAACTTCAACAACACAAAACACTTTACATTCAATTCATGTCAGAATATATTATTATATTATTTTTCGTGATAAGTACTCTTTATAAAAGTGTACTTCTTTTTTTCACAAAGGGCAGCATGCTTCACTGTAAAGTCAGGGTGTGTTTAAGAAAGAGGTGTGAAGTATACGCACTGAATAAAAGCAAGCAGATGTTTCAGCAGTTATAGATCTGGTGTCTTAGTTTTATATCTCTTTCATGCATACACAATATTACCTTCACTTTCTCTTCACATCTTATGTGATCACACATCACATAAATATAATAAAAATCACATTTATCACATAATCATTTAAATGGCAGTAGATGAACCAGAGTCTCTTAATCAGATAATAAGGGAGAAACAACATTGCAATGACATGGTAATATTGATGACAATATCTGTAAAGCCGCGTTTCCACCGCGGGAACTTTCCCCAGGAACTAGGAACTTTGGGGTGGTACTCGGTGTGTTTACACCGCAGGAACCAGGGTCTAAATGAAGTTCCGGGTAAATATTTCCCCCTCTGAAAATCCCTGCTCGCGAGGTAGTACTTTCTCAAAGTTCAGGAACTTTCGGGGGTGGGACTTGTGCGCTGAACATGCTGATTGGTTGTGTTCACGCCGCATTTTGACTCCACGCAGCATTCTAATTTAACCAGAATTTTTAAAAATCTATTGCGGTTCGTGGCTTCATGCATTAAGAGTTGTCTGTCTGCAAATATGGAATTTAATCAAAATAAATAAAAAACCCAGCTGCACCGACGACGAGGTTCAGGCTTTATTAAGCGTATTTGTGTAACAGGAAATTTTCTGCGCGTTCGTCCCAGCCATCTCACATTCAATGTCCGCAATACATCACAAACACAACTACAGCACAGTTTGAATCTCCTCCATACTTATTATAAATGTGGCGCTCAAAACTGATTATGTCCGTCGCAGACTGGGAGGAGCAGTCGCGCGCAGTTGATAATCTTCCCGGTACTTTAGACTGCGGTGTAAACGCAGAAAGCAACCGGTCTGGGGCAAAAAAAGTTCCTGGGAAAAAAGTTCCTGGGACAAATTGTTCCGGGTAATTTCGGTGGAAACGCGGCTATAGTCGTTCTTTTTGCTATTCGATTGCCGTGATTGGATAGCTTTTCAGACACCAGAGGGCATTCTCCAATAGCGTCACCGACGCAGTGCGTGTTCCCTTTCTGGGCTTCTGGTGGTATGCTATCTAAGTCCAGTAAAGGAGGGAGAGCGTTTTCGCATTTGGCTCCTAAACTCTGGAATAGCCTTTCTGTTCGGGGCTCAGACTCTCTCCCAGTTTAAACCTAGATTAAAGACGCATCTCTTTAGCCAAGCATTCACATACATAATGCATCTCAACCTTGAACTCCATTTATCAGATCAAATGCACATGATTATCCATGCTTAATGTTATGAACTTATGAATTATTTTCCATTTGCTTTTCTGTTTTATCTCGGGATAGCCATCCCGAAGTAACTAGAGAGTTCTGAGAAAATGGTGAATTGTTTCATGAATTGTGCATTAGCAATCTAGAAAAACTGTACTTGCTTCTGCTGCATTTTCTCATGTGTTATTCGCTTGCTAAAAGAAAAACAGTAAATAGGCTATAATGCCTCTCAAACAAAGCAACAAAAGATAAAACAACCGTTTAGCACTGTGGTGTTGTGGTCATTTTTAACATTTCTGTCAGCTTCTTTACAGGACATGAGTAAACAGTTTTAACTCTCCAGAAGAAAAAAAACTGCTATACACAGTTTCGGTAAAAAAAAAAAAAAAAAAAAAAAAAATATATATATATATATAAAAAATAATAATAAACATTAAATTGACTTCCTACTTTAAGTGCATGTTATCTCATGTTCTTTTTATTTTCTGTGTGATATTAATACTGTTGCACATGCAAGAATGTTCATCCTAATCACATTGCAGTGACATTATTTTAGAAATTAGACAGCAGTGTAGAGAGAGAGAGAGAGAGAGAGAGAGAGAGAGAGAGAGAGAGAGAGAGAGAGAGAGAGAGAGAGAGAGAGAGAGAGAGAGAGAGAGAGAGAGAGAGAGAGAGAGAGAGAGAGAGAGACTTATAAGTAAGCAAAAAGGAAAGTGAGAGGGAATCAGTTGCTGAATCTGATACAATGTTATCAATAGTTTATTTTGTTTTTCTGATCTCTTGCTCAGGTAAGATACATCAATTGTGATATTCCTGACAATATTGATTTGATTCATTTACTATAATCACAAGACTATCATCATTCAGTTTATGTGAATTAAAATAATGATTTGATAATTTTCTTTTAATGGAAAGCCCAAGCAGAGAGTGAAAATGAAGCTCTTTCAGTTTGGTGGGAGCCAGAGATGCCTTCACATTCTGAAAACTTACACAGTTTGACGGACGGCTATGGAAATGACTTATCAGTACGTACAATTTATACTCGTACATTACTACGGACACTTTGCATAAGACTCACTCGTTCATGTCACTGACTTTCATTATTGTGATTTTTTGACCTCGTTCTCCATTCCTCGCATGCAGAGAAAGCGGCCGAACATCATCTTCTGTTGCGTATGCCAAGAGGCTGTAAGACGAGTTAAGAGTGCAGTTTATCAAAAGATTTCAAAGGTAATGTTCAGTTGTCTCAGAACTATTTTTTTCGAATGGCTCTAATGACAGTTTATCATATATCATCAATAAAATGATGGGACAGAATAGCAATTCACAAACTTTACAATAGCCTAATTGAGAAAAAGCTCAAATTTAACTTTTTAGTCTGGAGTAAAGTATAAGCTTTTTATCCAATTTAATCAAATGAGTATTATAGGCCTATGAATAGTGAGAAGTAACTTCAATGTGAATTTATTCATTGGACAGCAAGGACATTTAATAATGAAAAGAAAAATAAGATTTTTAGCTAACAATTGTGTCTGTTTTATGTTTAATCATAAAGTTCTATTTTGTACATTTTCCCCTGTTATTTTACAGAAGATAAACAATGTCTGTTACAAATTCATAGAGGCTTTTCGAAAGATCTGCTTGCAGCGTGCAGTGAGATATCGGGACATCATACTGCACAAACTCTTCCCTGGTGGGAGTGCAAGGGGCACGTGTTTGAAGATAAAGTTATGCTAGTAACATCTGTGACAATGGCTGTAGAAGGGATACATTTACATTGGCTGTCACTAACTTCATTGTAATCTGTTTTTAAAATGATCAAAGCTGTTTTACAATATTTGAGAGAAAATTGAGTTGAATATCAGTCCACTGCCATGTGTAGGCTATTTTCAATGTGCATACACATTTTTTTTTGTCATCAACTTGAATGTTTGCCAGCTAGGTCTTCTGTTTTCCTTTATGCTTTTCAGAAAATCAATAAAACATGCGGTAAATGGATTGCCCTTGTACGTACCTTCTGCTATTCTGTAGCCAACGGATACAAACGTTCTGTAATGAGGACCTTTTTTCCTGGAGGTACTCCTATAGCGACCTGCAGAGTGATGCGGTTATGTGATTACAGAGACGATAAGATCAACAAATGCAGTTAAAAGTTATGATCAATTTCTTTCAAATAGAATCTAATATGGATGTTTATTGTACTGAATATGCTTTTTTGCAGATCATGTGGTGTAAGATTGTGTTATGTTTTTACATTAACTACACATTAAAAATCAAATTATTTTCATGTGATTTTCTACTTCTGGTTATTTTTCTGTTGATAGTATTGTTTTTTTTGTTTTCTCATTAAAGTTGTAATCTCTCCTCAAAGACATACCAAGCTGTAATAATTAACATCATAATTAATTAATGTCATACAAATGAATGTAAAATAAGCAATTCTGTAAAATAAATATTTTTTAATTTTATCATTTTTGTTTGCTCCATTCTTAGTCAAACAGTTGCTTTCAGGTGGACATTTGAGTTTATGATGCTTTATAAACTCTAGAAAGTTTTTCAGGCGCTAGTTTAAAATGTAGTCAATTTAGTAGAATAGTAGAACATTATGACATAATTTATTATTATGTTAGTCAGGATTTGAACACTTACTTTTACATTTACTTTCATTGAATGGAATTGATCAAAGTAAATGCTGTCAAGTCTAAAAAAAATCAAATATAAACTTTGAACACTGTTGAAGTTTCTGACCTTGGGTAATTGACACTGAACTAGGCCTGCGGTTTGCTACGCAGAAATTGACATGTAAATAGATGAATTCAACAATAGAGATCAGCAACAAGAAGCAACTGAATACTTTTGTTACATCATTAGAACAAATGAACAGTTGGTCCAGGGTTAGAGGAGGGTTTAACTTACTTTGCTTAACACTTACATTTAGCAGCTTTGTCTGTGCTCATATCAGAACAAGAAGAAAAAAATCGAGGTTACAGTGCTCTGCTCTTATAAACAATGTATCTAGCCTGTATCGTTGGATCTTTCATGGTTCTCTTTGGTAAGAAATAATGTTTTAGTACTGCTTTGACTCATTTGTTTGATTTGATTAACTTGCAATGTTAAACTAGAATCGCATTTTGTCAGAATGTTATGATTATAAGTTATATATATATATGAAATTATATTTTGTGCAGCTGCTGCTGAAAGTTCTCCATATGAGGACAGTCGTGAGACGGTACAGACAATCACCTTCTATGACAACAAAGAAGATCTGTGTAATGCTAAGGTAATGAAATTGATATATCTATAATAATGTTATTATTTCTCACCCTTAAATTAAAGTAAAAAAGTTTGGAGGACATTAGTGTGGTGTATACATTCTATCAAGGATTTTCTTGATAACCATCCCTTATTATTTCTCTTCCTAGATGGCCATAAAATGTTGTATATGTTTGAAAATGATAAAGACATATATGCCCATTATAAACGCTCTAATTGACAAGGTAAATATTACTTTTATTCCGGTTTTAAATTTTTGTTTGTTTGTTGAAAACACTATTTGTGAATTTAAACTCATATATTCATTTAAAAAGGAAAATAAAATATAAATATAAAGTTTATATATGTGATTTGCTTAGCCCTCCTGGGAAATATCTTGGCATTATTAGCCATATTATGGCTACAGCTCTGTTATTTACTTTGTTTATGTAACTATTCACAGAAAATGTGAAGAAATCTATTTTTGTCTTACACTGATGTAAGTTTACTTTTTATTAAAACCACCTTATTTTTTGTTTTCTCTCTCAGAACGTGCGTTCTGTATGCAATGCCAACAAATTTCTCAGAAAAAAATGTATAAAACTTGCCAAAAAGTTGAAAACGAAGGTCTTAAAAGTATATCTAAATCCTCTAAAGTCCTGTTTTAAGTACAAAATGTGCAAAGTAAAGGATTGATTAAACCTAAACTAACAAGTCAATCAAATATCAGCTGTTTAGTGAAGATTGTTTCCTTTGTTTTGTCATAAACACGAGGTAATAAATGTTTTAAATGCAAAAGCAGTGTTGAGTTGATGATTCAATTGTTTTTTAAAATATACATCTAAAATGCAAAAAAGGATTGAACTGAACAGACAGTGTTAGAAAATGCTGACAGGAGCTCCATTAAAACTTGACACTTTGGTCCACTGTGGTTTTGGTGCTCTGAACATCAGCACTTCAAAAGACTTGCGTAGACATTTATTATCTTCAACGTTACACATAACTGTGAGAAAAGAGGAGCACATGACAAACACAGAAGAGTTAGTGTCAAAAGTATCTCTTCAACTGAAAATCACCCAGATAGAAGCCAAGCAGCTCTTTTCTAAGCAGAGGATTTGAAGAATCATGTCACCTGTTATTCATTTGGGACTGCTTATCATGTGCTCAGGTGAGACTGAAGGACTATATGAATTTAACTTCAAACTTCTACTGTGGCTCTTTTCATTCTCACATTTGCTTTTACGTAATGTTTACAATCATATTCATTAAAATCTGCTCATGTTGTTGTGGCTTTAGTTCTTGTTGAGTGTAGCAGCGCTACTAACAAAGCACATTGGAAGAGCATGCTGGAGAGAAATGAACTGAACTTTCCCGAAGAGGACAAAAACAGTCATGAATTAAGCATTGAGGTAAACTGATGCACTATGTAATGCCATACAATAAAACAGATATAAAGTTACTAATGTTAAAAAAAATTTTCCTTTAAGTCTGATATGAACGTCATTACGTGCTGGGTTTGCAAGAAGTCAATTCATGCGATCAAGGGCATAATTCTCCATGAGATTAAAAAGGTAAATGAATACTTCGAACTAAATTAATTACAGATATTTTGCTTAAATACCTGCCCAAGCTTTAATTAAATGTGTTTTTGTTTTAGGAAATAAAGGCTGTGTGCAAAGCAATGAAAGTCCTCGAACACATCTGCAAGAAATATGCACATAAATATCAATTCCTGATATTTCACCTACTGTTTCCTGGTAACAGCGAACAAACCTGTCAGCATTTGAGCATGTGTAAATAAATGTTATTTCTCCGATATGGTAACACACTTTATAATAAATTTCATTAATATATAATTAACACACATTATATAATGCTTAACAGATCATTAGTTAATATATATTCAGCTAGAAATATGAGATAGGCCTACTGTGCTTGTTAACTTTTACTAATCTTTAATGAACTTATTAAACTTGATTGATTGTTGATTGATTAACAGATCATTATTTCATGTACTTGCATACAAATGTCATTAAACTTTCAAATCATTTGATAATGCACTTATTGAAAATCTACAAATGCCTTTAAACTTCAGTACATATTATTACCTAATGCACTTTTTTTTTTACATTTATGTACAAATGCAAAAAGTTGTTTGGTAGCTATGAGTGATCCAGATGTTCAACAGAAAATTGACCAATATAAGATTGACTGGTCGCATTTTATATAAGGTGTCTTCTTAACCATGTACTTACGTCAAAAAAATAAATAAATAAATAGTTAGGTAGCTTGTTGTGTTATGGATAGGGACAGGTTTGGTGGTACGGGATAGGTTTCAGGGTTGGTTAAGGGGTCAACAGTGTACAGGGGTCAGTTTGATTACTAGGGAACACCGTTTAAACCGTTTATATTACATTGTTTTGATAAATGAACAAGTATTTTCTTTAAAATGTTTTCTCTTGTTGATTTAAGATTCAAGGAATATCCTGTTTAAGGATATGGTACCATCTGTTAAGGCAATAAAAACATGTTTTGCACCTACATTAAAATTATGTGGTGTTGTTATGTCTGTCACAATCATTTAACTAAACTTAAACCGCCCTTTACACAAAGGGCCCATTTTAACAATCTGAAACGCAAGTATCAAACGCGGATTCCTCGTTTATCTAAGATCTAAGATGGGTTGGTCTGAAGTAGCTACATTACTCATAGGTGTGGTTTGGGCATAACCTGTAATAAACCAATCAGAGAGTCATTTCACATTCCCTTTAAGAGCAGGTGCGCTTGTTCCATGGCGGATTGCTATAATAACGGCGGATTTGCCAGGCGCATGCAAGTGTTGTATAAAGTACTAGAAAGCAATACTTGAGTAAAAGTACAAGTATGGTACTAGAAAAAGACTTTGGTAGAAGTAAAAGTTACCTTTTAGAATATTACTTAAGTAAAAGTCTTAAAGTATCTGATTTATACTGTACTTAAGTATGAAAAGTAATTTTCTGATATTTAATGTACTTAAGTATTTTAAGTAAAAGTAAAAAGTTTTTTTTATTTTTTTTAAGCAAGCGGTTAACTTTGATTGTGAACTTTATTGTGGATTTCTTATACTAGGCATACTATTAACTGGTACAACCTGCTGTTGTTTGTGTTTTGTAGCCTGTACTGTACTTGTGTTATTGTTAATCTCCCACTGCATGTAGGCTACCTTAAGTTAGCTGCTCTACTAAGAAAAATACAATTTCAGCCCTGGAGTTTCATGCCTTAGTCCGGCCCACTTTAGTTCCCGACTGACTATATTAAAATAATATAATTAAACCCTCAGTATATAAGTCTGCAATATTGCACTGTTCTGTACAGCCTTATAATTCATTGTATTTTTCAAAAATATTATTTTATATTCAGTGCATTATATTCAGTGTATTATTTTCCCACTGTCATTGGCAAAAAACATATGTATATCTCTGTTAAATAGGAATCCATTGTAATAAAGTTATTCTCATTCTGGGCACAGTATGCAAAAGGCTATTGCTCTACCTGCTCCCCTCTCTCATCTCCATCTCTCGTTCTTCTTCTCTCAGTCTCTTTATCTTTACCTGTAAATCTCCCCTTCCCGAAGCTGAGCTTTGATTACAGTCTTTGCAAACTGATTATTTATGTCGGTCGTTTAAAACTTCTATCGTAAATCAGCGGTTTAGTTTAGCCACTTGCATCTTATCTCGTGAAGCGTCGCGTTGGGATTCGCGCGCGGCCGCGGCTCGCGCTTCCATGGCAACAAACAAGCATTACGCTGAAATAGTGTGCGTAATGCAATCTAGGAGCAGTGATTCGCCAAACCTCAAACAACATTTCTTCTGATTTTATTTTGTAGTAACGAGTAACGAAGATGCTTAGTGGAAATATAGCGGAGTAAAAGTATACATTTTATCTAGGAAATGTAGTGGAGTAAAAGTGAAAGTTGACATTAATTTAAATAGCGAAGTAAAGTACAGATACGTGAAATTTCTACTTAAGTACAGTAACGAAGTATTTGTACTCCGTTACATTACAACACTGCCTTACATGATGGTAAAGGTGATTTCGCAGTCTTCAGAATTTTGTTTCCTGGTTCTTGACGGACAACCCACTTTGATGTCCTTATATACCTGTGTCTTGCCACTATTGATCAAACAGGTTTGATCAGTCATTACTAGGCTACAATTGGCCTGAATAATTTGAGTAAATGTGTAAGCTAGATTTATGCCTATTTTTTCACATCTTCATGGACACCACAATGATTTCTCTTGTGTGGTAAGATTTTTCCTTGTAATTATGTAGGGTTTGCAAAAATATGAACTGCTGCGTCTGTGGATTTGTGGACTTTGTTTGTCCCATTTTTTTCCTATATCATAAAAAAAGCAGAGGTGGAAAGTCCAGGTTCAGAAAGTAAAAGTCCTCCTCAGTATTTTGTTCCAATCACCTGGATTTGCTAATTAGCACAGTTTTTCAGCCAGGAGATATAACTAATCAGTGAAATCAGCTGACTGAGTTCATGGGTGGAATAAACATATGGCAGGACTTTTACTTTCTGACCCCTGGACTTTCCACCTCTGAAAAAAAGGCAAAAACTCCTAAATTTATTTATTTTACATTGGTGCCACGTAAGCTCCATCCCCACACAAAATAAAATAAGCATTTTTTAGGCAACTACATCAACACCTCTCATAATGGGAGTCGGGGAACAGATTCCAACAGCTGTTTTTTTTACAGGGGGAACAGAATCCGACAGCAAAAAAACAGCCGTCGGAATCCGTTCCCCCTGTATTTCTTACACAAGGAGGATCTTCTAATATCTATAAAAGTTCTGTTAGTAATTAGGCCCCTACAGCCTAGTGATCAATTCACTGACATATAGAGCTGGTGATTTTTAGGTGACACAAGTTCAAGTCCCGGCCCGTGAACTTTTTTTAATCACACATTTTCCTATCATAATAAAAGGCAAAAACTCTAAAATAGATTTCTTTAAATTGGTGCCAGGTAAGCTCCATCCCACACAAAATAAAAAAAAGCATTTTTTTAGGCAACTACATCAACACCTCTCATAATGGGAGTGGTGGAACTTATTCCGACAGCTGTTTTTATTACAGGGGGAACGGAATCCGACAGCAAAAAAACAGCCGTCGGAATCCGTTCCCCCTGTATTTTTTACACAAGGAGAATCTTCTAATATATATAAAACTGCTGCAATTTTAATAGGCCCCCACAGCGCTAGTGGGCAATGTACTGACTTTCATAGCTGACGATTTTTAGGTGAAACAAGTTCAAGTCCCGGCTCGCAGACTTTTTTTAATCCCATATTTTCCTATCAAAATAAAAGGCAAAAACTCTAAATATATTTATTTTACACTGGTGCCGGTAAGCTCCATCCCCACACAAAATAAAATATGCATTTTTTAAGCCACTACATCAAAACCTCTCATAATGGGAGTGGGGGAACGGATTCCGACAGCTGTTTTTTTTTTACAGGGGGAACAGAATCCGACGGCAAAAAAACAGCCGTCGAGATCCGTTCCCCCTGTATTTTTTACACAAGGAGGATCTTCTAATATCTATAAAAGTTCTGCAGATTATAAGGCCCCCACTGCCTAGTGGTCAATTCACTGACATATAGAGCTGGTGATTTTTAGGTGACGCAGGTTCAAGTCCCGGCTCATGTTCTTTTTTTAATCCCATATTTTCCTATCATAATAAAAGGCAAAAACTCTAAAATATATTTCTTTAAACTGGTGCCAGGTAAGCTCCATCCCACACACAATAAAAAAAGCATTTTTTAGGCCACTACATCAACTTTACCTGATGGTCCACTTTACCTGATGGTCCACTTTACCTGATGGTCCACTTAACCTGGTGGCCCACTTTACCTGGTGGCCCACTTTACCTGATGGTCCACTTTACCTGGTGGCCCACCTTACCCACTTTACCTGATGGCCCACTTTACCTGGTGGCCCACCTTACCCACTTTACCTGATGGTCCACTTTACCTGGTGGCTCCCTTTACCTGATGGTCCACTTTACCTGATAGCCCACTTTACCTGGTGGCCTTGAAACAAGTTCAAGTCCCGGCTCACAGACTTTTTTTGATCCCATTTTTTCCTATCAAAATAAAAGGCAAAAACTCTAAAATATATTTATTTTCGACTGGTGCCAGATAAGCTCCATCCCCACACAAAATAAAATATGATTTTTTTTTTAAATTGAATCAGCCTTTTTTAAGCCACTACATCAACACCTCTCATGAAGGGAGTGGGGGAACGGACTGGTGCCAGATAAGCTCCATCCCCACACAAAATAAAAGATGCATTTTTTAAGCCACTACATCAACACCTCTCATAATGGGAGTGGGGGAACAGAATCCGACAGCAAAAAAACAGTCGTCGGAATCCGTTCCCCCTGTATTTTTTACACAAGGAGGATCTTCTAATATCTATCAAATTGCTGCTAATTATTAGGCCCCCACAGCCTAGTGGTCAATTCATTGACATATAGAGCTGGTGAGTTTTAGGTGACACAAGTTCAAATCCTGGCCCGTGGACTTTTTTTAAATCACATATTTTCCTATCACAATAAAAGGCAAAAACTCCTAAATATATTTATTTTACACTGGTGCCAGGTAAGCTCCATCCACACACAAAGGCCACTACATCAACACCTCTCATGGGAGTGGGGGAACGGATTCCAACAGCTGTTTTCTTTTTTACAGGGGGAACAGAATCCGACGGCAAAAAAACAGCTGTCGAGATCCGTTCCCCCTGTATTTTTTACACAAGGAGGATTCTGTTCCCCCCCCCCCCCTCTCATGATTCTTAGAAAGGAGGTTCAAATACTCAAAAAACTTTTTTATTTCCACTTGTACCCTATAGCCTAGTGGTCTAAGCACTGACTTTTAACAATTTTGGGATTTTGACGACCAGAGTTCAAGTCCCGGGTCATCGATTTCTTTTTATTAGTTTTTTATCCCATACTGTCCTATCATGGTTAAAAGGCAAACAATATTATTTAAACTGATGGCAGTTAAGCTTCATCCACACAAATATTGAATCAGCCTTTTTTTTAAGCCCATTCATCAAAACCAACAAACTTTTGTTTTCCACTTGTCCCCTATAGCCTAGTGGTCTAAGCACTGCCATTTAACACTTTTGGGATTTTGACGACAGGTCCCGGGTCATCGTTTTTTTTTTTTTTTTTTTTTTTTCATACTGTCCTATCATGATTAAAAGGCAATACATATTCTTTAAACTGATGGCAGTTAAGCTCCATCCACACACAAAAAAAAAAGCACTGACATTTTACACTTTTGGGATTTTGACGACAGGTCCCGGGTCATCGTTTTTTTTTTTTGTTTTTTTTTTCCATACTGTCCTATCATGGTTAAAAGGCAATACATATTCTTTAAACTGATGGCAGTTAAGCTTCATCCACACAAATATTGAATCAGCCTTTTTTAAGCCCATTCATCAAAACCAACAAACTTTTGTTTTCCACTTGTCCCCTATAGCCTAGTGGTCTAAGCACTGACATTTTACACTTTTGGGATTTTGACGACAGGTCCCGGGTCATCGGTTTTTTTTTCCATTTTTTTTTTCATACTGTCCTATCATGATTAAAAGGCAAAAAATATTCTTTAAACTGATGGCAGTTAAGCTCCATCCACACACACACACACAAAAAAAAAAAATCACTGACATTTAACACTTTTGGGATTTTGACGACAGGTCCCGGGTCATCGTTTTTTTCATATTTTTTTCCCCCATACTGTCCTATCATGATTAAAAGGCAAAAAAAAATCTTTAAACTGATGGCAGTTAAGCTCCATCCACACAAATATTGAATCAGCCTTTTTTAAGCCCATTCATCAAAACCAACAAACTTTTGTTTTCCACTTGTCCCCTATAGCCTAGTGGTCTAAGCACTGACATTTTACACTTTGGGATTTTGACGACAGGTCCCGGGTCATCGTTTTTTTTTTTTTTTTTTTTCATACTGTCCTATCATGATTAAAAGGCAATACATATTCTTTAAACTGATGGCAGTTAACCCTTTCGCACGTACGATCACACACCCGTGTGATCAGTCTTGGCTGGTCCCTGAAGCGTACGATCACACCGGTGTGATTAGAACGGTCAGCGCATCACGTGATCAACTGCTAAATTCAAATGTGCTTTCGCGCGTTGGCTAGCGCTGAGCCAGAGATGGACGTGCTCGCGCTTGTCATATATCACAACTATTCAGTGTTTTCAACCACATAATGTTTATTTTAGGTTTCAGGCATTTAAAATCACATAAGTACTAGCAAACCAATGAATTTGGTAAAAAAAAGCACTGACATTTTACACTTTTGGGATTTTGACGACAGGTCCCGGGTCATCGTTTTTTTTTTTTTTTTTCATACTGTCCTATCATGATTAAAAGGCAAAAAATTCTTTAAACTGATGGCAGTTAAGCTCCATCCACACACACACAAAAAAAAAAGCACTGACATTTTACACTTTTGGGATTTTGACGACAGGTCCCGGGTCATCGTTTTTTTTTTTTTTTTTTTTTTTTCATACTGTCCTATCATGATTAAAAGGCAATAAATATTCTTTAAACTGATGGCAGTTAAGCTCCATCCACACACACACAAAAAAAAAGCACTGACATTTTACACTTTTGGGATTTTGACGACAGGTCCCGGGTCATCGTTTTTTTTTTTTTTTTTCGTACTGTCCTATCATGATTAAAAGGCAAAAAATTCTTTAAACTGATGGCAGTTAAGCTCCATCCACACAAATATTGAATCAGCCTTTTTTAAGCCCATTCATCAAAACCAACAAACTTTTGTTTTCCACTTGTCCCCTATAGCCTAGTGGTCTAAGCACTGACATTTAACACTTTTGGGATTTTGACGACAGGTCCCGGGTCATCGTTTTTTTTTTTTTTCATACTGTCCTATCATGGTTAAAAGGCAATATATATTATTTAAACTGATGGCAGTTAAGCTTCATCCACACAAAAAAGAAAAAAAAGCACTGACATTTAACACTTTTGGGATTTTGACGACAGGTCCCGGGTCATCGTTTTTTTTTTTTTTCATACTTTCCTATCATTGTTAAAAGGCAAAAGATATTATTTAAACTGATGGCAGTTAAGCTCCATCCACAAAAAAATAGAGTTCAAGTCCCGGGTCATGTTTTTTTTTGTTTTTTCATACTTTTGGGATTTTGACGACAGGTCCCGGGTCATCGTTTTTTTTTTTTTTCATACTTTCCTATCATTGTTAAAAGGCAAAAGATATTCTTTAAACTGATGGCAGTTAAGCTCCATCCACAAAAAAATTGAGTTCAAGTCCCGGGTCATGTTTTTTTTTTTTTCATACTTTTGGGATTTTGACGACAGGTCCCGGGTCATCGTTTTTTTTTTTTTTTCATACTTTCCTATCATTGTTAAAAGGCAAAATATATTCTTTAAACTGATGGCAGTTAAGCTCCATCCACAAAAAAATAGAGTTCAAGTCCCGGGTCATGTTTTTTTTTTTTTTTTTTTTTTTCATACTTTTGGGATTTTGACGACAGGTCCCGGGTCATCGTTTTTTTTTTTTTTTTCATACTTTCCTATCATTGTTAAAAGGCAAAAGATATTCTTTAAACTGATGGCAGTTAAGCTCCATCCACAAAAAAATTGAGTTCAAGTCCTGGGTCATGTTTTTTTTTTTTTTCATACTTTTGGGATTTTGACGACAGGTCCCGGGTCATCGTTTTTTTTTTTTTTTTTTTTTTTTCATACTTTCCTATCATTGTTAAAAGGCAAAAGATATTCTTTAAACTGATGGCAGTTAAGCTCCATCCACAAAAAAATAGAGTTCAAGTCCCGGGTCATGTTTTTTTTTTTTTTTTTTTTTTTCATACTTTTGGGATTTTGACGACAGGTCCCGGGTCATCGTTTTTTTTTTTCTTTTCATACTTTCCTATCATTGTTAAAAGGCAAAAGATATTCTTTAAACTGATGGCAGTTAAGCTCCATCCACAAAAAAATTGAGTTCAAGTCCTGGGTCATGTTTTTTTTTTTTTTCATACTTTTGGGATTTTGACGACAGGTCCCGGGTCATCGTTTTTTTTTTTTTTTTTTTTTTTTCATACTTTCCTATCATTGTTAAAAGGCAAAAGATATTCTTTAAACTGATGGCAGTTAAGCTCCATCCACAAAAAAATTGAGTTCAAGTCCTGGGTCATGTTTTTTTTTTTTTTCATACTTTTGGGATTTTGACGACAGGTCCCGGGTCATCGTTTTTTTTTTTTTTTTCATACTTTCCTATCATGGTTAAAAGGCAAAAGATATTTTTTAAACTGATGGCAGTTAAGCTCCATCCACAAAAAAATTGAGTTCAAGTCCCGGGTCATGTTTTTTTTTCATACTTTTGGGATTTTGACGACAGGTCCCGGGTCATCGTTTTTTTTTTTTTTTTCATACTTTCCTATCATGGTTAAAAGGCAAAAGATATTCTTTAAACTGATGGCAGTTAAGCTCCATCCACAAAAAATTGAGTTCAAGTCCCGGGTCATGTTTTTTTTTTTTCATACTTTTGGGATTTTGACGACAGGTCCCGGGTCATCGTTTTTTTTTTTTTTTCATACTTTCCTATCATTGTTAAAAGGCAAAAGATATTCTTTAAACTGATGGCAGTTAAGCTCCATCCACAAAGAAATTGAGTTCAAGTCCCGGGTCATGTTTTTTTTGTTTTTTTGTTTTTTCATACTTTTGGGATTTTGACGACAGGTCCCGGGTCATCGTTTTTTTTTTTTTTTCATAGTTTCCTATCATTGTTAAAAGGCAAAAGATATTCTTTAAACTGATGGCAGTTAAGCTCCATCCACAAAAAAATAGAGTTAAAGTCCCGGGTCATGTTTTTTTTTTTTTCATACTTTTGGGATTTTGACGACAGGTCCCGGGTCATTGTTTTTTTTTTTTTTTTCATACTTTCCTATCATGGTTAAAAGGCAAAAGATATTCTTTAAACTGATGGCAGTTAAGCTCCATCCACAAAAAAATTGAGTTCAAGTCCCGGGTCATGTTTTTTTTTTTTTTCATACTTTTGGGATTTTGACGACAGGTCCCGGGTCAAAGTTGTTTTTTTTTTTCATACTTTCCTATCATTGTTAAAAGGCAAAAGATATTCTTTAAACTGATGGCAGTTAAGCTCCATCCACAAAAAAATTGAGTTCAAGTCCTGGGTCATGTTTTTTTTTTTTTTCATACTTTTGGGATTTTGACGACAGGTCCCGGGTCATCGTTTTTTTTTCTTTTTTTTTTTTTCTTCATACTTTCCTATCATTGTTAAAAGGCAAAAGATATTCTTTAAACTGATGGCAGTTAAGCTCCATCCACAAAAAAATAGAGTTCAAGTCCCGGGTCATGTTTTTTTTTGTTTTTTTGTTTTTTCATACTTTTGGGATTTTGACGACAGGTCCCGGGTCATCGTTTTTTTTTCTTTTTTTTTTTTTTCCATACTTTCCTATCATTGTTAAAAGGCAAAAGATATTCTTTAAACTGATGGCAGTTAAGCTCCATCCACAAAAAAATAGAGTTAAAGTCCCGGGTCATGTTTTTTTTTTTTTCATACTTTTGGGATTTTGACGACAGGTCCCGGGTCATCGTTTTTTATTTTTTTTCATACTTTCCTATCATTGTTAAAAGGCAAAATATATTCTTTAAACTGATGGCAGTTAAGCTCCATCCACAAAAAAATAGAGTTAAAGTCCCGGGTCATGTTTTTTTTTTTTTCATACTTTTGGGATTTTGACGACAGGTCCCGGGTCATCGTTTTTTTTTTTTTTTCATACTTTCCTATCATTGTTAAAAGGCAAAAGATATTCTTTAAACTGATGGCAGTTAAGCTCCATCCACAAAAAAATAGAGTTAAAGACCCGGGTCATGTTTTTTTTTTTTTCATACTTTTGGGATTTTGACGACAGGTCCCGGGTCATCGTTTTTTTTTTTTTTTTCATACTTTCCTATCATTGTTAAAAGGCAAAAGATATTCTTTTAACTGATGGCAGTTAAGCTCCATCCACAAAGAAATTGAGTTCAAGTCCCGGGTCATGTTTTTTTTTTTTTTTTTTTTTTTCATACTTTTGGGATTTTGACGACAGGTCCCGGGTCATCGTTTTTTTTTTTTTTTCATACTTTCCTATCATTGTTAAAAGGCAAAAGATATTCTTTAAACTGATGGCAGTTAAGCTCCATCCACAAAAAAATAGAGTTCAAGTCCCGGGTCATGTTTTTTTTTTTTTTTTTTTTTTTCATACTTTTGGGATTTTGACGACAGGTCCCGGGTCATCGTTTTTTTTTTTCTTTTCATACTTTCCTATCATTGTTAAAAGGCAAAAGATATTCTTTAAACTGATGGCAGTTAAGCTCCATCCACAAAAAAATTGAGTTCAAGTCCTGGGTCATGTTTTTTTTTTTTTTCATACTTTTGGGATTTTGACGACAGGTCCCGGGTCATCGTTTTTTTTTTTTGTTTTTTTTTTTCATACTTTCCTATCATTGTTAAAAGGCAAAAGATATTCTTTAAACTGATGGCAGTTAAGCTCCATCCACAAAAAAATTGAGTTCAAGTCCTGGGTCATGTTTTTTTTTTTTTTCATACTTTTGGGATTTTGACGACAGGTCTCGGGTCATCGTTTTTTTTTTTTTTTTCATACTTTCCTATCATGGTTAAAAGGCAAAAGATATTTTTTAAACTGATGGCAGTTAAGCTCCATCCACAAAAAAATTGAGTTCAAGTCCCGGGTCATGTTTTTTTTTCATACTTTTGGGATTTTGACAACAGGTCCCGGGTCATCGTTTTTTTTTTTTTTTCATACTTTCCTATCATTGTTAAAAGGCAAAAGATATTCTTTAAACTGATGGCAGTTAAGCTCCATCCACAAAGAAATTGAGTTCAAGTCCCGGGTCATGTTTTTTTTGTTTTTTTGTTTTTTCATACTTTTGGGATTTTGACGACAGGTCCCGGGTCATCGTTTTTTTTTTTTTTTTCATACTTTTCTATCATTGTTAAAAGGCAAAAGATATTCTTTAAACTGATGGCAGTTAAGCTCCATCCACAAAAAAATAGAGTTCAAGTCCCGGGTCATGTTTTTTTTTTTTTCATACTTTTGGGATTTTGACGACAGGTCCCGGGTCATCGTTTTTTTTTTTTTTTCATACTTTCCTATCATTGTTAAAAGGCAAAAGATATTCTTTAAACTGATGGCAGTTAAGCTCCATCCACAAAAAAATAGAGTTCAAGTCCCGGGTCATGTTTTTTTTTTGTTTTTTTGTTTCTTCATACTTTTGGGATTTTGACGACAGGTCCCGGGTCATCGTTTTTTTTTTTTTTTCATAGTTTCCTATCATTGTTAAAAGGCAAAAGATATTCTTTAAACTGATGGCAGTTAAGCTCCATCCACAAAAAAATAGAGTTAAAGTCCCGGGTCATGTTTTTTTTTTTTTCATACTTTTGGGATTTTGACGACAGGTCCCGGGTCATTGTTTTTTTTTTTTTTTTCATACTTTCCTATCATGGTTAAAAGGCAAAAGATATTCTTTAAACTGATGGCAGTTAAGCTCCATCCACAAAAAAATTGAGTTCAAGTCCCGGGTCATGTTTTTTTTTTTTTTCATACTTTTGGGATTTTGACGACAGGTCCCGGGTCATCGTTTTTTTTTTTTTTTTCATACTTTCCTATCATTGTTAAAAGGCAAAAGATATTCTTTAAACTGATGGCAGTTAAGCTCCATCCACAAAAAAATAGAGTTAAAGTCCCGGGTCATGTTTTTTTTTTTTTCATACTTTTGGGATTTTGACGACAGGTCCCGGGTCAAAGTTTTTTTTTTTTTTTCATACTTTCCTATCATTGTTAAAAGGCAAAAGATATTCTTTAAACTGATGGCAGTTAAGCTCCATCCACAAAAAAATTGAGTTCAAGTCCTGGGTCATGTTTTTTTTTTTTTCATACTTTTGGGATTTTGACGACAGGTCCCGGGTCATCGTTTTTTTTTCTTTTTTTTTTTTTCTTCATACTTTCCTATCATTGTTAAAAGGCAAAAGATATTCTTTAAACTGATGGCAGTTAAGCTCCATCCACAAAAAAATAGAGTTCAAGTCCCGGGTCATGTTTTTTTTTGTTTTTTTGTTTTTTCATACTTTTGGGATTTTGACGACAGGTCCCGGGTCATCGTTTTTTTTTTTTTTTTCATACTTTCCTATCATTGTTAAAAGGCAAAAAATATTCTTTAAACTGATGGCAGTTAAGCTCCATCCACAAAGAAATTGAGTTCAAGTCCCGGGTCATGTTTTTTTTTTTTTTTTTTTTTTTCATACTTTTGGGATTTTGACGACAGGTCCCGGGTCATCGTTTTTTTTTTTTTTTCATACTTTCCTATCATTGTTAAAAGGCAAAAGATATTCTTTAAACTGATGGCAGTTAAGCTCCATCCACAAAAAAATAGAGTTCAAGTCCCGGGTCATGTTTTTTTTTGTTTTTTTGTTTCTTCATACTTTTGGGATTTTGACGACAGGTCCCGGGTCATCGTTTTTTTTTTTTTTTCATAGTTTCCTATCATTGTTAAAAGGCAAAAGATATTCTTTAAACTGATGGCAGTTAAGCTCCATCCACAAAAAAATTGAGTTCAAGTCCTGGGTCATGTTTTTTTTTTTTTTCATACTTTTGGGATTTTGACGACAGGTCCCGGGTCATCGTTTTTTTTTTTTTTTTTTTTTTTTCATACTTTCCTATCATTGTTAAAAGGCAAAAGATATTCTTTAAACTGATGGCAGTTAAGCTCCATCCACAAAAAAATAGAGTTCAAGTCCCGGGTCATGTTTTTTTTTGTTTTTTTGTTTCTTCATACTTTTGGGATTTTGACGACAGGTCCCGGGTCATCGTTTTTTTTTTTTTTTCATAGTTTCCTATCATTGTTAAAAGGCAAAAGATATTCTTTAAACTGATGGCAGTTAAGCTCCATCCACAAAAAAATAGAGTTAAAGTCCCGGGTCATGTTTTTTTTTTTTTCATACTTTTGGGATTTTGACGACAGGTCCCGGGTCATCGTTTTTTTTTTTTTTTCATACTTTCCTATCATTGTTAAAAGGCAAAAGATATTCTTTAAACTGATGGCAGTTAAGCTCCATCCACAAAAAAATAGAGTTCAAGTCCCTGGTCATGTTTTTTTTTGTTTTTTTGTTTCTTCATACTTTTGGGATTTTGACGACAGGTCCCGGGTCATCGTTTTTTTTTTTTTTTCATAGTTTCCTATCATTGTTAAAAGGCAAAAGATATTCTTTAAACTGATGGCAGTTAAGCTCCATCCACAAAAAAAATAGAGTTAAAGTCCCGGGTCATGTTTTTTTTTTTTTTCATACTTTTGGGATTTTGACGACAGGTCCCGGGTCATCGTTTTTTTTTTTTTTTCATACTTTCCTATCATTGTTAAAAGGCAAAATATATTCTTTAAACTGATGGCAGTTAAGCTCCATCCACAAAAAAATAGAGTTCAAGTCCCGGGTCATGTTTTTTTTTGTTTTTTTGTTTTTTCATACTTTTGGGATTTTGACGACAGGTCCCGGGTCATCGTTTTTTTTTTTTTTTTATACTTTCCTATCATTGTTAAAAGGCAAAAGATATTCTTTAAACTGATGGCAGTTAAGCTCCATCCACAAAAAAATAGAGTTCAAGTCCCGGGTCATGTTTTTTTTTTTTCATACTTTTGGGATTTTGACGACAGGTCCCGGGTCATCGTTTTTTTTTTGTTTTTGTTTTTTCATACTTTCCTATCATTGTTAAAAGGCAAAATATATTCTTTTAACTGATGGCAGTTAAGCTCCATCCACAAAGAAATTGAGTTCAAGTCCCGGGTCATGTTTTTTTTTTGTTTTTTTGTTTTTTCATACTTTTGGGATTTTGACGACAGGTCAAAATCAGGTCATCGTTTTTTTTTTTTATTTTTTTTTTTTATACTTTCCTATCATTGTTAAAAGGCAAAAGATATTCTTTAAACTGATGGCAGTTAAGCTACATCCACAAAAAAATTGAGTTCAAGTCCCGGGTCATGTTTTTTTTTTTTTCATACTTTTGGGATTTTGACGACAGGTCCCGGGTCATCGTTTTTTTTTTTTTTCATACTTTCCTATCATTGTTAAAAGGCAAAAGATATTCTTTAAACTGATGGCAGTTAAGCTCCATCCACAAAAAAATTGAGTTCAAGTCCTGGGTCATGTTTTTTTTTATTTCATACTTTTGGGATTTTGACGACAGGTCAAAATCAGGTCACCGTTTTTTTTTTTTTTTTTTTTTTTTCATACTTTCCTATCATTGTTAAAAGGCAAAAGATATTCTTTAAACTGATGGCAGTTAAGCTCCATCCACAAAAAAATTGAGTTCAAGTCCTGGGTCATGTTTTTTTTTTTTTTTTTTTTTTTCATACTTTTGGGATTTTGACGACAGGTCCCGGGTCATCGTTTTTTTTTTTTATATATATACTTTCCTATCATTGTTAAAAGGCAAAAGATATTCTTTAAACTGATGGCAGTTAAGCTCCATCCACAAAAAAATAGAGTTCAAGTCCCGGGTCATGTTTTTTTTTTTTCATACTTTTGGGATTTTGACGACAAGTCCCGGGTCATCGTTTTTTTTTTTGTTTTTGTTTTTTCATACTTTCCTATCATTGTTAAAAGGCAAAAGATATTCTTTAAACTGATGGCAGTTAAGATACATCCACAAAGAAATTGAGTTCAAGTCCCGGGTCATGTTTTTTTTTGTTTTTTTGTTTTTTCATACTTTTGGGATTTTGACGACAGGTCCCGGGTCATCGTTTTTTTTTTTTTTTCATACTTTCCTATCATTGTTAAAAGGCAAAAGATATTCTTTAAACTGATGGCAGTTAAGCTCCATCCACAAAAAAATAGAGTTAAAGTCCCGGGTCATGTTTTTTTTTTTTCATACTTTTGGGATTTTGACGACAGGTCCCGGGTCATCGTTTTTTTTTTTTTTTCATACTTTCCTATCATTGTTAAAAGGCAAAAGATATTCTTTAAACTGATGGCAGTTAAGCTCCATCCACAAAAAAATAGAGTTAAAGTCCCGGGTCATGTTTTTTTTTCTTTCATACTTTTGGGATTTTGACGACAGGTCATCGTTTTTTTTTTTTTTTCATACTTTCCTATCATTGTTAAAAGGCAAAAGATATTCTTTAAACTGATGGCAGTTAAGCTCCATCCACAAAAAAATAGAGTTAAAGTCCCGGGTCATGTTTTTTTTTTTTTCATACTTTTGGGATTTTGACGACAGGTCCCGGGTCATCGTTTTTTTTTTTTTTTCATACTTTCCTATCATTGTTAAAAGGCAAAAGATATTCTTTAAACTGATGGCAGTTAAGCTCCATCCACAAAAAAATTGAGTTCAAGTCCCGGGTCATGTTTTTTTTTTTTTTCATACTTTTGGGATTTTGACGACAGGTCCCGGGTCATCGTTTTTTTTTTTTTTTCATACTTTCCTATCATGGTAAAAAGGCAAAATATATTCTTTAAACTGATGGCAGTTAAGCTCCATCCACAAAAAAATTGAGTTCAAGTCCTGGGTCATGTTTTTTTTTTTTTTCATACTTTTGGGATTTTGACGACAGGTCCCGGGTCATCGTTTTTTTTTTTTTTTCATACTTTCCTATCATGGTTAAAAGGCAAAAGATATTCTTTAAACTGATGGCAGTTAAGCTCCATCCACAAAGAAATTGAGTTCAAGTCCCGGGTCATGTTTTTTTTTGTTTTTTTGTTTTTTCATACTTTTGGGATTTTGACGACAGATCCCGGGTCATCGTTTTTTTTTTTTTTTTTCATACTTTCCTATCATTGTTAAAAGGCAAAATATATTCTTTAAACTGATGGCAGTTAAGCTCCATCCACAAAGAAATTGAGTTCAAGTCCCGGGTCATGTTTTTTTTTTTTTCATACTTTTGGGATTTTGACGACAGGTCCCGGGTCATCGGTTTTTTTTTCATTTTTTTTTTTTTTCATACTTTCCTATCATGGTTAAAAGGCAAAATATATTCTTTAAACTGATGGCAGTTAAAGGAGAACTCCGGTCAATTTTAACATTAAGCTCAATTTTTAGTAAATTTGGAGTGCTGTCAATACAGAGAACAACGACAAAAATCGGTGTTGCCTACACCGTGTTATCCTCTTTTTAAAATTTGCACCCTATTGACTTGAATGGGGCATGTTTTAAACCTGCTTTTAGCCTCTTAACATCCTTAATGTTTCATTACAAGTGCCCAGCCATGTTGAGTGATTCCTTCAGAGTGAAGTCCCGGGTCATGTTTTTTTTTTTTTCATACTTTTGGGATTTTGACGACAGCTCCCGGGTCACCGTTTTTTTTTTTTTTTTCATACTTTCCTATCATGGTTAAAAGGCAAAAGATATTCTTTAAACTGATGGCAGTTAAGCTCCATCCACAAAAAAATTGAGTTCAAGTCCCAGGTCATGTTTTTTTTTTTTTTCATACTTTTGGGATTTTGACGACAGGTCCCGGGTCATCGTTGTTGTTTTTTTTTTTCATACTTTCCTATCATGGTTAAAAGGCAAAAGATATTCTTTAAACTGATGGCAGTTAAACTGATGGATGTTTTTTTGTTTTTTCATACTTTTGGGATTTTGACGACAGGTCCCGGGTCATCGTTTTTTTTTTTTTTTTTCATACTTTCCTATCATGGTTAAAAGGCAAAAGATATTCTTTAAACTGATGGCAGTTAAGCTCCATCCACAAAGAAATTGAGTTCAAGTCCCGGGTCATGTTTTTTTTTGTTTTTTCATACTTTTGGGATTTTGACGACAGGTCCCGGGTCATCGTTTTTTTTTTTTTTTTTCATACTTTCCTATCATGGTTAAAAGGCAAAAGATATTCTTTAAACTGATGGCAGTTAAGCTCCATCCACAAAGAAATTGAGTTCAAGTCCCGGGTCATGTTTTTTTGTTTTTTCATACTTTTGGGATTTTGACGACAGGTCCCGGGTCATCGTTTTTTTTTTCTTTTCATACTTTCCTATCATGGTTAAAAGGCAAAAGATATTCTTTAAACTGATGGCAGTTAAGCTCCATCCACAAAGAAATTGAGTTCAAGTCCCGGGTCATTTTTTTGTTTTTTCATACTTTTGGGATTTTGACGACAGGTCCCGGGTCATCGTTTTTTTTTTTTTTTTTCATACTTTCCTATCATGGTTAAAAGGCAAAATATATTCTTTAAACTGATGGCAGTTAAGCTCCATCCACAAAGAAATTGAGTTCAAGTCCCGGGTCATGTTTTTTTTTTTTTTTTTTTTTTTTTCATACTTTTGGGATTTTGACGACAGGTCCCGGGTCATCGTTTTTTTTTTTTTTTTTCATACTTTCCTATCATGGTTAAAAAGCAAAAGATATTCTTTAAACTGATGGCAGTTAAGCTCCATCCACAAAGAAATTGAGTTCAAGTCCCAGGTCATGTTTTTTTTTTTTTCATACTTTTGGGATTTTGACGACAGGTCCCGGGTCATCGTTTTTTTTTTTTTTTTCACACTTTCCTATCATGGTTAAAAGGCAAAAGATATTCTTTAAACTGATGGCAGTTAAGCTCCATCCACAAAGAAATTGAGTTCAAGTCCTGAGTCATGTTTTTTTTTTTTTTCATACTTTTGGGATTTTGACGACAGGTCCCGGGTCATCGTTTTTTTTTTTTTTTTATACTTTCCTATCATGGTTAAAAGGCAAAATATATTCTTTAAACTGATGGCAGTTAAGCTCCATCCACAAAGAAATTGAGTTCAAGTCCCGGGTCATGTTTTTTTTTGTTTTTTTGTTTTTTCATACTTTTGGGATTTTGACGACAGGTCCCGGGTCATCGTTTTTTTTTTTTTTTTCATACTTTTCTATCATGGTTAAAAGGCAAAAGATATTCTTTAAACTGATGGCAGTTAAGCTCCATCCACAAAGAAATTGAGTTCAAGTCCTGAGTCATGTTTTTTTTTTTTTCATACTTTTGGGATTTTGACGACAGGTCCCGGGTCATCGTTTTTTTTTTTTTTTTTTTTTTTCATACTTTCCTATCATGGTTAAAAGGCAAAAGATATTCTTTAAACTGATGGCAGTTAAGCTCCATCCACAAAGAAATTGAGTTCAAGTCCTGAGTCATGTTATTTTTTTTTTTCATACTTTTGGGATTTTGACGACAGGTCCCGGGTCATCGTTTTTTTTTTTTTTTTCATACTTTCCTATCATGGTTAAAAGGCAAAATATATTCTTTAAACTGATGGCAGTTAAGCTCCATCCACAAAGAAATTGAGTTCAAGTCCCGGGTCATGTTTTTTTTTGTTTTTTTGTTTTTTCATACTTTTGGGATTTTCACGACAGGTCCCGGGTCATCGTTTTTTGTTTTTTTTTCATACTTTCCTATCATTGTTAAAAGGCAAAAGATATTCTTTAAACTGATGGCAGTTAAGCTCCATCCACAAAAAAATTGAGTTCAAGTCCCGGGTCATGTTTTTTTTTTTTTCATACTTTTGGGATTTTGACGACAGGCCCGGGTCATCGGTTTTTTTTTTTTTTTTTTTTTTTTTTCATACTTTCCTATCATGGTTAAAAGGCAAAATATATTCTTTAAACTGATGGCAGTTAAAGGAGAACTCCGGTCAATTTTAACATTAAGCTCAATTTTTAGTAAATTTGGAGTGCTGTCAATACAGAGAACAACGACAAAAATCGGTGTTGCCTACACCGTGTTATCCTCTTTTTAAAATTTGCACCCTATTGACTTGAATGGGGCATGTTTTAAACCTGCTTTTAGCCTCTTAACATCCTTAATGTTTCATTACAAGTGCCCAGCCATGTTGAGTGATTCCTTCAGAGTGAACACGAGTGAATCTGACTGCAGTAGATGTGAAAGATATGAATAAAAATGATGTTATATCAGCCAGCGCACATACCTGTATTTAGTTCCTGTTTTCGGTCGAAGTCCAAAGTAGTCGATTGTCGAGTTCACGCGCGTGATCTAAGTAACTAAACCTATGCGCTTCAACTCGACAATCGTCGTTTTTTTTTTTTTTTTCATACTTTCCTATCATGGTTAAAAGGCAAAAGAGATTCTTTAAACTGATGGCAGTTAAGCTCCATCCACAAAGAAATTGAGTTCAAGTCCCGGGTCATGTTTTTTTTTGTTTTTTTGTTTTTTCATACTTTTGGGATTTTGACGACAGGTCCCGGGTCATCGTTTTTTTTTTTTTTTTTTCATACTTTCCTATCATGGTTAAAAGGCAAAAGATATTCTTTAAACTGATGGCAGTTAAACTGATGGATGTTTTTTTGTTTTTTCATACTTTTGGGATTTTGACGACAGGTCCCGGGTCATCGTTTTTTTTTTTTTTTCATACTTTCCTATCATGGTTAAAAGGCAAAAGATATTCTTTAAACTGATGGCAGTTAAGCTCCATCCACAAAGAAATTGAGTTCAAGTCCCGGGTCATGTTTTTTTTTGTTTTTTTGTTTTTTCATACTTTTGGGATTTTGACGACAGGTCCCGGGTCATCGTTTTTTTTTTTTTTTTCATACTTTCCTATCATGGTTAAAAGGCAAAAGATATTCTTTAAACTGATGGCAGTTAAGCTCCATCCACAAAGAAATTGAGTTCAAGTCCCGGGTCATGTTTTTTTTTTTTTCATACTTTTGGGATTTTGACGACAGGTCCCGGGTCATCGTTTTTTTTTTTTTTTCATACTTTCCTATCATGGTTAAAAGGCAAAAGATATTCTTTAAACTGATGGCAGTTAAGCTCCATCCACAAAAAAATTGAGTTCAAGTCCCGGGTCATGTTTTTTTTTTTTTCATACTTTTGGGATTTTGACGACAGGTCCCGGGTCATCGTTTTTTTTTTTTTTCATACTTTCCTATCATGGTAAAAAGGCAAAATATATTCTTTAAACTGATGGCAGTTAAGCTCCATCCACAAAAAAATTGAGTTCAAGTCCCGGGTCATGTTTTTTTTTTTTTCATACTTTTGGGATTTTGACGACAGGTCCCGGGTCATCGTTTTTTTTTTTTCTTTCATACTTTCCTATCATGGTTAAAAGGCAAAATATATTCTTTAAACTGATGGCAGTTAAGCTCCATCCACAAAGAAATTGAGTTCAAGTCCCGGGTCATGTTTTTTTTTGTCTTTTTGTTTTTTCATACTTTTGGGATTTTGACGACAGGTCCCGGGTCATCGTTTTTTTTTTTTTTTTTTCATACTTTCCTATCATGGTTAAAAGGCAAAAGATATTCTTTAAACTGATGGCAGTTAAGCTCCATCCACAAAAAAATTGAGTTCAAGTCCCGGGTCATGTTTTTTTTTTTTTCATACTTTTGGGATTTTGACGACAGGTCCCGGGTCATCGTTTTTTTTTTTTTTTTCATACTTTCCTATCATGGTAAAAAGGCAAAATATATTTTTTAAACGGATGGCAGTTAAGAAGAAATTGAGTTCAAGTCCCGGGTCATGTTTTTTTTTGTTTTTTTGTTTTTTCATACTTTTGGGATTTTGACGACAGGTCCCGGGTCATCGTTTTTTTTTTTTTTTTTTCATACTTTCCTATCATGGTTAAAAGGCAAAAGATATTCTTTAAACTGATGGCAGTTAAACTGATGGATGTTTTTTTGTTTTTTCATACTTTTGGGATTTTGACGACAGGTCCCGGGTCATCGTTTTTTTTTTTTTTTCATACTTTCCTATCATGGTTAAAAGGCAAAAGATATTCTTTAAACTGATGGCAGTTAAGCTCCATCCACAAAGAAATTGAGTTCAAGTCCCGGGTCATGTTTTTTTTTGTTTTTTTGTTTTTTCATACTTTTGGGATTTTGACGACAGGTCCCGGGTCATCGTTTTTTTTTTTTTTTTCATACTTTCCTATCATGGTTAAAAGGCAAAAGATATTCTTTAAACTGATGGCAGTTAAGCTCCATCCACAAAGAAATTGAGTTCAAGTCCCGGGTCATGTTTTTTTTTTTTTCATACTTTTGGGATTTTGACGACAGGTCCCGGGTCATCGTTTTTTTTTTTTTTTCATACTTTCCTATCATGGTTAAAAGGCAAAAGATATTCTTTAAACTGATGGCAGTTAAGCTCCATCCACAAAAAAATTGAGTTCAAGTCCCGGGTCATGTTTTTTTTTTTTTCATACTTTTGGGATTTTGACGACAGGTCCCGGGTCATCGTTTTTTTTTTTTTTCATACTTTCCTATCATGGTAAAAAGGCAAAATATATTCTTTAAACTGATGGCAGTTAAGCTCCATCCACAAAAAAATTGAGTTCAAGTCCCGGGTCATGTTTTTTTTTTTTTCATACTTTTGGGATTTTGACGACAGGTCCCGGGTCATCGTTTTTTTTTTTTTTCATACTTTCCTATCATGGTAAAAAGGCAAAATATATTCTTTAAACTGATGGCAGTTAAGCTCCATCCACAAAAAAATTGAGTTCAAGTCCCGGGTCATGTTTTTTTTTTTTTCATACTTTTGGGATTTTGACGACAGGTCCCGGGTCATCGTTTTTTTTTTTTTTCATACTTTCCTATCATGGTAAAAAGGCAAAATATATTCTTTAAACTGATGGCAGTTAAGCTCCATCCACAAAAAAATTGAGTTCAAGTCCCGGGTCATGTTTTTTGTTTTTTCATACTTTTGGGATTTTGACGACAGGTCATCGTTTTTTTTTTTTTTTTCATACTTTCCTATCATGGTTAAAAGGCAAAATATATTCTTTAAACTGATGGCAGTTAAGCTCCATCCACAAAAAAATTGAGTTCAAGTCCCGGGTCATGTTTTTTTTTGTTTTTTTGTTTTTTCATACTTTTGGGATTTTGACAACAGGTCCCGGGTCATCGTTTTTTTTTTTTTTTTCATACTTTCCTATCATGGTTAAAAGGCAAAAGATATTCTTTAAACTGATGGCAGTTAAGCTCCATCCACAAAGAAATTGAGTTCAAGTCCCGGGTCATGTTTTTTTTTTTTTCATACTTTTGGGATTTTGACGACAGGTCCCGGGTCATCGTTTTTTTTTTTTTTTTCATACTTTCCTATCATTGTTAAAAGGCAAAAGATATTCTTTAAACTGATGGCAGTTAAGCTCCATCCACAAAAAAATTGAGTTCAAGTCCCGGGTCATGTTTTTTTTTTTTTCATACTTTTGGGATTTTGACGACAGGTCCCGGGTCATCGTTTTTTTTTTTTTTTCATACTTTCCTATCATGGTAAAAAGGCAAAATATATTCTTTAAACTGATGGCAGTTAAGCTCCATCCACAAAAAAATTGAGTTCAAGTCCCGGGTCATGTTTTTTTTTTTTTCATACTTTTGGGATTTTGACGACAGGTCCCGGGTCATCGTTTTTTTTTTTTTTTTCATACTTTCCTATCATGGTTAAAAGGCAAAATATATTCTTTAAACTGATGGCAGTTAAGCTCCATCCACAAAAAAATTGAGTTCAAGTCCCGGGTCATGTTTTTTGTTTTTTCATACTTTTGGGATTTTGACGACAGGTCATCGTTTTTTTTTTTTTTTTCATACTTTCCTATCATGGTTAAAAGGCAAAATATATTCTTTAAACTGATGGCAGTTAAGCTCCATCCACAAAGAAATTGAGTTCAAGTCCCGGGTCATGTTTTTTTTTGTTTTTTTGTTTTTTCATACTTTTGGGATTTTGACGACAGGTCCCGGGTCATCGTTTTTTTTTGTTTTTTCATACTTTCCTATCATGGTTAAAAGGTAAAAGATATTCTTTAAACTGATGGCAGTTAAGCTCCATCCACAAAAAAATTGAGTTCAAGTCCCGGGTCATGTTTTTTTTTGTTTTTTTGTTTTTTCATACTTTTGGGATTTTGACAACAGGTCCCGGGTCATCGTTTTTTTTTTTTTTTTCATACTTTCCTATCATTGTTAAAAGGCAAAAGATATTCTTTAAACTGATGGCAGTTAAGCTCCATCCACAAAAAAATAGAGTTCAAGTCCCGGGTCATGTTTTTTTTTGTTTTTTTGTTTCTTCATACTTTTGGGATTTTGACGACAGGTCCCGGGTCATCGTTTTTTTGTTTTTTTTCATACTTTCCTATCATTGTTAAAAGGCAAAAGATATGCTTTAAACTGATGGCAGTTAAGCTCCATCCACAAAAAAATTGAGTTCAAGTCCCGGGTCATGTTTTTTGTTTTTTCATACTTTTGGGATTTTGACGACAGGTCATCGTTTTTTTTTTTTTTTTCATACTTTCCTATCATGGTTAAAAGGCAAAATATATTCTTTAAACTGATGGCAGTTAAGCTCCATCCACAAAGAAATTGAGTTCAAGTCCCGGGTCATGTTTTTTTTTGTTTTTTTGTTTTTTCATACTTTTGGGATTTTGACAACAGGTCCCGGGTCATCGTTTTTTTTTTTTTTTCATACTTTCCTATCATGGTTAAAAGGCAAAAGATATTCTTTAAACTGATGGCAGTTAAGCTCCATCCACAAAGAAATTGAGTTCAAGTCCCGGGTCATGTTTTTTTTTGTTTTTTTGTTTTTTCATACTTTTGGGATTTTGACGACAGGTCCCGGGTCATCGTTTTTTTTTTTTTTTTCATACTTTCCTATCATTGTTAAAAGGCAAAAGATATTCTTTAAACTGATGGCAGTTAAGCTCCATCCACAAAAAAATAGAGTTCAAGTCCCGGGTCATGTTTTTTTTTGTTTTTTTGTTTCTTCATACTTTTGGGATTTTGACGACAGGTCCCGGGTCATCGTTTTTTTGTTTTTTTTCATACTTTCCTATCATTGTTAAAAGGCAAAAGATATGCTTTAAACTGATGGCAGTTAAGCTCCATCCACAAAGAAATTGAGTTCAAGTCCCGGGTCATGTTTTTTTTTGTTTTTTTGTTTTTTCATACTTTTGGGATTTTGACGACAGGTCCCGGGTCATCGTTTTTTTTTTTTTTTTCATACTTTCCTATCATTGTTAAAAGGCAAAAGATATTCTTTAAACTGATGGCAGTTAAGCTCCATCCACAAAAAAATAGAGTTCAAGTCCCGGGTCATGTTTTTTTTTGTTTTTTTGTTTCTTCATACTTTTGGGATTTTGACGACAGGTCCCGGGTCATCGTTTTTTTGTTTTTTTCATACTTTCCTATCATGGTTAAAAGGCAAAAGATATGCTTTAAACTGATGGCAGTTAAGCTCCATCCACAAAAAAATTGAGTTCAAGTCCCGGGTCATGTTTTTTGTTTTTTCATACTTTTGGGATTTTGACGACAGGTCATCGTTTTTTTTTTTTTTTTCATACTTTCCTATCATGGTTAAAAGGCAAAATATATTCTTTAAACTGATGGCAGTTAAGCTCCATCCACAAAGAAATTGAGTTCAAGTCCCGGGTCATGTTTTTTTTTGTTTTTTTGTTTTTTCATACTTTTGGGATTTTGACGACAGGTCCCGGGTCATCGTTTTTTTTTTTTTTTTCATACTTTCCTATCATGGTTAAAAGGTAAAAGATATTCTTTAAACTGATGGCAGTTAAGCTCCATCCACAAAAAAATTGAGTTCAAGTCCCGGGTCATGTTTTTTTTTTTTTCATACTTTTGGGATTTTGACGACAGGTCCCGGGTCATCGTTTTTTTTTTTTTTCATACTTTCCTATCATGGTTAAAAGGCAAAATATATTCTTTAAACTGATGGCAGTTAAGCTCCATCCACAAAAAAATTGAGTTCAAGTCCCGGGTCATGTTTTTTTTTTTTTCATACTTTTGGGATTTTGACGACAGGTCCCGGGTCATCGTTTTTTTTTTTTTTTTCATACTTTCCTATCATGGTTAAAAGGCAAAATATATTCTTTAAACTGATGGCAGTTAAGCTCCATCCACAAAAAAATTGAGTTCAAGTCCCGGGTCATGTTTTTTTTTGTCTTTTTGTTTTTTCATACTTTTGGGATTTTGACGACAGGTCCCGGGTCATCGTTTTTTTTTTTTTTTCATACTTTCCTATCATGGTTAAAAGGCAAAAGATATGCTTTAAACTGATGGCAGTTAAGCTCCATCCACAAAAAAATTGAGTTCAAGTCCCGGGTCATGTTTTTTGTTTTTTCATACTTTTGGGATTTTGACGACAGGTCATCGTTTTTTTTTTTTTTTTCATACTTTCCTATCATGGTTAAAAGGCAAAATATATTCTTTAAACTGATGGCAGTTAAGCTCCATCCACAAAGAAATTGAGTTCAAGTCCCGGGTCATGTTTTTTTTTGTCTTTTTGTTTTTTCATACTTTTGGGATTTTGACGACAGGTCCCGGGTCATCGTTTTTTTTTTTTTTTTCATACTTTCCTATCATGGTTAAAAGGCAAAAGATATGCTTTAAACTGATGGCAGTTAAGCTCCATCCACAAAAAAATTGAGTTCAAGTCCCGGGTCATGTTTTTTGTTTTTTCATACTTTTGGGATTTTGACGACAGGTCATCGTTTTTTTTTTTTTTTTCATACTTTCCTATCATGGTTAAAAGGCAAAAGATATTCTTTAAACTGATGGCAGTTAAGCTCCATCCACAAAGAAATTGAGTTCAAGTCCCGGGTCATGTTTTTTTTTTTTTCATACTTTTGGGATTTTGACGACAGGTCCCGGGTCATCGTTTTTTTTTTTTTTTTCATACTTTCCTATCATTGTTAAAAGGCAAAAGATATTCTTTAAACTGATGGCAGTTAAGCTCCATCCACAAAAAAATTGAGTTCAAGTCCCGGGTCATGTTTTTTTTTGTTTTTTTGTTTTTTTCATACTTTTGGGATTTTGACGACAGGTCCCGGGTCATTGTTTTTTTTTTTTTTTTCATACTTTCCTATCATGGTTAAAAGGCAAAAGATATTCTTTAAACTGATGGCAGTTAAGCTCCATCCACAAAGAAATTGAGTTCAAGTCCCGGGTCATGTTTTTTTTTTTTTCATACTTTTGGGATTTTGACGACAGGTCCCGGGTCATCGTTTTTTGTTTTTTTTTCATACTTTCCTATCATGGTTAAAAGGCAAAAGATATTCTATAAACTGATGGCAGTTAAGCTCCATCCACAAAGAAATTGAGTTCAAGTCCCGGGTCATGTTTTTTTTTTTTTCATACTTTTGGGATTTTGACGACAGGTCCCGGGTCATCGTTTTTTTTTTTTTTTCATACTTTCCTATCATGGTTAAAAGGCAAAAGATATTCTTTAAACTGATGGCAGTTAAGCTCCATCCACAAAAAAATTGAGTTTAAGTCCCGGGTCATGTTTTTTTTTTTTTCATACTTTTGGGATTTTGACGACAGGTCCCGGGTCATCGTTTTTTTTTTTTTTTCATACTTTCCTATCATGGTAAAAAGGCAAAATATATTCTTTAAACTGATGGCAGTTAAGCTCCATCCACAAAAAAATTGAGTTCAAGTCCCGGGTCATGTTTTTTGTTTTTTCATACTTTTGGGATTTTGACGACAGGTCATCGTTTTTTTTTTTTTTTTCATACTTTCCTATCATGGTTAAAAGGCAAAATATATTCTTTAAACTGATGGCAGTTAAGCTCCATCCACAAAGAAATTGAGTTCAAGTCCCGGGTCATGTTTTTTTTTGTTTTTTTGTTTTTTCATACTTTTGGGATTTTGACGACAGGTCCCGGGTCATCGTTTTTTTTTGTTTTTTCATACTTTCCTATCATGGTTAAAAGGTAAAAGATATTCTTTAAACTGATGGCAGTTAAGCTCCATCCACAAAAAAATTGAGTTCAAGTCCCGGGTCATGTTTTTTTTTGTTTTTTTGTTTTTTCATACTTTTGGGATTTTGACGACAGGTCCCGGGTCATCGTTTTTTTTTTTTTTTTCATACTTTCCTATCATGGTTAAAAGGCAAAATATATTCTTTAAACTGATGGCAGTTAAGCTCCATCCACAAAGAAATTGAGTTCAAGTCCCGGGTCATGTTTTTTTTTGTCTTTTTGTTTTTTCATACTTTTGGGATTTTGACGACAGGTCCCGGGTCATCGTTTTTTTTTTTTTTTCATACTTTCCTATCATGGTTAAAAGGCAAAAGATATGCTTTAAACTGATGGCAGTTAAGCTCCATCCACAAAAAAATTGAGTTCAAGTCCCGGGTCATGTTTTTTGTTTTTTCATACTTTTGGGATTTTGACGACAGGTCATCGTTTTTTTTTTTTTTTTCATACTTTCCTATCATGGTTAAAAGGCAAAATATATTCTTTAAACTGATGGCAGTTAAGCTCCATCCACAAAGAAATTGAGTTCAAGTCCCGGGTCATGTTTTTTTTTGTTTTTTTGTTTTTTCATACTTTTGGGATTTTGACGACAGGTCCCGGGTCATCGTTTTTTTTTGTTTTTTCATACTTTCCTATCATGGTTAAAAGGTAAAAGATATTCTTTAAACTGATGGCAGTTAAGCTCCATCCACAAAAAAATTGAGTTCAAGTCCCGGGTCATGTTTTTTTTTGTTTTTTTGTTTTTTCATACTTTTGGGATTTTGACAACAGGTCCCGGGTCATCGTTTTTTGTTTTTTTTTCATACTTTCCTATCATGGTTAAAAGGCAAAAGATATTCTTTAAACTGATGGCAGTTAAGCTCCATCCACAAAGAAATTGAGTTCAAGTCCCGGGTCATGTTTTTTTTTGTTTTTTTGTTTTTTCATACTTTTGGGATTTTGACGACAGGTCCCGGGTCATCGTTTTTTTTTTTTTTTTCATACTTTCCTATCATTGTTAAAAGGCAAAAGATATTCTTTAAACTGATGGCAGTTAAGCTCCATCCACAAAAAAATAGAGTTCAAGTCCCGGGTCATGTTTTTTTTTGTTTTTTTGTTTCTTCATACTTTTGGGATTTTGACGACAGGTCCCGGGTCATCGTTTTTTTGTTTTTTTCATACTTTCCTATCATTGTTAAAAGGCAAAAGATATGCTTTAAACTGATGGCAGTTAAGCTCCATCCACAAAGAAATTGAGTTCAAGTCCCGGGTCATGTTTTTTGTTTTTTCATACTTTTGGGATTTTGACGACAGGTCATCGTTTTTTTTTTTTTTTTCATACTTTCCTATCATGGTTAAAAGGCAAAATATATTCTTTAAACTGATGGCAGTTAAGCTCCATCCACAAAGAAATTGAGTTCAAGTCCCGGGTCATGTTTTTTTTTGTTTTTTTGTTTTTTCATACTTTTGGGATTTTGACGACAGGTCCCGGGTCATCGTTTTTTTTTGTTTTTTCATACTTTCCTATCATGGTTAAAAGGTAAAAGATATTCTTTAAACTGATGGCAGTTAAGCTCCATCCACAAAAAAATTTAGTTCAAGTCCCGGGTCATGTTTTTTTTTGTTTTTTTGTTTTTTCATACTTTTGGGATTTTGACAACAGGTCCCGGGTCATCGTTTTTTTTTTTTTTTTCATACTTTCCTATCATGGTTAAAAGGCAAAAGATATTCTTTAAACTGATGGCAGTTAAGCTCCATCCACAAAAAAATAGAGTTCAAGTCCCGGGTCATGTTTTTTTTTGTTTTTTTGTTTCTTCATACTTTTGGGATTTTGACGACAGGTCCCGGGTCATCGTTTTTTTGTTTTTTTCATAGTTTCCTATCATTGTTAAAAGGCAAAAGATATTCTTTAAACTGATGGCAGTTAAGCTCCATCCACAAAAAAATAGAGTTAAAGTCCCGGGTCATGTTTTTTTTTTTTTCATACTTTTGGGATTTTGACGACAGGTCCCGGGTCATCGTTTTTTTTTTTTTTTTCATACTTTCCTATCATTGTTAAAAGGCAAAATATATTCTTTAAACTGATGGCAGTTAAGCTCCATCCACAAAAAAATAGAGTTCAAGTCCCGGGTCATGTTTTTTTTTTTTTATACTTTTGGGATTTTGACGACAGGTCCCGGGTCATCGTTTTTTTTTTTTTTTTTTTTTTTTCATACTTTCCTATCATTGTTAAAAGGCAAAAGATATTCTTTAAACTGATGGCAGTTAAGCTCCATCCACAAAAAATTGAGTTCAAGTCCTGGGTCATGTTTTTTTTTTTTTTTCATACTTTTGGGATTTTGACGACAGGTCCCGGGTCATCGTTTTTTTTTTTTTTTCATACTTTCCTATCATGGTAAAAAGGCAAAATATATTCTTTAAACTGATGGCAGTTAAGCTCCATCCACAAAAAAATTGAGTTCAAGTCCCGGGTCATGTTTTTTGTTTTTTCATACTTTTGGGATTTTGACGACAGGTCATCGTTTTTTTTTTTTTTTTCATACTTTCCTATCATGGTTAAAAGGCAAAATATATTCTTTAAACTGATGGCAGTTAAGCTCCATCCACAAAGAAATTGAGTTCAAGTCCCGGGTCATGTTTTTTTTTGTTTTTTTGTTTTTTCATACTTTTGGGATTTTGACGACAGGTCCCGGGTCATCGTTTTTTTTTTTTTTTCATACTTTCCTATCATTGTTAAAAGGCAAAAGATATTCTTTAAACTGATGGCAGTTAAGCTCCATCCACAAAGAAATTGAGTTCAAGTCCCGGGTCATGTTTTTTTTTGTTTTTTTGTTTTTTCATACTTTTGGGATTTTGACGACAGGTCCCGGGTCATCGTTTTTTTTTTTTTTTCATACTTTCCTATCATTGTTAAAAGGCAAAAGATATTCTTTAAACTGATGGCAGTTAAGCTCCATCCACAAAGAAATTGAGTTCAAGTCCCGGGTCATGTTTTTTTTTGTTTTTTTGTTTTTTCATACTTTTGGGATTTTGACGACAGGTCCCGGGTCATCGTTTTTTTTTTTTTTTCATACTTTCCTATCATTGTTAAAAGGCAAAAGATATTCTTTTAACTGATGGCAGTTAAGCTCCATCCACAAAAAAATAGAGTTAAAGTCCCGGGTCATGTTTTTTTTTTTTTCATACTTTTGGGATTTTGACGACAGGTCCCGGGTCATCGTTTTTTTTTTTTTTTTTTTTTTTTCATACTTTCCTATCATTGTTAAAAGGCAAAAGATATTCTATAAACTGATGGCAGTTAAGCTACATCCACAAAAAAATTGAGTTCAAGTCCCGGGTCATGTTTTTTTTTAGTTTTTTTGTTTTTTCATACTTTTGGGATTTTGACGATAGGTCATCGTTTTTTTTTTTTTTTTTTTTTTTTCATACTTTCCTATCATTGTTAAAAGGCAAAAGATATTCTATAAACTGATGGCAGTTAAGCTACATCCACAAAAAAATTGAGTTCAAGTCCCGGGTCATGTTTTTTTTTTTTTTATACTTTTGGGATTTTGGCGACAGGTCCCGGGTCATCGTTTTTTTTTTTTTTTCATACTTTCCTATCATTGTTAAAAGGCAAAAGATATTCTTTAAACTGATGGCAGTTAAGCTCCATCCACAAAGAAATTGAGTTCAAGTCCCGGGTCATGTTTTTTTTTTGTTTTTTTGTTTTTTCATACTTTTGGGATTTTGACGACAGGTCCCGGGTCATCGTTTTTTTTTTTTTTTCATACTTTCCTATCATTGTTAAAAGGCAAAAGATATTCTATAAACTGATGGCAGTTAAGCTCCATCCACAAAAAAATAGAGTTCAAGTCCCGGGTCATGTTTTTTTTTTTTCATACTTTTGGGATTTTGACGACAGGTCCCGGGTCATCGTTTTTTTTTTTTTTTTCATACTTTCCTATCATTGTTAAAAGGCAAAAGATATTCTTTAAACTGATGGCAGTTAAGCTCCATCCACAAAAAAATAGAGTTCAAGTCCCGGGTCATGTTTTTTTTTTTTTCATACTTTTGGGATTTTGACGACAGGTCCCGGGTCATCGTTTTTTTTTTTTTTTCATACTTTACTATCATTGTTAAAAGGCAAAAGATATTCTTTTAACTGATGGCAGTTAAGCTCCATCCACAAAGAAATTGAGTTCAAGTCCCGGGTCATGTTTTTTTTTTTTAATACTTTTGGGATTTTGACGACAGGTCCCGGGTCATCGTTTTTTTTTTTTTTTTTTTTTTTTTCATACTTTCCTATCATTGTTAAAAGGCAAAAGATATTCTTTAAACTGATGGCAGTTAAGCTCCATCCACAAAAAATTGAGTTCAAGTCCTGGGTCATGTTTTTTTTTTTTTTTTCATACTTTTGGGATTTTGACGACAGGTCCCGGGTCATCGTTTTTTTTTTTTTTTTTTTTTTTTTCATACTTTCCTATCATTGTTAAAAGGCAAAAGATATTCTTTTAACTGATGGCAGTTAAGCTCCATCCACAAAAAAATAGAGTTCAAGGCCCGGGTCATGTTTTTTGTTTTTTTGTTTTTTCATACTTTTGGGATTTTGACGACAGGTCCCGGGTCATCGTTTTTTTTTTTTTTTCATACTTTTCTATCATTGTTAAAAGGCAAAAGATATTCTTTTAACTGATGGCAGTTAAGCTCCATCCACAAAAAAATAGAGTTCAAGTCCCGGGTCATGTTTTTTTTAGTTTTTTTGTTTTTTCATACTTTTGGGATTTTGACGACAGGACCCAGGTCATCGTTTTTTTTTTTTTTTTATACTTTCCTATCATTGTTAAAAGGCAAAAGATATTCTTTAAACTGATGGCAGTTAAGCTCCATCCACAAAGAAATTGAGTTCAAGTCCCGGGTCATGTTTTTTTTTGTTTTTTTGTTTTTTCATACTTTTGGGATTTTGACGACAGGTCCCGGGTCATCGTTTTTTTTTTTTTTTCATACTTTCCTATCATTGTTAAAAGGCAAAAGATATTCTTTAAACTGATGGCAGTTAAGCTCCATCCACAAAAAAATAGAGTTCAAGTCCCGGGTCATGTTTTTTTTTTTTTCATACTTTTGGGATTTTGACGACAGGTCCCGGGTCATCGTTTTTTTTTTTATTTATTTTTTTTTCATACTTTCCTATCATTGTTAAAAGGCAAAAGATATTCTATAAACTGATGGCAGTTAAGCTACATCCACAAAAAAATTGAGTTCAAGTCCCGGGTCATGTTTTTTTTTTTTTCATACTTTTGGGATTTTGGCGACAGGTCCCGGGTCATCGTTTTTTTTTTTTTTTCATACTTTCCTATCATTGTTAAAAGGCAAAAGATATTCTTTAAACTGATGGCAGTTAAGCTCCAACCACAAAGAAATTGAGTTCAAGTCCCGGGTCATGTTTTTTTTTTGTTTTTTTGTTTTTTCATACTTTTGGGATTTTGACGACAGGTCCCGGGTCATCGTTTTTTTTTTTTTTCATACTTTCCTATCATTGTTAAAAGGCAAAAGATATTCTTTAAACTGATGGCAGTTAAGCTCCATCCACAAAAAAATAGAGTTCAAGTCCCGGGTCATGTTTTTTTTTTTTCATACTTTTGGGATTTTGACGACAGGTCCCGGGTCATCGTTTTTTTTTTTTTTTTTTTTTTTTATACTTTCCTATCATTGTTAAAAGGCAAAAGATATTCTTTTAACTGATGGCAGTTAAGCTCCATCCACAAAGAAATTGAGTTCAAGTCCCGGGTCATGTTTTTTTTTTTTTTTTTTTTTTTTCATACTTTTGGGATTTTGACGATAGGTCATCGTTTTTTTTTTTTTTTTTTTTTTTTTTCATACTTTCCTATCATTGTTAAAAGGCAAAATATATTCTTTAAACTGATGGCAGTTAAGCTCCATCCACAAAAAAATAGAGTTCAAGTCCCGGGTCATGTTTTTTTTTTTTCATACTTTTGGGATTTTGACGTCAGGTCCCGGGTCATCGTTTTTTTTTTTTTTTTTCATACTTTCCTATCATTGTTAAAAGGCAAAAGATATTCTTTAAACTGGTGGCAGTTAAGCTCCATCCACAAAAAAATAGAGTTAAAGTCCCGGGTCATGTTTTTTTTTTTTTCATACTTTTGGGATTTTGACGACAGGTCCCGGGTCATCGTTTTTTTTTTTTTTTTCCATACTGTCCTATCGTGATTAAAAGGCAAAAAATTCTTTAAACTGATGGCAGTTAAGCTCCATCCACACAAATATTGAATCAGCCTTTTTTTAAGCCCATTCATCAAAACCAACAAACTTTTGTTTTCCACTTGTCCCCTATAGCCTAGTGGTCTAAGCACTGACATTTAACACTTTTGGGATTTTGACGACAGGTCCCGGGTCATCGTTTTTTTCATTTTTTTTTTTTTTTCATACTGTCCTATCATGGTTAAAAGGCAAAAAAAATCTTTAAACTGATGGCAGTTAAGCTCCATCCACACAAATATTGAATCAGCCTTTTTTTAAGCCCATTCATCAAAACCAACAAACTTTTGTTTTCCACTTGTCCCCTATAGCCTAGTGGTCTAAGCACTGACATTTAACAATTAAAAATTGAATCAGCCTTTTTTTAAGCCACTTCATCAAAACCTCTCAAAATGAGGGTGGGGAACGGATTCCGACAGCTGTTTTTTTGCCGTCGGATTCTGTTCCCCCCCGCTCATGTTTCTTAGCAGTGAGGTTCAAATACTCAACAAACTTTTGTTTTCCACTTGTCCCCTATAGCCTAGTGGTATAAGCACTGAGCACTTGATTTCATACACATTTCAGCGCTAGATCGCCTCTTATTTAACAAACGAACTAAATGAATGCTCTGCTGGTTAACTGGAGTTGTTTTATTTTCGGCTGTTTGTACATCCATGCTGCGAGGTGGGGACAATACCTCTTTCCCTGGCAGAAAGTGGTGGGACATATCCCACCCGCATTATGCGGATAGGCTACTGGCATAAAGTTGGCTTGACATTGGACTTTCGCACATTTAGGGACCGTCTCTAAAATTACATTCAACATTACACACGTTTCTAACTTCAATAGCAAACTTCAACTTATCAAAAATATAAAAGGTGTGCATGTGTATCATATGCCTGACCTACCAGTTTTCTGTAAGTCATTCTCTCCCAATGCTATTGAAGTTAGAAACGTGTGTACCAATGTCGTGTGTAACTTTAGAGACGGTCCCTAAATGTGCGAATGTCTAATGTCAAGCCAACTTTATGCCATATATCACAGGGAAACTTGGCGTGAAACCTTGCGGGTTAAGTTCATCTTTAGTCTGCTGCCCGTAGCCATATAGTACCTATACAGCCTTCTCAATAAAGTGCGAGTTTGCTCTTTTATATCACTATTAGTCCATTAAGCTATACGTTAAGCGTTTTATATGTCCAGCAATCCTGAAGTATTGAGGGAAACACTAGGCTACTGCAGCGCATCGCAGTGATATAATGTTAAGGCAAACAACCAAGAGAAATATATGTCTACTTCAAATGTAACATTTGATCTGTACATCAGCATCGGGGGAATAACATTATAATCTCAGCTGTAAAAACAGCTCTCGTAATAATCACAAATACACTTACATTTCTATAAACGGGTTTTTATGAATGAACTGTTGCTCTCGTCTTCGTCAACAACACGCGCGTGCGCCCCCTGCTGGTGAGGACAAATAACAGCAGGTGGAGATTATGCTCGGTAATCTACTGCTTTTCCTGCAGTTCCTGGATGTCAATGTTGAATTTACTGTCGAATTTTAACCACTGAATTTGAGGAAGCGAATTTTTAAAGTAAAAATAAAATGGACTGAAAATTCCCTGTTGAATATTAAAGGCTGTATTTTTAAACCGTTTGAATATTTTGGAGTTGAAATATGAAAGGTGAATATGGATTATTGAATTTTTAATAATGAAAATGTGTTTGAAATGTTTTGAATTGAAATATTCACAGCTTAAATATTCAACCATGTTGAATTTGAGGCAATACAAAAATGCAAGTCCTAAAATACAATGCATTAAAATGCAAGCATGGTTAATGTAATGCATATTTTTTTCAAGTAGGCTAGTGCAATTCAACAGGCTTTTTGTTTCAAAAACATTTGTCATTAATTTACGAGTCGGACAATAATGACCACAGAGCTAGAGAATATATGCTGAATAGAGATAGAACAGGTAGCCTATGTTTATTTTAATTACGTTTATAACTTATATGCCATCTGCTCCACTATTAATACAAACCTGCTGTAGTAGACCCCGTCTGAATGATGACCAAAATATACTGATGAGTTCAATTAAGTTTATTGTACATCACACAAAAGATGAAGCGTTAGTTTTACTGCAGAAAATCACTGTAAGAATAAACACAAGAAGTGCGCATTAAGTCTTATTCATAAACTCTCTCTCTCTCTCTCTCTCCCTTTCATTATCATGGAACATAACGTTACACAGCGAAGTACACAAAACACTCCTTACAACTAACAGTAAACAAACATATACACACCTTTTCAGTGGGTGCTTTATAAACTGGTAAACGGTATATCTGTGGGTGGTAGGGTGGTTGTGTACACACATTGCCAACACACATTTATGTTCAAACACCATGTAAAAGTGAATTTTGCATAATAGGTGCCCTTTAAGGGATACAATTATTGACTACAGGGGACTTTAAAATGATCTGTTAATCATTATGTATATGTATAATCCCTTTTAAGTTTATTTTAACATTAACAAGCATATTATCTCATAGCTTTCAGAATATATATTAACTAAGGTTCGGTTAAGAATTATAATGTCATAATGATTTATTAATTGAAGCTTTTAATCATTGTGTTACGTTTGGGTTTGAGGTTTGTTTCATGTTTATGTTTTGTGTCCTTTATTTTGTAATAAATTACAAAATAAATAAATTAATACATTTTGTGCTTCCCTTGCTCCTTCTTCTTCTTCTTTTTCTTTTTATGGCGGTTGGCAAACAACTTTTAAGTGTGCATTACCGCCACCTTCTGATATGGAGTGTGGATCACAATAGCCTTTACTCACTACTCTTTAAATATACAAATAAATACATAAATAAAACCAATAAATACCTACATAAATATCTATTTTTTTCTTTACTTAACCAGTCTTTCAGCCTCATCCTTTCCTCCTTATACCTATGACAATCAATAATTGCATGTTCTACTGTTTCATTAATATTACAGACCTCACACATCCCAGTTTCATGTTTCCCTATTATTTTTAGCGTACTACTTAATCCAGTATGCCCAAATCTCATTATTAAAATAATGTCCTCTTCCCTTTTATTCCTATTACTTTCTCTCATGCCTCCTACCCTCTTTTGGATGCTGTAATACATTCTCGCTTTTGTTTCCATATTCCACTCCTCTTGCCACTTCTTTCTCATTTCTGCTTTGATTATACTTTTAACTTCCGCCTTACTATATCTTACTACCATATCTATCTCTGCTTTTTTGGTTGCATTTTTTGCATATTTGTCTGCCAATTCATTTCCATCTACTCCTACATGGGCTGGAATCCATATGAATTTTACTATTACCCCCACTCTATTAACTCTGAAACAGTTTGGGCTATTTCCAACATTAATATCCTGTTTTGCTTCTGATTTCATGTTCTTAATACTGGTTAACGCACTGCTTGAATCTGACCCTATTAACGCTTTTATTGGTTTACTATTTTCTACCCACTCAAGGGCTAAGAGAATGGCCAACATTTCTCCTGTAAACACTGACAATTTATCATTTACTCTCTTATTTAACATAACATTAATTTCTGGTATAATGAACGCAGCTCCTACTCTATTATCATCTGTTTTTGATGAATCTGTATATATCTTAGTAAACAGAATAATTCTCCTCTAGATATCTGCTAACCTGACTCCTGTCAATACTATTCTCTTTTTTCCACTCTAAAAGGTGCAAATCTACCTCTAATTTCCCTAATAGCAAAGGTGGAACATTGGATAATGGCACAGTGGGGCTTACCATCATATTTCCTACTCATTTACAGCATCGCTTATTATCCAACCAAAGCTCTTACTCTGTCGCCTTTCCTTTTCTTGACAAGGTTGTAGCACCTTCTGAGTCGAGTGTCTTTCCTTATGCCCTTTTAAATTTGCCCAGTACGTTAATGCTATCTGATTTCTTCTAATATCCAATGGCATCTCACTCATTTCCACTTGTAATGCTGCTACTGGGGTTGTTTTAAAAGCACCACAACAGAGTTTAACGCCTGGCTTTGAATAACATCCAGCTTTTTTAATAATGTTCTCGAAGCAGACTGGTAAACTGTACATCCATAATCAATAACTGCCCTAATTAATCCAATATATACTGTTTTCAATGAGGTCCTACTTGCTCCCCACTCTCTACCTCTCAGACATCTTACTACATTTAGTATTCGTTTACATTTTTCAACAACTTTCTCAATATGTATCTTCCAGTTATTTTTTTGTCAAACCATATCCCGAGATATTTAAAACATTCCACTCTCTCTAAATTTTTGTCATACAGTTTAAGTTGAATCTGTTCTTGATTTTTCCTTTGTGAAAAACAGACTACTTTGGTCTTTGCCACTGAAAACCTAAAACCCCATTCCATTCCCCAACTCTCTACTTTTCTCAATTGCCTCTTGCATCTTCCTCACTATATATTTTATATTTCTTCCCTTTTTCCACATTACACCATCATCTGCAAATAAAGAAACACTTATAGATCTATCAACTCTACTAAACACTTCATTTATCATAATTGAAAACAAAACTGGACTAACTATACTCCCTTGAGGAGTTCCATTTTCCACTAAATACTTTGTACTCAATTCTTTCCCTATTCTTATTGCGATCCACCTATCCGTTAAAAAGTTTTTGATCCAACTATACATTCTACCTCTTATTCCCATCTGAAAAATCTTAATCATTAGTCCTTGTTTCCACAACATATCGTACGCCTTCTCAACATCAAAAAATACCGATACTATACTTTCTTTATTAATTTGAGCTTTCCTAATTTCACTCTCTAAACATATAGCCGGATCTATTGTGCTTCGTCCCTTTCTAAACCCACTCTGGTATTCCTTTATTAGTTAATTTGTCTCCAAATAATACTTTAATCTTTCATTTATCATTTTTTCCATAATTTTCCCTATATGTGAAGTTAAAGCAATCGGTCTGTAACTTTCTGCCAAACTCGGATCCTTACCTGGTTTACATATAGGGACAATAATTGATTCTTTCCACTGTTTTGGCAAACATCCCACTTCCCAAACCTTATTATATAACTTTAATAACATTTCTTTACTCTCATCATTTAAATTTTTTATCATACAATAACTTATTTGATCATTTCCTGGTGTTGTTTTTCCCGAATTTCTTAAGGCATTATTCAATTCACCCATTGTAAACATCGCATTTATGATACTTCCATTATCCCCATCATCCTGCATTACTTCAACATTATCTCTTATTGTTTTCTCCCTCTGTATCTTTTCCTCATTACTCAAATTACCATTACTATGTATTTTAACAAATGTCCTTGCCAGCAACTCTGCTTTACCTTTGCTCTCTATTATTACTTTCTCTCCATCTTTCATTATAGGATAACCATACTCTCTTTTATTTCCTGACATTCTCTTAATCATACCCCATACTCTATCTAATGGTGTACTTCTTCCTAGAGATTCACAATACTTCCCCCAAAAGTTTTTCTTAACTCTCTTTATTGTCTTCCTTACTACAGCCTGCTTCCTCTTATATTCAATTAAATTCTGAAAGTTATGTGTTCTTTTCAGGATTTTAAATGCCTTATTTCTCTCTTTAATTACCTTTGTGCATTCTTGCGTCCACCACGGAACTATTTTCTTTCTATTACTGCCTCCTCTTTTTGGTATCGACTCTTTTGCTGCACCTATAATAATACTACTTAATTCTTCATTCAGATCTTCAATTCCCTGATTTATACTAACCTCCTTTAATTTTTCTTTGGACAATATTCTAAACTTGTTCCAATCTGCTTCCTCAAATTTCCCCCTACTTACTTTCTCTTTCTTTTGCATGTCCCTTTCTATTCCAATTTCTGTAAATATAGGATAATGATCACTCCCTATAGTGCTCTCTTTATTTACTTCCCAACTACGTATCCCTACCAAAGACTGGGACACTAACGTAAGATCTATTGCGGTCTCTGTACCCTTACTTAAATTTATCCTTGTACCAGATCTATCATTCAGACATACTAATTCCTTTTCATCCATTATCTCTTCTAAAATTTCTCCATTCCGGTCTTCTTTTTCACCCCACACCTTACTGTGTGCATTAAAATCCCCGCACCAAATAATTTTTCCTCTCCACTCCTCCAGTATTGATTCTAGTTGTACTCTCTCTAGTTTTTTACATGGGTTATAGAAGTTAATCACTTTAATCTTTTCTTTCTTGTTCCATATTTCAATAACTATTACCTCTAATTCTTGTAATGTTTTTAACCTCCTATATACTATACCCTCTTTAATAAATATTGCACACCCTCCTCCAATTCCATTTCTTCTATCTTCACGTATGGTATTATATCCTTTAATAATGAAATCCAGATTAGCTTTGAGCCATGTTTCTTGAATGCATATGATATCCGTTTTTTTTTCTTACTTCATCAACATATCCCTTAAACTCAAATCCATTTGCTAACAAACTTCTAGCATTCCATTGAATTACCAACATTAAGTTATGCTTTGAGAAGCTGTATCTGCATTCCCTTCTCCGTGGTTAAGGTCAGCATGTATCTTTTCCCATGACAAATCTTTCATGTTTAGGAATTTAGCTGCTGCCTTAACTATGATTTTAATCTTCTCTGTTTTTGTTTTTGCTTGTTCTTAGCAGTTGATGACATATGCTACAAAAAGCACTATCCTATCCATTGATATTCCTATATTTTCCTTCTCTGACCCCGTTCCTTCTTTAGTTGCACTAATATCTTCTTTTCCTCTTTCATTATTACATATTTTCACAGCCTCTGCGTATGTTACTTTCTGATTGGATTTTACCTTTTGAACCTCTACTGCCTTTTTCCGGACTTCACATCCCCGATATGCTGCTGTGTGGTTCCCTCCACAGTTGCAACACTTTATTGTTACATTACTCCCACATTCTCCATACGCATGTTCTCCTCCACACCTACCACATCTCTGTTTCCCTTTACATACATTTGCAGTATGTCCATACCGCTGACATTTGTAACATCTTAATGGAGGAGGTACATATTCTCTGACGGTAAAGCTCATATATCCTACCATCACTTTCATAGGAAGCATCTCATCTTTAAACTGTAGCAGTATGGATTCACTATCAGTTTTTTATCCATTTCTAATAGCCTGCATACGAGTGATTTCTGTGATCATTCCTCCTTTAATCACTTTCCTTAGTTCTTCCAGATTCTCTTCTATGGGAATTCCGGTTATCACTCCCCTAGATCCTCTCTTCTCACCAATTATTCTTTTCTCCTATTTCTTTTTTACATACTGTGCATTGCAGTTTCATAGTTTTATTTTTCTGCTCAGCATTTTTGCATTTCACCAATAGACTCCCATCACGCAACACCTTCGCCATTTCTATTTCCCCAATTGCTTTCTTCAATCCAGTTGTCAGAGTGATCGGGCTAACTGATGTAATTTCATTCCCCACTTTAAATTTAAGAATGATCTTAAACTCTACCATTATTGTCTTTTTCCTTACTTCTCGACTTTCTTCATCCTCTTCCAATGCTCTTTTATTTATCATCTGACTATTCCTATACTCTTTTTTTCCCTCCTCCTTTCCTACTTGTACTCTTTTCCCAACCCATCTGCATATCTTCATCCTCTGAACATCCACTATAGTTTGCCATTCTGATCCAGTCACAAATGAGATTATGCCATGAACCCGCAAACAAAAAAAACTAAATAAACGTATTGCAACAAAGAAAAAAGAAAAAAGAAAAACCTTCCTCTTCAGCAATATTTAGCCGCTCAATCACTCGTTACGTGGGACGCTGCTCCACATCCGGCCACGTGTTACAACACCCAGCAGAAGTCCTTCCCTTGCTCCTCATCTTGCAATCATGTGATCATGTCTTGTGCTTCTCCTTTATGTGTCATGTTCTGATTGGTTGTTCTGGTCATGTGTCCTGTGTTCTTATTGGTTCATGGTTTGATTGTTCACAGGTGTACCTTTTTTAGTGATTAGTCCTTGTGTATTAAATAGCCCTCGTGTTATCATTGTATCATGAGCTTTGTTACCTGTTACTAATGTTGGTGAGTGTTAGTCAAGTCAAGTCCTTGTTTGTTTATGTATTTTGTTTAATAAACTCCTCATTGGTTCAACAACTTTTCTTCAGTGACACATTGTATAACATCTGTTAAAATGATTTGTCGGTAAAAAAAAAAGGTGCATGATCATATTATGAATGAAAAGTTGAATGACATTTGTAAGCATTTCAATTTACATTAAATGATGATCTGTTAATCATTATGCTATGTTTAAGTTAATTAGAGCTTGATTCAATATATACTAACTAATGATCTGTTAAGCATTATAATGTTTAATGATTTATTAATGAAAGTTATGATAGTATTACCAAATCAATTCTGTAAAAATATTTTTAAATACTGCTTTAGACTTTTCTCTTTTGTTTCCTCACCATTCTTAGTCAAACAGTGTCTCTCAGGTAATTGGACTTTGCAGTTTATAATGCTTTATCAACCCTAGAGAGTTTTCAGCTGCTGTTTAAAATGTAGTCAAATTAGTAGAAAATTCTGTTAAATTAAAGACATTTGCTTTTTCACCCCCTACCCCTCCCTAAAAAGGACGAGAACACGCGCGTCCTTCACCGGCTGGCCGGAAGTTGGACCGATCAGTGGATCTTACAACATTCTGAGATGTTAGTCAGGATATGAACAATGCTCTTTTCCATTCAATGACTGTAAATGGTGACCAGAGGGCTGTCAAGCTGCTTCTTTTTTAAAGAAAAGAAATTTGTGAATAGAACTTTTGGGTGTATAGGATACTAATGTAAAACACACTTTGAACATTGAAGTTTCTGACCTTGGGTAATTAGCATTGAACTATCAGGACTATGGTTCCAGACCCATGAGGTTTAACACAGAAATTGACTTGTAAACAGTAATAGTGATCAGCAACTGAATACTTTTGTTACATCAGAACAAATGAACGGTTGGTCCAGGGTTAGAGGAGGGTTCAACTTCCTAGGCTTAACACTTACATAACAGCTTTGTCTGTGCTCATATCAGCAAAACCAAGAAGAAGAAAAAAACAAAAAAAAACAAGGTTAGAGTGCTCTGCTCTTATAAACAATGTATCTAGCCTGTATCGTTGGATCTTTCGTGATTCTCTTTGGTAAGGTATTGGTAATGTTTTAGTACTGCTTTGACTAATTTGTTTGATCTGATTAACTAAGTGGAATGTTAAACTAGAATAGCATTTTGTAAGATTATAATGTAGTTATATTATATACATTTATGACGTTATATTTTGTGCAGCTGCAGCTGAAAGTTCTCCATATGAGGACAGTCGTGAGACGGTCACGGTACAGACAATCGCCTTCTATGACAACAAGGAAGATCTGTGTAATGCCAAGGTAATGAAATGGATATATATAAGAATGTTGTCATCTCTCACACTTATATTAAAGTAAAAAATATGTACAAAATCATCCTGTGGTGAAGTTCGGAGGACATTAGTGTGGAGTATACATTCTATCAAGGATTCTCTTGATAACCATCCCTTATTATTTTATTATTTCTCTTCCTAGATGGCCATAAAATGTTGTATATGTTTGGAAATGATAAAGACATATATACCCATTATAAACGCTGTAATTGACAAGGTAAATATTACTTTTATTCTTGAATCTGTTTTTCAATTTTTGTTTGTTTGTTGAAAACACAATGAATTTTAAACTCATATATTCATTTAAAAAGAAAGATAATGTTTATAAATGTGATTTGCTAAGCCCTCCTTGGAAATATATTGGTATTATTAGTCATATTATGGCTATAGCTCTGTTATTTACTTTGTTTATGAAACTATTCACAGAAAATGTGAAGAAATGTATTTGTGTGTCTTACACTGATGTAACTTTTTATTAAAATCTTATTTTTTGTTTTTTATCTTAGAAAATAAATTCTGTATGCAGTCCCAACCTATTTTTCTGGAGAACATGTAGAAAATTTGGCAGAAGATGGAAAAATAAGGTCATCAAAGGATATTTCCCAGGAAGTCCTCTAAAGTCCTGCATTAAGTACAAAATGTGCAAAGTAAAGGATTGATAAATCCTTAAGTCAATCAAAAGATCAGCTGTTAATGAAGATTGATTCCTTTTGTCAAAATAATTAATAAATGCAAAAGCAGTGTGTTGATTCATTTGTTGTTGTTTTTTAAATACACACATATATTCACATCTGAAACACAAAAGTAATAATAATGCTGATGGTTATTTAACTATTTTACTTATGGTGTATTTTTTTGCGTTTACATCTGCTTTGATATGTATTGCTGATGGTTAGGTGAACTGAACAGACATAGTGTTAGAAAATGCTGACAGGAGCTCCATTAAAACTTGACACTTTGGTCCACTGTGGTTTTGGTGCTCTGAACATCAGCACTTCAAAAGACTTGCGTAGACATTTATTATCTTCAACGTTACACATAACTGTGAGAAAAGAGGAGCACATGACAAACACAGGAGAGTTAGTGTCAAAAGTATCTCTTCAACTGAAAATCACCCAGATAGAAGCCAAGCAGCTCTTTTCTAAGCAGAGGATTTGAAGAATCATGTCACCTGTTATTCATTTGGGACTGCTTATCATGTGCTCAGGTGAGACTGAAGGACTATATGAATTTAACTTCAAACTTCTACTGTGGCTCTTTTCATTCTCACATTTGCTTTTACGTAATGTTTACAATCATATTCATTAAAATCTGCTCATGTTGTTGTGGCTTTAGTTCTTGTTGAGTGTAGCAGCGCTACTAACAAAGCACATTGGAAGAGCATGCTGGAGAGAAATGAACTGAACTTTCCCGAAGAGGACAAAAACAGTCATGAATTAAGCATTGAGGTAAACTGATGCACTATGTAATGCCATACAATAAAACAGATATAAAGTTACTAATGTTAAAAAAATGTTTCCTTTAAGTCTGATATGAACGTCATTACCTGCTGGGTTTGCAAGAAGTCAATTCATGAGATCAAGGGCATAATTCTCCATGAGATTAAAAAGGTAAATGAATACTTCGAACTAAATTGATTACAGATATTTTGCTTAAATACCTGCCCAAGCTTTAATTAAATGTGTTTTTGTTTTAGGAAATAAAGGCTGTGTGCAAAGCAATGAAAGTCCTCGAACACATCTGCGAGAAATATGCACATAAATATCAATTCCTGATATTTCACCTACTGTTTCCTGGTAACAGCGAACAAACCTGTCAGCATTTGAGCATGTGTAAATAAATGTTATTGATCTGACTTAATGAACATGGTAATTTTGAAATATCTGAATAAATCAGCCTGTTGTCTGTTTGAGTTATTGGACTATATGCTCTAATTTCCTGAGCATGTTCTAAAATACAGGAAATGTAGTGTAAGCTATACTCTTCGAAAAATATGTTGTGAATTATTCACTTTATAAACCATCATAAGCAAAATCTAATAGCAAAGATGCAATAAATGTGTTTACGGATAATTTAGGCTACTGCTTTTCATGTGTATATTTTGTTCACTAATCACTTGAATTAGATCTTTGTTGTAGCTATTTAGTCAATTGCCGAACAATTTTATAAATATATATGAGCTAGTTTTTAAATGCAAATAAAGCCTTTCCAAAATATTCCCACCTTGATCTTTTATTCTGACCTCTGATTGAAGAATATTTGACCATGTGACTGCTGACACGATTCCCGCGCTGCCCAAGGAAGAGCAGGTGCACGTGCGCGCTCGCGTGAATAGCGTGTCTTCCATTTTGAAATATTTATTAAATGTTGATTTTGTTTTAATTCACATTTAGAAAAAACATATTATTATAGCTAAACACAACAGCAAAAATTTAATCTTACCTATTTCAGTAGTCTACCTTTTTTTACAGTCTATGATAAACACATACCTGAGAGCGCGTGGCACCATGCGCGTGCCATTACTGAGCCGCGGGTTTTTAAACTGAGGTAAATCTGGCTTAATTGAAAACTCGCTTATAAAAAAACATAATAACCACATAAACATTTGTATTTATATCTTAGTCCGATAGGAATGGTGAGAAGTAATTTTTGTATCTTTCTTTAGGTGATCGATTTCAAGACGCTACTTTAAATTGTATTTAGCAAAATTCTGTGATTATAAACAAACAGGAATTCAATAAATAACGAAATACGCTTGACATTCATACTAAAAAAATATCGAATACTCATATAATGATACTATTTACACAGTGGGAGTTCTGTACTATCAGTTGATTTAATCATTGAAACATGATTAAACTGAGCCGACCATGGGCCGAAACCGCCCCATCTGGACCTACTCACGGTCTGCAGATCCGGCGAGGCCCGCGGAGAACGAGGCCGACCCCAGCGGGTCGGAACCAGCCGGACTCTTCATCTCAGCAGCCTCGCAGGAAGACGACCGGCCCGACCCTGCTGATCCAGAGGCAGGAGATGGCCGCCTTCTTCAGACTGTTCGGTGGGTTCAGGAATCCTTCTTAACAAAATTAAACCTCTGTCACACAGGTCACTTTTACATCATTACTAGTTTAAATCAATATCTATATAGCCTATATAATTATGTAGAATAATAATGCTTTGATTTGCTGTCTGCTCAGATGATGATTTAATACAGGACTTTCTGTGGATGGACTGCTGCTGCAAACTTACGGACAAGGTAGCAAGACATTTTGGTGGTTTCTAGATTGTGCTCGGTTTTTGTTATTGAATTTAGAAAATGTATATATTCAGCTGTCTCTAAACCCAGTTGTGTATGTCTTTATCTATTATAGTATTTGTTGGCTATGACATTTGTGTACTTCAGGAGGGCTCGTTTCAATATCACTGAACACAACAGAATGAACTTCTTCCTTGCCCTGTGAGTTGATCATTCTGTGCATGTTCTGTACAATCTAAAAAATATCCTGTTAAATTTATTATAAAAATATGGCAGCTGTGTTTGTCAGAAATTCACTCTAAAAAAAATACTGTGACAGTGTTTTACACGATGCATGTATAATTTACAACCTATCACCATTTTATTTTGTAGAATGTTAATATAATATAACTATTTTGAACTACCCAAATCTGCATTTTACCTTAAAGTGTATTGATATCCACCAAATTACTATGGTTGTACAATTGAATGCCACATGATGAATCAGTGTTCATCGTAAGTGTCCATAAAACATTAGATAGATGTCAAAATTCATTAGTGCACAGGGTCAGACAAAACAAGAATGCAAAAAAATGAACTAAATAACAGAAAATGTAGCATAGAAACACCCTAATACTTTACTGATAACAAAAATTGGAGGAGACAAAACTATTAAAAAAAATGTCATGTAGGGACCTCTGGGAATGTCTTTTACTGTTTTTAACTGTAAATTATTTGATAATTCATTCTGGAATTCATATTTTTTACTTCCAAAAGCCAAACATTTTTACACATGTGGTTAACTATTTAAAATTTTTCAGGATAAATGGTAAGGTAACTTACAGTAAACCAACTAACAGGTTTTTACTCTAGCATTTGTACAGCATTTTTCTGTATTTACAGTATGTAGGGTTGTACTTGGGCTTGGTGATGTTAAAGTTCTTCAAAAGAACTGCAATATGTTATTATGAGGACAACAGAGAAGTCCTATTTATGGGTACAACCTTAATTCCTAGAGTCTGTGTGTTACATTTTTCATACTCTAGCTATCTGGCAAACACAATGGAAGAGGATGAGGAGGAGACCAAATATGAGATCTTCCCATGGGCTCTGGGAAAAAGCTGGAGGAAAAATTTCCCACGATTCCTAAAGCAAAGAGACCAACTGTGGGCACGCATAGAGTACCGAGCTGCTGTCAGCAGACGATGCTGCGAGGAGGTACGCAGCTCATTAAACATGCACTGTAAATCATTTTAGAAGTCGCTGGTTCTGAAAAATAGCTCTAAATCACATTGTGCTTGATGCATGATCGCAGGTGATGGCTATTGTGCCATCTCATTTCATCTGGCAGCGTGAGCGTGCAGAGCATCACAGTGGCGCTCAGAGGTTGTACCAAAACTGTGAGGGGATCCACATTCCACGTGGGCCTTTTGCTTCTCCAGAGCCTTGTTCTCTCTGTGCCAAGACCTCTGCTGTTCCTGTGCCTTGCCCATCTTCTACTGTGGCTCGTTCTTCATCTGTACCCCCGAAGACCAAAGCTTTACAAAGGCCCAGTAAGATGACCAAAGCTCAGCACACCTTTAACTGCACAACTACAGCAGGTAAATGAGTGTGTGACGCCCTCTAGTGGTGTAAAGGACATTTATGATGTGCACCACTACTTTTTATGACAGATGGGTACTTTTACTTTGGCCACTGAAGCTGAAATTCTTTAATTTGATCTGTATTAAGATCCCTCTGTAGAAATATTTTACAATTGGCTTTTCTTCTCTTATGCATATTTACAGGAAGAGACAGGGTCAGCGAAATGTGTCAAGATCATTCGATGGACTGGATCAATGAGGAGTAGCTCGATTGCATAACATTAAACCGATCATATTTGCCTGTTGTCTATATCAGAGGCACTTCAGCTGTCTAAGGGGCAGAACAGAGTTACAGACTCTAAACTGACCTTAAAAGAAATGTACAGCATTGGCGTGAAAAGAGTAATGGTCATGTACATTGTTCATATAAGATCTAAAGAATATGTCAGAAAATCCTCTCACTATGTGAAGGTTTGTACATGTATTTTACTGTATCATAATCCTCATCACTATTTATTTGTTATTGTTGTACAGTACTTTTCTATTTCTGTAGTGTGCACTTACTGTCAGAGAGTCTGTGTCTAAATGAAACAAGTATAATATTTAAATGAATGTGAATGAATACCTATGAAATGAATTGAGCAGATATTTAGATTCAATATACTCTGTCTTAAATACTCAAAAGCATGAAAGAAAAATGTACAATAAAAATACTTTTATTGGACAAGTTTATTGATAAAGCGTTTATATGAGACACTGCAGCTTTGTTGTACTCTTGTATGCACATCTATTTCAAGATCTTTCGTAATTTTATGAGGAAGGCTGAAAAGAAACACATTAAAAATCAGGTACATTTCAATCACATTCAAAATACCTAAAGAACGTATAGTACTATTTCTATTAAACATGCAAATACAAGCTACTGGAATACACACAACAACGGAGAGCTGTAACTCACCTGTATGACCAGCCTGTTCAGGATGAGGACGTGCAATGTACGGGACATCTCCAAACGGCACCGGATCTTGACAATTCAAATCCCCTTAAACACAGACAGGTTAGCATGAATGGAACCAGGATTGATTTGTGCTGATGTTTGAAGTTTTGTGTTATGCAAGCAATGCAGAATCTGATTTGTATGATACGAGAAAGACCATGTTATAAATCACCTGCTGTGTCTTCACTTGGTTCACATTCATCATCTTCACGTGGAGCTTTTCGTTTGTTAAATGTTCCATCCTTTTTGAGTGACGGGCCAACAAGCCAATCCCTGTACTGAACCTCAACAATGCGTTCACACACCAGAGGAAGGGCGGAGCATCGCAGACCCTCCATCAGATCAATGACCTGTGTGATACTGGCAACATAATCAACAAAACATTATTGATACATTCTATACACTACTGGTCAAAATGTTGTGGTCTAGAAGATTTTTTTCTTTAAAGAAATGAACTTTTATTAAGAAAGAACACATTAAATTGATAAAAAAAAGTTTAAAATAAATACTGGTCTTTTGAACTTTCTATATTAAAAAAAGTATAGTTTCCACAAAAATATATGGCACAACTGTTATCAAAGTGGATAAAATAAGAAATGTTACTTGAGCAGCAAAACAGAACGATTTCTGAAGTGACTGGAGTAATTATGCTGAAAATTCAGCTTTGCCATGACAGGAATAAAGTACATTTTTAAAATGTATTCAAAAAGAAAACAGTAATATAATTTCACAATATTACTGTTTTTACTGTACTTTGATTAAAAAGCCGCAGCCTTGGTGAGCATAAGAGACTTGACTTGAAAAAATCGTATTTACCTCAAAATTTTAAATGGTAGTGTAAGTATAAGGTTTACATTGTTGCTTTGTGTATGCACAGAATTTTGTATTACTTTGCTTGATAAACAGCACACACAGATCCAGTATGGAGGTGAGGAACCACAGCAGGTAAGCTCAAATGTGGATTAACCATATCCAGAGCGACCTAACAACACACAAGAAGTCTTTCATATACAGACAGCAAATGATTCTTATATTATGATCAAACATAAAAATCATCACAGGGTGTGGCTCCTCACCGAGTTAAAACCCCGCCCAGCCAGAAGAGGACCGGCAGATATAAGGTCTTCATGGTGAAAGTGAACATTATCAGGCCATTCCTCCCCTCGCCGAAGACTCCACGTGGACCGCCAACGCTTGTAGTTTAATACAGCAACTCTGTGATGGTCGTCTCTTATCTCCAAACTCAAAACACTTCCTTTATATCCCACTGATGACACAAGCATAAATTAATTCCTACAGTAAGTGATATACTGTACTGCAATAGTATACCCACTTCTACAATACCCTCATAATCAGGCGACTCAATACATTGCTTTTAATGAACACTTAAAAGATGTAGGAAGACTCACACACCTGCCCTGGACAGGAAAAGGCTCATAGCACCAGATCCAGAGCCTGATTCCAGAACACAATCTCCTTCGCTCACATCCATCATTGTCAACATGGCACTGGCGTCCTGCAGAGGGAAAAGATTTGAGAGACTCTTGTTTTCATTGGCATAAAACTTGTGGTGTATAACCATCAAGTAAAAAGTAATAACATATTTTCCTTACACGTTTTTACCACAAATTACCATTCAAACGTTTGGGGTCTGTAATATATATATTTTAAAGTATTTTATTTGATTAAAAAACAGTAATGTCAATGATATTAAATATTACAATTTAAATAAAAATAACTGTTTTTGGTATCATTACTCCAGTAATAAAATCTGGAGTAATGATATTTTATTTATTTATAAAAAATGTAAAGTCTTTGTCACTATTGATCAATTTAATGCATCGTTATTGAATGAACATATTGCCATTACCATTACTAAATGAAAGCGATCTTACGGTAGTGTCACTGTATTTCTAAAGTTTAAGTAAATAAATTACCAGATTTAATAATCGTCACATCACTGACCCATATGCAAACAGTGCAGATATTACAGATTCACTGATGTGTAGATGATTGACTGACTGCTGTTTTGTGATGACGATCCTTTCTTACTTTAGGGTATGCAATAGCTGGCCCTCTCTTCATGAAGAGAGCGAACTCATCCAGGCTGGGTCGGCGAATGAGAATCGGGATTCCCATTGAAGTGCGTATGATGCTTCCAGCAGGACGTCCCTCCATGTCCGCATGAGCTATGAATCCCCAGTTACTATGGAGCTTCATTCCGTCCTTTAGCTGGAACATCTTCCGAAACTCTAAACGTCTCTTTCGACTGAACTCGGCCAGTAGGGTCTCTCCGAAACATATCTGCCTTTCCCCAGGAACACACACATGATGTGAAGCAAAAGATTGAGGTTCCTCTCTTGCCTCTTCTCGCTCCTTCCACAGACTCCGAGTGTCATGTTCAACTGCATTGTTTCGAGTGTCCCGTAGTTCCAAAACCTCTTGACTCAGACTGTCTTCAGGCAGCAGTTGACTGACTCTCTCCAGTGGGGACAGAGGTCGACGTTTTCCAGACAAAGAAGTTATTCGAGAGCACGCTGGGGAAGTGGACACGGGTGCATCTGAACCCTTGTCAGAATCATTTGGGTCAGTCCCGAAGCTCCTCATGCCACAGAGAAACGGTTTATTGCGAACCACATGATGTATATCCAAACACATGACATGGGCTTTAGCAAATTTACGAGTCATGAATGAGAGACCCAAATGCAATAACACTGTCATGGTTTTGAGCTCAAGAAAGAATGACTTGAAGGATGAAGATGGTACACTTTTGAAGGCTTAATTGGTTCTTCTCACCACACAGAGATCAGAAACATCACACACAGCAGCTGTTGAGAGCTTCTACACTGACCAGCATAGACGTACTGGTATGAACTCGGAAATCATGCATTAAATAATTCACTGCAAATTACCTCTACTCAATAACCTTTATCAAAAAAAAATAAAGTCAAACAAATCTGTAGTAAATAGATTATTTCAAACGACCTGTAATAATACCTAAATAATTCGCGAAATCATTATTTACTGGCAGGATACTAGCGTAAATGGTAGCTTAACCTGTGTCCATTATGTTAGGAAAACAATCCAGCATGATTCTCAAAGGGCGCCGCCATGATGGAAAAGACGTCACTGACAGATGCAGTACCAGCTGGTCATCGGTAGATGGTTTCTTTCTCTAAACTTGTTCAGATTTGACTGTCATTGTCCTGATTCAGTTTCCTTAATAATAAATATCTTTAAAAGAAAAAAATATAGCTATTTACGAGGGTTATATGATTATGTCAAGGGAATTATTCCTTAAAGCCTATGTAATATAGTCTATGTGTTTGTTTTCTTTATTATAAATCTTAATCACCTTATTATACTGTTAGGTTTAAATCTGTTTTGAAACAATACATTACTTTCTAAAATAAATAAAAAATAAATAAGTAAATGTTAACGCTTTACAATAAGGTCTCATTTGTTAACTTAGTTAAATTTGTTAAATTAGTTAATGTATAATCTAGCATTAACTAACAATGAGCAATGCATTTGATACAGTAGGTATATTTATTAATCTTTGATAATGTTAGTTAATAAAAATCCAGCTGGTCATTTATTGCTCATGTTAGTTCACAGTGCATTAAAGGGATAGTTCACTTTAAAATTAAAATTCTGTCATCATTTACTCACCCTCAAGTTGTTTCAAACCTGTATTAATTTATTTCTTCTGCTGAACACAAAGAAAGATATTTTGAAGAATGTCAGTAACCAAACAGTAGTCTCTGTACCCATTGACTTCCATAGTATTTTATTTTCCTACTATGGAAGTCAATGGGTACAGACTACTGTCTGGTTACTGACATTCTTCAAAATATATTTCTTTGTGTTCAGCAGAAGAAATAAATGAATACAGGTTTGAAACAACTTGAGGGTGAGTAAATGATGACAGAATTTTAATTTTAAAGTGAACTATCCCTTTAACTAATGTTAACAAATACAAATTTGATTTTGAAGTAGGCTATTAATAAACGTTGAAATTAACATAAAATTAACAAATGCTGTAGAAGTATTGTTGATTCTTAGTTTATGTTAAATAAAGTAGTTAACTAATGTTACCTAATGAAACCTTATCGTACAGTGTTACCAAGTAATATAAAAAAAAATATTTGCAGCAACATAAACAAATTATTGTACCCGTTTAGAAATGTATAAATATAAATAAATTAAGCTTTTTTAAATATAACGTTATTGGAATTGTTTGTTAAATGCACATAAATGTTAATATAGGCTATTTAAATGCTAAATATACACGAAGACATGACCCATAATTATTTAGAATAATTACATGTACAAAATAAATGTGTAACCGTTTCCATTATGTGTTACAGAATGAGAATTTTGATTAGATGTCTATTTTTTCTGTAACAGTTAACGTTATATAGTTTTTATATTTTCTGTTACAGTTAGTACATATAAATACAATTTAAAATGAAATATACCTAACTAGGTTCTGTGTAGTGAATCGCATTCATTTCAGTTATATAAAGCAAATGAAAATTGCATTTGATGATAACTCAAAGATATTTCTCAATTTCAACTTCCACTATAACAAAAATCGAGTATAAACTTCCGCGTCCGTCTGTGGTTGGTTAAAAACAATGGCACGCCCACAGAACCCAGGAGGGCCAATTAGCGTTTCCGTAGCGCCTGTGCAGCTGCGCATGTGCGCTTTGGAATTTTCTCTCACACGTGTTTCCCGTGAAGCAGACGGACGCACGCGGACTGGTAAGATGGCGGCGGACGGAGGCCGAGCTGTGCTACCCTGCGCCTTCAGCCCCAAATCACAACAGTTTCTGGCTCTCTGCGCACAGGACGGGAGACTACGGATTTGGAATACCGAGAGCAAAGCTCTACAACAGGAATACGTGCCTTCCGCGCACCTGAGCGCAGCCTGTACCTGTGTGACATGGGGACCGTGCCGAGCAGTTCAGGTAACACACAGTGTTCGGGGTTCACTCGGGGGATGCGGCCTGTTGTATCGCAGTGCACCGTTGCAGAGTCTTCGGGTCGCTTTGACTGTGTATTTACCCAGCATATGATCATAAAACTGAACACTGATAATTTGATAATGTGTTTACTGTGTGCTTTAGAGCCGCTCTCGTGGAGTGCGCAACGCACATGTTGCGTGTGGCACATGTTCAGACGCAGGCCGCGAGACGCGCAGATCCAACACTAAACTCATATTATATTCTCAACATAAAACCTTTAAAATCACTACACTGATTCCAGAAGTTCACCTACATTCCCATATTGGGGCTCGTAAACATTGGTATAGTCGTCGGTTGGTTGTCTGTGGCTAATAGCGTAGGCTAATAAGTTGATGTTGGCTAAAGTGATGGTTCCCTGCTATTTTTTTATACCAAAAAAAATCATGTCAACATCTTTTTTAGTGTTTCTTATTTTTGTGTAGTTTCAATTATCAGTGTTGTATTTAAATGTATTTCAGAAAACTACCACATGGTCACATGGCTGCACAACCCTCACTCGTGAACTTTCTCTTGATGCTGTTTGTAAAGTGTCTATCAGAAATCAGTTATTCTGTCAAACTGATATATAGTAACACGCGGAACGTAGATTCTAGCTAGTGTTGGAGAAAGTTGGCTTTAAACATATTTGACAAGTAACGCTTCCCTTGTTACTAGTAACAAATAAATGTTTGACTTGGGAGTTCTTTTCTGTTTGTGATTCAGATATCAGACACTAACTTACTAGTAACTTGTTAGTACTCGCAGGCTTACAAGTGTCCTTGGTTTTAATGTTACATTTTCTGATTGTTGTTTTCGATGTAAACTCCCTTTATCATTGGTTTTGCGGTCTTGTTTTTTAGCCTATACATTTATCTTGTTGTACAGCAAAATGGCTAACTACTGTTGCTTTTATTGAGCTACATAAAAGTTGATTGATATTATGTTTTCTCATTTTGCTTTGTACCAGTGGGTTTAATATTTATTATTAATAGTAGGTTAGTTGTAACTGCAAGTGGTTATTCATAACTGCTCTAGTATCCTAGTACCTATATAATAGATAATTACTGGTAGCTAGATATCCTTTTTAATACTTAATAAATAGCTTAGTCCTTATTAAAACTTAATAAATTGTTTGTCACCTCACCAGTAACAAAACTTGCTAGTTTTTATGTAAAAGTAATTGAAAAATGTGAAAACTTGTCACTATTGTATTTTGATTATTTGCCAGTAATGTTAAAACAGCTCTCGATAGGTTCCATACATAGTATTCTTAATGGAAATGACTTGGTTAACAATGTCCAGTAGGAAATGTTTAAATATTATTCATAATTAAATAACAATTATAATTTTTTTTCCTGTTGGACTTCACTAAAAGGCAGAATAAATGGTAATTAATGGTAATAATTTTTTGTGCACTTTAGGATGTTCCACAGAGGAAGAGGAGGAAATGTGAGTCCGGGGCGGCAGTTGAGCAGACAGATCTGTTGGCTCTGGGCACTGCTGCTGGGTCTGTCCTCATCTACAGCACAGTGAAAGGAGACCTGCATTGCACTCTGGTAAGAATTCATCAAGAGCTGGTCCTTATGATATTTGGCCAATGCATCTCAAAGATTTAAAGGGTTAGTTCACCCAAAAATTAGAATTGTTTTTAATTACTCGCTCTCATGTCATTCCAAACTAGGGATGTTAAAGTTTAGTCAACGATCGATTAATTGTTAATACATAAATAAATGATTGTCGATTAAGCAGGTTTGTGCGTGTGCTGCTCAACCTCGAAACATCTAAAGCAGATACGAGGAAAAATTAAGCAAGCGGTACAGAGTTATGTTTGGGACCATTTTACAACGTTACATCATATCGTCATCATGACTAAGTTTGCGTGTGCATTCGCAGTCTTTTGTCCTTTTGTTTCATGCAAATGAAAATTGTAATATTGTTTATTTTGTGTAGGCCTATTTATATCTGATTTATCTTATATAGGAAGCATTTGGTTAAGAATGAATGCGGTATAAAGAGCACCAGTGATCAACAGCAATGCACAACTAATAATGACTATGATTGGGACTGTCATACTACATAACATTATAAAGAGAACAATATTTCTAATAAAACATTTGGATTTAGTTGCCATGTTTCATTGCGTTGCTCCAAGAGAGCGTCCACAACGAGTCACACATTCTGAATAGCATGTAAATTAGTTAGCATGTAAATTAATCACTTGTACATTTGGGTAATTTTTGCAGATATAAATTGTAATATTATGTTTATTTTGTATGTATCAGATTAATCTCTTGTAGGATGCATTTCTTTAAGTAATGTGCTAGCAAAGGGCTTCAGTTTACCGGTGTTCATTAAGTCTGCGCAGGTCAAACGACAATGCACAACTAATAATAGCTATGATTAGACTGTCATTACATAACATGAATTAGAACACTATATTAATACATTTTTGTGAATTCATTGGGTTTAGTACAATACACAACAGGAATACACATTCTGATGCGCATCTGAGGCGGCGTTAGTGACACGTTGTATTAGTTGATATATTTGATTATTAAATTAATAATTTAATAAATGATCAATCACAACAAATCATTTTACAATTCTACTAGCCCTTTATTTAGATTAAAACCCCTTCTCATTCATTTGGTGAGGAAGTGGCGTTTTGAGCAGCATTTGCGCACCCTGTCATGCTGTTATATGCCATTGCAGTATTAAGGCTAACGATTAATTGATCGTTAATTTAAACGACAATCGAACATGGGAATTTATGTAAATTGACATCCCTATTCCAAATCCATAAGACTTTCGAAGTCCAAAAGACTTTGGAACACACATGAAGATATTTTTTAATGAAATTAGATGGAGAGATCTGTCAATCCATTGAAAGTCTATTCAACCAAAACTTGCTTCAAATCATAAAAAGAAAAGAAAATATGGTCAAGCTTCCGTTTGCCACATTTGAGTGCTCTTATGTATTTTTGCATGATCAAAATTTATGTGAATGAGTCTAAATTGAATCTGTTCATCATATAAAGCAATTGTCTATTTAGAAGACTTGCATTAAACCACTTGATTCATATGGATTTATTTTGTCTTTATAAATGTCTTAAATCCAAATTTATCCAAAGGAAAAATGACAAAAGTTTGAATGTTTACTCAGATTTGTGAATGTTCCCCTGTTTGGCAAGTGTTTGTCATATGTTCTGACAATAAAGAGTAACTTAACTCCTAACTTTCACTTATGAGCAAAAATCTGCCTTGAAAGCTACACTGTGTAACTTTTTTACTTTATTCTTAGCTAAAAACACTTAGTTCTTTCAAAAATATATCTGCTCATTAATGTATATTTACTTCGTTCAAGTAATAAAGTATTCTCGTGAGTGTATAATATGCCATTGGAAATACATACGGGTGGGGGGTTCGAATGCCGGTCGCCATGTTGCCCCTCCATCTTGAAAGTACATTAGCCAAAGAGGGACATACCCGTTAATTCAAGCTTCGCCTTTCGCGTTTTAACACTCGATGGAACGGCACCGTGTCGGCACATGTGAAGAGGGGGATTGCTTGAGACTGCTATATAAAAACCTGAATCACTCTTATTCTCGAGGATATGTATGAGTCGCCAAGGAAGCGAAAAAGAGAATTAAGACGGCAACGCAACAGGCAAATCAACAAGACAAATGAGACGCGAGAAACACACACACACACACACACACACAAACTCTCAGCGTACATATTCATGAGACGCGAGCACACACACACACACACACACACAAATTCTCCGCGCACATTCATATGAGACGCGAGCACACACACAAACACACACAAATTCTCCGCGCACATTCATATGAGACGCGAGCACACACACACACAAATTATCCGCGCACATATTCATTTGAGACGCGAGCACACTGACATGATACCTTAAAGATGTGGAAAAGTCGATCAAAAGTGTGGGTACATTTCTCCAGGCTCGATGCCAACAGCGCGCGATGCAGTATTTGCGGTAAAATAATTGCTGCAAAGACCGGTACCACGACAAATATGATGAAGACCTTGACAGTGCACGGAGTAAACATAAGAGCAGAAAGTTGCTCCGTCTTCGACTGGTAAATGAAGAGATACCTTGTTGATCACTCTGACAGTGTATATTGCAATAAATAATAACCTACTGAATGTACACTGCCGTTCAAAAATGTGTTGGTTAGTCAGATTTTTTTTTTCAGTAAGAATGCATTAAAGTTATCAAAGGTGACATTAAAACGTGTGTAATGTTACAAAATATTTCGTTTGTAAATAAATGCTTTTCTTTTAATTTTTTATTCATCAAAGAATCATGAAAATTTGTATCATAGTTTCCAATAGTTACCTGATAGCTGATGTTAGCAATGAAATGGTAAAAAAAATAACGAAAACATAAAACTATTATTCATTTTACATAGATGTCATAACCTATATGTTAACTGACAAATTAAATTACTGCAAATTATAATAGTTTTCTAAAGTAACCTCATCACTTGAAGGAACACAATGGACGAGGTCGAACTGGAAGCCATGTTAATCTTGGACTACATTGGCCACCGTAGGAGTTAAAACGAAATCAGAATTGAGAGGAACAGAAACTAATATTCACTGGATGGTCATATACCTTTTCACCGCTAGATGGGGGTAAAAATCACACAGTGTAGCTTTAAACTTGAAAGAAATAAAGATTTGACATTTATCGTGATAATTATCGATATCGACTGATATAAAAAAAAATTATCGTGATAATTTTTTTGGGCCATATCGCCCAGCCCTACTTCACCGATTAGCATTAAGCTTTGGATCAGTAGAAAACCTGTATTATTTTCGAATTACCATGGTTCCCTGCCTCATGTCCCCCTGAGATGAGAGATTTATGACTTTTTTTGTCTAAAAAAAATCTTTCTATGACGCAAAAAGCGCCATTTCGCGTCATCGGAGTATTTTTTGGCCAAAGGCTAAAAACTACAGCCAGTAGTAGGAGCTAGTTCCGCATGTTTTCCACCTGCCCATAGTGGGTGGGATCTCACTCACAGAATGTACAAAGTGTCAGCCATCTTTTTTTTTTTTTTTAAAGCTAAGCTAACAGGCTCTTGCTCTGTGGAGAAAGCTAAGTAGTAGGGGTGACCATACGTCCTCTTTTTCCCGGACATGTCCGGCCGGGACTGCCTAGGCTCTTCCTCCCGACCAGCTGCTTCAACAGAGGAGCAAGACCCGCCCGGCGGTCAGGAGGAAGAGCCCGGGCAGACTCGTCACGGAAATTTACGATAAAACGGTCCTCTTTTCAGTTTCGAGTCAACTAGTAGCCTATTTGTATCAATGCTTTCGATACTGGCCTCTGGAACCGGTAGGTGTTGCCTTTTGTAGGGCAGCAAAGCAAGTGCATTCTGAGAGTTGTCTTTCATCCACATGAGACAAAAATACATTTTCTGGCTTACTCAGTCTAGAAGGCACCAACTTCTAAAATAATTTCACATTTCTACTACATGCATGACCCAATTGAAATACACATTCATCTTTCCAGCAGTGAAGTATCCCTTTAAAAATGTTTTTTTTTTGTGTGTTCCAAAGATGAATGTAAGTCTTATGGGTTTGGAATGACATTAGGGTGAAAAAAGAAAAAATGCATTTATGGGTTAACTATCCCTTTAAAGTGTGTATGTCAGGTTAAATTTTTAATTAGGATTAACACAAAATAGGTAGGGGAAATACACGTTTGACAAATTGATGTATTGTTTTGTATGTTTTTCGATACCTAAAGGCAGAATATAATAGGGCTGGGCGATATGACCAAAATCTCATATCACGATATAAGTCATCTCATATCCCGATAACGATATATATCACGATATAGTACCTTTTCTGTAAATTCAATCAATTAATAATTTATATATATAATTACTACATGGAAAATACTTTTAGCATAGGCTATATCAAATAAAAGAAAGTATATCCTCAAAAATGTTTTTTATATATATATTTTATATTCTCAAAAAATTTTTTTGATTAAGAATGTAGAAATATAAAATATGAACGAAATATAAAACACTTTTCAAAAACAAATGATTACAGGCCCAACATAAAATATTGCTATAAAATACCAAATGTAAAAATTCAATGGAAGATGTTTAAAATGTAGCAGAAATCAGGGCTCCGAACCTGTTCAATGAACGAAAACAAACAAACGAAATTTTGACAGGAGCATAACCAGAAACGGAAACCAAATTCAATTTAATCATTCTGAACAGACACGCTTATTTGAAATGGCCATTAACCGGTTAACAACGTTATTTTATCGTTCTGTTAACTATTTTAATTTGCCAGTCAACCAATCATGAATTCAAATAGTAGACTGAGCAAATGTGATATTGACGCGCATAGCCTATCCAACGTGAGTGAAATGCCCATGCTCAGCTGTCAGTCATCATTGATAAGTCGCAATGGGAATGCGCTGGCGTTAGTTTTCCATACTGTATGTCACCAACTGTCAAGAAATTAGGCCTACATTTCAGTGAAAATGAATAGCAGGTAATATGCAACTTTTTGTTTTTTGAAACCAGCGGAAATTGCAGGATAGTGTAGATTAGAGCATGGATCCACACAACGTCACATCACGCACTTAAAGCGCTTCTGTGAACGGAGAAAACAGAATAAAGCTAAATATATAAAACTAATATATAGGCCTATATACGAAATATAGGCTATTTGCCTTAAATAATTACAGATTCACAAAACGAAAGGAAGAATTTTGCTGAGCTTCGGATCATGCGACAGGGTCCAAAGTCCACAAAAAGGAAACCGAGATGGTAGAAAAGGGAATCAAGCTTGTTTTCTGTATTTTACGGCTTTACAGTTTTGAATCATTTCTTGCTTATCCGTATGATGACCATAAATTACGGAGTAACGGATTCCTGTTCCTGTGATCGCGCCGACGCTTCACGGCACGCGCACACGTTCTTGCATTGCTAACTTGACATAGCAGCATGTTCATTATCAAAATATAATAGTCAACCAAACATAGAAATTTTACCAATTTAGGAACGAGCTCCTCGGTTTGTCCTGGCTGGTCCTGCTAACACCCGGTTCTCCCTTCGCCATGTTATTCACGTTTCTGCCATTCTCATGGCGGCGTGTAAGATTCATAGACGGTAAGATTGCAGTCCTCCAAATGATGAAAAAGTTTTGCCGTAAACAATGTTTTTTGCGACACCACGATATGAACGATAGAGCATAATATGAATCGATAGACTTTTTATATCGTCCATCCGATATATATCGTCATATCGCACAGCCCTAGAATATAAGATGAAAAAGTTAGTTATTTTCACTGCTCACTTAAAACTGCCCCTCCCCCAAAACGAATCGCTTGACGTCATATGAGGGAGACGTCTCCCCAGGTCGCTGAGCTGTGTTGATAATTGTATGAGTTATAGAGCGAGAGAATTAGTGATTAGGACATTTATTTATTTTTTTAAGTTAGGTAGTTAGTATACGCAGGAGTATTACCACGATGGTGAATTACTACGTTTGTGATGGGTGCAAAAACACAGTTAAAAGAGTCCACTGTGTTCCGTGCCTGGGTCAACTTTGTTCGGAGCAAATGCGCTGACTTCAGTTCTGCTTCGGTATCCAAGACTTCGGTCATTTGCAGCGGCCATTTTTGGTTGGAGTTCGGTTGGAGATCTCATGAGTTATAAAATGGGATTTAAAACCCGAGTGAGACTGGTAGCTGATGTGGTGCCTACGGTGTATGCTACTGCAGTCGATCGCGCCTCTCTCTCCCTCCCTCTCTCTCACACACACACACACAACATATTCCAGCATTGCAATCTTGACATCGCAACCTGTTCATTATAGCCACTGAGCTTCAGAGCTAAGGCGGAGCTACAGATTAGGTGTCCCTAAATAACCCGCGTATAACAGTAGTTCCGCATTAATTAATTTGCACGCGAGTTTTATTTATTTTTATACCGTGTATTCTCCGTGTATATTCATGCACCGTACCGTTTCGGTTCAATACGAATACATGTACCGTTCCACCTCTAAGTTATGCCTATAGCTACTTACCAGAAACCTGACCAACTCTCCACTGGTTCTCTTCACGCCAGATATTTGTTTCTTCGATAGGAATTATTTACATTTCTGTTTGGCTCCTCATCTGTCTCCCGCCTGGGAGGCTCAAAATTGAATGGCTGTGGGCCATCGTATAGGTTTGAGGGGGATTATGGACCTCCTCAGACTCAAAACTCTCCATACTTGAATAGAACTTTGTTGGCACGTCTCCCTCATATGACGTCACAGCTCAGCTGTGTTTTAAAAATATGATCTTGACAGAAATGGCTATAAAGCTTATTGTAGGGCAGTTACAGTAATAATTTTAATTATAATTACATTTTCACTCAGACATCTAAACCTTATTTAATATATAAAAAAAATTTAACCTGACATACACACTTTAAGGGAAGTTTGGTGAACTACAGTGGACTTGAAAATGGCAAGCAAATAGCACACGTTACTTCCATAGGTTTGTAATACCCAGGGGAGAAAGTGGTTCACCTAACTAAAAAATACCCATATGAGTGTTTTCCGTTCATTTAGGTGAAATTAAGAATGTTTAATGATGTCTTATCCTCTCAGGATGGAGAACACAGTGGACCAGTGAACAGCGTCCAGTGGCATCCAGAGGACTCAGTGTTATACAGTGGCTCAGATGACACACACATAGCCGAATGGGACCTGCAGAAAGGAAAAGTTATTTGGTGAGTGTGTGCAGTTATTTGTGGTGGATGTTTGACCAAAATGGGTTTCCTCTGGTTTTATTCAACGTAATTTTGTGCATCTAATTTACAAGCAAACATGTTCTGTGTTCAGCAAATGGAAGGCAGACAGATCAGCCATCAGCAGCCTGTGTATAAGTCCTGATGGAAAGCTGCTGCTCTCGGCAGGAATGATCATCAAGATGTGGAACCTGGAGACTAAGGAAGTGTACAGGGTGAGTCTGACCTCTATGCTATTAACAGCCACGGGTAAATAAAAACAGAAAAGTTTCAGATTTAACAATACCTCCCAAATTTGCAGAAATTCACAGGCCACTCTACCATGGTAACAACTCTCTGCTTCGCCACAACACGACCCCCAGACAGCAATGGGATGTACTTTCTGTCAGGAGCTGCTCACGACAGGCTCCTGAGTGTGTGGTATGTTACACCTTTACTAGCTAACCATAGCACACAGAAATATACCCATAAAGATCATTTATGGTTTGTGTACAGTTATTACAATTTGGCCTATCTAATAATTAGGGATGCACTGATCCCAAGCACCATTCTTTGTCAGATCGGGTATCGGTCAGTGGTGCATTTCCATTTATTCATTTAGCTGACGCTTTTATCCAAAGCGACTTACAATTGCGATACAATATATCAGAGGTCGCACGCCTCTGGAGCAACTAGGGGTTAAGTGTCTTGCTCAGGGACACATTGGTGTCTCACAGTGGATTCGAACTCGGGTCTCTCACACCAAAGGCATGTGTCTTATCCATTGCGCCATCACCACCCCGTACAGTGACGTAACTCGCTGTTTAACTACCATAGTATGATGCATCGCTGAAGAAAGAAGCTAGCTAGTCATGACTTATTCCCAAAACCGTATAGTCGTAAATTGGTCGTTCAACCACATTAATGATGTCACGCAGGTGGAGTAATAACTACTTTTAATGAATCTGTTTCAGAACAAATGAATGCTAGATGTTTTGCTATAAATTAAGGACATGGCAGCATCTGAGGACTATTTCTCATTTTTCTCCGTTATTTTGATTTTTTTTTCCAGATTCAAGCTAGGCTCATTCTTGCATAGTAGAGCAAGTTCAAAAAACAACAATTGAAATCGCTTGACAAACTAAAAGACGTAAATGACATTTGTATGTATTCTAAATGAGAGACAGATTGCACTGAATGTCAGCTTGCTTATTTTGCTCAAGATAAGGATTTGAGTAGGGGTGCACCGAAAATTTCGGCCGAAAATGGCATTATCTGTTTCGGGCTGAAATAAAAAAGCCAGCCGAAAATGTCAACCGCGCCCTCCCATCCGTGCTCAAGCAGGTTTCACTCACGGTCGAGCTGTTTGCACGCGTCTGCAAAGATTGAGCATGTCAGTGGTATGGAAGTATTTTAAAGTTTCAGATGAGGACAACCAGCGCCGCTGCTCCCACCACACGCATGAGCTGAGAGGGCACCAAAAAATAGCGTAATGAAAAATCAATAATTATAATGCCGATATTATTTCAGTATAGAAATACAGACATCCCAAGTCTCGGAAGTTCCGGGAGTCTCCCTCATATTGATAGCGGCTCACTGATGCCCGCGAATTAGTTAAAATCTCCGGAATCTAGAGCGAGCGCGCCCGCGAGAGTCAGAGACTGTGCTACAAACCGTGTGCACGGCAAAGAGGGAGAGAGAGCAAGAGACCGCGTGCGTGTGCCTCATGAAGCGCATGCAATATAAAATATATATAATAAAATATTTTAGGTTTTATGTATATGTTTAAATATGAATCGCGTTTGTGTGTGTGATGAATGAACTTCATATGCGCGCTGTTGCTAACGTTACTAGTTGTGGATATACTATTAAGTTTTTACTGTAAAATAGACATCAAATAAGCTTTTGTTAGCCAGTTTCTGCTCATATGTTAAATATATAGTATGTTTTGTCAAAAATAAACTCATAAACTATAGATGTTAGTGTTTGTTCCAATGTAACGTTAGGCTATATCAAACTAATGAATCCTTAACTTTGAAATATGTATGATACTTTAAAAAAAGAAAGATTACACTTGAAATATTGTTAAAATTGTAATTGTTGTTGATTTACATGTGAACACTTTTTAATAAAATAGCAAAAATATATTTACAAGGTAGATGTAAATAATCTTTATAGATCAATATAAGCCTTCTCATTAAATTATTTATTATTATTTTTTTATTAGCGACATATTTGGGCAAAGGATGTATTCCAAAACTTTCTGAAAATACAGTAACTAGAAATGTTCACCTTGGATATTATACAATTTGCATGTATAAAAAAAATTGTGAAAAAAAAGAAGTTTCCAAATCTAACTTTGAACCTAGAATGAATGGCTCATATAGCCTATTTGAACAGGATTGGTTTCCAGGTATGACTATGTACTAAAAATGTGCTTTTGACTTTAATTTATATTTGGATTTTATTTATATATATATATATATATATATATATATATATATATATATATATATATATATATATATATATATATATATTAGGGCTGCACAATTTTGAGAAAAAACCTAATTGCGTTTTTTCTGAGAAATATTGCGATTGCGGTGCGATTTTCGATTTTTGCTTTGGATACTTTTAAGTGCATAAAACCTAAAATTATGAATAAAATGTGTTGTTACTTCGACACAGAGAGTTAAATAAACTACATACATAGTTATTTGAGGTAATGAGATTGTTTGATGCTTCGTGATTATTAAATACCTGAACCTAAATACCAAAGAATAAGAAGACATAATGGAAATTAACTTAAACACTTGGTCATTTGTTTTTAAATTCTTTAACACTGAAAAATAGAAAATGAATTCTTATTAGATTTAGATTTACAATTAGAAAAACAAAATAATTCTGTAGTCCACTGCCATTTACTGAACATGAAACTGTTATATTGCACACATTTTAAAATAAGAGTAATAATATAATAAAATAAGTAACGTTAATAAAATAATAGAATTACGGTGAAAAAACGAGACAACACAGACTCGTATCAACAAAAATACTAGGCCATCTTTGGTTAATGTTTCAGAAGTTAAAATGAGAAGAGTTACAGTGTTTCCTTTAGGATGTTTTTAGCAGTGGGGAAAGGTCTGTCCAAACAACAAACACCCCTGATGCTGAGCGTAGCCTATGCTTGCTAAATGGTACCCCTGGAGCCTGTTCCTTAAGTCTGTTTACACCTATAAAAAAAATTTAAAAAATGAGTGATGTGAGGGATTATTGATTGTCAAACAATCTTTTGGATGCCCGCAGCCTGCTCGCAGTGTGAAGCGCGTGTCCGCGCTATTCTCCGACACGCGGTGTGCCCGCTCGCGGTGTGTTTTTACGCTTGTCCGTGCTATTCTCCAACATGCCCGCTCGCGGTGTTCTTTATCAATCAACCAAAGCCGGTCGCGGGGGCACCGCCCTCGCCATCTTTCCATTCACTTCACTTTTGAGACGAGTGCGTCACGTGTGGTGTTTGTCAACGCGCCTTTGGAGAGAAGTGAAAGTGACCGCTCGGCTAGTATCGATACTTCGGGAAATTAGTATTGGTACCGTTCAGATATTTCAGTATTTTCGACAACACTAGTGTTAGCTGCTTTGCTGCTGACAGAAAGCCGGAGCACTGCATACAACCTTGTTTCCATTGCCATTTCTAATTGGCCAGCAAGCCAGGAACGCGAGATTCGACCATTTTGATTGGCTAATAGGTTTGTCACTCAAATGTCAGAGGCGGGGAAAAAAACCTCCGACTCCTGAGGTTAGGTTATTGCGGGAGTTAAAACCTCAATATCGATGCGATAAAGGTTAATCGTGCAGCCCTAATATATATATATAGTCCTCACATTCCTTCTTGTGTGACACACCTGAATGGCTCATTATGCGGGGGCCATTGTCTTTTCAGGTGTGAACCACTTACTATTCATCATGTTGTTGGATCGTCGATGCCCCTGCGCATATTGCCTTCCCAAACAAAAAGTGTTTTACAAAATGTAAATCAATGTATTGTTTTATGTGAATGATTAGGCAGGATGATTTTCACATCATTTTGAAGCCAGAACTCAAACCGACAACTTCCATTAGTCAAAAGTCTTCGGAACACATATTTAGTATGCGTTTTGTGGTCTCATTTCAGCAATTTTTATTTTTTTCAATAACCACGCATAAACATTATTCTCTTAAAAATACAAACATGTACATGTTGCTCACATATTATGGTAGCCCCGTTTGTGCTATATAGAGTGAATTTACACCTTTGTCATTAACATGTTTATAAATAACTGAAAAAATCACAAATGTCAGGGCATTTCAAAACATCCCAAGGGCCCCAAAAACACCTTGGTCCCCAGAGGGTTAAAGCACATGGAAATAATTAATTTTTATGAACTACAGTGTCCCGTTCCTCTGCATTTCATGTGAATATACGTCGCGCTGTACAGTATGTTGAGACTGAGGCGCCAGAACTGCAAACTGATAAAATGGACGATCCTACGATATTTCTTCAAAAGCAGATCGTGGAGACATTTTAATAGTCCACGATCAAAAATCGTAATATCGCACACCCCTAGCCAGAACACTAAGAACTATAATTTAATGTGACATAGAGATGAATATTGAAGTCGTTAAATTCAAGTTCATGTCAGTGTTTCCCTCCGCTGCGGCTGTCGGTCATTCTGCATGCAGCACTCAAACTTGCTGGAGTAGAGAGCACTTTGAATTGTTCTTCACGCGCATAGTAACTGAAATTTAAAACTGTTAAAAGAAAATGCTAAATAAACTTGCAATGGTATAATATACTACGCATCAATATCTCTTCCCTTTTTGCTTTGAACTTTTTAATGCTATGCGACTCCATGTTGCTTCAATCGCATCATTCTGCTCATACTTGTTTTTTATGAATGTATTTTACAACAATACAAGGAAAATTGGCTACACTTTTTTTTTACTAATCTCCACTAAATGTTTTTTTCCCTAAATGTTTAGATTTAATACAATTATTGTGCACTCAGGATTTTTCTAGAGAAGCTTTTGCTGCTGATTTTTCCACTAATCTAGTTTATAATAGTATTTTATCACGGCCGATACTCAGAATTTTTGTTATCGGTTCTGATAAAATGGTGTCGGTGCATCCCTATTAATCGTGTTAAATTATTGTGATTACAATATTAAAGGGATAGTTCACCCGAAAATGTTTATTTACTCACCCTCAACCATCCTAGGTGTATATGACATACTACTTTCAGACAAATAGGCTCGTTCACTACCGTGAAGATGGCGAGTCTGCATCGTCAACTTCATCTTTGCAGCCTAGTCCGACACAAACTCTAGTTTATTAAACCATTAAAATGTCTCCTTGCTATATTTGACATTCATAATCGTTACTTTTGCTGATTCTTTGTGGCAAGCTTTATTCGTGTGCTTGAGTGCGGAATAGGCTATATATATTACGTAAACGCTCATTATGGTTTAGTATTCTCTCTCCAGTATATATTTAAGTAATTGTATTAAAGGACAATTCTGGCCCAAAATGAACCTAGGGGTTAATAACACATGGGTACCGAGTCAACCGTTCTCTGGGATGTTTTCATGCTAATCGAATGTACCCAGTTTTAGCTCGAACCACTGATTAGCTTATAACGCTAGCATATAGGGCATAGAGTAAGTAAAAAAAAATCGCTAGTTAATACCACTAACAAGGCTCAAAATAGCCCCTCACTAACACAGTAGCATAATGAGGGACCCTTGTGCAATAATTTTGACTTGCATGATTTAAAGATCTAAGTGCCCTAGCAGGACAGTATGGCACAATAAGATCACAAATATACATTGGTGCACGGCCAGACAACGCCTTATAAACAAACATAAGGATCTTAAAATCAACTCTAAACTTAAGGATCTTAAAATCAACTCTAAACTTAAGGATCTTAAAATCAACTCTAAACTTAATGGGAAGCCAGTGAAGGGATGCCAAAACAGGAGAAATATGATCCCTCTTTTTAGACCCAGTCAAAAGTCTTGCGGCCGCATTTTGAATAATTTGTAATCGAGATAGTGAAGATTGAGGAAGACCAGAATAAAGTTGCAATAGTCTAATCGTGATGTTACAAATGCATGAATTGCAACTTGTAAATCTTTGCTTGAAAGGAGGTTCTTCAACTTTGCAGTAGATCTTAAATGGTAAAATCTTCCTCTTATAACAGCACTAATTTGTTTATCAAAAAATAGTGAGGAGTAAAAAATCACTCCAAGATTTTTGATTTGTTTGCATACTTTTGTTGAGACGTATCTGTATAGAAATCTGAGGCTCAATAAACTGATGTCTGATTGAGTTCCTTCTGTGCTCCTCAGGCAGGTGAGGTCTGATGGCAAGGATAAGAACTCTGTGGTGTCATTTACTCTGACAGATGAACCCCAACACATAGATCTTCAGACATCCAGCCACAAAGAGGAGGTGAGGATTTAATGGGCTGCTTCATCATCCATGATTGGAGTTATGTGCTTAGGTTTTGACACCTCTCTGTATGTTTCTCAGGCTATGAGGTTAGCAGTGGTGTGTAAGGATGGTCAGCTTCATCTCTTTGAGCACTTTCTGAATGGGTGAGTCTGTCCATCTTCCATTTATCAGTGTGAATGGAACAGTTCAGTGAATTTAAAACAGTTCAGTGAGGTTCATGTTGATATTTTTCTTCCTCAGGATATGTAAGAAGCCACTGTCACCAGTGTGCTCCCTCCAGGTGTCCACTATGAAGGGAGACTCGCCTGTGCCAGTGCCTCTGCTCGCAGCAGCTTTGTGTGCAGACAGACAGAACCTAAAGCTGGCATACGGACATCACCTGCAGCCTGTCATGGAGAAAACTGTAAGTTCAGCAGAAATTGATAATTGGTTTAAGTGAGTTATTCAGTTGTAAAATGTTCTAACATGCCGTCTCTTCCCACAGCCATTTAACACGTCAGAAAGACATGCGTGCTTAGTCCGAGATGTACTTTCCACACTTTCTCTCTCTGTAGACATGGCTGTCTCCAAGGTAAGACCCCATCTGTGCCATCAATAAATGCTTTGTTACATATTTAGGGATGGGAATTGATAAGAATTTAACGATTCCGATACCATTATCGATATTGCTTATCGATCCGATTCCTTATCAATTCCTTAAATTTGTTTGTATTAACTCGCTTTAATATCTGATCAAATTGATAATTTTCACATTCATTGGTCCGGACAAAAAATAAAAATAAAACTGCATTTATGTGCCATAACTAAAAAACACAGACTGAAAACAGTTAAGGAAGAGCTTGTGCTTTTTGGAATATTAACAGTGCTCATTTGGATTAGGCTATTGAGTTACTAAAACAAACTTTGTCAAATACACAGGTTTTTTTCACATTTTGAACGTTTTTGTTTCCATTTGTTTAATTTCAAGATCTGATGTGACTTAGCCATTGCTGTTTTTACAGCTACAAAGCTGGGAGCACTAAATGATATTCAGTCACATTATACACGCTTTTAACATTAAATAAAGCACATAAATAGTACCTATTATCATTGCCACACTTTGAGATTGTTGTTCCAGCGCGACGTCGCAGTAAAATAGGATCTGTTTCAAATAGAATCGTTGCGTGTTGCGGCTGGTTAAACTTTGATTAACATGGACAATTATACTTTTTATCACGTGTCGCACCGTCGCGTCGCATGTAGTTTTAGGATGCGGTCAGAGCGCTTCTGCCTCGATGCCATGTTTTCTCATAGTGTTTGCTACATTCTGAACCAAAACAACGCAGCACGTGTGTAACGTCGTGTCACATTTGAACGAGCGGAATCATTAAGCAGGCATGCTAACGGTTCCAATATGGAAGCTTATGAGTAGCAATATTCAATTTGATATGTAATATGCAAAATGACAATTCAATATGTAAAATGGCAATGCATTTCTGTAATTACATTTACATTTTCCCATACATTTGTGCAACGTTTGGTGCAAAATGAAAATGAAAATGTAATTATATAATTTACATTTGCCATTTCATACACTAGGTTTAATATGTAAATTGAATACATATTTTAACGCTTTATAAGTTGCAAAATGAAAATGTATTACAGAAATGATTAGATATGTGTAACATGTTCAAGCAACAACTGTTGCAAAATGATCATTCAAATGTTATTTTTCTCAATTGCATTTACACTCACAGTCAAGACACTTACGATTGCATTTTCATTCAATGTCCCGCAATGTATGTAGCAAAATTCAATGTGCACATTGAAAATGCATTCCGAGCAGATCACGTCTGTCTCCGCCCCCTCCCGCCATGTCAATCACTGCGTGAAGGCGGGGCACGGGCACGGCAACAGGTAAACATAACGTGCTTTTTGAGATGTTGGAAACATGGCGGCGGCAGAGATAATACGGGCGTTAAATACACTAGCAGATGAAGTGGAGCGTGAACAGAGAAACGGTAGTATTTCCGAAGATTGTTACGCGTATGTAGGTGATAGAACAAATACGTTGTTGGAACGTCTGGGAGAATTGTCTGCCTTATCAGGTGCTGACACCCGTTTGGCTGCTGACATCTTAAATGTGGTGAAAGAACGATTGGGTTAGGGTTAGGTTACTAACCCAATTCTCCCAGACGTTCCAACAACGTATTTGTTCTACCTACATACGCGTAACAATCTTCGGAAATACTACCGTTTCTCTGTTCACGCTCCACTTCATCTGCTAGTGTATTTAACGCCCGTATTATCTCTGCCGCCGCCATGTTTCCAACATCTCAAAAAGCACGTTATGTTTACCTGTTGCCGTGCCCGTGCCCCGCCTTCACGCAGTGATTGACATGGCGGGAGGGGGCGGAGACAGACGTGATCTGCTCGGAATGCATTTTCAATGTGCACATTGAATTTTGCTACATACATTGCGGGACATTGAATGAAAATGCAATCGTAAGTGTCTTGACTGTGAGTGTAAATGCAATTGAGAAAAATAACATTTGAATGATCATTTTGCAACAGTTGTTGCTTGAACATGTTACACATATCTAATCATTTCTGTAATACATTTTCATTTTCATTTTGCAACTTATAAAGCGTTAAAATATGTATTCAATTTACATATTAAACCTAGTGTATGAAATGGCAAATGTAAATTATATAATTGCATTTTCATTTTGCACCAAACGTTGCACAAATGTATGGGAAAATGTAAATGTAATTACAGAAATGCATTGCCATTTTACATATTGAATTGTCATTTTGCATATTACATATCAAATTGAATATTGCTACTCATAAGCTTCCATATTCCAAGGAATCGATTCACTGGGCACCGGTTCTGAAGAAGAACCGGTTCTCGGTTCCCATCCCTATACATATTGTTCATTTGACATTCATTTTCAAACAGTATCTGCAGTGTTGTATACCATATTTGTAAAACTATTAACCTTTTGACGCGTACGATCACTAGGGGGCGATTTATTGTTTGCGATATACCGGTAAAAATTCTCCTCACGATAAGAATTTGTCTTCCCGCGATAACGATAAAGCCGCCTTGATGACGTATTTCTGTTTGGGACCCATTCGCAGCTCAGTGCAGAGCGAAAACAACTATGGCGGAAGGCAGACGTGAAGCTGAGGCGGAGTTTATCGCTAAATGAGGAACTACCTCTACAATATGGAACTGGTACACACAAATATTTTCACTCGCCGAACACTGAGCGCTTGAGTTTCGCTCTCCGTCAAGCGGTCCGTAAAGCGCACTATTTCAGTTCATCTCAATGAATGCACAGTGTATTTGACGCACAGTAAACACTAGTGTGAGGCGCTTGACTTGCTCAAATATTAAATCGTTTTAAGTCCATATCATCCCTAACGAGCACACCGGTGTGATTAGTCTTGGCTGGTCCCTGGAGTGTACGAACCACACAGGTGTGATTAGAACGTTCAGTGCATCACGTGATCAGCTGCTAAATTCAAATGTGCTTTCGTACGTTGGCTAAAACTGAGCCAGACTCGCTCTGCGCTTGTCACATATAACAGCTATTCAGTGTTTTCAACCATATAAGGTTTATTTTAGGTTTCAGACATTAAAATACTCACAAGTACTGGCAAAACAATACATTTATAGTTTGTAAAATACACAGTCGATGAAAGCGTCTAATAATTCTTTCAAATATAAATTGGCGAAGTGTTTTATTCATATCAGATACACATTGTGTAGGTAACTATAACGTTTACTCTATTATTCTCCCACTTCACCGGCCACTTTAATGTATTTCGGGAGAAGTGGATGAATTTACGTGTTGTAAATCTGACAGATCCGATTCTCTGAATTGCGGCACAAACTAACATGGCGGTGCCCATCGCTCATATAGATCAACTAACGATCATTATAAAGGTTTTTAAATGACAAAATACATTTTCTGGCACATATTTGAGAATCGGAATATCAGGTAGGTGATGAAATGGTTTACAAGTTTGTGAATATCCTGAATAAAAGAAATAAAGCGATACATCTGTCATACAGTGCTATTGTGGCTGCGGTGTCTTGTGACAAGCATGATGCAACGCCTTGGAAATAAGATTGATGCGTAACTCTGGGGGCTTTTTTTAACTTGCGTGTGAAAGGGTTAAAAACTGCTTTGTTTCTGATTCTGTATAATTACACATTCCTTTCTTTAATCTGTATATATATTTGTAACATTTGTCACACTGCAGAACAATTTAAGTGAACCAAAAAAAAATAGAAAAAGGTGATTTTTAAAATAGTTAAATATTTTGAACAGGGGTGTCAAAACTCAGTCCTGGACGACCTTAGCTCTAACTTGCCTCAACTCATCTGCCTGAAGTTTCTAGTATGCCTAGAAAAACCTTGATTAGCTGGTTCAGGTGTTTAATTGGAGTTAGTTAAACTTTGCTGGAGAGTGGCCCTCCAGGAGCAGGATTGAACACCCCTGATTTAGAAGAAATGTTAACCGGTTACAGCATATGAAATGTACACTACAGTTCAAAAAGTCGACAAGATTTAAAAGGAAAAGTCTCTTATACTCACTGAGTAGTCGCTCACTCACTTAGTTTATTCAAAAATAATTATTTATAATATTCTACAACATTCACTATTTTAATCATTTAAAAGCTGACGTTTAAGCAGCCATTACTCCAGTCCCCAGTGTCACACGATCCTTCATAAATCTTTTTATTTTGCTGATTTGCTGCTCAAGAAACACTTCTTACTGTTATTATCAGTTTTAAAAATTATTTTTTTTGGAAACTGATGCATTTTTTTTTCAGGATTCTTTGAATAGTTTAAAAAACAGCATTTACTTGAAAGGGAAATCTTATGTAACAATGTTAATGTCTTAAAATTAAGTTTTATTCAAAGATGCATTCATTTGAGTGACCGTAAAGAATAAAGTTCCTGAACCCAAACTTTTGAACAGTATTGTATATAAAGGAAAAAACAAAACTCAAATAAAATTGTTAAAGGGGTGGTTCAGGATTTTGGACATCGGACCTCATTTTCAAGTTAGCCTAGTTGTTATTCATCAGTGGAGACAGTTTTCAAAAATGTTCATCCAGTCCTTCCAGTTGCATAGTTCGCCGATGCTAGGCTAGCGCGAGTCAACGGTATAAGCTAGCCTGCCATTAAAAACTGTTTTACCCACTCCACAGTACACCAAAATCAAATAAATGATAACGCCAGACTGTCGATGTAAATATCTGTTGAGAGAATAATGTTAGAAATCAAACTACCCTTTCATTGCATTGCAATAGTTACATTTTGTTCCCTGTATTTATTAGCACAGTCTACAGCAGCGGCGGAGTGATATTAAGTTACCTAGGCAACCGAGAGAGTCTCCACATGACGCAAGTGTATTTATCTGCCGCTGACACTCATCACTACAGAAGCAGAGTAAGAAGAGTAAGATTTCACTAAGAAATCAACACAGGACTATGGCCACGTTTGAAAGCCATGCCAATGTTTCAGACTTTGGAGACGAGAAATGTGTTTTATTCAACGAACCGTACATGTATGAGCCGGAATACACAGACGAAGAACTAATCGAGATGGATGCTAAAAGGGCAGAAATTGAACTGTAATGTTACGTTACCTCCACTAATGTTGTCATTGTCATTCTATCTGTTATGAAAGGGACTAGCTTCATAGATAGCTATAGTAGCCTAACAAAAGTTATTACCTGTTCATCTGCTGTTGGTGCACCTGGAAAGACGGCTGGAACTGTATTCCTTGTCAGTGACTTATGAACATTTCGATTATGGGGGTTTTCAAAGTCGTCTGGTCTAAAATAATCACTACAAATTCGCACCTTTAATAGTCTCTGCCGGTGTCTCGTTGTCCAAGCCAGCAGAAAGAAGTCACAGTTGGTTCCTTTCTGGGTCTCTCAATGGAAATTTGTGGAAACTTTTTGCATGACCATCTATTTGGTTTATTTTTACAATTTCGAAATGCACAACGAATCACCATGTTGCCAATTCCTTAGTTTACAATCAAATGTTTTTCAATATCGTTGTTCATGGCTACTACTAGCTAGCTAGACGTCCCGTCTGTAGTGCGCGCTTCTGTTCTGTGTTTACTTTTCGGCGCAGTACTACTAACCGGAGCAAAGTAAAATTCCGCCGCTGCTGAGAAACTAGTTCCTGTAAATGTAATGCGATCATTGAGATGTAAGAGTACCGGTAAGTTACTTTGATTTCTAACATTATTCTCTCAATAGACATTTACATCGACAGTCTGGCGTTATAATTTATTTGCTTTTGGTGTACTGTGGAGTGGGTAAAACTGTTTTTAATGGCAGGCTAGCTTATACCGTTGATTCGCGCTAGCCTAGCATCGGCGAACTATGCAACTGGAAGGACTGGATGAAATTTTTTGAAAACTGTCTCCACTGATGAATAACAACTAGGCTAACTTGAAAATGAGGTCCGATGTCCAAAATCCCGAACCACCCCTTTAAATAAGTTCATGGACAAATTATTAAATCAACTACTCATTTCCTCTGTAACACTGGTACGGTAATGGTTTAAAAAAATGTTTTTTACTGTGTATTTATTTGAACATCATTTTCCAGGTGAAGACACCAGTTGTTAATCAAAAAAGCAAAGTTTTAATGCCAGGACTAACAGGACACAAGGCACCAATCAAATTAACTCCCAATGAAGCAGAGAAAAGGAAAAAAGAGACCAGTACCACAGAGGTAAGACTCCAGAAAATTTGTGTAAAATGCTTAAATTATATTTCCCAAGAATTAAATTAAGGAATTTTGAATATATGAAAAAACCTCTCCATCATACTCTAGTTGTCTATCGAGGAGCGGTTGGAGCAGATTGAGTTGAGTGGCGGCAGGAAAGGTGCTGCTAAAGGCTCGTCCTCCCTGCAGACGGACAGCTTTGCTGTACTGCTTGTTCAAGGCCTAGAGAGCAAAGACGAAAAGATCCTTAATGTAAGTCACACTCCTCTCGCTACAAACATACACAACAGATTGTTATCTGTGCATAGACCCTTTGTCAATGAACACTGTTCATGTTCTCATTCTGATTTGATTCATTCTAACAGAAAATATTTCAAACCAAAAAAGAGATATTGATAAAGAACACTGTTTCCCGGTTACCACCCCCAGCTATCCTGCCATTGCTGGAAGAGGTATGTTGACATTGTTAAATAATATTAAGTATTTAAACAAACTAGAAAAATCGTACTGATCCAAAGCTTTTGATTAGTATATATTATATACATTTAAATTATTCTATGGTTGTTTCCTTAGCTGTCCAGAAGACTGCAGGGGCATCCGTTCGCGTGAGTATATTTTTGTTTTTTGTTCATTTTAAGGTTTTAAGGTATTCATGCTTTTGTAACATGATTCTTTTACTGTGTGCAGGGCCTTGCTTATAGTTCAGTGGTTTAAGGCTGTACTTACACAACACGCATCATACTTGTCTTCGGTAAGTGCGTGTGTACATCTATACCTGTCAAAAAGATTTGCATAATCCAGATCTTAATGTTGCGCCAGTGCTTATTTAGTCTTGTATCCACGGTAGATAATATTTGTCATTTTTTGGGGGGTTCCTCATTTGGTCTGTTCGTCTTGTTTCCCCATAGCTCCCGGATCTCGTGTCTCAGTTGGGCTTGATCTACCATATGATTGAGAGCAGGGTAAAGTTATATCATCAGCTCAGCAGGCTTCATGGCAAACTGTTCCTGCTTATGTCACAGGTGAGCTGCTCAAACACAAGCAACCAGAACAAATGGTTTAAAGGGATAGTTCACCTAAGAATGAAAAACAATTCTCACTTTTGCATATTTTTCCACTAGGTGGCGACCAGCAGCAGCGCTCAGAAAACTGATGTTGATCGCACAGCAAAACTGGTTTATGAAGAAGGTAATGAGCTCTTTTTCTTTCTTTTTTTTTGTAGTAAAATACACTCAAATATAATGAACAAATAAAATTAAGACTAATAGAGGGTATGCATTGCCATCACTTTCCCACTGGAACACGCCCCGTCAGCTGGACTGAGTGGCAAAAGAACTGCTGCGTGACTGGATTTTTATAGGGAAACAGCGAAAACGCAAGTAAAACGAACAATTATCAGTTTAAAGGTTAGAACTGTGACGGTGTCAGTTTTTCACCACCGCGGTGGTAATGGACCAACTACCGGCGGTGGCGTGGTGGTTGGGGAGGTTGTTTGAAGTGTTTATTTGAGCAATTCCGTCAAAAAAAAAAACCCGCTTAAGCACACTAAGGCCTGTAAAGCAGAAAAAAAGCTCTGCTTTTTACTAAAAGCAGAGAGTTGGCTAGTCTGTTTCTTTTCGTTTTGAATTGTTTTGTTTAAAAATAAACAATTCAAGCTTTCTATATGGAATAACTATTGGAATATTGTTAAATTCGCTGATAATCGGGTGACCAGATCGCAAACCAGAATTCAAAGCCGATAAAGCTTAAATTTAGCCTTTGGGCTCACGCACAACTCATTCTTCATGAATCCAAATGTTTCCATGGCTCCGATGTAACATTTAATTGCTAACCTATTATTTATTTTGTGTAAACAGCTTTATGCTTCACTCATGTCATAATATTCATGTAAAATAGCATGCCACGTAAAACTGAGGTGGTGCGGTTGTCAAGTTTACCAACACAGCCCTAAGTTGTACTCGATGTAGTGTTCCTTAAGCCTGGAACACACCAAGCTGACGCCGACGAACTAGCGCAGATGAAAGCTGAATTTGTCGCCTCGCATCGGGGTAAAAAACTGCACTTGAACACACTGAGAAGTGAGAACTATTGCCGACTGTCAGCTGGAATGCGCGTTCTGCGCCTTCGTGTAAATGTGAAAACTGTATTTCTGCAGATATATTTGTCATTCAAAAAGGGAAACCGACGCTGCAGGCTGTAGATACACAAACCGTAAACAAAGCAGTGCGTGCTTTTGAATATCAATCCTGCTACACACTTTCTTTATTCCACTCCGCTCATGTTGATATTGAAATATTCACCAAGGAACATTCAGGTAAGATGACGTAACATTAGAACAGCCTATCTGTACCGTTTTGACTTCTTTGCTCGCTGTTTTGCTATTATTCTCGTGCATTGATTGGCTGTTCAGCTTACTGAACTAGTCAGAGTTCCCTCTTTCACCGACGGCCCGATGCTGATTCAACATGTCAAATCGGCCAAAACAAATGGCGCTTTTCCACTGCATGGTTCGGCTCGCTTCGCTTTTCCACTGCGTGGTACGACTCGGTACGGCACGGTTCGGTTCGCTATAGCTCGGTTGCTTTTCCACTGCAGTTAGTACCGCTTCAAAGTGGGTGGGACTGATCGTTATTGTAGGTCCGGTGGTAGCCGTGTGCGGCTAAGAGCTGTGCTACTTCCGCTCCTCGGCAACCAACGAGAGGAACGTCTGCACCTCGTCCACTGACCACGATTCAGCCATTTCTTGTTTGATTTTTTTTGAACTTTTTTTTGTCAAGTTAACACTCTAAAAACAGGTGCTACCGCGTTGGCTGTTGTCTGGCTATTTAAATCTAGCGGGTTTAGTGTCTCGTGTCGCAAATACAATGACGCTGAAGTGACGATTCTGTTTGACCAATCAGTGATCTGCAGTGTTTTCACGTCATATTATCGTATCGGTACGGTACGCTTGGAACCTCAACAGAGGTTGTACCATTTAAAGCGAGCCGTGTACCGTACCATGCAGTGGAAATGCGCCATAAGTGAGCCGTACCGTACCATGCAGCGCCAAAAGCTGACGAGGACCAATTTCAGCCGATGGAGTCTGCACACACTGAGAACTTTGTCGGCCCACGGACAAAAACTGCTTGACGGCCGACCGTCGGCTTGGTGTGTTCCAGGCTTTACAACTTACCCAAGATCCAGTGATGCATGGAATTGTTTCCTGACATTTGTGACCCGATCTGGCGAAATGAGTCGGAAGTCGCAACGTTCCATTTTAAGATACGGGCCGTTAATGTGAAAAAACAATTAAAAAAAATTTAAAAATTTTTTTTTTGCTAATTTCAAAGAAAAGACATTCAAAAATAATCTTCCAAAGTTTCGTGGTCCAGATAATTGAGCAAATGTATTTAAATGACTATTAAACTTGACAAAGTTTTACTAAATTCGTTGGAAATGAACATTGCTTTTCTCAAATCCTCTCGTCACCTCTGAGCATTTCCCGGGTATTAGAGGTCTTCAGGTGAACCCGTTGACCCGGGACCCGACCCGGGACCCGTACGGGTTCGGGTCTATATTTTAAATGATCAGCCGGGTCCGGGTCGGGTCGAATCTATTACTTCGGGTCCCGGGTCTGTTTAACATTGTGTGTAATACCCGTGCGAGTCATCAAATCTCAAAAATGCGTCTTGTCACACTCATATTTAATATATTTTAAATCAGTAACATAATCTGAGGTGAACTGTCACATGAATGTTTACTTTGACACTCAAAATAAATTGCGTTAAAAAGCATATTTTAGGTTGATCCATCCAGCTAGCGCGCATTTGCAGTCAAGCGCGTGTCATGTTTCTATGGCAACCAGTTACCAGAGGCAGAGCTTCAGTGAGGGATAGCCAAACCGCGCTTTAGATTTTACAATGTCAATTAATCGTTTTGTTCAATCTTAAAGTTTTAGTGGTCAGATTCAGACTCGATGATGCAGAGCAGAGAGCACGGAGATGATAAATAACGTCAGCGCAGCGGCCATGGCACTGAACGAGCAATCGTTATTATAGTTCAAAAAGGCAAACAGCCAAAAGTTATTGTGCGAGTTAGCAGCTAACTCGTTTAATTTGTCATCCGTCACCGTGAGTCCGTGACATCATGTGGACTTTTGAAGCTGAAATAACAAGGATTAAGCTTGGACTTGGTGGAATAACGAGAGGAATAACATGGATAACTTTCTTGTCGGAGCCGAAGGATTGTAATGCATCACAGCCAGTCAGGTAACGTAACGTTAACGTTACAAGGAAAGGATGGAGAGACTAACGTTACTACGCTGCTACGGCTCCTTAAATTAGGTAAGACAAAAAGTTGTAATTTTTCGCAACAGGTTTATTGACTTGTAATAGCAGTTTAAGGTGGAAAATGTGACAATCGGGTCCAGTCGGGTCTGTGTCTTCCCGGCAGTTTCGGGTCCAGCTTACAAAAAATGTATCGGGTCTGCACGGGTCCGGGTCCAGCTTTTGAAATAATAGTCGGGTCCGGGTCGGTTCGGTGTAGCAAATTACGGGTCCCTTCCGGTTCGGGTAAGAATTTTTGGACCCGTGAAGACCTCTACCGGGTATCCCCTGAAACGTCACTATCTCTGCTCTCCAAATGGTGTTACACGTTGTATTGAGCCAATCAAAAAGTTTAGAAATGTACACAAACGCTGATCATTTGTCAATAGGAAGCCCCGCGGCACGCGATTGGTCCAGCCATCCTCCTGTCAGACTCGCAGCGCTGTGTAAACCCAATATTTAACTGTTGGTATCTCCGTTATTAATTTGTTACACTGTTATTGTCAACCACACACTTTCTCTCTCTAGCTAAAATGTAGCACTTCTGTTCAATCTTCAATCAATTTTTGTAAATCTTTGTAAAAGTGCCTTTTAAAATATTTATTCAAATAAATACTTTACAATAATTTGATCTTCAGTCTGGTTTACTGTAATAGCATTAATATATATTAATATCTTTGGTCAAATTAAGCTGAAAAAAAGTTAATCCCTTTAAATGCAATGGATTTTGAAAGATATCTACAAAAATACGGGCAAAAAAGTTTAAAAGCTATTTTCTCAGGTTTCCAGTTGGAAAAAGAGGGCAGACGACCATAATTCAAATGTGTATATCTTTAAAACCATTCAAGGTATCACTTTGACTAGGATATCATTTGAAAGCTTATGATCTCCTCTTTCCGTTGATATCAAAATCTCCATTTTGAAATTTGGGTCACTGTGACTCATTTTGCTGGATCAGGTCACATTTATATGTGGCTGACTGTCGCGTGCATACCCTCTATTGAGTAGCTGACTAAAATATCTTCATATATTTTATCATTCTGTGTAAATGTATTAGGTTTAATCTTAATTACTTAATTACTAAGTGTTTATTAGTGTAACCATTTCTACCGATTTTTCCCATCAAAATGGCATTGAATATTGACAAATTATATATATACATATTATTATTTATTTTTATACAGAGTCTTCAGATGAGGATGAAGGTTCAGGAGATGAAGGGCGTCCTGAGGATGACTCTGATGTAAGATGCTCTTTCACTGTTTTTCCTTCTGGGGTGTTTGGAGAGTGGCATTATGGGATTGTTCTCATGTTGACTTGTCTTTTCAGAACTGGGAGGAGGATGAGACCGCAATGGAATTGACAGAAGACAAAATGAACCACAAAGAGGAGGATGAGGAAGATATGAAAGATGAATCAAAAGCAAATGGTGATTCAGATCTGGACCCTGAAAATGAAAGCGAGGAGGAATAATACACACAAAAAAGCATCCTTGCATTTATATATGATTTCATTTTATTTTTAATTTTGTTGAATTTTATTGTAACAAAACAAAAGGTTATGTTTTATAGAATTCCGATAGCCAATGCAGCCTGGACTTGTGGTTGTCTTTCTCAGAACAGTCATGAAGGGCATGTGACCCTCAGTCTGGGTGACTGACAGCTCCTCGTGCAGAGAGAGTGAGCACACACACTTGAGGTTTATTCGGGTCACTTTTCCTTTGACCTCTAACTGCCTCTGTTTGGTTGCCCAGCTACAATTGGGATACTGTGGGTTTCCCAAACCAAATCCCCCTCGGTCCCCCTGCCCGATTGCATCCTTAAACAGACGTCCGATGTCCCGGTGGTCCGAGCATATGAGCTTATCATGATTATGCTCATCATTGTCCTCTGCTCACATCCTTGATTTATCTGTCGTCATTGCTCTCGGTCACAGTCATTTCTCATGTTTGATTTCTGTGTCCTGTGTGTGTGATTTTCAGATGAGTTTTTTTTACACCCTCTGCAGTCATAACCCAGTTCTTGGTCTTGAGAACAAAAAAATGTGAACCTTTCCCATTACAACATAAATATTGAAAATACAAAACCAGAGGTGTACGTTAATTATACAGTGGTTGCAGTTAGCGTCAACCAAAACCTTTCTTGCAAACAATATATCGGCGACTGTTGTACAGTTTAAATGAAATAAATGCTTCGTTCTCATCTCTTGTTTGGATTCATTTCATCTCACGTTTTCTTTCCTGGCTCTAAATGACAGCAATGATTGAAATGTATCAACCTGAAGACTGTATGCATGTAAATACATTAAATATATGTATATATATATATATATATATATATATATATATTTCTCTTTCTCTAGCTCTACAAAAGTAATGGGAATTTGTAAAATGTTAGCTTGGCTGGAAACTATTTCATCAGCTAGAAATTTGTTGTAATCTGTTAATTGTTTTTTTTATAAACTCTTATTCAGTCAAAAATGACTGGAAAAATGTAAAAGATGAGAATTCCTGGGTCACTAACAAAATAAATTAAAGGGTCAATAATTGTTTTATATAGTCAGCACAAGGGATTAACAGTTTTTAGGATACAGGTTCTGAAGACGTGTGTGTGGGCTCTTGATGCACTGATTCCAGCTCCTGTCCACTCAGCTTGACAGTCTTCTCAAGGCTGCTATCATCCCTGTTACTTGTGCACATTTTCCATGACACACTTCTTCCTTCCAATCAACTTTCCATGAACGAGCTTGTCGATGATCGTCTTCTGGACAACAACTGTCAAGTCAGCAGAACTAAAGATACCTGGTATTTATATCAGGTACATTTACACACACCTTAATGTTTTCTCCTGACCATATGGCGCAAAATCTAATCTCAGCACTTTTGATTAATGGCTACGCTATTTTCTGTCTCTGAAAAACGGATCTATGACATTGTATTATGTTGAATATCAAAGTTTTTTTGATTTGTGGGGTAAAAGTTATAGTTTCTATTCTAAAGAGAAAAAAAACTTTGATAATTGGGGTAAGATGCACCCTCCCACCACTGCTATTATTTTTAAATATAATAAACATTTTAATTAATGAGGTTATTATTCAGTATTCCAGTAGATGTACATTTAAAACATCTTTGCTTTGATTAACACCGTTAGTTGAGTGAAATAATGCATAGTGTTGCTATTATGACATATTCAATTAAAATCTGGGTAATTGAATAAGTAAATATTCAAATGCTTGTATACCACTCATAGAATAATTTTACCTTTCAGATTAATCTATTTGTGGTATTCTACTTTGTCTGTCATCGTTTATTCAATTATTATTAACTAATTATTTTGTCAAAATAAAATATTAAATACAATAGTTTTAGTATTTTACATTAATGACACTTTAAAGAAATATAAAAAATATTAATAAGAAGAAATAGATACGAGTCTGGTGGCCGTATAAATACAAATGTTGCTTGAAACATTTTTGTTTACGTATTATGATGAGTCTTGAATATAGTAAATGTATTACAAATATTATTAAATATATAACATATATTATTACTTTTTCTTACAAAAACTGATGACAAATATTTGTATAAATTTTTTGAGACACATCAGTTGGTGGCATCAAAGAGTCGCTCATGATGTTCTCCACTAGGTGGCGTCGATGTGTACACTTCATCACACGTGTCACGGTTGTTTGGTTTAACGCCCGCAGTTCGCCAGCCCGTCCCTGTGCGACACAATCACGGCGCTGCGACTACAGTGAGGACGACTGTGAATCCTCACTCCTCAGACTGTAAGTAGGCTATACACTAAATAATCCTCCGTTTGTTTGTTTTACTAATACATTTGGTGTTAATGAATAGAGATGATCAAGTCTCATCTACATTCCGTAAGTTTTTTTAAAAAGTAAAAAAACTTTTGTAGATGGCTTTTGTAGATACATAGCCTACATAGCCTATTTGTGAACCGAGTCGACATTATAAAAATGTTCGGCGATTGTGCACAATATAGCTACACATCATTATAATACCCGTCTCAATATAGTTAGTCCGTTTAACCGCATCCTATAAAGTATAACTTTAGGCATTTCTAAACTAAGTTACTTGCCTGAATAGTGAAACACAAGGGGATTTTTTTAACCTAAATATTGTCTTGGTTATTCTAATAATTGTTTGATCATAACACATTTTATGATAAAATAAATAGCATGCAGTGTTTTTTGGTGGACAAACTTAAACTGCTTAAGGGAAATGCTTATTGCGGCTCCTTCATTCAGTTGTAGGCTATAGTTAGCATCATTATATAGTAATATAAATGACTGTACATTTCTAGCAATTTTAAACGCGACATAAAGTAGGCTAAGTAAATGTATTAATAAGGTACTGCTTGTAATTATAAGCCTGCCTTCAAATTCAACAGCCAGTTTCACACAATAACTTTCTAAAAGATTAAAGACCCCCTGCTTTAATATTAAACTTTGATTTATCACAGATGATGTGTAGTTTAACTTTGTATAACAAAAACTACCCATATAAATTGTAATGTGTGGTAATGGGAAGTTTCTTTGAGATGTTTTGTCTCACTCTCTCTTTTTCTGCACCCCTCCCTTCCAGGTGAGAGGCATTCAGGTGAGATAACCTGATCGCTCGCAGGTGCAATGAATTGGGCTTTTCTTCAGGGTCTCCTGAGCGGGGTCAACAAATACTCCACCGCGTTCGGTCGTGTCTGGCTGTCCATAGTCTTCCTCTTCAGGATCATGGTCTTCGTTGTTGCTGCAGAGAAGGTGTGGGGCGACGAGCAGAAAGACTTTGCATGTAACACTGCTCAGCCTGGCTGCCACAACGTCTGCTACGACCACTTCTTCCCGGTGTCCCACATACGACTGTGGGCGCTGCAGCTCATCTTCGTCACCTGCCCGTCATTCCTCGTGGTCCTGCATGTGGCGTACCGCGACGAACGCGAACGCAAGCACCGCCTGAAACACGGTGACGACTGTCAGCGGTTGTACATCAACACCGGAAAGAAGCGCGGTGGTCTTTGGTGGACGTACGTCCTCTCGCTGGTATTTAAGATGGGAGTGGATGCGACCTTCGTGTATCTGCTATATCACATCTATGAGGGCTATGACTTCCCCACCATGGTGAAGTGTTCTGAGTCTCCCTGCCCCAATGTGGTCGACTGCTTCATCTCTCGGCCCACAGAGAAACGAATATTCACCATCTTCATGGTGGTGTCAAGTCTGGTGTGCATCCTGCTCTCGCTCATCGAGACCCTCTACCTGGTGGGCAAACGCTGCTTCGAGTGTGTCCACAGGGTGCAAGGGTCACGGCAGGTAAACAAGGCAAGGTCCATTGCAAACATGAGGGGCTCAAATGCTCTTTTAGAGACAAACAGCAAGAAACTGGTGAGGAATGACCAGCCAGCGCCAGCATACAGTGTGGTCATCTCATCCTAAAGAAAACATGAAAGAAATACTTTGGCCCAATGTGGGTCTCCAAGAGATGGAAAATGTTCTTCACGTTCACCACGATGTGGACTCAATGCACGGTTGGCAATAGAGGAAGCTGCTTGTATGCTTACCCTATATCCACTGGATCTTTTTGCTGGGAAAAAAAGTTGTGGCCTGATAAACAACATAGTATATTTGAAAAGTTTACATGGGTCAAAACGCCATAATTCAGGATGACACTGTCTTTAGTCTGACTTCAGGGTTTTGGGTGTGGTGTGACTTCTGTTAGGCCAAGCTCCAGAACACCAACGGGCACTTTGATCAAATAACAAATACAAAAAACTTGGTATAAGACCAGATAATTACTATAATTATTACATATCTGTCAATTTTTAATTGACGCTATCAAGCAAATCATGACTGCAAATGATGTTAAAGCACACTTCCGTTCACATATTTGAATAATTGTTCAATTGTACTCTTTTTTTTTTTTTGCGTGTGTGTGTGCAGGAAACAAAAAAAGGCCATTATCTATGAAAACCTGTTTCCATCTTAAAATTTCACAATTTGAAAAATCTGTCATCCTTTACTCACGCTCAGGTCATTCTGAACTCATTTGACTTTCTTTCTTCTGTAGACTCCCATTGTATGAACGGTTAAAACATCTTTTGTGTTCTACAGAAGAAAGTCAGACAGGTTTAGAATGACATGGCAGTGAGTAAATGATCACCGCATTTTTATACATTTTTAAAAATTAACTTTTCTGAGTTGACTATCCCTTTTAATATCAGAATTCTTACTCACAGTGTGACTTTATATGTCACAATGTGGCCTTGTTTCTTATTTTAGTTTAAGCTCCTCTCATAATTACCCTTTCTATTTCTTTCTTTGAGGCGGAAACAGGCTTCCATAATTATCTTCAATCGGCTTTTACTTGTAAAATTATTTTATTCTGTTGGATCCAACAGGATGAAAGATGTCCACATTTCTTCTCCATCTATTTACAGTCATCACATAAAGCACATGCTGTTAAACTCAACACATTTTTACAGATACATCCCCAAATCCATTATGTTGTAAGCCTAGAAAGTGAACCCTAATTTATACTTAAATTTGAATGTAACTGTTTGTTTACAAATTTGTGCATTTTATTTTTTATTATTATTTTACTATGCAATATTTTGTCATTTTTGCGGAGTTATTTTTTTTGTATATTAGCTGGTGCGTGTGTGTGTGTTTATGCTAATGTGTGCATAAACTGTGGTGCTTCAATCTAATGTCTTCCAAGAATTTGCAGTATTTAAAATTTCAAGAATTTATTGATAAAGACTTTCAATACTGCCGAGATGAGCAAATTCAAAAGAGGCTAGTTAGCCTGTGTGTGTATGAAATAGTTTTTCATTCAATGATAAACATGTACCCATAAAAGTAAACATTCTATGAGGTTCCTCTGTTTGTATGCTAACCTTTCAGGATTCTTTCCTTCATTGCTGTGTGTTTCGAGTTGTTTACATTTGAGATACATTAAAATCTGCTTTTTATTTTCTTACAATCTGTTGCCCATTTAAATCAGTGATGTCTGACTTTAGGGGATGCAGATGAAAGCTTTGACTTTGCTTTTCGCAGATTCGATTTAACTTTTAAAACCCCTTGTTCTGCATGTGAGTGTGCTGTAGAGCAAAAAAAATGGCAAGAATGAAAATACACAGAGATAAACATCATGTGCTGTGTCGACATGACATTTTATTTTCTGCATCAAGCTGCAAAATGGCAAGACAGAATAGTTAAATTTTTAATGTACTTTCAAGGAAAATATCATTCTTCATATATATATATACATTTTCAAATCTAAAGCCACAAATAGCCAATTGAGGTGTCTGGGTGTGTGTGTGTGTGTGTATATATATATATATATATATATATATATATATATATATGAGAGAGAGAGGGAGATTTTGTAAAAACCTGTCACTGTGGAATAACAAACCACTTTTCTTAAATGAATCTTAAGGCCGTTTTGTAACTAGATTGTATTTCAACTGTATTCTGGTAACACCATTCAGTTTTACACCTTTCAGTAGATAACATTTCCACAAGACAAAAAAATGTCCCTCCCTGTTTCACTACCAGTGTACCAGACTGTCTCTCTCTATTATTCCTGATATCTTCATAACCTCTGTACAGTGAAAGGGTAGGGTAGATACGTTCATGTTGAAGCAGGTTTTGTAAGTCTTACATCTACGATCCAAAGGCGTAACACCGACCCAGCGAGTCTCTTTCCTTTTTTAACACAACTGACATTCCACTCCCTGTTGACTGTGCTCTTGCTTTACTTCCTCTCCATCTCTTTTCATCATCATTAATGCTTTAATGAATAAATACCAACATTTGCTAACCATACATATTCTGTATATGCACTTAGCAAGCGTGGTGCATGTTTAACTAATGTTTTTGTTGGTAAAAATCGAATTTAGAAGTTCAATTCTGTATATAAATCCAAATGAGGTTAATCATTTCCCCACATAAGTGTAAACCAGTTGAAAAACTTCCAAACAGACCTGACCGATCTGGTTCAGTGTTCCTTCTGCAATGTTTCATAATGTTTCCTCTTGCTGAACAAACAAGTTCAGACTGCTCACATGGCCTGAATAACTCAAAGCAAGCATGATTTCCTTTAATACTTTGAGACTGGTAGTCCTGTAACAAAATTATAGATCTTTTTTTTATATAAAACTGGAGCTTATTTTATGCCCGAAGCAGAGAATGAATCATCATCTTGTGGATGTTTTAGCAGTGAGTCAGAGGGCTTCACACGTGTGACCGAAGAGAATTTCTCTTCGCTTTGATGACAAAGAACCACAGAGACTTTTCCTGTGGAAAACTCAACTTCTGGTTTAGTTGGATTCAAAGTATTACCATCCCAAATCATTAACCATTAGGCTCCCGCCACCAGCTAAAACTATAACATTTATATATGGAGAATCAAGTTGAGATAAACTCACATCTAAACCAAATGAAGGGCTTTTGTCAAGGATTTACCATAGACCTAATGCAAGAGTTCCTTGGAATGCATAAACAATAATTACCCAAGATAATTAGTAGGGCTACCGAATTCTCAGCACGACACTAAAATGGTGTCTGACAAAATATTTAAAGTATGTCTCGCAGACCCACTCCACTAGTTTCTAGGCAATAAAAAGTACAAAAACATCTAAAGCTATTGTTCAGGACGAGGTGTGGTCCTTAGGGAACACAGACATTCATGAACAAGTTTGAACACAGAGAAGCCTGCAGACGTTGGCAACTCCACAAACCACTAACAAGCAGTGTTTGGTTGACAGAGCTGTCCAAACAAAGGGAGTCTTATTTATTGAGCAATAAGTTGGAAAATGTTACTAGGCTTCACAGGCAAGGGTTTCCTATTTGTCCCACAAAACACAATGCAGTATCATCATATTAACAGTAGGCTGTACAAAAGAATAACAACAACAAAAACTTTATGGAGTCACATTACCAAGTAATTTTAGACACTAACTTCAGAATAAGAACAATGCTTTGTTTCCCACATTGGACATTTTAAGATAATACACGGGGATGCATGATAATTTTACGAACATTTAACACACACAGATAGTATATAGGCTATGTATTTAATTAGCATACTATATCTTTAAAGTAAGAGGTTTGTGTCCTCTAGTCAAGATACTGAACTCCACCCTCAGTGAGGCGTGTTAACTAAACCAGATCCACAAGGAAGAAAGAGAAGAGAAGAGTTTAACAGCCGTTGAATTAGCCTATAAGAGAACTGAAACATCCAACGTAAGTAGTAAACTTTGTTTTTTTGCAATTTGTTCAAATGACAATCATCTGCGCTGAAAAGGGTTTTATCATAATAATTTTTTCGTTTCCGAACATTTACCTTGATATGTCATTTCTGCTTGATCAAAGCGATTTTATTCCTCTGGAATTGAAGGCGAAATGGTTGAACTTTTAAAAAAGTACCTATAGCAATTAAACTTTCCCTTACGATTTTAGTCGGTTGTTTATTTAAATGTGAAATCTATCTTTAGAAGCGCTGTTATAATTATCTTATTATAATAAATATGCATGCCTTTACAAAACTAAATATTGTTATAATCAGTGTTACAAAACCGCTAATGACAATTAAAAACGAAAACCGCCGACATGCCATAGCAAAGATATATATAGGCTATCAGCCGCAGATTCAACACATGTGTAAGTACTTAAATATCATCAAATGTTAAAGCACATTCATTCGGTTGAGGGAAAATTTTCATGGGTCTGTCAAGTTTCAAAATAACAAAAGACTAGAGCACCATAAAAGTATCATTAGGCTACTCTGTAGCCTATTTAACCGTCTAGTCATAATAGCATTCTGTGACTAACAGATGAAAAATCAAGTTATTATTCACTGTTAATCTCCTACTAGTGAACTGCTGTGATCAGATCATTGAGTCAATGAGTTGAATTCAAGAATCAAATGAGTTCAATTCATGAATGAATCATTCATGACCTCTTTCCCAAAATCACCACAATAATCCATTAACTATAGTCTATGGATAAGAGTGGCCTGATTGAATATTCTTAAAAAAATACCTTTGGGGGCCGTTTACACAACACCATTTTCACCTAAAAATGGAAACCTTTTTATGTGTTTTGGCCGTTCATTTACACGCCAACTGCGTTTTGGGGGCCTGAAAATACAAACTTTTGAAAACGGGTTTCAAAGTGCACGTTTTTGAAAGCATTACTCTGTGTAAAGTACAAAAAACACACTTTTGTGAAAATGGTGGCATCATGCGTAGTGGTTCAGACTACAGGCGCATAGTTTTTCTTTACATCGCTAACTACTGGCCTGGCATGAATAATATAGCGTTTTTAGTTGTTTTCCCGGAATCGTGTGAACAAGGATGATTTTGACAAAGTTGTTGTCTGTACACGAAAAACGCAAAGGAATTTTCTTCCCGTTTTTAGTGTGTTAGAATATTGTGAGGGCAAGTAGGCCTAAATTATGACGTATTACAATACGTTGTTTTGAATGAGTTCACTCATTGTGATTATTTTTTTCTCCAGTTTTTTCTCTCAGACAGATTCAGTGTCGAAGAGGATCAGAGGAAGAATTCAGAGAAGAGAAGAGTGAGTTGTCTTTGCTCTGAGCCATGGACTGGAAGACTTTTCAAGCCCTTCTCAGTGGGGTGAATAAATACTCCACCGCGTTCGGCCGGATCTGGCTCTCTGTGGTTTTTGTGTTCAGAGTGATGGTTTACGTTGTAGCGGCCGAGAGAGTTTGGGGTGATGATCAGAAGGACTTTGACTGCAACACCAGGCAGCCGGGCTGCTCGAATGTCTGCTACGACTACTTCTTCCCCATTTCCCACATCCGACTGTGGGCTCTGCAGCTCATCTTCGTCACTTGTCCGTCATTGATGGTCGTCATGCACGTGAAGTACCGTGACGAGCGCGAACGCAAGTACCGTGTGAAGCATGGTGATAAAGTCAAGCTCTACGACAACACGGGGAAGAAGCACGGTGGACTGTGGTGGACGTACCTGAGCAGCCTTTTTGTCAAGACCGCCGTCGAGATCACCTTCTTGTACATCCTCCATCACATCTACGACAGTTTCTACCTGCCACGGCTGGTGAAGTGTGACATCCAGCCGTGTCCCAACATTGTGGACTGTTACATTGGCCGACCCACAGAGAAAAGAGTCTTCACCTACTTCATGGTTGGAGCTTCGGCACTCTGCATAGTGCTCAGTGTCTGTGAGATCATCTATCTGATCTCCAAACGAGTCATTCGCTGTGCCAGCAAGTTTAAGAGACCCCACAGCAGCACACCGCTTGATGGACGATACCGAGACGAGGACAGCAACTGCACCCTTCCTATACATGAGTTGGACAGTAAACCCCAGTATAAGTCTAAACCAGACTTTAAGTCTGAGTATAAACCTGGGTCTAAACCGCAGTTTAAATCCGAACTCAAGCCAACATTTAAGCCAGCCTACAGGTTGAGCGTGGACATGAGAGCTTCTGCTCCAAATCTCTCAGTACCTATGTACAAGATACAGTCTGATATCATCTAAAGAACATGTTTCCCTCTGCGTCAAGTATTTACAAAGTCACCCAGAGGTATAAAACAGGCTTTGGAGGTCTGGACAGTCCCAAAGTTTTTCATTGTCCATCAAGACATTTTGAACTGCCAGTCTTGGGTGTTTATCATTTTGCAGAAGGTTTTGTGAAATTCTGTATGCCAGATACATTTCCCTTGAAAATAGCAGGGATTAAGTGTTTTGCCTAATGGCGAAGTGGGGATTAATCAGTATTGGGATTTCACTGCTACATAGGTTCAAACCTGGAATAACAGCCTAGTTCCTTTAGGCTTCAATACGAGCTCAAATGACTGCATTATCACCATGATCCGAAGAACTAGTGCTGACGAAAGCACTCCTTTTCTTCTGATTCAATCTACTATTCATTTCTTAGAAAGAACAAAGGTTGAAACTCATGAAAACCCAAAAGAGTCATCAAATAACCAGGAAGGCATTCATGGAGAACACACCTTACAAAACCCACCTCCGCCTTCACAAGCACAAAGAACGATAGGAGGAAGGGTGGTTTCATTGTATGTGAGATGTACTGAAAATGGCTCATGGGTCATTGATTGTTTACAATGTATCATTTCTCAATGTCCTGGATTTGTACCAAAGATCAGAATCAAGTTTAGTTGAAGAAGCAGTTTTGACTATCACAGTTTCAGAGAGATCATAGTTGATGTTTATGTGCGAACACTCCTGAACTCTATCTGAACTCAAATTCTTATGCTGGAAAAATGAGTGGTATATAAAATAAACCACAGTGTCTAAAGATGGACAACAATGGAAAGTTTTTCTTCTACTATTTGTTGTAAAAGACAGTGGACTAACCTACACTTGGCAAGCATTTGTAAGAATCTGACTTTGTTCAAACTTGCTCTTATGATCTTGTTACACATTTTAACTGAGATGTTTCATGCTGCATACCCTGCTTTTGTATATATATAAAAAATCAATCAATGCACTGACATTATTTTATAAAATATCTTCAGGTTATTGTTTAAATAGCTTTTATGACAATGAGATGGTTTTGTAAATTGAGGAAGTTTTGAAAGTTTATTCATTTTGATACTCTGTAAATAAAGTATAAAATAACCATTTTGTCACATTTTTAAAAGATTAACAGTGTGAAATTGCAATAGCTTAAATCATGAACAGACATTTGAATCAAAGAGGAAACAGTAAAGGAAGTAAAGGAACAACTTCAATTCACTTTGACAGAACATGAACATTTTTATTCATTATCCTTTGTCAGAAGTTGCTTATAAAATGGGAACTTATTGTAATAGTAATACATCTATGATGATCTATTTAAAATAGCATTCATATGTTTAAGGTCAGCAAGATTTAAAAAAATACATAAAATACCACAATAATACATTAACTAGCCTATGGATAGTGAAAAAACGTTACAAAAGATTTCAAATAAATGCTTTTGAACGGTTTACTCATCAAAGAATCCTGAAAAATGGATCAGGGTTTTCTCTAAAATATTATTAAAATATTATTTTCAACACCAAATTCAACATATCAGAATGATTTCTAAAAGATCATGTTACACTGAAAAATTGACTAATGATGCTGAAAATTCAGCTTTGCATCACAGGAATAAATTACATTTTAAAATATTCAAATATAAAAGCGATTTTAAATTTCACAAAATTACTGGTTTCTGTATTTTTGTTTTGACGCTTTGAAAAAACAACTTGCTCTTAAAGTCATAATCTTAATGGATCAAAATCTATGGAACATATAATGCGTACCCAATGTAAAGGTACCTTTATTATGAATGTTTGGACATATGAACACACACAAAATGGTTTCATATAGACATTAATATATGGAGAACTTTTTTTTATAAAGTCATTCTTCAGAATAAAAGGTGAAACTTGAAAAATTTTTAATATTGTGCAAAAGTTAATTTATTTCAGTAATCCAACTTAGAAGGTGAAACTAAAATATTATATAGACTCATTACATGTAAAGTGAGACATTTCCAGTCTTTGTTATTTTGATGATTATGGCTTACAGCTATGAAAACCTTTTCACAATATTCTAATTTTGAATTTGGGGTTTTCATAAGCTGTAAGCCATATTCATCAAAATTAAGTACTGACGAAAGTACGAGAACTATTTTTCACTGCTGATGAACTCATCAAACCTTAGTAATACATGAAATGTAAAATATATTTTTGAGGGTGCGTGTATGATGTAAAATAAAATGCGTAAATATGCAAGTTGTTGATCCAGTCCATCAGCCTTCAACAGATAAGTACATTCTTTCCTCTTGGCAAGAAGATTCCAGTTTGTTACAGTTGTAACGAGATCAGCTGCCTGTCAGCCTAACCAGCAAGATGAATCCAGTTTTTTGTTTGTCACAGTTGTAAACAGAGTTCAGCCTAACCGGTTTTTTAGTCTAAAGATATGTTTGCCACATTGCATAAGGACTCAAATTCACTTTTTTCATTATTTTCTTTAATCAATAAAATTAATTACATGAATTAAACATCATAAATTGTGGACCAAAAAAGAAAAGAAGAAAAATCATACAACATCAGTTAATAACACAAAGAGAAACAATAATAAGCCGTTTCACCCAAAAGACACGTCTAAAAACCTTCAGGCTTTCAACAAACATGCAGAGCTTCAGCTTGATTTCTGCCCGTAACAAACACGCTGCTTATGCAAAGGGATTTTCCTTGAATAATTTCCCTCAAACCATTCAAGTCCTTTCCTGGAGAGGACCAAAATTCTTCATCAGTAATCAGTTATCATGATGGTGCATCAGTTCCACTCCCCAAGAGTCTTTTCAATTGAATGGGTTTGTTATGACTACCAGTGTTGTAATGCATTTTACTGGTAATAACAGATATTTCCGTTTCAAAATTAGCCAAATTGACATTCGCAGACACATATCTGGGGATGTTAGACATCAAATCACGTGTGACGCCTCATTCCATGAGGTATTAGTTATAATACTAATCAAAATTAGTAATGTGATGCAGTCTAACCAGCAAAACTTTTGCACCTATATTATTAACAATATTATGCAGTCAAATTAGGTCCCCCTCTAGCATTTTTTTGCCTTTAGGCATCATAAATTGATCTTACTTCAGCAGTACATAAAACACTAAATTAATTTATTAGAAATAAAAACAACTCTGTATTTATTGTATGCCTGCCATCAGTTACAAGGCACAAGAGGACATTTTTGGTCAGTCTGGTTGTGAATATTAGGTGATACAAGTTCACAAGCGTCCTTTTCACCACCAGACTAATTCCCACATTCACAGTAGAGAACGGATGTGCTCATCCCCAAAGTGATTAGAGATACTTATTTTAAATATACTGTAAATTAAGAGGCTTCACTGCATACTAAGGGATAACACAGTGTGACCTCCACAAGAGTGAACCCAGACTACGATCACTAAGAAGAGTAAAAGACTTCAGAGCTTGCAGGAGGCCTGAGCAACTTTTGAATTTGTTCTTCTGTTAAGTGAATGACAGATGTATGAGCCAGCGTCCAACAGTTTGGGCAAGTCCACTCCCTAAAACACAGAAACAACATTTCATGACAATTCTCAGTCCTCATTTTAAGCCGGGTGCACACAGTACGTTAGTCCTTTAATACTGTTGATTGTCAGACTGTATGAACATGATCCCTGCTGTAAGCCATGTCACACTGTGGGATCTCAGTTAATTCATCAATGTCAGACTGTACGGCAGTCAAGACGTGTTGAAAAGGGATGCACGCAAGAAGACTCGTAGGGTTTTTTACATCTATCCGTGGCGCGAGCTAAATTACATGTGGGATTGAAATGTTGGCTAGCAAACAAAAACAATCTTTCATTTTGATCATGGCTTCTCTTGAAAAGGTAAAAAAACAAAGACGATGTGTGTGGAGCAAGTGGTGGTTGTTGTATCACTAATTGCATCATTAGGTTCTGTGCTCCTATTGGTTTAGATTTGATGGTTGTCGTAGAAGTCACATTACAGGACTGTGCTTCAAATCTTCTGACACTGCAATCAAATTCGACCTCAGAAGAAATTATGCCAATGGTCATTAATCGGCTGTCGGTAAACATGTCAAAATAATCGTCAAAGACATCACCATGATAGGATGTACAAAATGTGTCTCAGACGGCCACATCGTGGTCAAAACCGTGCAGTGTGACTGAACCAAAGTTCAGATTGTTATGAAGAATGTCACATGATGACTAATGCCAGTATGCATTGATTGGCTGCTGATTTTACAGGTCCCTAATTTTAAGGTTCTCTAAAAAATTACTCAAATCAAAAGCAGAGGTAGAACAATTTGTTTAATTAATGTTTAGTTTGTTAACTTTTTTTAATTCTGAAGCTGATCATTACCTTATACTCCCTTATGGTATAACTACTGATCAAATAAATGCAGCCTTGGTAAGCATACAAGACTTCTTTCCAAAACATCTTACTGACCCCAAACTTTTGAAGGGTGGTGTACTTTACAGAAAGCCCCACTTAAGAAGATACACAATCATCCAGAAAAATCAGTCATTAGTTGTAACATCACCTATCAAAACTAACTTGTTTTGGGTATGGCTAGTAAGATGATGCATTTACAGACCTGAATTAAAAAAAAAGAAAAACCCAGATGACAGAAAAATTGACAGAAAGAATAAGTACAAACACAGTCGTGTTGGACTTACAGTATGGATTCCCAGTCCGTGCAGCATATAGACCACATCTTCAGTTGCAACATTCCCAGAAGCCCCCTGGGCATAAGGGCAGCCGCCTAGCCCTGCAACAGATGAGTCCACGACACTTACCCCATTCTAGAATAGATTGCAGGAAACAAAAATGTGTTGTATTTAAAAAGTAGTTGCTCATTTTAAGAATGTGAAAACGAACAGAATGCACGGTATGTATGCAAAGAGCAGGTCTCAATAGACAATTATAGCTGCAAGCATAGATGATGGGCCCAAGCCCTGACACTACCGTCATACTGGTGACACACACCACGCACGCACGCACGCATAATGCATTAATTATATAAAAAATAATACGTTTTAGTTTTTTTTTTGTGATATTTTATTTAAAAATAAATGGAGTATAATTTATTATTTAGAAGATATAAGACTCTTCCAGTTTCCCATTTGACATTATTTGAATCCCTCGCCATTTCAACTTTGTTCAAGATACCCAAAACACGTTCGCAATTTAGCATCTTCAATATATTGGCATCATGTTAAGAACGTTTGGTGTAAATTGTATGAAACCCTTTGGTGCAGTAGTTAAAACATTAAGAGCTTGATAAAAAAAAAAAATCCACATCCCAAAAAAAATATCTGATCACTATTGGTCAAAGCTAATGACTGTAAATTAAAAAGTTGTCTGGCTTGGTGAGAACAATATATGTACCAAGTTTAGGGTCATATGCCAGACTGTATGTAAAACTACCCAACCACACACTTTTGTCAAACATTGGCGCTACTAAGTCCCTCCTCCTCCCCCATTTCTATAGCTTTGACCATGTCTACTGGCCGACAACTCTGTGTGTGTAGAGTTTCATGAAATTTGAAGCATGCTGAGGGTAAAAAACAAAAGTTAATTCAAGTTTATTAAAAATTAAAGTTTGACATGGTGTCATGACAACAGTATTAAGGAAATATCAAGAATCTGCTGTGTTTTGACACTATACGGATGAAGTTTGAAGCAAAAATAAGAGGGTGATTTCAAAGCATTTTGAAAGTGACACACTTCCTGCTGCCAGTTGGTGGCACTATGACTTTGACTCACAATAGTCACAATCCATGTGATCGGCCTCCTACAACGAACACACAGCTGAAGTTTCAGTAAAATCAATGTACTCAGGTTATTATAACCTGAACACATTTCCTGTTTTCTTTTTTCGCCAAACCATTCGAGATCTGCCTGCAATTTTGCATCAATGTCTTGGCTTCATGCTTACCAAGTTTGGGGGCCATCGTATGAATCCCCTAGGAGGAATATATCAAATTCCAGAGAATGCGTTTTTTCAAACAACCCATAATAGCCGACTTCCTGTGTGGCTGGCGTATGACTATGAGAGTGAAAATTGCTTGGCCCGATTTAGAAGCGTATGAAGTTTGGTTACTGTAGGCGAAAAGGAGTGTGCTACAGAGACCCTCTAATGCAACCATATAAAAGGGTGTGCCATAGAGCACCCCTCATGTCAACTTGTGCCCGGCCCTAATGGCCGACAATTCCAACATGTGTGCAAAGTATTGAGCATGATAAGGTCCACAAAAGTGCCCAAAAGCTTGAAAAAAAATGTTTCCTTAGGAAAACAATAGGGCCCAAGCCCTAAGGGGTGAATACAATAAAACAGGGTTCCTCAATCTCGGTCCTGGAGGGCCACTGTCCTGCAGAGTTTAGCTCCAACACTGATCAAACACACCTGAACAAGCTAATCAATGTCTTCAGGATCATTAGAAACTCACAGCTAGGTGTGTTTGATCTGGGTTGGAGCTAAACTGTGCAGGACAGTGGCCCTCTAGGACCGAGTTTGAGGAACCCTGCAATAAAACAATACAAATATAGTAAAAAATATCAGTCAGGACAGACAGGCAAAGAGACACTGGGCATGACTCCACACACCTTCTGACTCACTCACTCACCTGTAATGCCACAAGTATGTTAGCAAGTGCTTGTCCATAAGTGTCATGACAATGAACTGCTAAAGCCTCCACAGGAACCTCTTTCTTCACAGCATTCAACATCTCCGACATGCCACCCGGAGTGCCTACTCCGATGGTATCGCCAAGTGAAATCTCATAGCACCCCATGGAATACAGTCGCTTAGCAACCTCTGCCACTTTGTTTGGCGATACCTTCCCTTCATATGGACAACCGAGCACACACGACACGTAGCTTGGAAAAACAGAGCAAAAGAGGATTTTTCAACAATAAGTTAATTTTAACTTTTTGCACACTAGGTTATGGGAAAAACAACTGTGGAGACTGAACTGTGCAATCTGCGTTTGTCTTACCCTCTTACAGGAACTCCCTCTTGTTTGGCCGCTCTCATCACCTCCTCAAAGCGCACAAGACTCTCATCCACTGAACAGTTTATGTTCTTCTTGCTGAAGAGTTCTGATGCAGCACCAAATATTGCCACCTCTTTTGCACCAGCCTTCACCTGAGATAAAAATAATATATATATATAAAAAAATACAGCAGAAACTGTACACTGCAATAGTACTACCATTTAAAATCACTGTTTTTTATTTTAATACATTCCAAAATGTATTTTTTTCCTGTGATAGCCAGGTTGAATTTTGAGCATCATTACTCCAGTCTTTAGTGTCTCATGATCCTTCAGAAATCATCCTAATATGTGGATTTGGTGCTCAAGAAACATTTATTATTATTATTATCAATGTTGTAAACAGTTTGATGTTGTTAACAGTTTACTGATTCATATTTTTGTAGAAACCATGATACATTTTCCCCCAGGATTCTTAGAAAAACAGTAAGTTCAAAAGAACACCATTTATTTGAAAAAAAAAAAATATTTGTACCAATGTAAAAATCTTTCCTGCCCCTTTTGATCAATTTAATTAATCTTTGCTGAGGAATCTAGTTTACTTCTATTAAATCTTCCTGACCGAAATCATTTGAATGATAGTATTAACATATATGTTACAGCACTAGCACATGACAGTCCGGTGTTATTCACTCACAGCAGCCTGAAATCCTTTCAGATTAGGGGTTAGAACGGGGTAATTCACGCCAGGTTTCTTGTGGAGACCACGCATCACTTCCTCCTGATCAGCCATCTGCCAATCAAATGAAGCCCAACTTCAATGATTACATCATTGATCCTCTCATAATTCCCTATTTTATTGCGTTTTATGTTGTGAAGGTCTATTAATGTAATGTTTGCATGCTTCATTGGTGTGTGCTGTAGTGCTGTATCTCACCTGAGGGACCCATTTAGGTGAAACAAAACTTGTGGCCTCAATGACAGGAAGTCCCGCCTCAGAAAGCATATCAATCAGACGGATCTTCACTTCAGTGGGAACGATGGCCTGATGGATGCAGAAATTATAAAGCTCCTCTATTTTACATCACATGGTTCCTAGAACTTCTAACACTAATACATTTCCATGACCTATTCCAGCATTTTCGAAGACTTGAAAATGTTTTTTAACAAATACTAATAAATATATATATATATATATAATAATAATTAGGGCTGTCAAAAGATTAATCGCATCCAAAATAAAAGTTTGTGTTTGCATAATATATGTGTGTGTACAGTGTATAATTATTTATATATATATAAAAACACACACACACTCATGAATATATTTAAGAAAAATTGGTTATATTTATGTATAAAATATTTATATGATATAAATTATATAAATGTATATACAGTATATAAATGCAAATATTTCTTAAATATATTCATGAATGTGTGTGTATTTATACATAATAATTATACACAGTAGACAGTTTTGACTTGATTTACTTTGAGACACCTGTGTTTGAGAGTTGGTAAACTCAAAACAGAAGTGATAACCACATTGCACATTGTCATGTTGGCTTTTGATGATTAATAGACAGAAGGATCTTCACCTTCTCATTCTGGAGTCCATCTCGGGGTCCAACCTCCACAATCTTAACCCTCTCTGGGAATGACTGAGTGGCAGACACACTGACCTGTCAAATCACACACACAACAAATAAACAAACATGCACACAAAAGGGCAAATACAAACCACATAACATCGTCACATTCAGAGCAGCAAATAAAAACTTACGGATCTGAGCACGACGGCAGCAAAAGACTGCAGAGCAGGTCGGTGAACCCGAACAGTAGCGAACGGACCAGGACCAACTCTCATCATAAGCGCCGCCATCTTCACACGCCCCCATTAGCCCTGACGTCATAACGCCATATATGAATTTAGATCTCGCGGTAATACGGGATCAGATTTCGAGATCTAAATGTTTTCATGTTTGCCCCAAAAGTGAAAAATTCCAAGAGTTTTTGTTAAATGATAATATAAAAATTAGCGCATTTATTTGCGTTTTATTCTGGTTAAATGTAAATGATGATTCTTAAACACACTGCATGTATAAAATACATTTATTTAGTCTAAATAATCAAAGCAAATAATTGTCATGACAAATTGCAAAGATGATATTTCCAGAGTCAAACAGAAACACATACATTCATACATACAATATTTTATTTAGACAATGTTTAAGCTTGTGACTGATAACAAATAACTTGTTGCGATTTAAATAAATAAATGAGTCTGTTACACATTACACAAAGTAGCTCACTTGGACTCCATGCAGCATAGTATATAAAATGATAAATGTAAACCTTGGCATTAACTAAAGTTTGAAAGCTTGATATCACAGAATTTTTCATTTTTAATTAAAGAAAACCCCCAGTATGTCAGCCTTGGCTCTAAATTGAATTACCACATTGTCCTTTTGCCCATAAATGCCTTTTTTTTAAATAAACTAAATATATTTTAAATTACAGAAATATACTTGTACTTTTATAAAAACTTTAGATACTTAAATACTTTAGATTTGTAATGAGAAAGTCTTTTTATTTGTACAAAAACGCACAATAATTTCCCTTATGAAATTAAGAGAAACATTAACAGATGTTAAACTGCCAAGACGACAGCTCTTACCCATTCACCCTCACACACACAAACACAAACATATCATCACTTTCCACTGGCTTCCTCCTCACTGTCCTCCACTTCCTGGATTATGAGATCTGCTCCAGAATCTTCTGCAAGGTCATCGTCGTCCATGACCCATGTAATTTGCCTGTTGTCACTCATGTTCTCTTCCACCCCCAACAAAAGGCCTTCCTTCTCCTCATTTTCATCAGTTCCATCTGTGATTAACTCATTGTAGCCGCTCTCCTGAATGCAAACGTCGCACAGCCTGTATTTGCGGGTTCCCTCGCTTACCACTCGCCCATTGACTTCGGTTACATGCCGTTTGCACTTCCTGCACACCAGCTTACGGGCCTGATGAATCTGTGTAACACAAGTGTTAAAAAGGAGAGTGGATGTTTTAGATCTCAATAGAATTTTTCTTTTGTTTAACAGGCTGAAAAACATATACAATTATATATAATTGCATCTATTAGCCTACATTTGACTGAATTCAACCATGACTTAATGTGATCACAAAGAAAGTACAAGATATGATGAATTAATGACCAGCAGTAGCCTATGGATGTGTACAGCCTGTGCAGCTGTTAATGAACCGGACATGTGTGAAGCTTAGTGTGTTTCTCACCGTCTCAAAATGGCTGCGCAGGTGTTCCAGGCGAGTGAAACGTTTGCTGCAGGCCTGACAGGGATACGGACGCTCACCTGTGTGACAGCGGAGATGACGCTTCAAGTCTGCCTTCCTCTTTACTGTGTGCGTGCAGAACGGACATTTGTATCGCATAGAGGGAGTGCAATCTGAGACAGAGAGACATTGACTGTCAGATCCCTTTCACGCATCACCACATCAAATAACTATCTGAAAGCCTATTTAAAAAAAAAAAAAACATCTCTTGTTTAGCCAGAAAGTCCAGAAACATTGCATAATAGAGATAGCCTACAAAGAAAGAACCAGGGGCAAAATGTGTGATAAAGGCCTAAAGGAGAAATGTTTAGCATTTTTATCTACTGGTCAAGTTTTGGCTGTTGAATAAAACCTTGAGTGCTCCAAATTACAAAACAGATTTGTGCAATATGACTTGACTCATTCACTGTGGGAGGCAGAGAAAGTCTTGCTGGAGGACAATAATTTTTTTATTTTTTTATTAAACTTTAAACTTTTTATTATTTAGATTTATCTTAAATAGAAAAGAATAAAAAAATTATTTATATTACATTTTTGGGTCCTCTAAGATTATTTAAAAATATATTTTTTAAGTCTTTATGCTCACCAAGACTGCATTTATTTAATAAATAAAAAATTCAGTAAAAACAGCAAAATTGTGAAATATTACAACAATTTAAAAGTTTCACAGTTTCTATTTGAATATATTTCAAATGTAATGTATTCCTGTGATGGCTAAGCTTAATGTTTCTTCAGTCTTCGGTGTCACGCGATGATTCAGAAATCATTAACTAATATGCTGATTTCATTTGTTGCTTAAGAAACATTTATTATATTAATGGTAAAAACAGTTGTGCTGCTTAATATTTGATCAATAGAACGTTCAAACGAACAGCATTTATTTGAAATCTATTATTTGAAACAACGTAAAAGTATTTACTGTCATGTTTGATTAATTTAATGCATACATCCTTGCTGAATACAACTTTTAGGCGGCAGTGCTTACCTTTATTGAACACCCCAACTACCCCAACAATGGACGGAAGGTTGGCGTACAGCTCGTCTGCTTTCTGCGAGCAGTGTGACACCACCCCCTGTAGGTCAATGAGAGAAGTGTCTTCTGTTACCAAGCGACTGGTGGCTGTTCTTTTCCTGCTTCCTCTTCTCCTGCGTTCCGGGAGCCCAGAGCCGTACTGCTCCTCCTCCAGGCTGGACTGCGGAGGAGAGTTCTGCTGAAGCCCTGACGGCTCCGGGCTGGTTCCGCTGAACTCTTCCTGAGGCTCTTCATCCTCTTGTTGATCCCAGAGTCTGGTCTGAGGGCTCATGCTGACGTCACACATGTTGGACGGCTCGATGACGTTCTCACGTCTGTCCTGAAGCGGACTGCTGTCCGACAGACACAAATACCGATTCTCATCGTCCTCTTTTGCACTGATCTCAAGGAAAGATTTAATGAAGGCCTTACAGTAGGAAATTACGTCATTCATCTGCAGGTAGCTGGCGGCTGACATCACTTCTATTACATTGGTGCTGTTGAGCTCCAGCTGACCAGAGTAGATAAAGTCCAGGATGATGGCAAAGATGTCAGGGCTGAAGACATCAAAAGAAGCACTTACCGACTCTAAAGTGTCTTTAGATCCCTGAGACAGCAACATTCTGAAATATCCACTGCTGCCGTACAGGACATTACGGTGTGCACGGAAAATCTGACCCTCAACCAGCACGTTGCAGTCACAGAACAACTCCTGCTGCCTCTGCTGGTCCAGCTGTTTTAGCAAACAGCTCTGGTGAATGGCTGACATATCTGCACTGGTCCATTTGTGAACAGGTCTGAAAAAAGAAGTGAGAACTTTAATGAAAAAAAAAATGAAAAAAGAAAAGAGTTGCCAAACTTCAGTTTACATTATTTCTGCAGCGTGTATGTGTGCTTTTGTGTGACGTAATGGCAGCGATTAGATTTCACAAGGCGGCAGTAAGACTCCGCCTACTGTTCTCTGATTGGACTACACATCTGTCAATCATGTACATTCGCTGTGGAAGGGGCAACACCCGACTTTGCGCATCGGGTAACAAGGGAGAGAAGCAGGGAGAGAAAAAAAAGAGGAAATACATAAAGAGGGAGAGAAGACGAGAAACGCGGGGTTTACACTGACGCTAAAGACATTTAAATAATTACAGTGAAGAAAGATTTGGGGACGTTCTTGCTGTAAAAAAAATCTCTCCATCATTCGTCTCCCCTCGCTGCACGCGCACACTACCAAAACTGGGTTACCACAAGTCAAGACATAAATAAATAAATAACCAAATTAATATAAAGCCATTGAATTCGTAGCAACCGAGAAAACGCTCGACAAATCAATTAGCTATGAGATTAAAGTGCTCTGCGCCCTTTATGTGTAAAACGCCCGCTGGAAAAAAATAATACCTGAGATAACGCACATGCCTGTACTTTACTAAAAGGGCATTTAAACATTAACCAGACATAGCATTTCTTGCATTACGAATATAAGCTGTCAGATAAGGGAATAGAGTCAGTGGGGTGGTTTTTCTAACGGGAGCCCTGTCGTCCGTGGAGAGCCGCCCACCGAACCGACCTCAGGCTGGATCTTAAAACGCAAAACACCCGCCTTTGCAACACCGTCGCCTTTTCTCATATTTCGGATTACCTGAGCTCGGACGCCCCGCGGGTTGACGCTGAGCCTCGTGCTGGTCCCCTTCGCCCACCCTCTTCACCCGGGCACCGTTTCCCCCAGTCTCTTTAAACATAATACTCACAGATGCCCCGCGTCACCCGCACTCCGGTACGGTCGACATGTCCCACTTTCACAAACCATCTCCATTTCTCTGCCTACTTTGGATATATTTGTCCAGCTTTTGTTATCAGGGCGAACTGCTTTCACTTCCTGCTTTGCCCGAAAGACCGAAACCCGTTTGTGCTGGAAAAACGTTTTGCTGACGTGGGTGTCCGGAGCGCCCGGGACCGGAGAACCGCTTAAAGCACACGCGCCCCCGCACAGCAAAACCAATACATTTACGCCTTCTGGCCTAAAAATGAATAAATGTCCCATTTTTTTTAACACTTATGTTGGCCCTCTCGTCTTAACCAGGAAACAGCACCAATGAGTTGAACTAGTCTAATTTCATACACTCCTGTCTAAAGTGTTTTACTGAAGCATGTGCTTTGTTACAATAACCTGACAGGTAAACCAATAACCAATTAGTTAAATGCTGATACAATTACTGTAAAAATGTAACCCCCTTCCAGATAAAAGAAAAAGAGAACACCACATATGAAATCATTTTTATTATATCAATGCTGACAAGGAAGTATAAATAATTCTATATTAGACCAATGTACTTTAATACAAGTGAGATGACATGAAAATTGTGTACATTAAAAAAAGAGAGACAGATGCTGAATTAGATTAAATCATTTGTTTAGATTCAGGCTTCTTGTAATATAATGATTTTACATATACTTATTACAAATGAAAGAAACCATAGTCTAAGTTTGGCTTTGTTTTTTGCTATGAGAGCAATTCCCTTATTTTCATGAGAAACAGTCTGCATTCATCCAGCTTCAAGGCAGTGCTCCATTATTGAATCCCGTGGGATTCTGGGATTGCCAACGCCATAGATCCTCACCTGTGTGATCAGATAAAACAGTCAGATTAATTGTGAGCTGTCAGTATTTCTCTCCCATCTAAATCTATGAAAATGATTTTAGTTTACACTTACACATCCTCTCCAGGCCGTATTCAGCCTTCCAGCCCAGCTCTTTCTCCGCCAGAGTTGGATCTCCATAGCAGGACGCCACATCCCCACCCCGCCGAGGGGCAATCTGATAGGCAATCTGGGGCCAGAGGAAAGATACTACCATTGAAGAAAATATTGCTATTTTGCGAGTTTAAACATCACATTGAGATTTCATAAAGGTGACCTCAGGCTAAACAAATTGTATATATGCATATATAAAATGTAAATATGTACTTTGGACCACAGCGGGTTTACCCCTCACCTTTCGACCTGAAGCTTTTTCCATGGCTTTCACCATCTGTAGCACAGAGTAGCCTGTACCTGTGCCGAGGTTATACACCTTCACAGAGACCAGGACAGAAAAGTAAAACTGAGAAAAAGGGGTGTGAAAAACTGCGTACATTAAAGAGGAAGAAAAAAAATGTCGTACTTTACACCCACAGCTTTCCTTCAGTTTCCTGATGGCAGCAATGTGTCCCTTTGCCAAGTCAACAACATGGATGTAGTCTCTCACACCTAGCCAGGAAGAGTCAATCAGTGTTATTGAAAAGGAACACAAAATGGAAACAAAATGAACTGAAATAAAAACAAACATAACTAGGGAAAAAAACTGTAACTAAACTATTTTAATGAGTACAAAGCAAACTAAAATAACAAAATGGTTATAACACGGTATATTATAAAACTTGAAACCTTTACAACCTTTCTGCATTAAACATTAAAATGCCTCTGACTGAATAGAAAAACATTAGACACTGCAGAGAATTTTAACTGAATTTATTAAAATGATACCAGTTAGTGCAAACTTAGACAGCACTCAAATTAAAATAAAGACTAAATCAACAGAAACTCAAATAAAACCAGTGTCATTTTAGTATTATTTATATACCATTACAATATTTATTAATATTTTGACATTTTGAGTTTTAGTCATTTTGTTATGTGCTTTGTCATTTTTATTAGTTTTTAAAAAATAAATACATTTTCTATTTCTATCTCCTAAGTTTAGTTTCAGTCATTTTATTACTTTACCTTAAACTGATTATTTCAGTTAAATGCCAAAGGGAACTTTTCTAAATTTTTAGTTTAAGTTTTTTTAATCTAATATTTACATTTTATTTCAGCTTTATTTAAAGCTGCAGTCCGTCGTTTTTCCTCTTTGTCGCCATCTCTGTTAGAAATCTGCAATTGCAGTTATTCGCGGAATTATTAACTGTGCGTGGGTAGTAAATCGGCATGAAACAGCGCGGATGAACACAATGTATTGAGGCTGCCGCGTCGCTGTGGATACTGTACTGTCATCAGCAATCTCAGAGTATACTTTTTGAAAGTGTCAACATTAGAATTTTCATCAGAAAATGTCATCTGAACAAGTAAGTAACATTCACTTTTGTTCTGACCAAATTCTGGGGGTGGGGGGAAGCATTGCAGTAACGTTAGGCTATATCATGCTGATTAAATCTAACGATTGCTTATATCACGTCAAAACGTGAAAAATATATTTTTTCTGTAGCCACTCTGAAGTCCGAAGTCTTTGGGTTTTACAAGAATCTCCAGTTGTCACTGGTGATTGTCGCTTTAAACTTTCGGGATCCGCCATACCAAGTGCTAAGCTAATCTCCACCTCCATCATCCACACACGCTAGCCGGGGACTCCTTCTCTCTGTGTACAGAAGTGACGTAATGACGCAAAGACATGCTCGAAATTCCCGCGGAAATCCACCAGTACCACTGGAATTAAAATCATTATTACAAGCTTACCGTTTTGAATCGAGGTAAGGCAAGCAGATCGTTTTGAACACTGGCTGGTTACGTTTTTTTTCAAAAATGTCTTTTTTGATATTTTTAAACCCAAAAAAGTGCCGGACTGCAGCTTTAAATTAAAAATCCAATAAAAAAACATCAATGTTTAATAGTTTGTTAACATTACCAACACATAAATATATGAATAAAAAACGAATTGATTATTCAAAAGTAATAAAACTCCAGAAATGAATAAATTAGAGACAAATGTTAAGACAAAAATAACATGCTGAAAACCATCTCTTATTACCGGTCCCATCAGGTGTGCTGTAGTCATTTCCAAACACATTCAGATGTTTTCGTCTTCCAACAGCAACCTGCCATACAAAGTGAGAAAGAACAACATCCTTTACAACAGTCCCACTTTAGTTTCAGACACACAGACTCCTCTGGACCTCAAGTGCTCAGACAGGTTACCTGGGCAACATAAGGCAGAAGGTTGTTTGGGATTCCCTGAGGATCTTCACCAATCTGTCCTGAGATGTGAGCACCAATGGGATTGAAGTACCTGAGCAGCACAGCATTCCAGTCCTGCGAGACATTTGATCAGTTACACACCTGCCACACAGACACAAAAGCGTCATAACAGAGCGGTCAACTACCTTCTCTGCTGTGCACTGGTCCTTGACCATTTCCTCAATGAAGTACTTGGTCTTGCCATAGGCGTTTGTGCAGCCACCCGTTGGATGCTGCTCATCAATGGGGAGTTTCTGTGGGTCTCCGTAGACGGTGGCAGAACTGCTGAATACCAGATTACGCACCCCATGAGACTGCATCACCTGATGCAGACACACACACAGAGCCACAGGCAGTAAGGCATTCCTTCAGAGCCGGAAGCACTAATATGCACAAAGAAACCTCTAACTGTACTAAATCTGGATTTCAAGAATCAGATTCATATGAACTCTCCATGCATAAAAATGATCCATGCAAATACATTTGCAATTTCAGACACATTTCTTACCTCCAGCAGATTGATGGTTCCTGAGAGATTGACTCTGTAGTATTTTAAAGGCTGTTCTACTGATTCACCCACAGCTTTCAGTCCTGCAAAATGCATCACTGCATAGAAGGAGTGCTGGGACACAGAGGGCAGAGAGAAAACAATGAAATCATTTAACCATCAGGGGACGCTGTTATACATTTAACCAGCTCGGTTCAGAAATTAGTAGATTGTTTTCAGTCAAGAAAATGCTAGTATAAAGGAAAACAAACACACACACACACAATATAAGTGGTGTTTTAAAATTAGGAGGAATTTTTCATATATCAAATGTAAATTTATGGCCCTGTTCAACTTAATTTTCCTGGTTAAATAGACGTTACATAAAAAAGAGAAATAATAATTTCCTACTTGGAAACTCGCATTATTTTTCTACTAGGAAACTCGTATTTTCCCACTAGGAAGTCTGAGTTTCCTACTGGGAAATCTGAGTGTCATGACCAATTCCTTCAGCAAAGACATTAAATTATATTATTATATATAATTATATATAATATTATAATAATTATATAATTCCCTACTAGGAAACTCGTGTTTTCCTAACTAGGAAAATCGATTTTGTATTTTATGTATTATACTATGTAATGTTCTATTTATTAAAACCAAGTATGAATTTAATCAAGTTAGTGTTTTTTGCTTTTTTACATTTACTCCAAAACCACTGCACGCTTTGGGGGGCCTCCCGATGTAACTTTACCTGCGGGTGTCGCTGTTGGACAGTGTAACTTTATAAAAATGAGTGACATTTACACTTTGTAAGGTCACATTTTTCAATATTTGCGTTGTTTTATTTGTGTAATATCATTATTTTCTCATACAATTTTTTTTGAGACACTGCCTCCCCATCAGGAAACATATATATAAACAGCAGACATGTGGCTCAATGTATAACAGCAAAATTAAGATTAGATTCAATTAAATTAAACAGGACATGGATTTTTAACAAGAGTAAGCGTTTATTTTTACCTTTTTAAATATTTTCTCCAGTCCAGGTTTATCCAGAAGGTCCAGCTCATGGAACTCAATCGGCGTGTTCAGAAACTTCTCTATCCTCAGCAAGCTCTCTGGAACATCACCCTCTCCTCAACACAACACAACACACATTCACACAACATTTAAAAAATACATTAGAAAATACTGTCAGCTAACAAGAAACTGAAGTTTTGTCTTAAACCAAAATACAGAGAAAGCAATATTATTACAATATTTTTTATTTAAAAATCAATTTTTATATACATTTCATACTATAAATAGGAAAAACTATGTAAAATATTTAATATTACAATAAAATATTTAAATTCATACTAAAAAAGTTTAGTTAGTTAACGGTTACTTGATATATTCCACACAAGGCCTCACTGTGTGTGTGCAGGATATTTCTGACTCTTTGTAATGCAATGTGTTCAGGATACCAACAAGGACCTTCAGCAGGGTAGTGTGATTGATAGAAGTTTGTTTACCTCTGACAGCATTACTGAAATTATCAATGACCACAGGGTGATAACCAGTCTCAATGAGCTCCACAACACAGTGGCTGCCAATGTATCCACCACCTCCTGTCACCAAGATCTTCTGACCCATGTTGAGAGCCTTCAGCACAGACAGAAAGATAGACATACAAAGGTGAATGCAATTACTGGATCATTGTTCACAGGTATGTGGGTGGGGTGTGCCCTACCCTTACTCAGCATGTACGTGCACTACGTGGCTCTGCCTTCATCAATAACATCCTGTTTCACTGTATTTGAATGGAGCTCTTTCATTCATCAATAGCGGTCACATCACAACTGCATTTAAAGGGATAGTTCACTTTAAAATTAAAATTCTGTCATCATTTACTCACCCTCAAGTTGTTTCAAACCTGTATTAATTTATTTATTCTGCTGAACACAAAGAAAGATATTTTGAAGAATGTCAGTAACCAAACAGTAGTCTCTGTACCCATTGACTTCCATAGTAGGAAAAAAAAAATACTATGGAAGTCAATGGGTACAGTCTACTGTTTGGTTACTGACATTCTTCAAAATATCTTTCTTTGTGTTCAGCAGAAGAAATAAATTAATACAGGTTTGAAACAACTTGAGGGTGAGTAAATGATGACAGAATTTTAATTTTAAAGTGAACTATCCCTTTAAACCTCACTAATGATTCCCAAAACGTTCAAGAGATAAATTTAGTTCAAATCAGCCTGACTACACTGGAATACACTGACTGCACAGATATTAAACACAGACTTTAAATGTCACCTGACTGAAGGAAGAAAGTAAGATCTCTAATCTTCCAGAACAAAACAAACAATAACACAATACAATACAACAACTCACATTCAGATCTATCCACACTCACCATGCTGATGAATGCGGTTCAGTAAGGGTTATTGGAGAGCACGCAGGTGACAGGCGGGAAGAGTTTACAGAGTCTGTTTGGTTTATTCATTCTTGCTTCCTGGTTTCAGGGATACGTGGAAGTGTGTGGATCAGCTGAGCTGATGCATGTGCTGCGTAATTCATTTTCAAAGTAAAAGTCTTTAATACTTTGATTAATTTGACATTTTCAACTGCCTTTCTTTCTCAATCACTTATTCATCCATGCAGAATTTTTTTTGTGTTCTTTAGCAGGACTAAAAGTGTCCAGTAAACCAAAATTGTAAATGCCACCCTAAGAATGCATTATGCTCAATAAAATGCGTTCTTAGGAGAAAAAAGCAAATCAATAAATATATTACAAAAATATATAAAGTATAATGGAAACCTTGAACCACATTGTGAAAAATTTAATGTATATGATGCTTTGCTTAATGTTGTGACAAATTTGTATTGTTTTACACTTTTTTTTCTAGCTTTATTATTTTTTGTTGCATTTTTCTTTGTAGAATTTGTTTAATATAAAACATTTTTAAAACAAACAAAAACCAAGAGAGAAAAAATAAAAAATAATATATATATTACATACCTTAACTTACAGTACCAACATAAAGTAGCTACGGCTTTAATTAATCATACGTTCTCACAACGACTTTTATTATGAAAAAAAAGTTGTTTCCTCACAGGATAACTTACGCACACAACTTTCATTCTGACGTGTCTGTCCAGTGATCAAAGGTCAGTCAACTGATTTATTCATTTATTTCAAAAGAGGAAGAGTCACTTCTATATCCATTGAACTAGAAATTGCATATAGGAATACAAATATAAATAGGAATGCCAAGAGTGCCAGAGAGAACAAAAATACTGAAATCAATGTTTGTATATTTCTGTACCAAAATAATTTCGCACATTCACTGACATTTGAGACTATTGAATCATTTAAGTGCAGTTAGTTATGATTATGCCTGTCCCTTTCCTCCACACTTTAAATAAGGAATATTCATTCATATGTTATATACCCACATTTTCAATCACATACACACAAGCATCACTCTCAAGTTTTGCCAAGCCTCACTCCCCATTGGTCAATGAAACAAACAGTATAAATAAAAATATTTATTATTTAATGCTTGTCTTTGAAATCTTACCATTAAATATCTACAAAACGCTAATGGCTGTCAGAGTATCAGTGGGTTTTGGGGCTCAAAGTCAACAGAACAGGATGAATGAATGAATCAGCTCTGTTCCCTATTCAGACTTTTAACATCACTGAGAATAAAACATGGCACACATACAGATGTAAAGATTTCTGTGATTTATGATTTACAACGTAGTTCATGTCGTGTTTTATCAGAATAAAAAAAAAGCAAAACGAGAAACTGACGATGAAACCTGCAATTCCACATGAAAACCAACAGAGGGCAGAAAGCAGCAACAATAAAAACAGGACACTCCTCATCATCCAACTCACAACCCTTACAGTTACACAAACACAACGCTCTTCTATGGGAGTTTTACTCAGGAGGTCTAATACTAGAACATCAAATAGTATTCCAGTTCATCTCAGTGGGATCGGATGAATGCTGGACCCCCACAAGTATGCAACCTGCTTGTTTCCTTTTTGGCCTCTCAGTTCTAGGCACATACTTGTGAGCTAATTAACCGAGTAAATGCTGATTGATTAATGGCACAACAAGAAAGCACAGTCACCATGAAATTAAAATGGACAATTCTTGTATTTTTATGGAATATTGCAGTATAATGCCAATGCCATATCCATGCACATCATTATTTATTTATTTATTTTAATTCATGAGCACTCATGATCTAATAATTGTTCAATAACTCATAATAATTATAATAGAAAAGACTATTGCAACCTTTGTTTCATGCCGACTTTAAGTTCAAATGACACTTTTAAGAGCCCTTCAGTATAACAATGAAACAAGTACTTGTTGCTTGCAATAAGTTGCTTGCAATAAGTCAGAACACATGGCAGGGTTAGCGGGCCATGCTAACCAGCCAAACTCAAATACAAACCAGCAGCAAAATATGAACTTTCAGGTCTACTTTAAGGTTGTTCAAAGTTGTGTGCTCCCCTCTGAGGCCATATTGAAATTTTGAAAGCATTTGTGATGACTGTGCAAATGATCAGGACATGTATATCCAGAGTCTCACATCTCAAAATGCCGGTAGATGCTCTCTACGTATTCCAGAACTCTGTGCCAGTCCGGTGCATCATCTTTTAGCATCTCCTCCACCGTCTGAGGAACCACAATGAAACATTATTCACAAATGAACAACCACATGAAATCCTGTTTGCATTCATGTTTGCATTGTTCCAATGAATCATGTCTGAGTTGTTTTTTGAATCAGGCCAATCATGATTGCTAATACATTCAGCCAATCATGCATGAGGCATTTAAATATCCAGTCAATCATCTCTGAGTAATTATCACGTTCAGCCATTCATTTCTGAGTCAATTGCATATCTAATCAATCATATCTGAGTCATTTTCACATCTGGCCTGACATGTTTTTCATTCTCATGTCTTGCATATTCTGAAGTCAGTACCAATATCTGACAGAATGTTTTTGATTTAAGCTGGAACTAATTGATTGTGCATTGGTTGATTAGTTTGGTGGCTGAATCAGAGTGGAGTAATTATAGGATTAAGTTATGAAATTAAATATGACAGCTTAGAAAAAAACTCAATCATCTCACCAGTGATGCAGAGATTCCAAAACCTTCTCCAGTCTGGAATGCTAGAGTCAGGTTCTCTTTCTATGGATAAAATCATCATCAGAATCATCATAACAACCCTTTTGCTAATATGTTTGCACACAGGCATGTGTAAGACGTGTGTATCACCTTGTTCTCTGGACTGAGTTTGTCATACGGTATGTGAGAGGGGAGGTAACTGTGGTAAATCGCACAAAAGGCCAAACCGTCCACCCAGCAACTGCTGAAATTAGTGATCTCAATATTCTGCAGGAAAGACAGGAGGCAGCAGAATGATAAAGAGACAGGCAGATATTCTACATCAGTCCACTTTTATTGCAGCTTTGTTCTGGCCGAGAACCACCCACTTAGACAGGAAGAGACTGGGTGGTTGATGTATAAAGTGACCAACCACAGTTAGTTTTGTCTTTGTTACAGTATACTGTTTGGTTTTATAGTTTGTATCACAATAATAGACCTCTGTTGGAAAAGTTTATTTAAACAATGGTGTGGCAGTCTTCATAAATGTTTCTGTACAGAAAAAAAGAATAATAATAATTGAAGCAAATATGTTCACACTCTGTGTTGACAATTCCTGTCTATAATAAAAATCCCTATTATTTCACAGATCAAATTTAAAAAGGCGGCGGAAAATACATATACACTACTTTTCAAAAATATTTCCTTTATTCCTGTAATGGCAAAGCATAATTTTCAGCATCATTACTGAACAATATCACATTATCCTTCAGAAATCATTAAAATAAGATGATTCGCTGCTCAAGAATAATTTCTACTTATTATTATTGAAAATATTTGTGCTGCTAAAAAATTTTTTCTAAATATTTTCACGATTCTTAAAGGGACACTAAGTAGGAATTACTCCCATCATGTGGTGAATTCGTATTTTGCATCCAAACTAATTTTGCTCTCCAGCGCCTCGCTTTTTCAAATGCGCATTGCATCTACGGTAGGCGATATGTACCAAAAAGCTTTGACAGGATGTCTTCTAATAGTACTTCGTCGAGTTTTCCTAATGTTTTGAAACATTGTTATTCATAAAAATAAATCATGAGAACATGAACTTCATCACTGCATGTGCAGGAATTGTAAAATCTTTTTTCTTAAGTAGCCTAACGCAATATTTTTACTCTAATAGCTTATCTTTCCCCACACATATGAACTGTGATCATGCAATAACGTTAACTTTACATCGCGATGCTGAGCTACAGTGAAATGATAGAAAATACATTATCTGTGATAGCAATTCGCCTCATTCGCGCAAACTGGAGTTGAATGAGGCTCGAATGTAGTAGTAGAATGATCACTTTGAGGGGAGGATAAATTTATCCCCACCGGGGATAAAAATAATTAAGCAGAGGCAGGGAAACATTGACCAGAAAGGGGGAAATCCCACGCATTTTACGTTCTATTTTTGATTTTTTTGGCGACGATGTTTTCTTCTCCTGTGGCTTGGCATATGTATGGTCCATAATAACAATACAATCCAGACTTTTAAACTTGCCGGTGCAGTTTCAAGCGCCTCTCACTGCTCTGCACCTGCGTTTCTGCTGGTTTCTGGCTCTGAACGAAAACGCGTTGTGGAAACGCGTTGGCTTAGTACTTTTTGTCCCTCTCTTGCTATTATAGTTTTGCAAGATGGCGGAACTACATGGAAGCCTCCGTGGACCTACCCGTCCCATGTATACAAAGATAATAAAGATTATAAATTTATTAAGACACAAGATTTTATAAGATTTATTATAAAGATAATAAATTCTTCATTTATAAGGATAAGTCAGATAATTGGCCAAGGTATTTGTACACCATTGAGGACATATTTATGAATAAAAATATTGATTTTAGATAATAAAATACCTAAAAAGATACTTAGTGTCCCTTTAAAGAACAGCATTTATTTTAAAAAGAAATCTTTTATAATACTAAAAATATATTTCCTGTAACCTTTGAACAATTCAATGCATCCTTGCTGAATATATTAATTTAAGTATAAATATATACATTTTGCTGAATAAATGTATTATTTCTTGCTACTAAGAGCCACAAACAAAACCAAAATAGCACTTTAGGAAATCCAGAGATAAATTCTTTCTTAATAGTGTTTGTTGTTTCAACCCAGTAACTTGTATACACGACTTCCGAGGCTTTATTTTTTTGCAGACAGACTGATAGAAAACCCCTGTGAGACAGACAAGAGCTTTCCTGATTGAGAGAGTGCTTTTGAGTTGTGTGTACAATGTGCATCAGATGGTCAGAGAAAGGACTGTGGGTGGTCTGTGCTGTCTAAGGCTGAGACAAGGGGGTGTGTGGCCGACTGCCAAGTTTGATCTGTCAGCTATTTCGTTTAGTTTGGTTCAATTGAGTACCTTGTATCCCTGAGTTCTGCCTTGACTCCAGCGAAGCAGGGAGTTCCGCCTCGAACTTCCATGAAGCCTCAGCGACCTGAGTCCTGATGGGAAATCCTCCTGTGTCCTGATGGGAAAGGAGATGGATGTCAATTCTCTACTATTTGACTATCATTCCAGTGTTTCTCATGAATGAACGGTAATGGAAAAAGAGATAATGGTGTTTGATTCACCTCGTCCTGTTGATCTTATTTGTCACATCTAAACCCGAAGAGTTGCATGTTTGTAGTTGTGAATTCTCCACTTTCTTGTCTGTCAGACATGCACAGACACGCACACAGAATAAATCATTTGTGTCCGTATGAGTCTGGTATGCTAGCAATATTCAATGAAACCCAATCAACAGGATATTGTGCAAATTAAACCCCTGTTTTGATACCTTTAATGGAGCTGGTCATGTTGCTCTGTTGCTCTAAACTTACTGCTTGAGTCTTGCTCTGAGGAGTGAGCAAATATTTCAGATGCATTAAAAAAATCCTAAAAATAGCAGAAAAGGGAATATGTTTTACTTTTCTACTCACAGATTCTGTTGTCATAGCCATGGAGGGCTGGGAAGTACCATTTACAACAACATCAGGGTAATTGGAGGGCAGTCTGCACAGACTCCTGCAAAATGATGGAATGATCCATGAATGTAACATAGGTCTCTTTGACAGACTGTGGGCTGTAAACAATGAATCATTTAGAATCACTAAACAATGCTCTCAAATCAGATATGTCTGCAGCATGCACCACCACATAACTGTGCACTGATTCACAATGGAATGGAACTCACTCGATGAACAGACAAGCTCGAATAAGACTGAATCAAAACTGATTCTTTGATTCAGTTGGGAAGTGAGAGAGAGCACTGTTGATTCCAAAGGTGGGAATCAATTCCACTCAGGCGAATCAACTCCATTCTAACATGTTCAGACGAGCGGGATCCATTACCTCGATTTCCAAACTACTACATGTTCAAAGAAAGCATTGAAGAGCTCAAATTGAGGATTTTGATTCATTTTGAATTTACTTTAATCTTTTGATTCAGATCACCAACAAAGCTCGGTCAGATCCTGATTTATTCTGTGACTGTTTCACGTGACCTACCAGCGTCAGTTGAGTCGCGTCCTTGAAAGGGACTTTGGTCGCGTCACTGTCAATGCCATTCACAACTCCTCTCCCGTTGCCTCATAAAGTGTCCATCATATGCACACTTCTGAATTTCGCTGAAAGAAGTAGGTCTCCTGAATACTTTTTGCCTACTCTTTTATGACTACTGTGAATTCGGACATACTTCTTTTGTCACATACTGTTTTCCGTCTACTATATAGTAGGGAAGTATGCGATTATTTCGGATGCAGAAAGGTATATTGACATTAACTAAAGATAACTAATGGGACCTTATTGTAAAGTGTAACCAGTTTACTTTATATGAAACTTTTATAATTCACATTTATTTGATCTCAAAACTTTAGCCTATGTGTGTTTAGGATCCATATTTCCAATTTTTTTGACATTTTGAATCCTAGATAATACTAACCTTGACCTCTCAGCAGTACCAGAGGTGCGAATTTCTCTTTTCCCCTTAATCTCATCTGTCCACAGTTGCTCTTCGGGTCCAGTGCTCTTCTCGTAACCCTCCACTCGTCTCTCTAGGCCCCTCAGTAGCGGCGCCCCCTGGTGGCTGCCTGTGACCTGCTTCAATTTCTGCTGGCTCTGCTCCAGTTCAACTCTGAGGCTCTCTAATTGACTTTTGAACTCCTGGCGACCCTGTAAGGCATCGGCTAGCTGTGTGCCCATGTCCTGCATTGTTGCTCTTAAAGAACTTAGCTCTTCCTCAGATTCTGCCCTCAGTCTGTCTGAAACCACTAGCGCCACCTTCAGGTCAGCCTGGAATTGCTGCCACTCCTCACGTTCTGCCTACAGAAGGAGAAAACAGTGGTCGTATTACATATTTATATAATATATTTAATTTTATATTGTTTTTATTTAATATACATTATGTATTTTTATTATAAAATATTTTAATTACACAGACATGTAGGTACAAGCTCAAGCATTCACGCAGGCACACACACACACACACACACACATTGAAATATGCTTAAGAGTCTATGACTACATTATTATTGCAGTGATTATTAAGTTTCTTTGGGATCTTTGGGATGTGCTGGAGTAGACTTGAGGAGTAGAGTGCTTGACTCTTGTATTGTCAATTTTGCTCTAGCTGTCGATCATAATATATGATCATAACTCCTGCTCTTCCAAATGACGACGTTCTGATTTCCACACATAAATAACTGAGAGAAACGTCTCTACATATAAAACATGATATATGTATCAAGGAACCTTGAAATATATATGTGTGTGTATATATATATATATATATATATACACACATACACACACATATACATATATATATATTTCAAGGTTCCTTGATTACAAAATATACACTAGGATGTAGGGGCTTCGAGAGCAGAGCAGTAGACTGAGGATATGAATGTTTTCCTCTTGGATTTCCTCTAGAGTTGTAATTCAGCTGTGAGTGTATGAGGTCAGAAGATACTGTGAACATACTGTGCTGCTGTCCACCTCTCACTGTTTGCTAAACACACGCACACACACAATATGCTTACATTAAACTTCGCTCTGCTCTGCCGAGGAATTTGAGACGGTCAGATCAGCAACAAATTCTACTTCAAAGGTATAAAACGTATCCTGTATTATTTACATGCAGTGGTCCAGAGCCGTGTCATATTTACACACGCACACGCACACGCACACACACACACTCACACACACACACACACACACACACACACACACACACACACACACACACACACACACACACACACACACACACACACACACACACACACACACACACACACACACACACACACACACACACACACACACACACACACACACACACACACACACACAGGAATCTTACTCCAGTTGCAGCCCTGAGCATGTTCTGGCAATAAAATGATTGCTCAATAGTCAGTTGTGAAGAAATACAAGAGTGATTCCCAGGCATGATAACACATTTGTAAAACACATACAATCTATTCTTTCTTTCTTTCATTTCTTGTCTCTCTCTCAATAGAACTGACTGAAACTCTTTCTTGATTCTGCCAGAGAGGATAAGTGACTTAAATGAACACAAACTACTGACTACTAAAGTTATCAAACTGAGTTACTCATCATTGTACAATCCTGTACAATAATAGCAGAAAGAAAACGGTAATAACAATTAGCAGGCAAAGTCATTTAGGACAAGAGAGGCCAAAAGTAGGGGAAAATTCATGAGAAATTATTTTAAAAAAATGACAAGAGTTATTAAGATGAAAGGGTGGAGAATAACTATGTAGAAACGTTAAAAAAGAGAGACACAAGGCCAACTAGAACCCTGCCGATTATCAAGCTCATTTTTGTGGAGAAAAAAAGAAAAGAAAATGCATTAAACAAATATATCAGTATGCTAACTTCAACCAAAGTTATTCAATTACATGACTCTGACTTCTATAATGATTATTTTAATGGCATTGCGATGTTAGCATCATAACAAAATATGTAAATACATTATGATACTATGCATGATGGTATAGGTCAGACGTTAGTTTCTTAGCCTGAAAAAGGTTGAAGACCCCAGCTGCGATTAAACAAATAACAGCGAAGGAGGATGGAATTAGAGTAGGAGGAAAAGTCTCAGGACCCTCTTCATCACTCGGAGGCCTCCAGACCCCAGCTGGAGCTCATTATAGCAAGACTTCCTCAGACACACACACGAGAGTTCATCTGAGATTGAAACACATGCATTGGAGGTAGGTATTCCTATGCTGTCTGAAATGTGAAGATCATTTTAAACTTTAAACCGACAAATCACAAGTGCCAATTGTTGACAGCACACTTTGTGAAACCTTGAGAAAATACTCAATTGTGTAAACAAGTTTTTTAATGCACTACAAGTATTGTTTTTATCTACAAGTATCTATAATAACTATAAATGTTATATTTTCATTTTCAATATTTACTAAATGTCCTGCTTTTAAAATCCACTAAAGGCTGGAACACACTCCCTGAACAGACTTTAAAACTCTATAGGCATCATACACTTAAAGACTGAGGATCACACTCTTCATCAGACTTTTAAGTGGTTCAGAACACAATAAACTCACACAGAAACATGTGCCTCATTGGTAGGAGACACGTGACAATTGAAAACAATATGTGTTCTGAAATTAGCTCAAAATATTGGACTCATAATCTGCTCATAATCTGAAGCTAAAAATAGTCTGTGCCCATCATACACTACGCAATTTTCTGTGAAATCTGTCAACTCCAACTGGCCAAAATCTGCAGACTGCCTCTGACTTTCAGCAACTATTCCAGACTGTAAATCATGGCAAATATCTGGGCAAAAGTTCTGTTTCAAAATTCCAGTCTTAAACAAAACACAAGTGATTATTAGTTAAGAGTGGATTAGTTAAGAATTTTCTGTCACAGGAGAGATTTTCATGATCTTTTTCTTTTCCTATTAGCCTGTTTAAATCCCGAAGCATTTGTTCTAAAAGAATACTTTATTTTATTGATGGATAAGGACTGAATGAAATCGCATTAACACATGTTGGCAATCACCCAACCTTGTTAAAGTCATTCAATTCTGTCTTTCTCTCTCTGCTCACACTCACAGCTTTCCAGGCATCCCGGCACAACAGAAAATGACCCCACCTCTCTCTCTCTGGACAGTGGTGATGTTTTAGACATCAGCTCATTGACTCAGTGGGATTTCTAAGGAAGTATCACACCCAACTCAGATGATAAGAAGTTGTTTCTCTTTTTTTGGGCTTTGCACAGTGTGTGTGGGGGTGGGTAGAGTGTGACTCGATCACCCTACTTGACAACCCCTTGCACACTACATAATCACTACACTCAGTAATACACGCACAGAAAAGTGCCCACAGACAAGTGCGTCTAACACAATGCCCTAATACACTGTGTAAAGCTTTTTCCAGCCAAACCCAAATCCAGTGTGTGACTCCTGCATTCAGAGCAGTCCATCTGGAACTGATCCGCCAGCTTCTTATGTTCATAACGCGCTTGTGTGTGTGTGTGTGTGTGTGTGTGTGTGTGTGTGTGTATGTGTGTGTGTGTGTGTGTGTGATGAGTGGTGGTAGGTCGCTCCATCCATAGTTATTGTTTCACTCTTCGTCTTCCACACAGACAGATTTTGTGCTCCCTGAGTACAGTCATTGTTAGAACACCAAATTTAACATTTTTGCAATGTCCAGAGGGGCAAGAGAGAGCTTGTTCGGGTCAAAATGAAACTGGGAATATTACAAAGAGTGACTTATAGATCTTATGAGTGAATATGAAAGTTATGTGGTAATGTATGAGGGAGTCATTGAGTAAATGTACATGTGCAGTTATGTCGTACAGCTTTTTTTTACGTAGTTGAGATACAGTTTTCATTTGTTTCAAGTATATGAAACAAAATCATATACTTGTATTGTGCTCCTACAGTAGTCATATTCAAATCCAGACTCAAAATGCATCTGTTTAGCTGTGCATTTAATGAATGAGCACTGTGCCACTGTTCGTCCGACTGTTTGTACTGTATTTTATTTTATTTTTTATTCTAAACTGTTTTAATTATTCTTATTTCTTTTGATTATTTTAATTTCTTCTATGTAAAGCATTTTGAATTACCATTGGGTATGAAATGTGCTATATAAATAAACTTGCCTTGCCTTGTCTATACATGACGAACATCACATTACGCATTACAATGCATAACCAAATATTTGAAAGATTTAATACACATTGCATGGAAAGACGTGTCCGAAATCGAATACTTCTGTACTATCTAGTATGCGGATAACAGTACGCGAGCAGGGTAGTATGTCAGAATACATAGTATTTGAAAAACAGTAGGCGAAAAGTCCCTGGATGACCGACTACATCCGGCGAGAGTCTGAAGTGTGCATTCAATGAACACTTTACAATCCCATGAGGCCACGGGAGAGGATTTATGAATGGAGATGAAGGAACTGAAGAAACGCAACTGAGTGTGATCCTCAGTCTTTAAGTGTATGATGCCTATAGAGTTTTAAAGTCTGTTCAGGGAGTGTGTTCCAGCCTTTAGTGGATTTTAAAAGCAGGACATTTAGTAAATATTGGTTAATATAGTTATTATAGATACTTGTAGATAAAAACAATACTTGTAGTGCATTAAAAAACTTGTTTACACAATTGAGTATTTTCTCAAGGTTTCACAAAGTGTGCTGTCAACAATTGGCTCTTGTGATTTGTCGGTTTAAAGTTTGAAATGATCTTCACATTTCAGACAGCATAGGAATACCTATTACCCTCCAATGCATGTGTTTCAATCTCAGATGAACTCTCGTGTGTGTGTCTGAGGAAACGCAACTGACTAGGTCACATGATAATGACAACATAGCGGATGTAGTAAGTCCGGATTACATTCATACTACACACATTACCTACTCAGACAGTACACAGACGCAGCGAAAGCCAAACTACAGTTGCATTATCAAGGTTCGTTAGTCCAACTGCAAAGACATCACAAAAAATTTATTCGGGAGTACTTTGGAAAAACTTTGCAAAAACCCCGATTTCAGACTAGCGTCAATATGACTTTTAAAAGTCAAAATGAACAGAAAAATGCGACTGACTTCACGTATTGTGACTTATATCAGTGGCTTCTAGAACAAGATTTTATAAAAAATAAATAAAAAAGGGAATTTTTTTGGATCGTTGGTTGGATAATTGCTGTGATCTTATGTGAGTGACAGGTTTCTGGAAGGGATGGATTATTGTCCCGCCCTCATGCCAGTGAATGTCATCAGAGAAGAGATGTCTTTCCAAGGGAGAGGGAAAGTTAATTACAGATTATGATGGCACATTAATTAAAAAGATTCTGTTGAACACTGATAAATAATGAATATTAAACACTGCATTAAAAAAAAGAATTGTAGTTAAAGATCAGTTACTGCTTTAGTCACAACTGAAGTGCATGCAAGTGCACTTAGTAGTTGAGTTGCATTTTTATAGATATGTGCACTCACAGAAGGCTGGGGAGGAACACACTCACTCTGTTGTTTGGTCAGTGAGTCGTTACATGCTGACTTCTACTGTCACAGGGGCCAAACAAAAAAGTTTTGTTCTTGCAGAAGCTGAACAGAATTCCCCACATCCCCCTCATTATGTCCTGTTCACTCCCTGTTTCCATCTGTGTCTCTCCTACTTCTTCAGGCCTGACACCCTGTATAGCTGCTTGTGATCAAATCACAAGATTTAAATGTTGCTATAACTAATAAACATTCTTGTTGTTTCATATTAATGCTATAGATCAATGCTAAATCAATCTATTCAAAAATCAATGCAAGTCTTTTCTTTTTTCTTCTCTGCCCCTTCCTGCCTTCCTCTCCTCCTTCCTGTCAAAAATAGATTTGGTTTTATCTGATTCCTTGAGACTACCAGATTAGGACCATGTTAGCAGAACCATAACACAAACCACTCACAAAAACAATGTCCATTGCTCAACTAAGGCAGGAAGGGAGTCATTTGTAGGATTGCATGTCCCATAAGCCTTTGCTGAAGCTGACAGGCTGTTATCAAACCCTCCCTGACCTGTCCCTTTGGGAACAATGTTACTTCCTGTTGCATTTTCCTGTCTTCAAAAGAGGGAATTTTAGAAACCAAAGTGTCAAGCACAAACTGAGAGTGCATGGATGATACAAAAAAAAGCAAGTTTGATTCACCTGAATCTTTTCCTTACAACTTCTCAATTCCTCCTTCATCTTCTCCCTCTCCACCAGAAAACATTGCAACAGATCTGAAAAACATACAAAAATGTGATTCTAAATATTGATAAAATTATAAATAATACAGGTATTTGCTAAGAACATTATAAAGCAATAACGCACTAAAGGAAGTGTGTTACTTTAGGTTTACAGCAGTGGTAAAATCACTGCACTGCATGACCTCGAACGGCTTATTGTTTTTTATAAAACCACAGCAACAGCAATATAATAAAAGCGATACAAATGTTCAATAAACATTTAATGAATTAAAATCTATAAGGGTATCAGAGGTCTTCTTCAGGACCCAGATTCAGGACAAGTGGCAACCCAAAATACCGAATGAAAATGAACAAATTAATGAATAAAAAAATGAAAAAAATGTATGTACTCTGGGTTATATTTACTTTTACCATTCACGGTTTTGTTCATGGTTTTCAAGAATGTCATGCAACCTGTCCATGTTGGCCAAGTGACTTTAATAACAAAAGATTGGAGAATTTGAGTTTTTCTCCTCTTTGTTTGTTTTTAATTTTTTTAAATAAGCATGTATAAATACAAATGCTTATACAGTTAACAACATTTTATTATTTGCATTTTTTGTCCTCCATGTCCATGATAAGAACATACCAGCAACCCCAATTTTTTAGACCCATGATTTATATAATACTTTGATATAATGTATTATTATGTTCGGAGAGTGTTGGGTGTAATACATTACTACAAGTAATTCATTACTGTAATTTAAGTACTTTTCCCTTGAAAAGGTAAAGCATTACTCTTACATTTTCTTTAATTGAATTAGTTACTTCTGATGTAATTGGATTAAATATTGTATAAACTATAGAACAATTATATATAGGATTTAACATAAAAATTAAACATCTAATATCAAAATGTTTGTTTTTAATTTAACCTTCTCCCATTAAATAAATGTAATTTTTTTGAAAGAATGAATAGGGCCGTTTCATATCTATCCTTGTATTGTTCAACTGGTCGAGGTTGATATGGGATTTAGAAAGTAATTAGTAATAAGTAATGCAATACTTTTTAGAGTAACTTTCCTAATACTGTGTGCGGACCACTTCCTAAAAATGTTTGCAGTTCATTTAATTATGTGCATGCTCTAATTTATGAATGAATCAGTGGACATAACATGACTGTCTGACTCACCATTCAGAATGTGTGTAGATTCTTCAGTGTTGTTGAGCTGCAGTGTGTTCAAACACTCCTGGAGGAGTTTTGCGTCCACTTCTGTGTCTCCATGCACACACACACACGACGGATGAGATACCAGAATAGGTACTTCTGTCATCTCACATTCCTCAGCCTCTTCCACAGGCCCTGTCCTGCAGTCCAACAGTGAATCATTCTGATTGGTGGAGATGAGTGGCGGACTGAGAGCATCTTGAGCCGTTTCTGGGGTGGCTGTGCTTGTGCAGTTGGAAATGGACACCAGCTGAGACGTTGGAGACCAAGTAGAAACTAGACTATCTGGCGAGGCGGGAGGTGTTTCAAAGATGTCCACAGCAGTGCCTGCAGAGAGACAGAGGTGGAGCTCTCAGAATACTTTAATAAAACATTACCTGACATAATAACTTGTGTGCAGATTAGTCTGTCACAGATATGAAACTTTATTTCCGTTATTCATGGGATGTTCAGAATGTGGTTAATATTCATGATTTCATGGGACAAGAATTATGTGACTACCATATACAGTACAGATTTGACTACCAAGTGCAGATTTTTTTGTCTCTCCATTTGGATAAAATGACACCACCATCACTCCTTTTTAATTTTTTTTCTTGTTTGCTAGCAAAATATATCTAAAGATCCATTAAAAGAAAGATTCAAGATTTTTAAAATAAATAAATGTATTTTTAAATAATAAATAAAATTTAAATAAATAAATAATAATAATCCTTTGTAAATATAAGAAACATATCCATTTTAAGTGCTTCTTTTAAGAATGTTTTTCTTTTCTTTTCCTTCTCAGTCAACAATAATTCTGTATACAGGATTTTTTCTCACATTATATTGTAAGTCTGTGGAATGAGTTTACATTTTGTTTTGTACTACAATATGACTGTCCTTATTTTTTAAATTGCAATTCCCTTAAGCTCTGCAAAACCCATCAACAAACAAGGTTGTTTATAATTCCTGTTGTTACAATAAAAAAGAAATACATTTATTTTCAAACTTAATTAGAAAATTTTGGCAAATATTAACTTAAATTGTTGTCAGTTCTTCACAAAAGGCTTCTGAATACTTGGGACATAGTGCACAGGTCATATGGACTAGGTTTATAACACTTTAATGGTGCTTTTACATTATCTTTGGTACATTATTATTAGAGGAACCAGCACACTATTCAAAATTCTCCATGTACAAAAGTGAATCATACAGTTTTGAAACGTAAATTATTTGTATTTTTATGTGAACTAATCAAGTAGGAAAATTTTTAGTTTTCTAAAATAGGCAGGTTTCACTATTTGCTTTTTCTGAATACAAACCAACAGGAGCAGATTAGATTGAATGTGTGTGAGTGGGTGTTCTTCATTAAAAAGCCTTTGTCGTCTCCCTGGGTGGGAAAGGTTTGCTGATTCAGTAAGTCTGAGGGCTCTGGACACCACCAATAACAGAGAAGAATGTACAATACAGTATGCCAATAATGACTCGCTCTCTAATACATTTAATAACTGTCCTGCAGTTCTTTCTTTCACAATATAGTCACATGCCTAGGAACTACGCTTTACACAGCAATCTTTTCTGTATTCCTTTATTTTTTTGTTTCTATATCTCTCTGTCTCTACATGCTGTTATTTTATCTCTTGTGAAAAATGGCTCTGTTGGACCCTGACCCTTGAGGGTTATTGCCTCAGATCTCAATAAAACACCAGGAAATTCAAATATGTGTGTGTGTGTGTGTGTATGTTTGTTGTCAAAAGCTAGTTACCTGAAGATCCATGTCGTTCTTTTCCAGAGTTATTCCCCATGTTACCAACAGCTTTTTCAGTCTAGTGAATGAGTCAACAAATGTATTATACACATCATTTATTTTCTTGGTTACACTTTATTTCAATGGTCCACTTTAGACATTCTACTTATGTAACTTTGCAACTACATGTCAACTACTAACTAAGTATTAGTAGACTGTTAGGTTAGGGTTAGATATTCGGGTTAGTATGTCAAGGGTTGCCCAGGTCTGCGTAACAAAAATAGCCCAATGGCCAATCAAAAGTAGCCTTAAATTAGCCAACTGGGGAGCATCAAAATAAAAGTGTTATCCGATATTATTAAGCAGACAGTCTACTAATACTCTAATTGACTGCAGATTACATGTAGTTGCAAAGTTACTTTAATAGTTTGTAGAATGTCTAAAGTAGACCATCGAAATTACCCTTTTCTTTAGCACCCATTCTCACACACGTGTTCTATGTCCCATGCACTCTTTATTCAATATCCAAATAACAGTGGTGCCGGCACATTCATAACAATAACTCAAAAGATATAACAATTGTACATTAGTATCTCCACTCATACTCCTCTTCCAGGTCTCTGTGAGATATTTAGAAAGCTCTCCAACAACTGCAATTTGAATGAGGTTTGTGGTAAAGTTTGCATGAAAATGCAAAAGCCTATTGACAGCACTTGCTAAAATACACTGGGGTAGAGCAAATAATTAGGGAAGACCATGGATTGTTGTAAGACATTTGGTCTCTTTGTAATAAAAAAAGCATAAATATAAAACTTACTTAAGCGAGTAAATTTGGTCGTCATATAATATCTAATGGCACATTTTGGTTGGTCTCTAAAGAACAGCATCTAACAATGTAGCTACACCACTGTATGTTCAACAGGTAAAGTAAATTGTATTGTTTTGCATAATTACTTTTTATAGCCATTCAATCTAAGGTGAACAATAGGATTCTGAACTTAGCAGTCAGTGACAACCAAAACATGGAAATATATTTGCGATCATTTGTTCACAAACGAACTTTAGGCTATAGCCTACATTACGACGATTTATTAATAGTAATACTAGGCTATATAACAATATTAACGTGCATTGTTTTTAATATATCATATTTTGTAGTATAATTAATTAATATTGTTGTATTTTATAACAAAAAAAGAAAGAAAACATTAATCAAGTTGACCTTTTTGATACATTCTAATGGGTTCAAACTGTTAACTTGCTACCCAGTGTTACAACAATCTCCGGATTCTCCTACTTCAAGTTGAACGAACAAGCAACTTTAAACCAAGATAATCAATAAAGTCTATCAATAACATCTTTAAACCAAGACAATAAAACAAGAAAATAACATATTACATGGACAGCGAGCATCACCATAGGAGAAAAGGACTGCAAATCATACTTATATGAATTAATAAAATATAAAAACACCTAAACGATAGAGAAAACCATATTAACGAATCGTTTATGTTACACACCTTATTGAGGATCTTGTGTTCACCGGGACTGACGGGGAAGTTTTACATGCTGTCGCTGGTGGAGTCGCACCTCTTTACGGACAAGGACGGGAGCGGATCATGAGCAGAGACTGCAGGATGTGGGTATGAACTTTGAAGCACGGTTAAAAACGGTCCTTTTGCCCCCTCATGAGGACTGAGTAGTACTACTACTGAAAACAGCGTGAACTAGTCCTCAGCTTTTGAAGGAGCGACAGCAAATAAACAACTCGTGTAAACACCCTCCAAGTGAGTTAATACCAGGAGTCACGTGCGATGTAGCCTACTACATTCCCTCATTACCATCATCGTTATTAAGGGTTTATGCTCTGAGGTGTGTTTTAACGAATAGGCTACTACAGGCAGTCTGTCAGTTCACCATAACCTCTGACATGATCCTAATTCAAAGATTTGAGCACTGAGCAACAGAAGGTGATTAAGATTGTTGTTTAGCTTCTGACCTAGTAATACTGTAATGATTGCAAGGCAATAAGCTGAAGTGATTTATTAATTATTATTTTTTATCACAATAAAAAAACTATAGACCATAAAAGTCAATGGCTTTTAAATAAAAAGGCTAAGACAAATTAAGTTAGTTCTTTATTTGCATAAAATGTAAATGCATACACAGCTAAATTTACACAATAGTTTGCATTTCTTGTTTATAGACAGTTATCAGGACTGCAGCCATATAAAAACTAAAATAAGCATTTAAAAACAAATAGAAAACATATCAGAACAATCCTCCCAGTTGTCTGCAAGTAGTTTAATTCTGTGTGCTGTGCAATATACAGGACTGTTTTAATGCCATATTCTCTCTGTAAGAGCGTAGAACAGGTTAAACAGCTTCTCGCTCATTCAGTCTACCCTATGTTTACATCTCATTAACAAGCATAAATACACTCAGTGAACTAATCTTCAGGAAACGATTTAGCTTTGGAAACATCCCAGTCATAGTGGGTGATATTGTAAGACCGCCGACCGGTCATCAGGATGTCACTGACAGACATGTGTAAATTATGCCTAGTATGTGGGCTTGATTCAGCATATTAAAATTAAGTTGAATTCACAATGTCGCTTGACCAGTGACAGTGCCCAAGCATGACATCATCAAACCATATGCCTGTGTTTTTTACACAGATTTTTTAAAAATTCAAGTCATTTTCACAAACATGTTAATTCAATGTATGACCAACAGTTGGTCATTAATACAGATCTGCAGAATCATTTGTGCAACTGTGGCCGACCTCATAAATAAACACAAACTAATCAGGGCAAACCGGCTTTCTTGTACAAAGGCACATTCCCCTACTGACTAAATTATTGACTAATGCTCCATCTTACACAGTAAGACCTTGTATGGCTGAAGTTTTTTCTTTATACGGCAGTTGATGTCTTCACAGGCTGCTCGATGCCACCTGTGTTTTTGATTGGTTGATCCTCTTCATCTTTTTTGACGGATGCCATGGCAGCATTGGCTGGAGCCTGACGGGCTCGGGCTGATGGGGATCCTGGACTATCAACATTGGCGGGTTTGGACATCCAATGAAGGATGCGTGTGGAGGGTCGGTGGTGAATAGTGAGTTGGCGAGAGCTGTATCCGGACATTGCAAACCCCAAAGCACCCAGAACAACAGCCAACCTCGGCACTACAAGATCGTGAGCCCTGTAGATCACAGTCCGCACTGCTGACGTCTGAAATAGAGTGCAAACACATGGTTATATTGTGTGATGAACTGACAAACATTACATATGACTGAATGATGACACTTTTCTTTTGGCTGTGTAATATTAAATGTTTGAATAATGGCCAAGTACACATTCTATAACGACCAGATTGTAACACAAATGGATTGTAATCAGATCAAACAGTTCTCTAATGTAATAATTTGCAGATTTAAGGCTTAATTTGAGATAATAGTGATTGAAATCACACCATGTGGAATGTTCTAAAAATTCTTGAATTATAGAAAACAATTATTCACCCATTACATCAATGTCCAATCAGCTTTATGTTTAGTTCTGCCCCAGTTCAGGTGTAAATACACAAAACTACAAACATCTACAGATGATTAATTTAGACTATTCAGTTTATTATCCATAACATGCACATCTGGACAGATTCTTTTACTTACCTGCAAGTAGCGAATGTACCCTGAAGTAGAACGTGGGAGACCAAAAAACATGTCAAGTTAGTCACTAGGCCTCGGAGCGGTTTGTGAGCAGGACTACCTCTTCCACTGGTTCCTTGTTTCTTTCCTTTCTGACCGAGAGTCTTCAGAAGATAGAGCTCACTCAGGTAGGAGTGCACGTCTATCACGTCTTCCTGTGATCATAGCTTATATAGACAGTCGCCATCTGTCTGTCTGTCTCTCAATGAGATTAACAAAAGAGGCTAGCACACACTTTGACATGCTAGCAATGACGACAGCTGCGACAGTATAGGATGTGAGGTTAAGTTGTTGTGAAGGACGACATCCTTGTATAGCTTGGCACGTGTAAAGCCGGAAAGAGCTATAAAGTCGCGACCCAGTTATCAGAACAAAAACAAAACAAGAAAAGGAAAACAAAAATCCTACAAAATAATATAAAAACATGACATAAAACAAAAAACAACAACCAATCAGATGGTTTTACCATGGTACTGTACACCAAGCATACCAATGTGTTACTACAGTACAGACAATAGTCCTATAGGTTATGTTAGTTTTTGTAGTCACCATTTGATGAGGCATCAAAGTCTGGGGTCAGTTTTGGTTTTTGAAAGTCTTTAAAAAAAAAAGTAGAAAAGTGTATTATTTATTTATTTATTTGATTAATTATGTGAAATATTATTCAATGTAAAATAACTGTTTTATTTTTAAAATATATTTGTTTATATTTATTGTTAATATTTCTATGGAAACTTTTTTTTTTTTAGGATTCTTTGATGAATAGAAAGTTAAAATCATTTAACAACATTTATTTAAAATATAATTTTTTTTGTAACAATGTAAAAGTTTTACAGTTACTTTTGATACATATTTCTTTAAAAACTCTTAATGACCCCAAACTTTTGAATGGTGGTGTAGATTCTACAAAGAAAACCAGTATGGTGTAGCCGTTTCTGCCACCATGTTGTCTTGCTTATTCACCTATTTAAATATCTGTTTGTTGCTACACACTGCAAAGAGAACCTGTCTGGAGATTTTGCCTCAGGGTAGAGAACATAATAAACAGAATATTGTCTTTCCCAACACAGTCCTATAGACCCTTTAGCCACACAAGGTTATATCAGTCTGTGAGTTGAGGGCCTCACAGGGGACCGACAAATCTTGTTCTTTATGAGGACCTGTTAAACAAACAGACCTCAGTCAGTGGCAGATCATTTAGTATGTTTAAATTAAATTGCTTTTCCGAGCATTTATGACTGGCAGATATTTGCTCCACCTCTTTGCAGGATTGCCTATCATCTTTTGAGTGGATAATGATCTATAAACCGTAAATCAATAAACTGCGATATTAAAGCAGCAGTGAGCATTTAGTGTGATGATATGCTGAGCTTAGTGCTAAAACAAGATGATATTTTGTTCTTCTCAGCTGCTATAATTCCACCATCACACCTGCTGTGTCGTCCGCCACATATTCAAGCTGGCGTAAGAAAACATTTCTCAGAGAAACAGAAGGGTTATTATTTCTAAACATTGTAACCTAATGGGAAGCAATAAAAAAACATATTCTGTCTGAGACAACCCAGATCCATGTGATCCTATAATGGCATCAAAGCCCATGCTGTGGGTTTCCTTGAGTATCTCAGATTAGCACAAACACACACATGGCTGTCTAGAGATGCTTCTTTAGCTAAAGTCATTCTTCCTTGACGTAATGGTTAAGCCATTGTATCCGTTTAAATTGATCTTTGTATGTCGTGCACTTCACTTAATGCAGGTAGGTATATTAAACAATCAATGGAAACAAGGACACATTTGTTTATCTCGTGAATTGAAATAAAACTTTAATATCTTTATAGCTGCACTAAGATTTTTTTCTAGTCTCACTGATAGTCACAGTGGCTTGTCACATTGATGCCCCCAAGTAGCTCATTAAAATGTGAAAAAAAAAAAAAAACTAAATGAGGCTTTGTTTTGGGGAAATGAGCAGTCTAGTGAGTAAAAGCTTAAATGTCATGATCTAAACAGTCTCTGAGATCAATGAGTGGCTGCTGACGTTCTGATGTTAAGGTAATTAGCTGCTAAGACGCTAAACCACGGAGCCCTCATAATGAGCTGTGGAAGACCGGTGATCCAGGTCAATCATAATACTCTAGTGTTTGGATAGCAGAAATATATTTTCTGGAGCAGCTCTGAGAGTGTATTGGTGCCCTACGATAAAAAAAATTTAAGTAGAAAATGTGTAAAAAATCTTTTTCACAAGTGATTATTATTGTGAAGGCCAGATAAACTAGAATCTATCATGCTGGGTCTTTAAAAGGTATGCAAATTGTTGCTGCTGCACTTTGATGCTGAGTTTCTTGAATTCCTTGGCTATAAAACAGCATGACTGACGAGATATTATGAGATATTACAATCAGAGACCTGCTGGTTATTCACAGTCGCTTTCCTCTTAGGCTCTGAATCTGGGGACGTCATGTCTTCAGCTCTCTCTGTATGGGCAGAATCTCAGTCAGCCAATACTCAATAAGAGCACATACCACTGAAACCTCATCTGTAAAACGAGAAAGAGAAAGATCAACTAAATATAACATTTGCCCATATTTGTGTTCTTATGTTGTTTGCTTAGGAATCATGAATTTGAAATAATTTACTACTGTCTGGATTTGGCTGATATTTTGGCTAGAGATTAAAATCACAACAGGACCAACCTGGTCAAATAAGGGCTAAATAAAAATAAAAAGTACCGCTTTATTGAAATGCACTATTGGACCTAGATTCCCATACAATGTTTAGTTATTAGGACATCTGAGGGAAAACACATATCTGCAGAGTAACATTAATGGCCTACTGCAATTACTGGTGGAAATAATGGTGTATGGGGGAGAAAAGTGGATAAATGTTATGTCTCCTGTGGTTGTTGTGGAGATGGATGCTTTGTTTACGAGTCACCATGGACACCTGCGCGAAATGTCGCGAGTCCGCTGGGTGCTTGTAGCTCCTTAGTAAAACACTGATCATCTTATTAAGGTCTAATCTGACTTCACAAACACACATACGTGAAAAGTATTGCTAAAAAAACACTATGGGCACATTCAATGTAAACACAAAATTGTAATTGTCTTTTTATGCATATAAAGCCAAAAGATTCCTAGAAAGCACTTTATATGCTACAGCTTTTTCTTGATCGATACTTTGGGTATGTTGAGAATCGAACTTACTGACTGTTGCACAATATACATTGTAAGCTGCATAGTGTAAAGCATTATTTAACAATAAACATTTGAAACCGTATTATGCTAAGTTATCGTCACATGACCTTCTTAAAGTGAGTGACATTCAGTCAGAGCCGGCTCAAGCCTTTATGGGGCCCTAAGCAGAATTTTATTTGGGGGCCCATGGTGCCACCAATATGATTGACTATTGTCAATGCTTGATTAGTCGCAGACTGAAAAAGACACCCATTATCAATTGTATTAGTTGTAGCTGTGTTGCTTACATCAATGTCTGTCTGGCCTGTTTTCCCTTTTCCCTTTTTTTTTTAACAGTATCAAACCCAAGCTAACTTTAGAAAAACAGTTTATTTTATAAAAAAAGAATAATTTAATTACAAAATGGACAATTTTAAATTAAACACTTAAAATAAGACATATTTTCATATACAACAGATCAGATGGACCTGTAACAAGTTAACAATAATAAATGTATTAACATTAAAGGGGTAGTTCACCCATGAAAATAATATAGTATAATTTTCTTCTTCTGCTGAACACAAAATAAAATATTTTGACAAATGTTGATGGACCCCATTGATCTCCATAGTATTTTTTTTCCTACTATGAAAGGCAATGGGGTCCAGCAACTGTTTGGTTACACATATTCGCCAAAATATCTTGTTTTGTGTTCAGCAGAAGAAAGAAATTGATACATGGAGAATGAGTAAATAACAAAATTTTCATTTTTGGGTGAACTATCCCTTTAACTATCCATGTGTATAGGCTGCTGTCCCTTGAAGATATGCATGCTTCTAACACACAGTGACAGATGCAACTGATCTCTTCCACTTTAGACATAAGCACATAACCAACTGTTTTTATGTTAACCTTGTGTGTATTTAACAGTATTAGCACAATCAGACGCTATTTAGATAAAGTCCAGTAATCGGGTGCTGTTTGACAGTTTTTAGTGCGCGAGCTCGGTGTCGAGTTACAGGTCACAGTCGCAGGGTCTATGGTCGGACCATAGTTTGGGGGCCCTCTAGTAGGCGGCGGGGCCCTAAGCAGCCGCTTAGTTTGCTTATAGGGAGAGCTGGCTCTGCATCCAGTTAATGTCATGGAAATAAAGACAAAAATATATTAAAAAAATTATACATCTACCATATATTGAGGTCTGCATTCATTTGATCTAAAATACATTAAAAAGTGTATTATTGTGAAACACTATTTAAAAATAAGTGTTGTCTTTTTTAAAATGTAATTTATTCCTCTGATGGAAGGCTCACCATCCCTCCAATCACATGATCCTTGATGTCCACATGTTACATGATCCTTGTTGAATTATTCTAATATGCTGATTTGGTGCTCAAGAATAATTTTGTTTGTTATTATCAATGTAGAAAACAGTTGAGCCGCTTAATACTTTTGTGGAAACATGATACCTACTTTGATGTATTTTTTTTTTAAATCTCTATATTTTTCAACAATGAAAATGTTTTTACGGTCACTTTTTTATTCCTTTAAAAGTATTTTTTTTTTTAAATAGAAAATTATATATACACAGTATAGTGATCCCAAATTTTTGCACAATAGTAGCTTGTGTATTTGTGGGCATTTTTTGTCTTTTGGCAGTGAAATCAATATTCTATTGTTTGCAACTATTACTATAAAACAAAAACACACATTTGATGTACAGAAATGGGAGGTCCAAGCGCCCTCACTTACCTGCAGGCAATATGCTTGTGTCCCTGAATTCCTGCAGCTGTGATTTTAACTGCTCTTCATTATTCACCATTAGAGCCCTTAGTGCACACAGCCTGGATATCTCAGCAGGGGGCAGCGTCCTACCAGACAGACGAGAGAACAGAGTCTCAGCTGCAGTGAGGGTGAGAGCAGGTCCACTTTCTACACAGGAGCCTGAAAAGAAGAGTAGCAATACATTATGTATATCTCATTACAAGCACACCTGCACGCACGCACACACACATGTGCGTGGCATTGGCACACACCAAGGCTGCATTTATTGGATCTAAAATACAGCAAAAACAGTAATATTGTGAAATATTTGTACAATTTAAAATCATGTTTTCTATTTGAATATATTTTAAAATTGAATTTTATTATTCCTGCATTTATCATTTATCTGAAAATAGAAATAAATGTCTAAAATAGAAAGCTTTTTTAACATTATAAATGTCTATTTTGATCAATTTAATGCATCCTTGTTGAATAAAAGTATTAGTATTATAAAAGTAAAAACAAAAAATGAATGGTAGTGTATAATGTTACAAAAGATTTCTATTTCAGAAAAATGCTGTTTTTTTTTGCCACCTGGATGATTCGACAGCAGCCATATTGCGCCAGAACGCCCACCACACACCAGCTTACTGGTGGAGAGGAGACAGTGATGAAGCCAATCAGTGTATGGGGATGATTACGAGGACATGATGGACAGAGGCCAAGGTGCAAATTTGGCCAGGATGCCGGGGTTACACCCCTACTCTTTTTCGAAGGACATCCTGGGATTTTTAATGACCACGGAGTCAAGACCTCGCTTTAACGTCTCATCCAAAGGACGGCGCTCTTTGACAGTGTAGTGTCCCCATCACTACACTGGGGTGTTAAGACCAGGTTAAGACCCACACAGACCACAGTGTGAGCGCCCCCTGCTGGCCTCACTATCACCTCTTCCAGCTGCTACCTGGTTTTCTCAGGAGGTCTCCCATCCAGGTACTAACCAGCCTCAGCCCTGTTTAGCTTCAGTGGGCAACCAGTCTTGGGCTACAGGGTGATATGGCTGCTGGGTATAATATGCCTAACGGTAGTGTTTATTTATCCTCAACATAGAACAAAGTGATAAAAGTATACAGTAAAATGCTATACCAGAGGACTTGTGATCAGACAGGTAGATCTCCTGTGTGGTACGGAGGAAGTCGAGCACCTCCTCTGAATTGCCATGTCCACTCTGTGCGTATGTGAACTCAACAGCTCTCACATGAGGCACCAGTCCAAGAGCGATGAGTTTCTCTTTGTGCCGTTTCTTCTTCATCTTCCTCTTTCTGTTCTTGCTGAGCCGTTCTATGCTCAACGAGCTTCCAGCGTCCCCTTCATCGCTGGGATGTACAGCATCTGTCTGGCCCTGTACAGCGCCCTCTGTTGGAGGGGTGGATACCTTGGCTGAAGTAATGGGAGATGCTTTTTTCTTTCTCCTCCTTTTCCTCTTCTTATGCAACTCATGGTCATCTGATTCTGAAAGATCCAAAAATGGCTCATTGGTGAGGAGGATTATAGACTTTCTCACAGTATTAGAATCATTACAAAGGGGTTTTAAATCCGACAAGCATCAGGCTCCATTCTCTGGAAAAAGAGGTTTAACGTGACTGATTTGTCATGAATGGATTTAAATAAATACACTATAACAACGGAAGGACATCAGTTACAGTCTCATTGCATTTATGCTCTTGGTAGACTCTTTCAAATAAAAAGCATCCTACAAGAAATGTGCAAATGCTGTATAAGAGGCAATTACCAGAGTGGATAGTGCACCACACACACACACACACACACACACACACACACACTTGCCCTTTCAGTAGTTTTCTGCAGGCTTTTCGAGCTCCTTAGGACTATACAAACACACTGAGTTGTGCTGAGCTATTGATTTTTTTCATCTGTATTCAGAGCAGAGAAACTGACCGCACATCTGAGTGACACACCGCAGGAAGCAAAGATTCAGCTCATCAGCATACAGCTCATACAATGAGACCGGTTTGCAATAAAGGAGGGATGAGGAAAGGCCTCAATAACATGGACAGCATGAGTAAGTGTGTGTGTGTGAGTGAGAGAGCGAGAGAGCTTGTGAACGAAGTTATTGCTGCTCTGCAGGTCTATTGAGGTCTATTCAGATCAATAGCAACAAAAAGACAGTAGGAGGAAGAAATATACAGAGTTTTTTAGTGAAAGAGGAAAGAAGTATAACATGCACACTAAGCCAAACCACAAATACGACACCTGGACTAAAAGACTCATGATGGTGGGATGAGTAATATGTAATAAAAGATGCAACAATGTCACCTTGTATACATGGTGCTTGTATACAAGGAGGTGCTTGGTTTTGTCATTAAATATTTTTATTTATTCAAATTTAATGTCATATAGTACAAGTACCCAAAAAGGATGTTACAACAGACCCAAATTTTGTTATGCCCGGTTCAGATTACACGATTTTAGCCCAATTTTGGCACGATCCGCTTGACGTAGGGTGTCGAGGGGATTTGTAAATGTCAACGGGCGTCGGGACGCAAGATTCGATCGTTTCATCTCATATAGTGTGTCATAGTGGACGACAACCGACGCCGCGTCTGCGATGCTTCACGACATCACGATAAAAAGACTAGCATGTTTCATTTTTATTTTCTGCCCTCCACGAGGTCAAGAGTAAGTGTGTGTGTGTGTGAGAGTGAGTGAGCGTTAATGCGTTTGTGTGTGCGTGCGTGTGTGTGTGTGTGAGTGAGCGTGTGTGCACGAGTCAGTGAGCAAGAGTGAGTGTGCGTGTGTATGTGTGTGTGTGATTGCGTGTGTGTATATATGTGTACGAGTGAATGTGTGTGTGTGAGACGGCACGCGATGACTGGTCGGAAAGCAATGTGTAGTCTGACATGTAGTCTCACAACAAGACAAGATTTTAGGAGTCAAAATCACGTAATCTGACACAGGCATTAAACCCTTGATTTGGCTTGTCATACCTGTATAAATACACCAGGAAGCAGGAAAAAGCATAGATTAATTGGGCCTGAATGAAATATCACAAATGGTCCGATTCCTTTTGGTTCTGTGATATTTGTGCGAATTAAACATATAAATTACTAATTTTGTGTTTGTGTAGATGATAAAATCCAAACTGTTTTCCTGATGAATAAGGATGTTATTTCTGAGGTTTTTTCTTTTTTACCATGGGTGCTGTGGCTAATATGCTCCACTGAATCAAACGATTTGATCATTTGGATTCATAACAGGAGTTGCAAATTAAAATAAACAGAAAAATCACCCAATATTTAAAAAAACACAATTGATTAGTCTAAATAATTCAAAAGTAAAATATTAATCAGGATATCAAGACACAGCTGCAGACTGGCTAATATAATCTGCAGTGACTAATAATTATTTACAGGGATTACTAGGATCACTTCACTGCAAGTGAGTGACTGAATGTGTGACTGAAAGAGAAATCAAATAAAAGGGAAAAGAGATGGTGGTCTTAACCTAAGAGGTGTGTCATTAATCAGATTGAAGACGGTTGTGTCACCAACTCACCGACTGGGCTGTTCTCAGAGTCAATGGAATCGGGATTGGACAGTGTGACAGGATCATCCCCGCTAGTGATCAGGTAGCCTTGAGGAGGAGGAAGTACAGTGAAGAGCTTTTTGCCTGGTACAGCTGTACTTTTCTCATTACCTAAGAAAGGGAGAGAAAGAAAGGGTGAACAAGCAGTCAAGTCCCCTGTTAGTGCTCATATTATGCTTTTTCGGAAATTACCTTCCATGTAGTGTTTTATATTATGTATAGTTATAGGTAAATGTAAAATGTCTGCAAATTTTCAAAGAATAAAGTGCACAAAAAATTTAGTTATTGTCTCCCAAAAGAAAGAACCGATTCTGAACTGCCTGAAACAAGTCGTCAGTAATTCCAGTCTTATTTCCTGCACAAACCTATGTAAACTGCCTATGGTCTTCATTGGCTGTCCGTCAACAATGTCTACTTAAACCCACCCTCAAACACAACACTGCAGTTGTAGCTGAGGCCTGAAAGAGTTTGGTTCATGTTGTCGACATGCCGTGAAGACACTTTTCTACGGTGCTAATTGCGAAAGCAAATCCACTTTGCAAGCAGTTCCAAGCATGAGGACTCAAGCTCAAATAGATATGGTACACCATTGCCATTGTTACTGTGCTAATGAAGCCTCCAGATTTGAAATTCAGATATAGGCCCCGTTTACATGTGCATAGTTATTTTGAAAAACTAAGACATTTCCCTTTGGTTGTGCCCCTCTTACACACAAACTGAAACTTTGCCTCTGAAAACGATTCTTTCTAAAAACTTCGGCCAGAGTGGAGATTTTGGAAAACTCAGTTTTAGGCAGTCGATGTCACAGTATGCAACAGAACTTGCACTGCGTTCTGATTGGCTAACGTGGGCTTGAGCTTCTCGTTACACTGCCACCTACAGGTTTGGTATGCGTCAAGGACGGCATATACATGGGTTTGTGTAAACGAACACTTTTCTGAAAACAGAGAGGGTGAAATGTCCGTTTATGAAAATAACCGGCCACGTGTAAACGTAGCCATAGTAGTAGGCGTTTTGTTTTCGCCATGCGCTTTAAGTGGTAGACCAATCACAACAGACTGGGCCATCTTGACCAATCATGCAGAGTTGGCTCTCGTAAAGGAGTGGCTTTGAAAGACAGATTCATTTACTGACCATTTCAGGCCCAGTGATAAAAGAGGTGATGCTGCAATGTATGTTAGGAGAAATTAAAATGTTTTTTTTTTGTCCTTAGATGCATGTTAACCTATTGTAGGAGACATCCCAAAACAAAATTAGGTACCTTTAAAATAGCATAAAAGGGGCACCTTAAAAGTTAATGGACTTAAGCATAAAGCAAACTCCAACCTGACTTTTTGGGTGGGATGTACTGAGGTATTTCCACAGGTGGCACAGGTACAAGTATGCTCTGCTCCTGGGCAACAGGTTGCAACACACTCTGCTCTTGAGAAGCAGGATACAATCTTTGCAGGACCTTGGACTGGAATACTAACACACACACACACACACACACACACACACGTTGTGTGTCAACAATAAAAACACGTGCAGAGCACAAGTTCTGTAGAAAGTGAGCACTGTCATACACTTTTATTCAATGCTCTCTTCTTACCTTCTTTTCTGACAGACATATCAGCGGCTGAGAATCATGAAGAATTACACTCCATTACACTTTTCTGATAGGTGTAACGTTAACAGTGGCTGGGTTAGTAACGTTAGATGATAAAGCGCAAAACATGTCAACCGTCTTTAAACCATCTACATTTTAACTATTTTTCACATTTAATAAGAATCCAGGATTTAACATGAAGGGAATATAAAAAATGAGCAGTAAAATCGCACACATATGTCATAATACTGTAAAGAAAGTACCGTCAGGTTCTTTCCCTGTGTTGTCGTGTTTCCGACCTCATCATGATGGCGCCAGAACGTGCAGCGTCCTGAACTGCGCCCTCCAGCGGCGTGGACAAGCGCTACATCACCTCCAGGGGACCGCCGCATCTGCACCCGCGGGGCGGCGACTGCTAAGCACATGCCCTCTCAAAACTTCGCTGCATCCTCACCATGTAGCCGCAAGCTCAACGAATACCTAGAATGTCAGCGTGTAAGAAGGTACGTTCAGCAATTTCAGCATGCTTGTTTTTTGAAAGGTGGAGAAGAAAACCAAAAAGTCCACTCTACTCTAACGAGCTTGTGTGCGGCGGCGCGCGGGATGCAGAGCTCTGCATTACATCACTTACCTGACGAGAGAAGGCGTGACATTTTCACCTGTCGGATTCAACAAATATTTTGCTTAGGCTATTTAGGTTTGTTAACAATTTAATTTAGCCTTTTATTTTATTCCGAAAATTACCCAAGTTTGCTCAGATTGTTCATTCTTGAACATTGACTTGTAAACAACTTCTTCCCGTCTCTGTAGCTATAGCCTAACTGGGTGTGGGTCAACTGGAGTGCAATTTTCAAAACTGCTAATTAGGCCTATCCATCTTATTATGAACGTAAGCTTAAATATGTCTACCTCAAAGAACATTTTTCTAGTTCAGACTGATATGTAAACATTCACTGATGCACTTCTATAAACTTTATAGTCACCCAATATTAGGTTACATCCACTTATAAATGTAAACTTTTTAAGAATCGGTAATTAGGCTACCACCACTAATCTGAATATTTGGGGTGACAGTGCCCCTTTCTTAATGTTGGGAAGATATGGAATTGTAAATAGATACATTAAAGATACCCTCTATCACTATATTGGTTTATGAGTGGTATTAGAGATTTTCTTTGTAATTTATTAGAATAACATTATGTTGGATATTTAATTGTACATGCAGATTTACATAGTTGTACTTTTAGATTACCTTTAGCATCATCTAACACTCACTTAAAAGTTACACAATCCCCCAGTTTCACAGACAAAGCTTAAACCTAGTCCTAGGCTAAAAAGCAAGTTTGAGCTGTTTTATCTGAAGCAACATGTAGGCTACTGGCATATCTCATAATATTAAAAAACATTTTTTTTTTTAAACTTAAAAAATTGTCTCAAGATGCACACCAGTAATGTTTGTTTTTCGTCTAAGACACATTTATAAAAGCTACTTAAATGTCCTAATTAAACTGAGGCGTATTCCTGGTTTAATTTAAGCCAGGCCTAAGAATCTTTTGCATATTTCAAAATGAATATCCCTTTTCAAAACAGTACATATGTTGTGATCCCTAAATTCACTTGTAGTGTTTAAAACACTTGATTTTAGTTTATAATATTTAATTTTTTTTTATAAAAAATGTGGCATCGAATTTAATTATCGGCCATTTATCGGTTATCTGGCATAATATAGGCTAATTTTTTTATATCAGGTCTTCCCTAATACAATTTTGCAAATAAGAAAAAATCCCATTTGTTGTCACCCAAAATGTCATTCACACCTCAGTCCAGTTAATTGATGCTGTTGGGATAACAGTGGAAGGCTGTGTCTGTGTAGCTTTTGCTGGAAAATCTTAAGGATTGAAAGAGCGCTTTCTATCCCACAGTGCAAATGTGTGTGTGTGCCTGTGTGTGTGACTGCGATAGAGCAAATTTGACAAAATATGCATCCATTATCTAAGCTGTTCTCTAAAATGACTCTAAGATGCCCATTTTAAACATATTACATAAGCCAGCAGCAGATGCAGTACAAAGCTTCCCAGATGCAGCTGTCTGTCAATGTAAGTGCGGGGTGCAGCATTCATTTGCAGTTTCAAACACCAGCTCTACAGAAATAACTCAGACGGGCAGAATCAGCCTTCTCTGTATCTTGCACTTATGCTGATAGACAGCACATTTAACTGAGGATCTGAAGGGTTCTGTGGCCCATGCTGAGAGTTTATTAAAGCTTTCTTATATAGCTGCTTTACCTGTAAATATCATAAAAAATCTTTTTATTCAGTCCAGTGACTCTTTGTTTATCATATCGCTATAGTTTAATATTATTATTTGTATTTGTATTATTTTCCAGTATAATTAGAGGGTTCAGTCCGATATTGGAAGCAAATAATGTCATGTAATTTTTCCCCAATTCACACAGTATGTTGTTTTTCTCTGTAGGTTTTCAAAAGTACAGGTGTCAGCCCAACTGCACGATTAATCGTTAAAATATTGTGGTCTCATTCCTAAATGACAACGATTCGGCTATTAAACCTTTAAACCAGTGCGATCACAGCGATTCAAATCTGCGTTGGTGCTTCCACTGTCCCAGAGAGAGCAGTTGTCATGAATAGGTATGAAACAAATAAAATCAAAATATCATTATTTTTGTGTTACAATAATTAAAATGATCACAGAAGTACTGGGATAAAATGGTATAGATTCAGATACAAAAACTGAATTCTACAATAGGAAACAAAATAGCGTAAATCGCCTTTTGAATGTAAATTGACGCTTAAATAAAGATTACATAAATTACATAATTTCACCAGTAGGGGGTGACAAGTGACCTGTTTAAAAAATGTATTTGTTTATTGAATCCTTCTTTCAAGAGATTCATTCAAAAATGCTGATTCATCCATTATAACAATTGAAGTCCTTATGAGTTAGTCATTGAATCATTCATTCAAACCAATAAAAAAGGGATTCAAATTATTTTAATATTTATTACATAGTGTACTCAATGCAGCAATTAACATTTTGTCAGAACTACTAGTAAATTACATTGTGTGTAGTTTTCTATTCATAATCATTGGAGAATCATGATCTTTATTTTAACCTAAAAACCGTGATTCTCAATTTATCCAGAATCGTGCAGCTCTACACGCACACGCACGCACGCATGCACGCACACACACACACACGCACACGCACGCACAATCTTTTATGGCTCATTTCACTAAAATTCTAGATAAGAGTTTAATGTGTTTGTTTAAAGGGCACCTATTATGGAATTTTGAAATGTACCTTTCATGTAGTGTGTAACATAGATCTAAGTGAACAAAAACATCCTGCAAAGTTTGAAATATGAAAGTGCACCGTATATAAAGTTATTGTCTTTCAAAAGTAAGAGTCGACTCTGAGTCATTTTTATGAATCGTTAGAAGACCGAAGCTTTTTCTCTGACTAGATGACGTCAACTTGTCAAGTTATTTGAATACGATGCGCCCACTTATTGCGCTCCAAGGCCAGCAGGGAAAATATCAGGGCGACGAGACGCTGTGTTCTGAAGTGCGACTCAAAAGCCAACATTTTGTTCATCTGCCCAAGGAGGAGCATTTGAAGACTAAGTGGCTACAATTCATATAACTATACCACAGAAGTATAGTCCGAGCCTTGTGCTTTGTTCGCGCCATTTTGAAGACGATTGCTTTACCAACTTAAATGCACTCAAACTTGGATTCGCGATATTGAAGGAAGGTTCAGTTCCAAGTGTATTTGCATCAGCTTCCTCCTCCGTATCACAACCTGTAAGTGTTATTAATAATTTTTGCTTTTATATTTTATGTAGCATGCTTAATAATTATTTTGTTTGTTGTGTAAGCACCGTTTAGCTTCTAGGTCTTCAATGGCAATTGTATTGAGATATGTGAAGTGTTTGTCGTTGTTTTCGGAGTTGTCTAAAGAATAGAGTAATACCTCGTAGTAACGTAACTGCATTTTTTTTGTGTAAAAACGTTATGTTTATGCATCGGGCTAACGCAAACAAAGACTGATTGTGCTTTTACAATATGAACTCTGGGCTATGCTCGCTAACATAACATTAAATTATTTATCTTATTTTTCGTTTTTTACTACAAACTATAAAGCAGTGGACTATAATCATTATTATAACACAATTTAATTGATAAAAGCATCATTGTACTCCGTGTTAAACAATAAGTATTATCTATGTAAACACTGCTGGGTCATCTGACCAATCAACGCAGATTAGCGTCGCGCAAAGGAGGGGTTTGAAAAATGAGTCGTTGAACGAATCATTTGGGAGTCGGTGAGCAAATCAGGTAAAAATAAATGCATATTATACGACAACAAAAGTGTTTTTTGTCATTGCATGCATGTAAAACTGTTGTTGGGGACTCCCTAAACAACATTAGGAACATTTTAAATGTCATAATAGGTGCCCTTTAAAATAAAAAAAATGACAAAACAGTACAGATTTACAAACTTTTTTTATTAAGCGACTCTGAAATGCTTAATACTTTTTGGTCGTTCTCAACTTTCTGCAAACAGATATTTTTGTATAATGGTGATGAGCACTAAAGTAGATATTTAACCATAATGGTGCGTCCCTACTAGTTACAGTGTATGATTTGGATCATGATGCAGGTTCCTCCTCTATTGTTCCTTTCCCATAAATATTTTGGAAGTGGAGCCTTTTGAATAAAACACTCCATGGGATTGCCTTCATTTTTAGCTGTATCTGGTAAAGCGTGATATGACAGGAGAACTCATGGACATCAAGCCACAAGAAGCTTTTCGTGTCTCGCATGTGTGCTTGTGTCATCAGCTTAACGGCAGCTACAGTATTATTTCTTTGATTTCTCCCATTCATAATGCAGGCATGTGTTAGTGCTTCTGTGGAGGCTCTGCTGCATGGCAAGATAAGTACAGGAAACGACGAGAGGTTGGCACAAAAATGAATGACTGAAAAAAATGAATAAATTAATGAGGCAGGGTCAGAAATATGTTTCCGTGCTGTGCAGGGACCCCAAGGTCATATGAGTACCATATGAGTTAATCGTTGATGTTAGAGATTAGAGAATTTTCTAATTTATTTTTACATACGATTATTTAGTTAATCATTCAACAGTCACTAAAGCGCTAATAATTTAATAGAATTGATTTCACCCAAAATTGTAATATGAATCTATATATCCCTACTAGAATAGATATCAGTCCTATTTCTGACAAAGTGCATATTTTGTGGTAAAACAGAGGATTAAAGCTTCAATAATATCTGCATACCAGTGTTTTTACATTGTTAACAAATGTAACAAAACTAATAAAAATAGTTTTTGTTAATTGAAATTAAGTAAAACTAAAATGTAAGATGAAAACTTAAAAATTAGAAATGTTGCCATGGCCACTAAATTAAATAAAAAACGTAAAAAAATTAAAAAAAAATGTTAAGAAATTGAAGCTAAATAGATCCACAAAAAAAAAAACTATTTACAAAATGAATACAACTTAATCTAAAAAATTTTTTTTTTAGAAGTATACAATAGTATATAAAACAAAATAAAAATTAAAGTTAAAGATAATTATTAAAAGAATATGAAGGCAAAACAGGCTAATTTCAAAATTACAATTATTATTTTTACATTTACATGATTGGAGTCTCAAAGTCGAAAACTAAAAACCGCAGTTCTTTAAAACTTCTCCCCCTTTTTGTGGTTCCTGACCTTATCATCTCTGACTGTAGGTTAAAACTGTTCAGTCTCTCCGGATTTTTTTGGGTGCCACAGCATGAAACATTTCTCCAGAAAACACTGTAATTAGCGCTGCTGTCTCAGAGCTCCGCCTTCCTCCTATTACTCTGGGAATTAAGAGGTGCCTGAAAAAAAGTGTGAGTTCTGTAAGCCTGAGACGCACACACACATGCACACGGAGAGTATCTGCTTGTGCCGCTGAGTGTTTTTTTCCCCCTGATTGTGACAGTTGGAGCTATTTAGTAATTTAGAGAGCTGCGATTAGACACACTGATTATATACACACTGATTAAGCACACCGTAAGTGTACACACACTGATTACACAGATTTCACACATGCTCTAGCATGAGCCAGCTGGTGTCCTGTGGTAAGAGGGTCAGCAAGGGCAATGATTATTGTAGAGATGGATTTCATATTTTGTATGTTTGATATATTAGATAATAGCCAGATGCATGTATGTTTGATTTATGAATGAGAAATCAAGTCAGTCTTACAACAGTTTAGGGTTTTTCTTTAGATGACAAGCACACAAACCACAGTGATCGTGACACTATAGACACATCACATAAAAACTGTAAAAATGTATTCAGTATGATTCTTATGGGGCTTTTGCAAAGCATTTTATCTGTCACTTTTCTTGAAGAAATTGTTAAATCACGCAGTAAAAGTGGTTAAAGACTTTGGAGACTGTGAGGCAATTGCTTTACACAGTATACTAAATAGAGAAAAGCCTCATTTGAAAGTGTTTACAGCTGATAATGTTAGTGTGAGTAAACAGAAATGATTTGAATGTTTCTACATTATTTTACTATGATAATCTTTAGTTTCTCCACACTACAATGCCCTGAATAAAATGTAATGAAATGACATAAAGCTAATAACATTATTTATCTTGGAGCAAATCTAGTTGTTTTAGTGGTGTTCTTTTGGAAATGAGGCAGAGAGCTTAATCCACAGCATTAACTTTCATGATTTATTTAAAGATTTGGATAAAGAATAACATACTGCTTGTATCTTCTATGATAACAGTGACCCGGCACCAATTATTACCACATTTTTGGATTATTTTGATTATATATATTTTTTTACATACAGATCCTTCATAGATTTGCAAATAACAAAGAGCAAAACTTTTTTCTAAAAATTAGCGGACAGCAACAGTTAGCAAGGTAGGATTGGTCAGTAACACTTTTAAGGCGGGGCTTAGCAAAGGGTTCATTCACAATGACCTCTCATGCAGCTGGAAAAGTCCCATTTATGGGGATTCATGCAGACATCACAATATATATATATTCATGCAGGCCTATGTAACATTTTGTATTGCAGACCTCATATACATAAGTGCTTTAGTATTTGCGGTTGGTGTAAACAGCATCGAAGAATAATGACATTCCCCATACTATAGGCTACCACTGCTGTTTAACCACTTTTTTATCGCTGAGCTAAAAATGAATCATTGACATTAGAAAAGAAGATACATTATTTAATTTTCTTATTATTAAATACTTATACTCACTCTTAGAGTCCAGGATAGATTACATCAATGACATCTGCTGACTGTCTCAAATGGTTAAATGAGTTTTAATTGGCTTTTTTTATTTATTTGCTGGGTGAACTCCTGTGCATTATCTTATCTGAGATGATTATGAGAGGAAAACCCTTGGGTTTATGAGCCAGTTTTCTCTCTTTGTTATACTCTTTTCACTTTATCCTCGTCACAGGCGACTAAGCAGAACATTGAACGTGACAGTGCACTTTAGTTTGGGCAGAAAAATGAGTTCTGGGATGCCAGCTCCTCGGTGTCAGTTCCCGTGCACTGGGAGCTCAGGGAAGAGCGGAGGTTCATTAATTCTAAAGAAAACAGTCAATTTCATTTTGTGCAGTATGATGCCGGCGGAGGTACCCACACGTCACCAACCTCTTTTCTTCATTACTTGGCTGTTTCTGTGAGAGCTTGAGTTGCTGTGTTGATAAAGTTAACATCTTTGGCCTAGCTGAGATTTTCTTAATCTCAAACGAATGTTTTCAGATGTGAAATGAATGCATCACAGTTTTTATATGAGGTGTTGAAATCAGGTTTATTAATGAAAGGGATGCATCCGACTAGTGAGAATTTTCAATGTATTTTTTTTTTGTTCCCCACTTGGATCTTTCACCTCAAAAGTTGATTTTTATATTCATTCTCTTTCAAACCTCTCTCAAAACCAAAAATGATATCTTTAACATTCGGGTTGCAATTTATCGCAGTTGATCCGTGATCAGTACGGACCAGTCCCCAGGGTTCGGCACGCATGTGCTTTGCGTAATAATTGCTAAATTTAATATCATAGAGTGAAAGTTAATCATTTGCACATGTCTTGACAATTTACACAAGCATGTAATGACCCCAAATGGAGGGAAAATAGTGGAGTAAAAGTAGGTACCTCACTTAAAATGTACTCAAGTAAAAGTAAAGTACACAATTGTAAACTGCTTATAAAAGTTAAGAGTCTTTCCTATTTAAATGCGAATCAGTGCAAGGCCATGTTGGTCAATATCAGCAGGGCTGCAGTGTGTCCTTTAGCAAGGACTGGTCAGCAGTTCTCTCTGATTTGCTTTGAGTTTGATTTGACTATTGTGCTTTAGTTTAGGATGCGGTTTGTGATGTCTGTTCTGTGCAGGGGGAACCTTGGAATTGCTCTTGCGTGAAATTTCTCTCTCTCTCTCTCTCTCTCTCCTCTCCCTCTTGATTTCAATTTCAGTTCTCTCTCCCTCGCTCTCTGATGGCTCATCTGAATTGTAAGCGCAGGTTCCACAGCTTGATTAGCATTCTGAGGATGTAGTCTAATGCAGATTTTGGATTGAGAGCAAGAACTTTGAAGTTAAGCTGAGTCTTCTTCGTTGTGGATGAGGGGAAGTTTATTTGGACAGACCCTCGACTCCTCGATTTTGACAGAGGGAGCGAGTCTACTCAACATGTACACTTCAGGCAGATCCACAGACCTCTCGGTGCTGCCCACAAGGCTATTAGCAACGAGACGTTTGATTGTAGATGGCGGTATTTATCCAATAAAGGAGCATTTATTGGCTCATTAGCCATTTCCACTCCCTAAAATAAATAAATAAATAAAATAATATATATATATATATATATATTACATGGTTTGCTATTCAAGTTATATTTAGATATTATAAAATCCCTGTTATAAAATAGTAAATCATCAAGAAATAAATGTTTGTAAAAGTTTAGCAGTCTTTGTATTTAAGTATGAAGAAAGAAAAGTTAAGAAGTGTCATGAAAAACAAAAACGTATTCAAATTACGAAGAATTACAAAGAAAGCTATAAAAAGCGCTCTTTTTATAATCAATGAAGCTGTTGGTCAGTTCAGTATGATAGTATAGAAGAGCAATGGTACGTTTAATAAGAGTAGAATATTAAAATTGTTCCCTATAAAACTTAGGTTGTTGTTGCCAATCAGAATCCACCTGTTAAAAGAGCTCAATCATTTAAAGTGACAGGCAACAGAACGGCAGTTGTTCTTGGAGTGAATGGGCCAGAGAATCAGAGTAAACACTAGTTTCTTAAAACCAATGTTAAGGCATGAAGAAATTCATAATAACCGAGAAAGTCAAAATTCAGAAAACATAGCAAATTCAGCCCCCCCCCCCATCCCCCCCTCATGACTTCAAAATCCATGATTACTGTGTGTTGCATATCCTGCAGCCGATTGGTATATGAATTGACTCTGTTCTAATCAGATTCCTCATTTAGCTTATTTCATAAACGTTAAGCCGTTTTGTGTAAGCTTTCTCTGATGAGCTAAATGGAATTCATGTAAGATGGAAGACATTTATTTCGAGAATGAGGGATTGTGAAACAAACATTCTTCCTTTTTCTTTCATTCACACACTTAATTTTATTCTCTTTCTCTCTCTCTATCACACACTATCTCTGTCACACATACAAACAACACAAAACCCAACAGTCCTGTTTACTTGATTTGATCTCTGCCAACAGAAGTGATAATTTTCCAGCTGATTGGTTAATAACTCACTCTTTTGTGTGCTGTGTTCTGTAGAGCATCTGTGCACCTGAATCGTTAGATGCAGTGTGAATGCACAGCATGACCAAAAACTATTCTATTCTATTCTATTCTATATGATGTGTGAATGCTGCTACTTTAATGTCACCAAGTTAACATTTTCTAGCTAACATGATTTTTTTGGAAATTGTAAAAAAATGGATTATGATACATTATAATGCTGACACACTTAGTATCTTAACCAATTGAGCAATGAAACTCTGTGGAGATGAAACAGGACGATTGGTGTACTAGTATCTCAATGGTACTACTGAGTGTGTGTCAGGCTGTCTTATAAAAAGTCTAGTGTCATTGCCACCCAGCCACTAGATGGCAGCGTCATTCCAATCTGCTTTAAGAGGGTAAATTTGTTCTGCTTGACTGGCTGCAGATATGAAATGGTGTTAAATGGAGATTGATTTATGGTTTTATATGTTAAATTCAGCATAACCATAAAATATGAGCAGCATATGGCTCGGTGTGAATGATACTTGCACATAAAATCTGATCTGGAACTTTTCAAAGTCGCATTCTTTGTTTCTGTTTAGAGAGCAAAATCACAAAAACTGTATGAACAAAAAATCAAATACTATGTTATTTGCTAATTTTAAACCTTCCAAGCTTCATCTGAACATGATTATTATTAAACAGAATACTGTTATGTGCAGTTTACTTGAGCACTATTTAATTGTGGCCTTGAAGACATACAAATACCATCTGAGCTTCCAGAAACACCTGGAAGTGTGAAAGAAAGCTGGATTTACATGGGAATTACTGAACAAAAGTGTGGCTGAGTTACGTCTGAGTCAGCATGAATGAAAAGACCCAATTTACTGTATCCAAATATACTCTACTGTAACACACTTTTCTCATCTTATGTACATGTCGAGGGTGTCGAATTGGAGCATTTTGTGTGTAGAGAGGCCTCTGTTTTCTGTCAGTGAACAAATGTGTGCTGTAATCTCCTGTTTTGGCTTCATTCTTCGCTAACATCCATGTAAAGAGATTCTTGTTATAAAATGTTTCACCCACACAGCCGTTCCTGCCTTTCACACACACACAGCAGGGAAACCGCCACTTAATGCTTTCTAGACCTGACAGCTTCTGCCTGTAATTAATGGCTGTTTAGACTGCATGTGCCTTCATGCATGCTTGTTCTAATTTTCTTTTCTTTTATTTCTACGTTTCTCTCCTTCCCTGATGCCTCTATCCTTCTCCCCACCTGACAGGTGCTGCTGAGCATAGTGCAACAACACTGCTGTATCCTCCCAGACAGGAACACAGGTAAAACCACACACCTGTCATTCAAATGCAATGGTGTGTTTAGGCCCAGCGCCAAAGGCCCTTCTGCTAACGGTGTGTCGACCAGTTTGTGTGTTAAACATGCCTGTATACGTTTTAGATTTGATGTGCTTGATTGGGCAGGTATATTTACTGAGGTACTCGCTGTGCATCTGTTCCAAAGACTCTGACTTGGCTAGTGTTGGTCTTCTGATGTAGATCCAGCTTCACATATGGCTCAAAATAGACCAAAAAAGGTTTAGTGGAGGGAAGGGCCTAATTTGATGACTTAGTGTGTTTGGATTGTACCTGTGCTTCTTGCACTTACAGTTTAATCCATTTAATTGTAACCATTTACACTAATTTTAGATAATTAAGCCCAGCATTTGTGAATGTACTTGGCAGTACAATGGACTGGAGGACTTTACATCTAAAACTAAACGCATTTGTTATTGTACACTGCTGTTTATCTACTAGTGAAGAGGCAATTTAAAAAAATATATAAATTTATCATTATGTACTATTTCACCCCCCCCCCATTATTCCAGTAAACATATAGAAACTAAAATTAAAGTAAATTTTCTTGAGAAGCAAAATGACATAAGATATTAAAGTTATTTAATTTTTTTTGTTTCAATATACATAAACATCACTAAAATACTGATTAAGAAAACGATTTGTAAATAACTTGAAGTGTGTACCTTTGTGTAATGAGGGAATCTATTTGGTCTTTAGGGTGATTGTAAGTGTGTTTATAAGTGTGTGTGTGTTCTGTTGTAGGGTGTGGGTTAGTCTGTAGTGTACTGTACTGTACTGTAGTGTAGTGTAATTAGTTGTATTTAAAAGAATAAGTCAATGATATGCCCCCATTTAGATAGCTAAAGTGTACAGTGCGTGTGGTTATAAGTAGGGTTTATTACAGTGGAGTTTTGAGTGTGCCATGGAAAGAGAATTAAGGAAATGAACAGGGGATCACATCACAATATCCTCCTCTAACACAGCCATGATGACAAACTAGAGACCTTACAGGAGATGCATTAATGCAGCCTCATCATAATCCACATGGCGGGGCGGATGATCACAAAACCGTCTCTGTTCTCCGTAAAGATTAAGTGTCCTTAATTTGTTTTTGTTTTCTCATTATGCATTCCTGTATTGTGTGTGCAGATGACTATGACAGCAAGGGCATTTGTCAAAACAAAGCTTGATAAACTAGCGTTCATCATTTTTTACATAATATGCCAAGTGGATTTCTCTGCTGGGGCATTTGTTCCCCTCTTTCACCACCTGTAATAACACAACAGAATGAGTTTACAGACTGAACCAGAGGTGCGTGTTTTAATTAGATAATTGCAGAAGATGCCAGGTGCTGTGTTGATTAAAAAAAAACAAAAAAACATTTCATGACATGTAGACCTTCAGTTTTTGCATTATAAATGCCTTAGAAATGCAGCAATTATTCACTGTTCTGCCTCCATTGGACATTTTGTATTAAACCATTGTGCCAATTCTGGAAGTTGGTGTTTTTACTCCCAGTGGATGTAGAGTCTGAATGAATTGGTGGTATTGCACCAGTGCTGTGGCCATGGTTTCATCCTGTTTCTATGGAGACAATGTAGACCATGTCAGTATAGGTTTACTATCATTTTATATCCATCTGAGAGCCATTTTACCTAATGCATCTAAAGCATTCACAGGCATCGTCCAATTTACATGTTAAATTTCAGGTTTGGCCTTTGCTTCGGAGCTGATCTCAAACTCCAGGCATTGAAGGTGGCCATCACAGAACTTCCCCTCATTATGCAAATTGGTGTCACTGATTTTTTTTTTTGTCACTCTCAGCTTTGTATAGACCTGTTGTAAGGCAGAAAGTAGCATCTGTGAGGACAAAGACACTGGCTCTGTCTTTCTCTGCGACATGAAGCGGGAGGCAGATGTTTAGGCTATATGTAGCAGCTTTTGATGACGAGGAAGAAAACACACTTGCTTCTGGCAATGAGCTAACAATACAGAAATAACACGAATTCAAGAATCAGTGAGTAAGTTGGAGTTATAAATGTGCTGTAAAGCAGAAAATGTTTTTTTCCTGACAGCTAACAACAGCCACCCACACTCTCTTCTGGTTCTGCTACAGCTGCGGGTGGCTGTGATAGTCCGCTACAGAATCATGTCACGAGGAGTGACACGTAAACACTTTACACCAGTGGACTTCTTAAATGAAGAGGCAAAGCACCCTCTCTTTTCCCCAGTGTACAGTGCACAGTTTCTTGTGCTAAAAGCTTATGGAGCACCTTATATTTTCAACAAGCACCAAGTACTTATTTACAGTGCAAAGTACATGCTGTTCTTTAAAACAGTTCACAATGATGTCTCATCTATTTTTTATTTCTTTTTAGATGTATTGATCAAAAATAGATAGCTTAAATATTGATTGTACAGCTATATAGTTTTTAATAAACAATTGTTTTTTACAAGATTTATCTTCCTTTTGGACCATTGCCTATAAAATCCTCAGCGTACACATGGAGGCAAACATTTCATTTTAAAATGCTTGTGTAAGAAAGACACTAGGACCTTACTGAGAATCTAGTGAGAAAAATTGAAGCAACTAAGATACTTTAAAAAGTGATCTATATACTATTCAGCCTCATATTTTATTACATTCCTTTTGTTTTATTGTTTTATTATCATTTTCTTATCCACATTTTCCTTAGAGAAAAACCACCTGCTTTAAACACTTCTTTATTCCTGGCTGTTTGACCCCATCATTGTCTCATTTGTTCTTGAACCACATTGTACGCCTGCAGCTCCTTTTGCCCTCATACTAGTAAATGATTCAAGGTGCGTCCGTGTGTGTTTGTGTGTGTGTGTGTGTGTGGCATACTCTGCTCTTAATAACCATGTTAATATTTCAGCATTACTTTCCACTGCTTTCACTGTTGGTGGTTTGGAAGAATTCAAGCAAAATTTATTTTGTATATTAGAGTTTCTATCGTTAAATAACAGAATTTCCCATTTGCTCTTGTGAATGACTTTCTTGTATATGCTAATGTTTTGATTAGTCTGCAGAGGTGCAAAGTTTATAAGCAAAGTTTTTTTTTGGAATTGCTGATGTTCCACAAAACTTTTTGTGTGGCCCTGCTTTGCATTCTTAGAAGAGTGTTTGTATCGATTTTTCAGTCCCTGTAGGGGTGATGTGCACTCTCTCTCTCTCTCTTTCTGTCTGATATAAAGATTGTAGTCGACAGAGAAAACCCTCCCCTTGCTTCCTCTCCCCTCTATGTCATGTTCATTCAGATTTTAGGACATCATGTAGTGTTAGTGTTTCATCAGCATGTAGTGGGAGTCCTGCTAATGAAAATTGCTATAGAGAAACAAATTTGTCCTGTATATAATGGCCAAGGTCATTTTCTTTCCAGTAAATGCACTCTTGAAATGCATCTAAAGTAGGGGAGGATGATAAAAAAGGATATTCACAGTATATTTATAATGATTTTGCTAGACATAAAAAATGAAGAAATATTGTGATGATTTTAACAAATTTTTTATTTAGACATTCAGTTAGGATTTAGAGCATTAGAAAAATTTCAAATACTTGTGTTGGTAGATGTGCTGTTTGGCACTATGGCTTAATTAAAATAAATCGGCTTATTATAATTGTCTAAAAATCACCCACTTTAGCTTTTATGAAAGCAAATATGATTTTTTTGATATGGTATATCTTATTTCAGAAAGCCACTTACCGGTATGTTATTGATAGTCTAAGGGTTGGTTGGTGCATATGACAAAAAGTTTGGTCCCACTTTATATTAAGTGGCCCTAATACCGGTGAACTTACATGGTAACTACATGTGTACATAGTATGTAACTACAGTGTAAGTACACATTAGTACATAGTATCTACAACTGTAACATTTGCGTAACTACACATATGTAACAACCCTCAGAATGGTATGTGTAAGTACAAATGTGTAACAGGACATTGGTAACAAAATTTTTTCACTTCAGTAAGTACACATGTGTAACAGTAATTATGTAACTACATTTTGTAACAACAATATGTAGCCTATTTGTTGTTCCACTTCCACATGCAGTTTTAGATACTGCAGTTACCAGTTGGAATACATGTATTTATGACTGGCAGGACTAATGTTGAATTACAACTAAAGTTTCACCTTGTGATACCAGTGTTACATGGTAACTCCTCAGGAACTGTCCACTTAATATAAAGTGTAATTGTTAAGGTAATTGTTGTGTACATCAGTGTCGTTACATGATAATTCCATAGGAACTGTCCACTTGTTGGAAATTAAATACATTTATACCCAAACTGGTAACTGCAGTATCTAAGACTGCATGTGGAAGTGGAACAACAAATAGGCTACATATTGTTGTTACAAAATGTAGTTACACATGTGTACTTACTAATGTGAAAAAAGTGTTGTTACCAATGTCCTGTTACACATTTGTACTTACACATACCATTACGTGGGTTGTTACAACATATAGTTACACTAATAATACAGTTGTAGATACTATGTACTAATGTGTACTTACACTGTAGTTACATACTATGTACACATGTAGTTACCATGTAAGTTCACAGGTATTAGGGCCACTTAATATAAAGTGGGACCAAAAGTTTAATTTAAAAGTTAAAAGTCAATATTTTTAATGACTCTATTCATGCGTGTGTACTATATAAATATGTTTGTGTCATTACTATTCAAATGTGATTTTACCGATTTTAAGAGTGAAATCTGTACATTTTATATTGTCACGACCTGCCCCGATACTTAAAGTTGAATATCCAAATGCAGCTTTATTGAAGGTAATCCTTAGTAATTCATAATCCCTTAAACAAGCATAAGGTCAAAACCATGGGGAAACTAGGTCCAAGACACAGGGAACCAGGATAACACTCAGAAATGCAGTAACACTTAACAAGATTTGTAATGAATGATAGAAAACACAGGGTTTATATAGCCAGGGTTAACAAGAAAAATGAGACACAGGTGGATGTAATCAGACAAAATGAGTCCGGGCAATGGGTTGTGGGATGTGTAGTCCATGGTGATAAAACCAAAACGGAAGGAGTGCCCTCTGGTGGAAATCAAGGGCACTCCAGCTGGTGGATGGAACATGTACAGTATATGCTAAAAGTTTATTTTGTCAATTGTTAGTAGTGCAGTAGCATATACGTCACATCAATAATTAATTCAGTGTATTGTTGATGAAATGTTTAGGCAACTTACAAAAGCCGGTCTGATTAGTTTCTGAGAAAGAGTAAATAAAATGAAACGAGAGGAGAAAAAAGTGGAGAGTGAGGGGTGAGAAGAGGTGCATTGTCTGAGGAGTAGTTGATTCCTCTGATTTGATGGGAGGATGAGAGCATTATATTGAGGTGAAGAGGTGAAGACAGAATGGTGTGCATGAAGTGACTCTCGCTATATGCAGTGAGTGGCAAGTGCTCAGCAAATGAAAGCAAACGAAAGTGTGTGTGCTTTAAAATGTGAAGTACGATTTCTGTGTCATCTTCTCTTGTAGTATTTTCACGATACTGGAATTTAATATGATAACTTGAAAAATATCGATATTCGATACCATTTTTGATACCACTGGGAAAACTGCCATACAGATAATTTATTATTATCTCATAATTTTTTGATAGTTTGGGTAATTTGGTTGTAATAGCTTACACACAGCATAGGCTTTATTTGAATTGTAAAACTAAATTTTTTAACTATTTACATTCCAAAACCGACTGTACCTGAATACTCGGCAGGACGGGCATTTTGACATAATTTTGTATGTATTTGACCGTTTAAGCACAATAAGCCAAGAAAAATAGGTAAATTTGGACATTTGCGAGCTGTGTTAGAGGCGGCTTTATGAGAGCGCCACTTATATAGATAAGTTGTGCGAGCGCTTTTGATGTGAGCACGAAACCTGTGGGAATGACAAAAACAATGCGAAATACAAGCACTATTTAACCGGAGCGAATGAGACGAGTGAGTGACCGGATGCATGCGTTTGTCATTTAGCTGTCGGAAAGAAGAGAGTGTGAGAACGTGCAGTTTGGTATCAATACAGTGCATAAATGGAGTATTGGAACCGTTCAGATATTTCAGTATTGATACATATTTTTTGACAACACTATTCTTTTGTGATGGAAATTATATTATTCGTCTATGCATAATACACATGCAGAGAGGGGATGTTGGTGGCACCGCACACACCTACACAGAGGGGATAGGATGGTTCGCAAACATGAGGGAGAGGAGGAGATAGAATGGAAGTGGGGGAAAGGAAATCACGATGCTGCACAGGAAATTAGATGTGGAGAGCTTGATATGGTTCTGCTGTGTGTTTGACCTGTCTGAGTCAGCGCTCAGACCTGATCTGACCTTGAACGGCATGGCCAGAGAGCTCAGGACCCCATCACACAGCTCATCAGCACTGCTGACCCCCAAAAGGACAAGGGAACTACCGCGGTTGTGCGGATTTACTAATCCATTATAAAGGATCACATGTTGTTGGTTTCTAGTTGGATATGTAAATCAGGGAAACATGGGACAGTCTGGAAGGTTTAGGGGTTACAGTAAGAAGTTTGATGGATCAGTATGATCTGTTGAAGGTCAAAAAGGAAGAATGACTGATGACTAGGGGCGAGTGTGAGAATGATTTGGGTCAGTGATGGAACTGTCACTTGTCCAACCAATTGTTATTGTGAGTTATTTTGATTTAAACATGTCACAACACTATATATACACTACCTTTCAGAGTTTGGGGCTGAATTTATTTGATCAAAAAACACAAAACGAATTTGAAATATGACAATTCTATTTTTTACAATGTAATTTATTCCTTTGATGGCAAAGGTACATTTTCAGCATCATTACTCCAGTCTTCAGTGTCACATGATCCTTCAGAAATCATTCTAATATGCTGGTTTGCTGCTCTAGAAACATTTTTTCTTATTGTTACCAATGATTAAATTTTTGTGGAAACCATGATGCATGCTATTATTTGATTAATGACAAATTCGAAAACACCGTTTTTATTTGAAATAGAAATCTTTTGTAACATTTTTTTAAATTATTTAAACTATTTACATGGACCAGAGAGAATAATGGCAAGGAAAGTAAAAATGTAAACGGCTAAACTAAACGTGCCTGCAGAAAAATATCCTTATTGTTAAGTGTTGAACAGTAGTTTAATAATTTATAAACAGCCTTTGCCCTTTCTCTACTCTGACCAATATAAAGAAGAAAAACCAAACAAATATTGCTTTGTATAATTTTTTGAAAGTGTATCCACCCAAACTCTTCTCTCTTCCTCCTTCCCCTGAGCCTGTTGAGCAGACAGTCATGAAGACAGATGGCTGTTATTAGAAGGTATAGGGCCTGGAGAGCGCAGGATTCCACTTCAGTCACTGCTGGCCATAGACCACGAGCTCATTAAAAAAATGGAATGGTGTGATTTTGTTCACACCTGCTTCAGCTGCGGCCAAAACTTCAAGCAGATGCACACACACAAACACAGATGCACACATGCAGAGGATTTCACAAAGAGACGCATGCACCCACGCACAAAAACAAACACAGATGTGCACATATAGTTCCTTTCACCCGTACTATACAAAGGACATCTACAATTTGACTGTGATATGGCTTCTTCAATGTGTGAATATACATGAGCATTTAAAACGGTAAAGCTTATATAGTTTAATGGGTCATTAACATTTACACAATCATTTAAGATGAAATTAAGAGTTTAAAGTCTTGAATTCACATTTCCACCCCATTTTATATCTGTAATAATATGACATACACTAATGTTCAAAAAGTTTGTAGTCGGTAAGATTTTTTCTTTTTTTAAAGAAAGAAAATTATACGTTTATTCAGCAAGGTTATAAATTGGTCAAAAGTGACAGAAAATACATTTATAATGTGACAAAAGTCTCTATTTCAAATAAATGCTGTTTTCTTGAATTTTATGTTCATCAAAGAATCCTGAAAAAATGTATCATGGTTTCCCAAAAAAAATTTAAACCGCACTAGGGTTTTCAAAATTGAAATAAGACATTCTTGAACCCAAAATCAGCATATTATTATAATTTTTGAAGGATCATGTGACATCGAGACTGGAGTAATGATGCTGAAAATTCAGCTTTGCATGACAGGAATATATTTTCAAATATATTAGAATAGAAAACAGTTATTTTAAATTATTAAATAAATAAATAAATTATAGACAGTGTGTAAATAACTGTTTTGTTTTTCATGCTGCAAAGAGGAACAATTTGAAGTTGACTGTTTGGTCACTGTCTTGAATTACTGATAAATTATCAATTCAGAAACAGGTTTCAGCTGAAATGTTTTTTTACCGTAATTAGAATTACAGTATTAAGGGATTCAACAATGTATAATTTTTGTATAACTGTCAATTTTGGTTTAATGACTACTTTAAGTGTATGTTTCTTTCCTGATGTTTCATCAGTGAGGAGGATAATGGCGATTTTAGTTTCCTCTTCTGTTAAATCAAATATATAACAAACAGTTTCAAACTAATACATAATAAAGGTTTAGATATTGTTTGTATGTGTGTTTAGGCTATTTCTAATATTAGGACTATATATAATATAATAATATAATATTAGGGGGTATCATGAATTCAACAAGCACAAATTAGCCCCTTAGAGGAATGACCTGATCTGTCTTAAAGACTGCAACATATTGGCAGCCGCTGTCTCCTGTGATGGCCATTAATACCATTAGATGGTGCTGTAGACTCGTTTTACCAGTTTAATGTCAAATTACACAAAGAGGATCTGTAATGATCCATCACAGCTCTATAATTAAATCACTTTAAAGGTTTATAGTTTTTAATCAGGTTCTCATAGAACGAGGGCTTTCTCCCCTCAGGACATTAGTCTCCTCAGGGCAGCGAGGATTGTGGGAACTTGAACTGTTCTCAGGGAAAATGGGTTCTCTAACAAAGTAATGGATTCTTAAAGTAAGCATATTCATATACAAAATGTTTCCATGCTTATATGTCCACCTTTTAAAAAAAAATTGAAAGTAATTGTTCTTAAATTAACAACAAGTTTTTACATTTTAATCGTCCCCGTTTGGGTGGCAATACAACCTGTCCAGCACTCATCAAAACGGTGGATGTCTTATCCAGTTTCATTCTTTTTTCCTTTATCTTTTTTATTTTTTTATTCTTTTTAAACCTCATGTACTACTGGAAAGTCAAATCTGAATCTCTAGATAAGAACCAGCTTATAACATCACCAATCACCATGGCCATTTGTGTATTGGTTGTCATAGAAACCAAGCTTGATCTTTCAGATGCATAGCAAAATATGTTAGTGTTTTGAAACATTGTGGATAGTGATGAAGATGACGATGAGGGAGAGGCCGGAAGGAATCTTAGCAGGATTCCAGACTAGAAAATTATTTGGGTAGCCATTGGCTCCTATAATGTAAACATTTGAGGGCCAAATCATTTTTATTTGACAGAATTGCTGAATAAAGATGGTTGTTTAGAAGCACATTAGTTCCTATTTGATGCTGTCATTGTGATCTTGATTTTTAGTGAATGCATATTTATGTTTGTAATATTTCACTACTGTATTTATAAATGTCATTGTGTTTTGTAAGAATGTTTGTTTCTGCCTGTCTGAAAAAGTCAAATATTGTGTTGATTATTTATCAAATGTCACCTTCCTTACCGTTTTTTTCTTACGATTGGACCTTTAAGCTAAACGGTGACCAATAATATTTGTTGTGTAATATTTGAATGCCATTTGCACCAATTGAACCATTTATTGCAACAGACCACTATTGAAAATATGTAAATACATAATTTCGAATCGGACAGAAAAATGATTCACGATTCAGTGAGGGAGTCGGTTAGGAACTAATGCTTCTAAATAATTCACTCACTGACAGTCTAATTCAAAGCGCTAACTCATGAGAATGTTTTGTGACTCTTTTTGACAGAATCATTACAAAGAACCAGTTCATAACTAGAGTCACGAAGCAAGGATCACAGCTCGTGCTCTGTTCTTTTTTGACACGCACTCTTAAAAATGCAGAAAGAACTTTTCAGTGAACAGTTAATAACAGAACCATTTTCCTCTTAGTGTGTAGAACGTTTTATTAATCTAAAGAACATTTTCCATTATAAAGAACATTTTGTGCAATGGAAAGGTTCTCTGGATGTTAAAGGTTCTTCATGGAACCATGGATGCCAATAAATATTTTTTATTGTTGTGTAAAGATGTAATAAACTAACAGCACTTCACAAGATGATATTGGACGAAACCGCAACAAACTAAGTTGTCCAGATTACAACTTTTAAATTATTGTTGCAATTTTTTCCCTTTTATTCAGTCTGGTGCCCTTCTAAGTGTGAGGATTCCTCAAAGCAATCATCTACAATTACTTTAACATAATTACTTTTTTCATCCTAGTTGACCCCTAGACAGCGAGTCAGTATGGAAATGTCTATTGTCTTCCGAGGTGACAGAAAATCAGATGGTGGTGCCAAATAAGTGGAGAAGATTCTCGACTACGTTGGTTGAATTTAAATGCAGACGATTTTTTTTCTCTCTGTTTGAAACCATGGCATGTGTATTTCAGCGATAATCCCTGGAATCATTCAAGAGAAGCAGTAATAAGCTTGAACAAATGTAAGCAGGAAGGATCAAGACTGAGGATGTATCTTGCTTTGCATTCGAACAACGTACCTCTTTCCCAGAGCTGACTTATGAAGGTCAATACTCTCCCTGAACTTTAGAGAGTTTGCCTCACTACAATCAAATGTCAGTCTTGTGTGGATGTCCTAAAACAATATACTCAAGAACATTTTACAAGAATACACTGAAGTCACTTGAATTTTTTATCTGGACAGACACACAAAGTGCTCTTTTCTTTTGGGTTTAGAATATGAAGTGATTTCAAAGGGGAAGCCTTTCAGTTGTGTGCTGATGCAATAGCGGAAAACTTTCTTTTTCATTTCACACTTCAACACGTTTTGTTGATTTTTATGGATCCTCAGCAAACTTTATTTAAATTGATTTAAAAAGTATTTAAATTATTGAATTATTATTAATATATTAAAAAAACCACTATCACTAATCAAAATTAAATAGCTAAAAATTAACACATAAAAGGGATTTTTTTTTCTTCTCAATAACTATTGTTTTTATTGAACAACATACAGTTTTGGATTGCAGAACATCACTTCTGGAATCACAAAATTAATGTATTTACTATTTTGAATTAATTATCCACATTAATAGATTCAATATATCAATTAAAAAAAGTTTGAAAACATGCAGCTTTGTCCTAATTACAGCCAGCAGCAATACCGGAAATATAATTGCATATTTGTGTATATACACCACCGAGCTAGAGTGAAAAGTCCTGCAGTGAACTGGAATAATATGATTCCTTAGACCTGTCGATCCCATATGCAAACACAAAAAAAGATTCAGACCAGTGCCAAATAAACAAATAAACTCTCGTTTTAATGTCCCCTGTCAGGATAAACACACTAACCATAATCCATCAGGCTGTCATGGCGCCAGATGTGGGGGTAAATATCATAAAACGATGCCGTTTGCTGCATCACAGACTCCCTAATGAAGTCAGAGGAGCCATCCTGTTGGATGTTCATTAATCTTAAGCTCCCTTTGTGAGCTAAAGCCTCAAACCATCGTCTGAAGTCAGGATCACTGACTTTAACACAATAATTTTCATGTATTGATTTTGTTGTTGTTGTTGTTGTTGTTCATTGGGTTTTGAGATATAGCGAAGGCCTTTCAGATGTGAATGAGCTAGGTGGCCTCCTGATAGGAGTTTGTGAATATGTTGGTATTCAGTATCCATTTATTTCCCTGTAATCAAACTGTGCTTGAAAGTAATTGCATTCGCTAATTTCTTGCATTGTTAACCATGAAGAAAATTTGAACGGATTTCAATTTATCCCTCTCATTAAGGTGACTTTCAGCAGAGAGAGTGATATCTCCCTAATTAAATAAATAGATAAATAAATAAACATGTTTAAGTAAGACTTAAAGAGAGCCTCTTTGGTTCTAATCAGTATTCGTAGCTAGTTTAAACCCGTACATATTGTGTGTGTGGGAAAACTGGTAAACTAGCCCTTGATGTCAGATGTCGCAGTTATACATCACTGCATGTCCGCTTTGAGGCACGTGTGAATTATCCGCTTACGATGTGGTGCTGGCAGAGTTTTGTTATTTGGATAGGAAAAATAATTGAAGCTGAGAGCTCCGTTGCCATTTGAAAAAGGAGAATTGTTTACAAAGCTCCTGAAAAGGTTAGGCATACATAAATACTGTAATAATGTGCTAGTGAGGTGAGGTTAGCACATCGGCATGTCACGGCCTCAGGTTCATTCAGATTTTCACAGAGGCAGGAGGAGCAGATGGTGTCAGTCCGGGATATTATACACGGCTAGCATGTCTTTACAGATGCATACAAGTTATTAAGCTTTACATTTTCAACTTTAGGGTAATACGCCTTGAAATTAAAACATGCCGAACTGAATTGCTGCTGTCTCTGTTGCTCGTTCATGTGGAGAAGTCATTCTTTCCTCTTTGTCATTGTGCCTAAGGCCTCCATTTTCTATTGTTCGTACTATTCTGTCCTCTGCTGGAATATCCCCGTTGCGCTGCCACGCCACAAGACTGTGAGAAATGCTAGCCAAACAGTAGGTTGGAAGTACAGTAAATGACCATTATGTTTGTTTCTGGGGTCCACACTGTCACAGGAAACCGAGCCAAGAAAAAGGTTGAGTGTACAGTAGCGACTAGAAAGAGAAACAACAATAATGTTAGAAGCATAAGCGGTGAACAAACTCAACGCAGCATTAATATAACTTATTGTTTTAGAGAAAGTTGGCTTTACTAGGTGAAGGAACAGTAATTTTCAGTAACAGTCATTTGTGATTCTCTTGCATGCTATAATTTTTTTTGTGCCATTTACATTTATGTTCTTCTATACAAAAGATGTGTAAAAGATTTTAATGAGTTTGTAGGATTAATACTAGACGAATGTCAGAGTATCGTGTGCGTTTGTCATGTCCCCACCAATTTAAAGTTGTACTTTGTACTGATTATGAAATTGAGAAAAAAAACTGGCTGGAATGAGTAACAATATTCCTTTATTTAGGGGAGAAAACGATGTGATCAAAAAGAGGGAGTTAAGCTTGTTAGCATTGGCCTGTTTGCCCCTCCTGGTAGGTGCTGTAACTACGCCATCTGTTTTTTTCTTGTTCTTTACAGACATTAAAGTTCTTTACAACATTCATACAATTGGCTAGCCTAGAAATCTAGACACACCCTAACTGCAGGACATTTTATTTTGCAGCCAGTTACATCTAGCAACTCTCCGATGGCTTGCGAGCTGGAAAAACCAAACTCTAGTCAGGCCAATCATATCGTGTAGTCGGTGACGGCAGAGTTGCGTGTGAATTCCCTGCTACTTGAAAATGTATGTCTGCTGCTGCTGGTGAACAGCGGTCTTTTGAATTGGCTTTGGCTCTGGAAGACTTGGAGTGTCGAATGGAGCTTTTCTTTGAGAAAAGAACAAAGAACGGCACTGAAGTCATTCTTAAAAAGGAAGAGGTGTTCGGAGTTTTGCGGATCGGATACGGCAAAAGTTTAATCTATCAATTAGCTCCGCTGGTGGGAAAACGCATGCATAGTGGCTCTGACTACGTCACCTTCTTCGTTGTTTCGGTTGGTTGTAGCGCTATCCTATTCCGTGAAGAGGAAATTTGAAAGACAACCGTTTATCCCGCCCCTGGGATTGAGCCCTGCCAATGGTGTGTTCCCAGACCCAACATCTTCATGTGGGTCTGGCTTGTCAGGCTAACAATTGCCTGTATATTCTGATTAAAAAAATGTTTTGCATGCACATAAACCACAATTATTTTATTTTATTTGATAAATTAAATAAATGTTATTCATTTTATAAATTGTTGCATTGGCCCACTAGTGTGCTGAACATTCACATATATATTATTTCAATTCCCTTCTCATAGATTTATGTAGTTCCGAGATATTTGTGTCTGTTTGTACAGATACTCATCCATCAAAGTCTATTTCAAAAACCTCCTCTTCAATCCTAGGCTTCATTTTGAAATGCTCTGTAAATTGTGAGGGCAGTTGAAAAGTCCCTTTCCACTGGGGGGTGGGGGGGATTATCAAAGAAAGCGCATGGGTTTCATTTTCCTAATTCATCCATTCTTCCCAATAAACTATACAGTAAAGCCACAAGCTAGGTTTTTAGCTGGTATTTTTTGTCCAAGGCTTTGTTCATACTGCACATGAATCTGATTTGTTTTTTAAAACTGATCTGTAGGACTGACTGTCAGAGCTGTTATTTTGCCATAGATGAAATCAATATCTGACACGTCTAAATCAGTTTCTATATAATGATGAAAGTGTCGTCAATATGATGCTAAGAGACTTTTGCCGTTGTGGATTTTTTTTTTGCTGATGCTAATATCTATCTTGATGGTTTCTTTGTTAACCGCTCTGTCAGTTCTTGGTAAGTGCAAATTAGTACAGGGAATTTACACGGTCAGGGGGGCATAATTAATTTAGTTCATTTTAATTTTAGTTCATTGCATTATTTTTTTTAAATATTTCACTAATCTAGTATGTATGTATTCATACATATTTTTTTTGTCTGAAACTACTTGGATGCTCATTCGCTATATATTGTAACAATGTATGAGTGAATTCAGACTCAACTGTATGCACTGTCACTTTGTGTATGAAGTTAGTCACATCATGTCCTGAATGATGAAAAAACTACTTGAAATCCAATCTAACCATTCAGACTGAAATGCATTAGCCAAAAAATCAAAACAAAGCCAGACTAATCAAATGTTGTCGCTGACATTTCTTACAGATTCCTGGTCATGTACTGCAATGTCCCAATTTTTGGCAGAAAATCAATGTGAAACTTTGAGCAGCTGTGCTACGCAAACGTGAAGAATTGTAATAGACTGAATTAGGATGCAATTCATAGAGTGACTTTGCTTTGTGAAGGTGTGTGATGTGTATTTGTCCCTTTGGGGCTTGCCACAGAAAGTTGTTTCATGTGCTGGAGCTCTTGCCAGCTACAATGAGAAAAAGATGTACACTCAGTTAACAGACAGATTTATTGATCATGATTGATCAACAGATGTATAGAGTGTGTGTGGTATGTGCCTTTAAGTTGAAGTTTGAATTCCATCTTGGTTGCAAGGTTGTACAGAATTCAGATTTAAGAATTGGCTTGCTTTCAGTTTTAAGTCGGCATTAGACGGAAGTTGCGATAGTCTTTTCTTCCCTATTGTGAAGTGTATCCAAGTGAATTCTTTAACAAGACAAAAATGTTGGGCAGGGCTTGATTTTGTCCATCTGGAATTGATTGGGTCATTAGATCTTTGTGGTTTGATAACGTATGAGTGACAGGATGTCCATCATTGCTCAATTTTGCTCCAAGGGATTGGGCAAAACTGACAGAACGCCAATTTCTTTTAGTTTTTTCCTTCATTTGGCCTGTATTCGTGGTCATCCAGTTTAAAATGTTGACTACAATCACAGAGGTTTTTCAGATTTTCTGTCGTGGATTTCTCTATTTACGATTCTTTACAGCCTTTAGCCAATGCCTACAACACACTGGATCCTTCACTGGAAACCGAAAGTAATTTACTCCTACTAAACGTTTACTCTTTGAATTCTTGCACAGGGGAACAATGCAAGTCGGCATCATTAAGACTAAAAGTTTGCTAAGAAGTATTTCCTACTAAAGTGAAGCGGTATTTGACTCTGGTAAATGTATCCATAGCAGACTGCTGGGAGTGGCCTTTGATGGCAACATGCCCAGTGGATTATGGGTGTTGAAATGTTCCTACCTATTTGTCAAAAAGGAAAACAACAGCCTTTTTTTTTCTTGTCAGGTAGCACCGATTTTAATTTTTCCCCATCTTTTTACTGTATAGGCAACCATGTTTTATTGAAAGCCATTTTGCCAGCTGTGAATACCGCTTTAAATGTTTGTGAGGAACTTGTCTGTCTTTCTATAATGCCTATAAACGTTCAAACCAAAACTTTCAAACAAGACTTTCTAGCCGGTATACAAAGTTTGTTGACACACTTTCCTTTTTCTTATTAAACATTATACTTGTTATATAAATTTCTTTGAATTAATTTTAATTTTGATTTAAATTCAAGTTTGGGTTTCTATTCTGGTTCTGATTTGCTACGCCAATTCAAATACAATTCAGATTCAGGAATTGAATTCAAACTTAAAATATTCTCAATCCACTTCTGAATTGCGCACAGAACTGGTTGGTTGTTCTCAGAGGCTGTGAAGAGATTTGGGAGGGCCATTAACTCAGCAGGGAATTGAGTTGGCGGGGCTGTTAATGCTCACCCGCTGACAGACACAGTTGCGTGCACCAACACCCTTTGATTAATAAACGATTATGTAAATGTTTTTAAGATTAAAAAGTCAGCAGAAAAAATGGTAAGACACCATCTTGTCACTCCTCAATTAATGCTTTTCTAATGACAATTTTTCTACTAACTGTCCTCTACCTCTCCTCTACTAACACTGGTCTACCAAACAGCTCTTCTATTCTACCGGAACTTTAATGAGCAACAAGTTACATTGAGTTCAACTTAATGCAATGATACAATTCAGTTACTCTGAATAGTGAAAACATAGAGGTCTTGTGATCTACCTCCTGATACAGACTCCAACAACTACTATTAATGAGTGTTGATGCTCTAAATAAATATTTCAATGCTTATTGAATAAACAATTAAGCTTTTTGATAGAGAGCAATGATAGCAATGCTATCATTGATGTGTTTAGATGTTAAATCAGTATGTCTGCTAGGGACAGGAGGCTGATCTATTTCAGGTCATCTTTCTGATCTTTGAAATGCACCACATACTCAAAATAATCCACTGCTTTTCCTCCTGTTATAATTTTTAGTCTCAGGATGAGTTTGGATCAGTGTGCTTAGTCAAGCCTGCAGAGAGTGCAGATTCAGATTGTAAATATGGCCTGGGTTGCTACATTTGCATGTTAACAGCACACGCTGGTCTCTTGGCCCGAGCACATGCCTGGATTGGCAGGACGTCAGTCACTTTAACTGTCACTCAATTTTAATCATGAAAGGAAGCCTTGAGGTGTGTGTGTGTGTGTGTGTGTGTGTGTGGGGGGGGGTGGGGGGGGGGGGGGGGGGGTGTGTGTGTGTGTGGGGCACGTCCTGATTTTGCCGAGTTAGATACGTTACTGTAGCCTGGTTGACACCAGACCCTTCTCAGTTGTAACTGAGAGTGGGTCTGGGGAAGGTTCATTCACAGCCCATTTCCAAAGGGGTGTCACCAACGGACGTCACTCAAATGCCTCTGGGCGCATTTGGATAGACCTAAAACCAATCACAGCGATTGTCATCGTGTAAAGCCCGGCTCAACGTTTGTGATTGGTGCCTCGATTTGGAAAAATTGGAAATGGGCTTGAATGGGCTCTTGGCCAGACGGACTTGCAGAGCAAATCTCAAATTTGCCGTTAGTTCGTCAGGGATTTCCCAGGCTAGCGTTCCTGGGTCACCATATTTTGTTGATCCTGGAACAACATTCCTGTCCGAAAATTTAGACCTAACCATATCCCTACCCCTAAACCTAAAATCAGAGGGAAATTATAGATGAATAACACTGATGTTGACCCTGGTTGTAAGCCTAAACTTAACATAAACTGAACTATTCCCTCAAATCTTGATTGGTTGATTGGATGTTGATCTAGGAACATGTTGCACTTGTTGAAATCAGGATGTGTGTGTGTGTGTTTTTTAAATCTATGGATGGCATTGTTTAAAGCCATTTGCGGTCCATGTAATGTGGGGTCTAAAAGTTTAAGACTGGGAATGCTTCTATTTTTAATTTTCTTTGAATTAATATTCATTGTTTTGCATTACTATTTATATTATCGTGACAAAATCAGTGATGCATGATATATTCGCGTTATTGGCAGTTGGGCGATTTTTTTATTTATATATAATAATATATATATATATATATACATTTGATACATTTATCACTTAAAGTTAATCTTTTAAAAACACTAATAGTTTAATAACACTGTTAAATGTAATCTCTAGCAAATCTATCTATTTTTCATACTGTATATTATAATATTGTGATATCTAATTTCACTTTATTATTATTTTTTAAATATAAATACAAAAAAAGTGTTTTCTTTGAAATGTATTGACAAAATAATATAGAATTTATCGGTTATCGGCCATAACATGAAAATATTTATCAGCTTAATGATACAAGCTGGTATTGAAATAATAGTATAACTGGTATAATTTTATAAAAATGTTCTTGTGCCTCAATTAAGAACTTCTGACTGTTTGTACAATCGATCAATGTCACAAATTACCGTAAATGTCAAATTGTTTTGTTAGTGGCCATGAAATAGAATGTTAATTATTTCTTGCCATGGTGTTTCCTTTTAAAGAAAATATTCAAAACTTGAAAATTGTTTATTTCACAATTTAAATTACATTTTGAATCTTTCTTTTATTTCGACAGCCTGCATCTTCATTCACTGAGCCCTAGAAAACGTGAATATACCCATTAATAAATTTAAAAATCAATTGTCTCTTCTAAAGTATCAATGCCGAGAAATACAATTGTGATTCATTGCTTAATCATTTGTATTGGCAGAGCCCTAATTTATGAATTCATGTCATCTTCATGCCTCTGGCCGCATTACTGTAAACCGCCCTCTTGGACACCAAATCCGGTCTAAATGTCTGTCTCCGTTCAGCTGTTTTTCTTTCATGTTCAGTGGCACAGATACAGGCTCCAACTCTTTCTCTCTTCCCTCAAAACGCCCCCTTTCCGAATGTTATCATGACACTCGACTTTAGGAAGTTGCCCATGTTTGGACTAGGATGGAAGCAATGTCACTTGTGGTTTGCTCTCAGAGGGGACGGTCACGTTTAAGAACAAAAAGAAAGAGTGAGACAGGTCTTCAGTGGGCATAAAATTATAGAGCTGTCTAAGAGAGAGAAAGATGGGAGGGGAGGAACCAAATCAAATTAAACGAGAACCAAAGATCCTGGCCACCATTCCTAGACTCCATCTCCGGGTTTTCATTGTGGCTGTGTTTCAGTAGATCAGTCAGAGCGTGTGTGGAGTGTGTGTGTGTCTCTGTGTGTGTGTGTGTGTGTGTGTGTGTGTGTCTCCTGCGTGGTGCTGCAGTAGAGAGCGCTTCGCTCAGCCAACTGCTACTTCTCCGTGGAGGGCATTGCATCCTCCCTGCCTTTTTTTTATTTTTCTTCACATTTTTTTAAAATCATGCTTGGAGTGCCTCAATGAAAGAGGACTGATCGAGGGGAAAGGACGACACTATGTGTGTGACAGAAGAGCCAAGCGTACTGCAGTGAGTCAAACAGAAAGAGTGAGAGCTCTCCACACCCATGACCGTGTGCCTGTCTGTGATCGAGTTGAACACAGCCAAACGGACTCATTCGTCACCTGACAGGTAGGCAGACGAGAGTCCCTTCATCTAATCTCACATTCACAAACCAGGAGCTCCGAAACACTTGCGCTTGCTCAGAAGAGATGATCATTTGGAACAGGTTCGGGACTTGTAGTGTCGGTGGGCAGCTTGTTTGGGACGCTAGATGTTCAGAAATGGGACAGAAATGTGAATGGCATTTATTTCAGCAGGAAGTGCTGCTTTTTTTTTGTTCCCACAGGTTCCTGTCATACCCCTTTTGGTCTGAGTGTAGAATACTGGCACTTTCTGCCAGTCTTCAATGGGAAATTCTGATGCTTTTAGACTCGTGAGCCTATTCTGTGGCATTCTGGGAGTGGGTTTGGTGACTTTATATAAGCAGTTTTTGCTTGTGAAAGAGGGGCGTCCTCCACAGGGTCACGTAACAGACTCTGAGCCGTGGGTGAGGAGTTTATTCATAATATACTGGCTGGAAGACTTCATCCATGTGTGTGGGTGAATGGACTCTCCGAAGCACATCTTTGAGTTTGTGTGTATGTAAGTTTTTTTATAAAATAAGAGAGATATTTCATAAGCCAGTCTGTTTCTTCCATTACTGACACATTAAGTGGATCTATGCTAATAACCAGAGATGAACCTCACTCAAACGGGACTTTTATTGTATGTGTGTTCGTGTGTGTGTGCCTGTTTGTGTGTGTGTATGTGTGCTCCTGGCTATTGCCCTCAGAGAATTTACTGCACTTTCTGTCAATGTCCTAGCATATATATCAGCAGAGAGACAGAGAGGGAATGAAAGAGGAAGCACTGCAGGTCTAAACACTTGCTCCTGCAGTGCATTCCCCCTCCTCTCCTCTCTCTTTAGGTGTCACGCACACTCACGCACCCACACACACACATATATACACGCTCTGTATTCTCTGTAGTCCTGTCAATCAAACACAGATATGAGGACTGGGGAATTCAAACTTGTCTCAGTGAGAGTTGTCATATATTTGATCAAGTGGCATAGACAGATCAATGTTTTCATTCCTGGATTACTTACTCTGAACACTGTGTGTGTGTGTGTGTGTGTGTGTGTGTGTTTATAGTGATTGTAGATTATTATAATACGGGGCTGTTGAATGCTTGAATCTGATTGGTTGACAAATGTTTTAAGGTGTGCAATTATTTTTAAGGAAACGCACAGCTAAAGTAGGCAGGTCTTGACCGCATAACAGTTCCATATTACTTTTTATCACATTATTTCAGGTCTTTAAAGCCTACAAAAGCAAAGAACCTCCTAAAACAGGGTATGAAATTGACTTTGTATTGGTTTCCAGTAAAACAGTTTTTTTTTTAAATCAAGAAAAACTTACTTTATTTAAAATTGTATTCTTTACATTTTTTATTATCTTTCATTTTAAAATGACTCTTAAAAATGATTTATTATTTAATTATTATTTTATTTTGCTTTATTTTTTGTATTCTGCATTTAGTGAGCAAGTCAGAAAAATAAACTTAAATATATTAATACAATTATTATTCTAATAATCTTTGAAACAAGTATCATCCAAGTATCATTTTATTCCACAATGTTTTTTTGTTGTTGTTTTTTTTTACAATTTTATCTTGTGTTAAAGATGTTTTGCTAGTTATTTTTACTGAAAACAAGACAAAAATATACTGATTAGGAAAAACTTTTTTTTTTTCACTGGTAAGTGTATTGAAATATTTTGGTCTCACAAATTAAATACACTACTTCCACACGCAGTTTGTGTATGCACCAATGTATTTAGTATACATTACAATATATATTTATTAGTATATTTAGTACCTAATGGCTACCTAATGGCACACACACACACACACACACACACACACACACACACACACACACACACACTAACAGCAACACAAATAGCATCTACTGTCACCAACATTCCCTAACCCATCCACACACACACACATTTTATTTTTAATTAATTTAGACAAAATAAAGTTTTAATATCGTTCATTTATCAGTTATCAGCCATAGCATTAAAATAAGAATTCGCTTATTGGTTTTGACCAAAATTGTAATATTTGTGCATCCCTAGAATAATTACATTTAATTGTACAGAATTAAATTAAAGTTAAAATTAGTCTCTTTATGAAACTTTACGGTACTTTTTTTTGTGCCACTTTGGAACTCAGTGGCTCAATTCCCCATTCACTTCCGTAGCAATGAGTGGCAAGTACATTCAGCAACATTTTTCCTTTAACGCTCGACAGAAAAAGAAAGTCAAACAGGTTTGGAATGACATGAGGGTGAGTAAATGATGACAGAATTTTCATTTTTGGCTGAACTATCCCTTTAAAATCAAGCGTCTAAGACAACAGAAGCACAGCAGGACGCTTTGATGGTGTAAAAGAAATGCGCTCAAACACGCTCCGACTCCCGCAGACTTCTTCTGCAGAAATGGTGAGAGGAGGAAGAGACTTTGACCAAAAGCAGGTGATGAGTCGAAGTTCTGACGCACACGAGAGCTGTGGGAACAGAATGTTATCTGAGAAAGCTCTTTTCGAGGCTCCGTTTAAAAACACTCTTAGAATTGATGGAATCTGCCTCCTCAAGGACGTCACTCTACTGTAACTGTGCTGCGAGAAAGTGAGTTAAACAGTGAATAGTGCGAGAAAAAGAAAAAGAGGGCTTGAAAGCGCGCGCAAAAGAGAGGAAGAGGGGATAGGTTAGGACAGGTCTGTCCCACACAATGACTCAGAGATGAGAGTAGTCGGGTAATCAGTTCTGTTCCTCTCATAGATATGGAAAAACACGTCTCAGTTTTTAAAAAATCGTACTTTCTCTTACTCTCTCTCTCTAGCGAAGATTACATTCCTGTTATTTGACGGTGCTACACAGGGCTGTGCTGGTCTTGTTGCCATGGAGACGTAGCTAGGCAGCAGAGTCTGCGATTCTCGCATGGTTCTGCATACGTGCCGAGCCACGATGCTACTTCTTAGGACTTACCGCATACTGGTGTGTGGGTGTGTGCATGAACGGGGCAGAGGAGTGTGTTTCTCTAGATGCATGTGTGTGTATCAGCATGTGCTGTATGTGCATCTGAGAGATGCTGCAAGCCAAACTCTTTCTCTTCCATGCAGAGAGAAGAGGAGGTGACAGAGAGACAGAGCGAAAGAGTGGGTGGGAAAGTCACACATCCTTGCGCACATTGGAGAAGAGAGGGAGAGAGATGTGTGTGGGTGGGTGTGTGTGTGTGTGTGTGCAGAGACAGGAGCCTGTTTTTCTGTGTATAATCTCTCGCCCTACGGTGCGACTAATGAAGCAGGAAAATCTCTCATTCACCCTGTAGCATTAGCATTAGCATTAGCTTGAAAACACTGTGACATGACCTCGCATTTCTTTTCACCCAGAAAGAAAATAATTAATAGAAAGTAATATACATTTTAAACAAGCAGGATGTTCCCGATTATGTAATAGCACGATGAATGCAGATTATATCAAATAAAAAATAGTAATAGATAATATGTGATGCGTTCCATCTGAGTCGTAAGTCGCAGTGGGACGTTTTTAGACATGTTGGTATTCTTTAAAAAAAGCTTATATATTTCAGTGAAGAGCATATTGCTAAAATTGTAATATGATACATATAATGATACAGTGTATGCACTTCATCATAAGTTACATATAATGCATTTAACTTAAGTGATGTCTTAGTTATTTAATTCAAATAGTGGGGTCAGTAGTTTTTTTTATTAATTATACTGTAGCTGCAAAGTTACATTCAATTGATCAAAATGGATTTTTTTTTCATTGTTACTAAAGATTTCTATTTCAAATAGATGCTGTTCTTATGAACTTTCTATTCCTCAAAGAATCATGAAACGTAATGTTTCACGGTTTCCAAAAAAACATATTAAGCAGCTACTGTTTTCACCATTGATAACAATAATACATATTTCTTGAGCAGCAAATCAGCATATTAGAATGATTTCTGAAGGATCATGTGACTCTGAAGACTGGAGTAATGATGCTGAAAATTCAGCTTTGCCATTTTTATACAAATAAATGGATCCTTGTTAGGTATTAGAGACATTCTTTCGAAGAAAATATGTCAAACAAATGAAATGTTTTTGGAATCAAGTTTTTATGGCAGTTGCCATTTAAATGATTGTATCTCGAGTCGACAAAAGAAACATAATAATTATGCCATTAGAAAACAGCAACTTTAGTTCATAAAACATGATAGATTAGCTTTGGCCTCTACTGTTTTATTTTTCAGACTCTCATTGCTGCCCACCCTGAGGACCAGTGGGATATTCTCTGGCACTTATACGCCCCCCCACACTCTCTTCACTGTCTCACTGGCACACTGTGAATCCACCAGACAGCACCCAGAGAGTAAAGGATGATGGGGCATTGACGAGGGCATGCAGTGTAGTTTAGAGGAAGTTACTTTGTTGAATGTAGCAAAAATGTGGACTTCAGGATATTGCCATAAGCACAACTTCAGTATCAGTATGGATTTGGGGACTTATTTGCCCTACATTTAGTTTGTTCATGACAGAAGCATGGCTGTCTGAAAATCACTGAACTTAACATGCTGTGATAAATATTCTGATGTATTTGGAGTGCTTTTTTGACTCTCAAATGACTCTGTGTAAGAGCTCTTCTGTGTAAGAGAGAGTTTTCTCTCTCTCACGACTCGATATTATATGCTGCTGTTGTGATTGTATAAATAGATAAAGCACATAGGTGACTGCTTTTACCATCAGAAAGACATTTCAGTCATTACAACAAGCAATCATAATACATTGTGATGTATTTCAGCTGATGCTAAAGAGCGTTTTAATCAATTTTTTGTTTAGCTTTTTGGTCATCTATGTACTAGTGTACTTTACATATTATTTTAATGTATACACATTTAAAATGTACAGCATTTCTGTTCCAGGAAAGAAGACCAAATAATATTGGTCACACATCCAGCATACCCAGCATCTGTTTTCCTTCCATCCATCCATCCATCCATCCATCCATCCATCCATCCATCCATCCATCCATCCATCCATCCATCCATCCATCCATCCATCCATCCATCCATCCATCCATCCATCCATCCATCCATCCATCCATCCATCCATCCATCTTAAAAATGACAGTTATCATTTTTAACAAAATCTTAATTCATTTCCATTCTACTTCCTTACATTCAAATTCCCGTTCTTTTTCAAATTCCCGTCCCGTTCCTCAGTTAAAATTAAGGATGCACTGATACAAAATTTCTGAGCAGATGCAATATCCAATTATTCAGAAAGATATCAATACAGATATTTTGGTTGTAATATCTTGAGCTTTTGTGCTGTACAAATTATTTTTTATTTGAATTTTTTAATTATATTTTACTATTAGCTATTGAATTTGCAATTCGCTTTAGACGATAACAATTTCTGAAAATATTACGGATTACAGTGTTACACACAATTTGATTCAATATTGATTCATTTGTAAATAATGTTAATAATTATCTTTGGATAAGTAACTAACTAACAAACTTTAAACATTTGTAAATTTGTAAGTTTGTAATTAAGTTGTACTGTATCTTTCTGATACTGATTATTGGTCGATACATCTGTGCATCCCTAGTTTAAATTAAATTCAAATTCAGGAATTTTATTGGAATTGAAAAAGATTTCTCAGTTCAATTCAGAATGGCTCCCTGAAACACAGGTGTATTGAAATTTTAATTCTAGTATTTTTATTCTAAATTTCTATTATGAAAATACCTCTCCTTTGATGTATCATCCCAACTTCTTGTTTCAATAGGAAATACATCAACAAATTAAGGAAATCTGTGCTTGTCAATCGATTTCATGGGGTTTAACAAGCTCGGAGCTTAACGAGTTGATAATATACCAATTATCTGACCGTTAGCCCGTTGGCTTAGAATGCTACACTTAAATTGTTGTAATTACAGTCCACTAAAGACCTTTTCTATTATGATCTGGAGTCCATTAATAGCACACAGTATTTGGGGACACCGATGCTCATAAAATGGTAACACTTTACACATCTTATTACACGTAGTCGCTGTAGTAATAACAAAATCTTATGCATAATCATATGCAACTAACCTTTAACCAACCCCTAATCCTAACCCTAAAATAAGTACATATAGTTAATTACAGTATAATTACTCCGTACTTAAATGTATAATTCTTCTGTAACACAGACACCTTAAAATACAGTGTAAACGATACAATTTATTTACTGGTGGAGGCCCTATCATATGTTCTATTAAGAGACACCACGCAATTGTTAGTTGAAAATCTATTTACAGTAGATACAAATTTTTCATGGCCCCAAAGGACTCCAAACGGTCTTTAACACACAAACACTGGCTGATAATGCTTGTGAGACATATTGAAAGTAGGGTAAAACACCATTTCAATAGAAGCACTGTCAAAGCAATCGATGTGGCTGTAATGGTCTTGGCCATATACTGGTAATCTGACCCTAGCCATATTGGAACATGAGCTGCATTTTAGACCACTGTAATATACACTTCCTCCAGTATACTGAAGTGTTCAGATTGCTGTTTGACACCTCAAGAGTAAGAATAAAGTAAATGCCATCTCCCTCTCATAGTTTTTCCTGGAAATGTTCTTTGTCAAATTCAGAGTCTGGCTGTAATACAATTTCTCTTCTGTCAGTGTAAACTCAGGTAGCAAGAAAAGAGTTATTTGACATGCTTCAGAGGAAGAAAGAAAATTGTCCCACACAGTTTTGCAGACAATCATATTATTGTGTTCATAAGTGAATCGTACATTGTTGACTACTATTTTGAAGTGATGTGTGGAGAACGGAAGTGAAATGAGTAAACAAGATGGATGAAGTTCGCTACTCCCGTCTCGTGTGCTTTATTGCTCATTATTAACTTCTGACAGATACTGCCAATTGACAGCGAGGATTAGGCATTTTTGATGCTACAGGACATGCCTGGCTGGACGAAAGATGGCGAGCTGTACTGCTTTTCTGCCTTTTCACAGAGACAACGGATTTTCTACTCATTGCCTAACATGGGTACGACGTATAAGGATGCATTGAAAGCCTATTCCGTGCCAAAAGCTAACGTAGTAACAAAAGCTAACAATCTGCTGCTGTTAGAGCATCAGCACAGAAGAGAAAAGAAAAGAAAAAGAAAACATAACAGAGAAAAAGACAAACAAACACATGACTGCCCACAAACCAGTACAAAATACGTCACAGGACGTAACCGTTAGTATAGTTTTTAGTTTTTTACACCATCCATAACCGCTTTCATGCGCCTCACGAGAGTTTTACAGCACGCTGTTGCTTTGCGAGAGCTTGTTGTTTCATGTGAGTTTGCTGCCAATACTGATGAAATTATTTGCAATCAGTTAGTAGAGAATGCGCTTAGTCCACTAATACGTGAAAGATTTTTACTAGAAACTGATCTCACACTGGACAGTGCTATTACGATAGCAAGTCAGATTGAATCTGCTGCCGCTTGAATCTGCAAAGGCTTGTGACCTATTCAAAAACCCAAATCCCGATGGCTGGATGTTTGTCAGCGAACGTTTCCCTACATGACCACTCAGTTCCTTCGATGTTCTTCATCGTGGACAAAGGGACACGACTCATGGGGAGGGATCTAATGTCTGCACTGCATGTGAGGACTGAAAACAATCAAGTCCTGTCTCCTAATTTTCTTCCTGTGCTTGCTTCTCCTGTGCTAATCTTTCAGTGCACTGACCTCACGTGACCTCACTGCCTTTGTTACTCACGGCGGACTGTTCCATTTTTACGTGTTCCTTACAAATTGGCTTCATTGCCTGTGGCATTTCAGAAGATGATGACCATCATCCTGACTGGCTTGTCAGGGGTTGAAAACTACCTGGACGACATTATCATCCTTTGACATGAGATATCATGCATGACAAAGCACTTCAAGCGGTCTTACTACGACTAAAAGCTGCTGGCTTGCAGCTCAATGAAGACAAGTGTCACTTCCGACAAACCAACCTGCTGTTCTTAAGTCATACTGTTTCAGCGGAGGATCTTCAAAGGCGATTCAAAATGCCCCTGCTGTTTATCTGTCAGGTTTGCCCTTACCTGCTTCTCCTGCAGATAATGCTGTAGCTCCAGTTCCTGTTGATGATGTTGATGAGGAGTTTGTTGCTTTTCTGTCTGCTGCCTGTAATTCTCTGTCTTCTGCTGATGCTGCATGTGCTTCTTGTCCTGCCAAACTTCGTACACAGATTTCTAATGGTTGGCCTCCTTCACCCAAGGCACTGGACGTTGAGATGTTGCCATACTATAAACTGTGACTAGAACTGTCTGGGAAGGACAACTTTATTGTCCGAGGCTCATGGCTGATTGCACTTTGCTGCTCTTCGATCTGTGCTGGTCTCCATAGTGTACGAAGGACATCAGGGAGTGTGAGAACCAAACAACGCCTTTGTGATCTCTATTGGAGGCCAGTGATGGATTCTCAGGTTCTTGATGTTGTACGTTCCTGCCACATGTGTCAGCTCAATGACAAAACTGTCAAGTCACATCCTGCTCCTCTCCAGCCTGTGGCACTGCCAGATGGACTATGGCAGAAAGTGGCTGTAAATATAGCCTGGCCACTTGACACTGCTGCATCCGACTTCAGGTTTGCTATAACATTAACGGATTTATACAGTAAATGGCATGAGGTATTCCTTTCGTTTTTTGTAATCAGTCTTCAGTCGCCATTGCAATCCATTGAGTATTGTTACTGATAACGGTGTTCAGTTTACGTCTTCTACTTTCACTGCTTTTCTGGAAGGAAGGAAGCAAGGAAGGAAGGAATATTCGTCACCATCGTTCCTCTCTCTACTACCCTACATCTAATGGTGCTGTAGAGAGATTCAACTCTGTGCTCAAGCACACTGTCCGAATGGCCACCCAGCAACAAAAGCCATGGAAACCTGTGGTAACTAACTTCTTGCAGGTGTACTGTGCCACTCCACATGCTGCAACTGGTACTTCACCCTTTCAGCTCCTGTATGACAGGCAAATGGGCTCAAGGCTGTCTATTTTGCCATCTGCTCCTGTGCACCCGCCAACTGACATGACTGTTCGCCGAAAGGTTGCGCAGCTGCAACACAAAATGAAAAAAATACACCGGTGCCAAGCGCACTGCTCACACTCTTTGTTTCCATGAGGGAGATAAAGTGAGGGTATGGAGACCCTTGCATGTTCTTAAGGGACACAGATCTTTTCCTGGTTGCCAAAAGACTGGGTGTGGGTACATGCATTCTTAGCTTTCCATCTCAATGCATTTTCATGCACACTAACAACTCCGACTGAGAACACTGCTCACTACACACACACACACTGTGATGTTTTAATCTGCTCTTTAAAGGGGACATAACACACAGTTTCTGCCAATCTCATTGTAATCTTGAGTACCTATAGAGTAGTATTGCATCCTTCATGTTTTCGAAGAGTCTTTAGTTTTATCAGATTTATAAAAGACAGATACGCTGTACCGATTCTTTACAATCGCGCTCCTGGAGGCGTGCTGTGGGCGGAGCTAAAGAGTCACACACTATCCCTGGATAACTTTTGATTCACTATATGTTCGTGTTGTTTACATTTATATGCACTTACGTGCCAATTGCCAACAAAACACAGACATTTGATGTTACTTACCGCCTGCAATTCTAACTCATGGCCGCAATCTTTTAGTTTCAAACGATCTGAAAATACACACTTGCACAATTCCGTTGCTGCCCCGGAAAAACTAACTGCATCTGCAGCTCTGTCACTCTCTCTCCTCTCAACCTATAGCTGTTGTACTGTGGCTGCCGTCGCATCATCCAAGTGGATGCTCATTGCTTACACTGGTGGTGGTTGAGGAGAGATCCCCTGACATTATTGTACAGCACTTTGGATGTACAGTAGTACATATGAAAGTGATATATAAATGGCTCCATTCATTCATTCATTCATTCATTCATTCATTCATTCATTCATTCATTCATTCATTCATTCATTCATTCATTCATTCATTCATTCACGTTAACTCTTGCTCTCGATCTGGTTGGTGTGCACGTGCTCTTCCATAAGAAGTGCCTAAACAAGGAATTCCATCCTTTATGACGTCATACAGGGCCATACTCGAAAAAAAATTTACTTTCAGAAACTTCCTCCTGAAGGAGTGTATTTGGCTCTTTAACTCTTTAAAAGTTTAAATAAGTCATAATGCATGAAATAGCATTAGACATCCCCTTTAAAAAAGGGGAAAATGTTGTATTCGTAAGTGAATTGTACATTTTTTACTACTATTTTGAAGTTTTGTGTGGTGTTAGATGCGTGGAGTGAAATGAGTAAACAAGATGGATGAAGTTCGCTACTCCTGTCTCTTGTGCTTTATTGCTGTTTACTAACTCCTGACAGACACCACACATATCCTTCATCCAATAAAGGCTGCAGGAGCCCAACTACACCGAGCTGAGGTATAGTCCTTTTTTTAAATTAGTCAAACTGAAAAATCTATTTTGTTTAAATATTTACATCGTTTTCCCACGCATTGGGGGATATTTTGGTCTTTCTCTGTAATTACCGCTTTTCCCAAGGCAGTTACTCTCATGACAGATTTTTCTGTTCTCGCATGTCATTTGTCTCAGGGCATCTAAAAGTTGATTCTGCACTGATTTGTTTTTCAGAGACAACACATGCCTCAACAGCTACGATAGATTTACTCTCACTGGGTCTCATTCACTAAATGTGCATATGAGTGTATTTGTGCGGAAGACCTTGTGCGAATGCTGTCAGAATCATGACTCATCTATAAGTTTGCACTTTACTTAACATCTAAGTTGTACTTTATTAAGTTTGCCCTATAATTTGCACTTTATTTTGAAGAGATTTTAATATATATATATATATATATATATATATATATATATATTATATATATATATATATATAATATAAGGTGTTATGCTTTCTATTCAATAATAAATGTTGAAGAAATTTAATTTGTAATATTATTTCACAATATTACTTTTTTAATTATTATTATTATTATTATTATTTTACTGTATTTAGCCTTGGTGAGCGTGAGACTTTTGATCTTACCTCTTATCAACCCCTAAAATTTAGAGCCAGCCAACTAAACCTGCAAACAATTTAATTGAATGTATTAAGCCGAAATATGCTATTATAATGACATTTGTTATTTTTAGAAACTGAATAATTAAGTGACTCTACAGTATATCTTTTTTTCAAAAATGATGTCCTTTACAGCTCAATCTGGGATGGGACAGAGCTAACTTGTACTCCAGGCCTATGTAAAGAGTGTTTGTTGGGGCGCGAGTTTAAAGATGTTCTTTTAAGAGTGATGAATGACTGTACAGGTTGTGCTGAAAGCACTTATGGGCAGATATAGAAGAATTTGGCCATATATTATGCAAATTAACCGCAGTCGCGTGCTCCATCATTTAGAATAATTCGGGTTAATCAACATTTGAATAAATCGATGTGCGTGTTGTGTATTATCAATACATTTGTGTGATTTATGTGTATACTGTACACTCCTGTTCTAGTATAAATTTTGTGTGAGAACATTTTCTGTGCACATAAACATGACATTTTTATTTTTTATTACTGTTATTGAGATCTACTGTCTCTTTCTTCATCCAGGCACGCTATGACAGTTTACAAATTCGTCGTCTTATGAGAAGTCATCATCCTCATCCCAGTTATTATTGTCACTCACAGACACTTTTTGAACCAGTGTTATGTATTTGTGTGCTAAGAGTTTAACAGCATAAATATATAAATGTATCTTTTTGTGAAAGTCAGGAGGACAAGCAAGTTGGCTCGCATTCTGGCATCTCACTCCAAACCCCCCTGACTGAGATAGTTTGTGACGGCTGCCAGATGCATGCTGGGAAATAAGAGGCTGAGTGGTTTGCCGAGTGGGGCAGCAGCAGCACAGCGAGAGCCACATGGCCATGTTTATGAAACAGGCAAATACTAACGGACGCAGAGAAGCGGCAGCTTGCAGCCTTCCAGAGAGCACATACACACCCACACAGTTACGCTGAAGACTGATAAATTGAGACATTTATTAGGGCTCTGGGGCTCTGCGGATGACAGCTTTCTGTTGACCTTGCAAGGGCCAAATAGATCATGTTAGATCCTCGGGAATGCATGATAGAGTGATTAACTCTTTAGTTTAGTGCATGTGTCATTTGTAACACTGCTGATTATGCCAATAAATCAGCCTGAGCTGTTCAGAAATGCTTCAGTTCAGATAATGTTTCAGCTAATGGTTGACGGTGTCATGGATGCTGGTGGATTGAAGTCATTTCTGATTATCAAATCAAGCTTATTTTGACCTCTTTTCAGATGCTGATTTTATTGATGTGTGTGTGACCCGGCTGTGGGGCGTTCTGTCTTCTGGATGGTTGTGTGACTCTAGGGAAAAGTTTGTACTGGTAACAGGCACAATAGGATGTTGATATAATCTGACACGCTTCTCCTCCATGTCCCTTCAAATGAGGGGGAAAATATCTCACTGCTTTCAGCTCTGTTGGAAATAAATGTGTCACAACTTAAGGAAGTTCTTGCATTGAGAGAACTTTTTTTTCTTCTCATCTGCAAAAGGCGATTCAGCACGTAGCATTTGTAATTTAAAAACCACTAATTTTGTGACACATCCCACCTCCCCTCTAATCTCCTTCGCTGTCAAAAACAGGAATGATGGATTTGCTGTGTTCTGGTTACATTTCATAACACTAATCAGACAATGACAGTTAAAAGCAGGTTTAAATGTTCAAGATGAACTAACTGACCTAAAATAGCCTACTTATGGGTTTGCCAAATTCCTCTAACAGCACTGCAATTTTCTCACTGCTGTGTGCATAATGATATTCCGTGATATGATATCTCTGTCTTAGTACTTCACTTGTATCTACAGTATTGGTTGATTTTTTTCATTTTGGCCCTGATCTTTGGAATTCACTATGAATCTATGAGCCTAATTAGTGATGTAAAATATATTGTCACCATATTAGCAAAAAGGATCTGTTTATAATCGTATAAATTTGTATTGTATTTAATGTAATTTGCCATCATCTAATGCTTACATAAAGTCAGTCTTTAAATGCTAATAATTTAATGACACTGTAAAATGTCATCTTTAGCAAATATAAAACTGAATAATAATTGTCATGTACATTATAATGTGATGCCTAAATTGAAAATAATTATGATCTTATTTATATAAGCCATTTTTACATCTCTGTCTAATAATTTATATAGAAAGAAGGTGTATTTAAAAAAAAAGATTGTTGGTAACTTAATTTACTAATATATTATTAAGATGCAGTTTTTTTCTCTCTCTGAAATAATAATTGCTGTGAAAGTGCCCCGCTGTGTTTTTGACTACTTGCACTTCTTTCTTGTGCTTCACTTTGATAAGAAAGCATCTACCATGAACATTAATTTAATTTGTAAACATGAAAGGCAGAAGACAGCTGTGCAGATGAGTTTATAAGTTTTTAGCCTTTACAGTTTCATGCCTCCCATAACATGTGGCCACTGGGAGGGGGGCATGAGCTCCCCGAGGAGCTGTTTGAGCTGATATGAGTTTGGTGCAGTGAGGAACCTCTTGGAGTCTTAATTGAGAATGTAAGAAAGCCACTCTGAAAAAATGCTGCGTCAGACGTTGCAGGAAGAACCAGCTGAACGTTCACAACAGATGTGTAAAACTGCAGTGTTTATAATCAACGATGCTGTTTTATCAAAAAATGTGTCATATTTCATGTAACGTTTGAGTAAATTGACAATATCTTCCATCAAGACTGTAATGTGTAAAAAAAAGGGAACCTTTTCTCTGTATGTAAAAAGAGAACTTGGACTACATGATATTTTGGTACCATATTGGTTATAGGCTATATGTATTTGATCTATCTCTGTCTCTGTCTCTGTCTGTTGGTCTATCTATCAGACCATATGGAATATTTAAATATTCTCACAATTTTTATTTTCTTCATTTAGATTAACTTTGCCATTATCTAACGCTCACTTAGATGAAAACACATAATTTTATATGTAATATTTAGCCGATGTAAAAAAAAAAAAGTGTTTATATTTAAATTATTTATCAAAATTATAGAATTTTAATATTAGTATTTATTATCTATTGGTCATAGCAAGAAAATAATTATCGGAATTGTAATATCAGTGCATCCCATTCCCTACCTATAAAACTATAATCAAAAGATGAGATGAGTCTAAGAACCATTATTATGATTTTACAAGTGATTCTGTAAAACTGTGATGGAAACATGTCACTGTTTGGGGCCCCTGGATGGATGTCAATAATCCTGTTCTGCTATCTCTTTAAAGTAGTTTGAAATGACACTCTCTCTTTTTTTTTATCCTTTCAAATGGAAAATGAATATCAGTCACCAGGCTCAAACGGCACCAAATGCTCTTTGAAAAGATACCTTGACTCCATTTGTTTTCTTATTCACTCCCACTGAGAAGGGCTTTAAATCATGTTATCATGTGGCTAAACACATCAGGGGATTATTGCTCTGTTTCCCAGAGAAACCGACACTCCATATTTAATATCAAACTTACTTCGCCCCTCCTCTTACTTCACTTTCCCCCATTTTAAAGCGTGTGTGTGAGTGATTTGGTCTGCAGAAAGCTAGTTGTCATCGTTGAATCAGGCTTCCAGAAAAGCTTTTGATGCTCGGGCCAGAGTAAACGACGAAGAAACCCCCTTTTAATGAATCCAGCTGAAGCTGAATGGAGTGCTGCTGTAAGGAACAGATGCTAGCCTTGTGTGCTGCTGCATGGCTGTTAGCACTAATCATGGCAGAGCAAACTGCTAATCTCTCCATGTCCTCTTGGATGTGTCTGAGCACACACAGATGCTGCCTGTTCTACCAGAACCACTGCAGGGCCCAGGCTAATGGATGCTGTTACTCTTAACAGGTTTGCAGATGTATATATTAGCACAGCGGTAGATCAGAAAGTTTTTACGGCATTGTTTTTGTTGAGGTTCTTTTATGTGTCACAAGTATATAATGCAGGCTTAATCTGTTACATTATGTTGAGAATTCAGACTATTATCAAGGGAATAGTTCGCCCAGAAATCTAAATTTTATTATTTACTCACGACCTCATGTTGTTCCACAACCATATGCTGTTAAGTTTTCCATTGAGCACACAACAGGTAGAAATGCTTTAAGAATTGTTATGCATGCGGCTCTTGACATACAAGAATAGTTCATAGTGACCTGAGGCTGACAAGCTCCACAAACTGACTAAAAACAACACCATAACAGCGCCATACTAGTTCAAATCTGAAGTCACTACTTTTATTAAACTTGTATAGGGTTTTTTTTTTTTTTTTGGCAAGACAGTTCTGATCACATAGAAATGTGATTTTTATGGAAAGAACTTCACAATAGTAAAAAAAAAAAAAAAACATCATATGGGATGGGTTTGGATAGGCAACTTCGGTCCTGGAGGAGCACTGCCCTGCAGAGTTTAGCTCCAACCCTAATTAAACACTCCTGAACAAGGCAATCAATGTTTTCAGGATTACTAGATAGATACAAACAGATGAGTTTTTATCAGGGCTTAAGCTAAACTCTGCAGGACAGTGGTCCTCCAGGACCGGAGTTGCCTATCCCGGGTTTAGAATAACATAAAGGTGAGTAAATAATATTGAATTCCTGGGTGAATAAAAAAAGAAAAGAAAAATAAATTGTGTTTTTTTGCCCTTTTATGTATAGTAAAAGTGTAAGAGAGGACAGGAAATAATGTATAATAAAAGTGTAAGAGAGGACAGGAAATAATGGGGAGATAATTAGGGAACAAGATTATGAATGTTGAACTTATTTAATGTTAAAAAGAAGCCAATTTTTTAAATGTTGAAAAGAAAGCCACACACACACATACACGGCTAATGTTCTTTCAAAGTTCGTTTTTTATTGGTGAAAATTAGCCAATACTGTATGTGTGTGTGGCTTTCTTTTCAACATGTCTACCCACACGTGTGTTTAAGCAAGCGGGTGGATTAAGGTCAACTAGAGGAATGTATGGCTCACTGCACTTGAGTAGCTTTGTATCCACACACAGGGCTCACTGATATCAGCCTGTTGAACATCTGTACAGACAGCGGGAGACACCCACAACACAGATGTATGTGCGCTGGGTTTGGAGCTCTCTCAGTGCTAGTACACAACTCTTTTGTAATGTCCAGTACCACGTGGGCCCGATTTACTAAAGCATTCAGTGTTAGCATTGTAAACTTTAATTTGAAACAAAAAAGGTTTTTGGAAAATCTGACAACAACACAAAGGTACAAGACCGTGGGTACTTTAATCTCAATATTCAAATGGAAACTTCCTTGTTTCCTCGTTCCTCCGTCCTCCAGCCTGGGACTCAGATCAAAGTAAGCCATCTTGAAGGACATATCAATTCTCTAGTTGCACCTCGATGAGGTAAGGAACGAGGAGTGAGCAAGCTTCCAGAGGAGCTATAAGCAAGGATGCACGGGTCCTATAGCGAAATCTTTCTTGTTGAAAAAGCTGACACATGTATAAATTCTCCTTCCCTTCACATCTGTCACAATAATGAAAAAATCTATCTTTTTTACATTTGAAATTTAAATAAACCATACATCTCAAATATTTCAACAGGGCTTCCTGCTTTATTAATATTTATTATGCATTTCTTAAATGACTGAACTTTAAAAACAAGGAGAGATCCCTTGAGCGCAGCTGATGGCGCTTTGAAGTGACGCTTGAGTGATCAAGAATATTTCAATGTTCCAATAAGCTTTCCTTCGATTCTTCCATTCTCATTTTCTTTCCTTGCATCCTGTCCTCGCATCCTAAGGGGGTTGGAGTTAGGAAGCGAGGATTCACATATAAGAAATGAGAAGCACCCTGTGCACTTAAAGGCTTTAATGAGGGACAGAACTAAAATCCCACAAAGCATTGCGATTTGACATTATTTAACTAAAAAAGACAACATCACAATTTATGTTTATTGCTAAATATGTATAATATATAGCATGGGGAGTGCGTCATGGCACTAAAATTAATTTAGCCGATTTTTGCCTGTTTGGATTCTCTGATTGGTGGAGTCTTCTTTGCAGAATCATTGGTAGTGTAGTGTAGTTTGTCACCAGGACTTCACCAGGATGTTCAGCATGATTATTTAAAAATGTAATTATGTGGGTTGATGGCTTCAACAAAACCATATACATTTGATTAGCAACCTCGGAGCTCGCAGAAAGCTTGTCTTTAAAGGTTTATAAAGAATGGAGAAAATGAATGGGATTTTTGCCTTTGGAATCCAACTTTGTTACATTCACATTTCAAATCAAGATGTGAAAAAGAGTCAATTCTCCCATTCTGAATTTTGCACAGCCCTGGAGTTTGGGCCGTGCTAACAAGCCAAACCTTGACCCTTTGGTCTAAATAGATAGTCTGAAATTGTCTGAAAACCAGTGTGACTGCTCTGGATTGGTTTTTCTGATTGGTTTACATTTTTGATTCAATGCCATGCCTCCATCAATAACGTTTTACACAGAACAGTTTGAGCCAAACAGCTGTACTACAGTATATTGTATGTATGTACAGTACCCTTAAATGTGCAACATACATTGAGCTTATCTTTCCTGCACAGTATACCAGATAAAACATCTCCTTTCCTGGCAAATCCCTCCTTGAAGCTTCTCCAGCTTTGCTGCTCTGTGGATCTCTGCTGAATTGTGTGATGGAGCTGTAAAGTGCTGCGCAAATCCAGTTGCCGCTGGCTGTTAGCTGAACTTCACTTTAATGTTTCTTGTAATGGCAGCCTAACACAGGTTGAATTTAACCTCTGGCTCAGGTCCAGCTCCCTCAGGCATGAAGATCTTTGGCACAAACAGTGATCTGAGAAGATGAAGAGATCTTTTATTAAACATGCAGGATTCAGATCAGGTCTGCGAGGCTTCTTTTGAGGAATTAGCATATAGCATTTGTGTGTTATCATATCAAATTAGCATATGCAATGGGAGATGCTAAACATTCAGGAACACCTCAGCTCTGAACATCACCATGGCAACTAGATCAGAAACGGTCATCGAAACACTTTTTTGTGTTGGTTTGTTCTGTTTGCATCTTGACCCATTCATGTGAAAGGTAAGCACTTGCACAAACATACTTTCAGGTTACACCTCGTTCTTCGCCTGAGGTAATGAGACACAGTTCCCCTCACCTACGAATGACTTAAGGACTTCCATAAGCTTTACGCATTGGTCTGAACGGCAAACTGTGTTGGCGTTGGTTGCTAGGCTACTAAGGACTGAGAGAGTCTCAGATGGCTGTTCTACCCTTGTTTAACATAGAGTCTGTTATTAGGTGAGAGAGCACTTTAGAGCTCTTTATTGACGCCCTGCTAAATTCGAATGACATCCGAAGCTCAGGTCCTTGTCCAGATGAATTCTGAACATAGACAGAGGACAAAATTCAAGCATAAGGCTGACCAATTGAGATTTGTGAGGAAAACGCACACAGCATCCCCCATCATCTGCCTTTGGCCTGTTTTCTGGAAACTTTGCCTGTGATGTTTTCTTGCTTAAAAGCTGCAGAAAGGCTCAGAGGAGGGTGCAATTAGTGATGGTTGAGAGTTCTCAAAAAATAAAATAATAAAACTCCCCTGAGAACAAATACAAACCTGCAAGTACTGTGTACAATTCCACATGCATATATACAGTATGCAGTTAAAGGAATAGTTCACTCAAAAATGAAGAACATCCCATAATTTACTCACCCTCAAGTCATTCTAGGTGTATATGACTTTCTTCTTTCAGCCGAACACATCAAGTTGTATTAAATAATGTACGGTCTTGCCCCAGCTTTGTAATGGCACTAAATAGAATCCGAGTTTTTGAAGCTCAAAAAAAAAAAGCGAATCCATTCATCATAAAAAATGCCTTCTGAACCCATGTTTCTGTAAAAACTATTCCTTTAACAGTGAACTAACTTGCTGACATTATATTAAAGAGTTAACATTAAACATTTCTGTCTCTTGTTCACAAGAGAATTTAGAAAAATTTCACATACATATTTTCACATACATACTATGACAGTTCGTAGTGACTACGGGATGTCAAGCTCCCAAAAAAGACAAAAAAAATAATATATATACTGTATAAAAGCACCATATGATTCATGTTTTATTTCAAATTGTTTAAGCCATATGATACTGTAGCTTTAAGTGAGGAACAGATATTTCACTGACAATTTTCTCCATTTGCAATTTTGTAAATTTTAAATTTTAAATGTAAAATAACTGCATAGGCCTTCTGGTTTAGAATGACATGAAGGTGATAATTTTTTTACTTTTCCATTAAACTGTTCCATTAAATAGCTGAGAATGAGATTGATAACTTAAGACATTTTATTATGATATTTAAAAAAAAAAAATTCTCTAGAATCATGCACTTCCTAACAGTTTCCTAATTTTCTGTAGTTCTCCATTCAGATTGTCATTGGTACAGTGTTGATGAATGTCGAAGTTGTTGCTTGGCAACTGAATATCACTAAACAATTATGTTTGATTCACATTTTCTTCAATGGCTTTCCTTTTGTTTCCAATTAATAAATAGTGAGGGAACGTTCAGATCAGTTTAGATGTTGGGGTTTTAGACGCACTTTCTCTCTCTCAGCAAATAATAAGAATTATTTATGACATCTTTGGATGTGATTCATTTTTCCAACCAGCAATTACAGTTAAAAACTGAAAGTGGGTCAGTCTGAAATGATGCTGTGTGCTGGGGTGGACGCAGGCTTCACATCTGGTGCCCGCTGCTCTCTCTTTCTGACACAGTCAGGGGTAGCAGGTGCATTAGCTGAAAGTCTAGTTCGTTCTGCCAATTAATCATTACTGCCAGTCTTTGAACGAGTGGACAGCGTTTGGAGAGGGAAAGTATGAGCAGATGGAGGATTTGTTTTTTTTATTACTTTTTCTTGAAGAAATCCTTGTGTCAAAGCTGTCTTAACAGAGGTGCTGCATATTTAATGGGGGTAATTGACATTTTTTGGGACGTTTCTTAGCATTCTTCTTTAGGGCACATGAAATATGTAAGAAACAAGGTGTCTTAACTGTATGCTATCCCACTTATTAAATACAGTAGCTGCTTATAATACATAGGCCTACATGTATATGAAATATTGATTTATTTAAGCCAAAATTATTTTGTATTACTTGAATAAACATTCCATAACAATGTAACAGTCTGGCTAGCAACAATAATTAAATTAATACTTTTTTCCTTTTTTTATTTCAATGAAATTATTGTAGGCCTACTATATTTTAGTTTGGTAATGTTTTTTATTTAATATTTAGTATTTTTAGCAGATTTGATGGTACTAAATTATATTTATGCTGTAGTTATAATCCATTTATTCACTTTTTGAGGATGGACATGGAATTCCCAACACATTTATTGTTATGAAATTTTTATTATTATTATTTATTTAAATGAAATAGATATATTCCAAAACATGTTTTACTTTAAAACTGTGAGAAAATCAAAGCCATAAATCTAAACAAAGACTTTTCCAAATTTGAGCTTGATATCTCAAAAAATTAGCTTTCAGTAATAATAAGTTTGTGCGCAGTACCAAACGTTTCCAATAGATGAAATCCGCCCCTATTCATTTCCAGTGCGGTCATTTTTTATGCGAACAATACAAGGTGACTATTTTTTTCAGGACCATTTAACCTTTTCGCATCATGTCCATGATTTTTTTGGTGTTCACACAGCAAGTGCCAAAACCTTCACCAAGTCTCGTACCATTCCGAAAAAAGTAAAACATTTTTGAACAGCACCAGAGGTTTAAATTGATCAAAAGCGTCGACATCTATAATGTTATAACATTTCTATTTCAAATAAATGTCCTTTTGAACTTAGAATTTTTTTTTATTGTATCACAGTTTCCAGCACAACTGTTTTCTGCATTGATGATAAGAAATGTTTCTTGCACACCAAATCAGTATATTATGATTTCTGAAGGATCATGTGACACTGAAGACTGTAGTAATAATAGTAAACATTTTCTAACAATATTTAAATAGAATACAGTTATATAATTAATTGGTAATAATGTTTCACAATATTACTGTTTTTTTATCATAAATAAATAAATGCAGTCTTATTGAGTATAAGAGACTTCTTTCTTAAACATTTATACAAATCTATACTGGCTCCAAACGTTTGAACGGTGTTATTATTAATCTGCAATCCAACCACTGTAAAAAAACAATGCACAATCTACTTGGATGTATAAGTTATTTCAACTTAATATACATTAAACTGACTTAAAAAATTAGTTGAATCTTGTATAACTTATCCAAATAAGTTAAGCAATTTACAACTTTTTTATGAGTTAAAGCAATGTAAAAACATATGTTATCATAACTTATTGATCATATAATTTTTTTTTTACAGTGTTCTTTTTCCATGGACTATCTAACATATTTAGCTATATTGTAACTTTTTCCTTTATTTTAAGCTCTCAGCTCTTTGTATCTTATATCAGTTCCTTGTGCTTCCGATCAATGTTTTCAGTTTTTGGACTGGGGATTCCTTTGCTTCTAGCCATCCGTTTGAGGTTTTATTCTCAACATATATTAAAATGTATACTGTTCATAATATAGCACTAAAAGCCTTTTTACTACAGTAAGTTATTTTGAGTCATCATAAGATGTCTCTGATTCCATTAAAGAGAAATGAAGTATGTGAAAGCAGCATTTGTTTGTTGTAAATACAGTATACAGCAAGTAAAGTATACATCTTAGCGATGAGGCCTTTTATCACCATGAATGAATATATTTTGCACTAGTGACCGACTGACTGCATTATCCCACATATACATGGCTACTTAACAAGTAAATAACTGCAGGGACAGGAAGGGAATAAGAACTCTCAATTTTCTGCATCGTTTTCTCATCATCCTTCCATCTTTCTTTCCTTTTCTTATGCACCCTGTTTCATTTGATGTCTACCACACAGTCACAAGCACACACGAGTCCAGAGCAGGAAGATGTGTGTCTTTATTCCTCTGGAGTGTTCCTGTAACTTTAGGGTTTTGAGGAAGAACAGCACCCTCGTTCCTGTCAGATTTCTCCCTGGTCTGTCTCATAATCACCAGCAACTTATTAAATAAATGACAGGCATTAAGCTGGCACACACACACACACACACACACACGCCTGCAGCTGTCTGAGTGTGTGACTGGACCAGAACTCCAGCTCAGAACACTGAGGGGGGAATAAGAGACTGATAGCAGGTTTGAGACAGATTGTACCTGTGGGGGACAGTAACTCACATTTCACTGTGCACAAACATCTGCTCTCTCTCCCCCTGTCTCTCTCTCTACTAATGAAACCATACTGGGGAATCATATAAACGCCAGTCTTAGCTAACTGTCTGTCTGAGATTGCAGAAGTCCCTGTATCCATGGCAGCAGTTGATTTGCCAGGCTGTGCTCTTGCTGTACACTCTGTTAGTAATGTCTCTCACCTGTAAAGCACGTCTGATGCAACACCAGCAGCTCAAGGAGGCACTGCACAGATGGCATTCCTCATTGTCATTATCTGTTAGGCTTTTCATTCACCACTTTGACACATCGTGAGTTAAGCCCAGTCGGTTACATGTGACATTTAGATGTCAGTACAGAGTGCCTATATTTTGGGGAATCGTAACCGAGTTGGTTTGTACCAGCCGTCGATAGCATATGTTATTTTAAGTTATGTTTAATGGTGTTTTTGTTTTGCTATTGACTTCGCCTTTGGGGCAAATAAATAAAAAACAGTACGTTTTTCTTTTCTTTTAGAAAACTTTTATGGATAGTTCATCTTAAAATGAAAATGCTTTCGTCGTTTATTCCCCCTCATGTTGTTCCCACAGTGAGCTGTTAACTTCAAAACTGCAGTGAGTAACTGAGTCAAACTGAAGAACTTGGTTTGGTGAATCAGATCAAATGATTAATTGAAAATATCTGACTCAATAATTTTTTACGTTAGTTAATTTGTTTAAAATATCATCTTATGGATTTACAAAATTATCACCTTTGCATTAAAAAGATTGGCCAGTATATTTCTCAGGAACAACATTGAGGGTGAGTAAACAATGAGAGGATATTCCAGCCGATCTCACGAAAGTGCGTATCTATATGATGAATGTTATTTCTCGTGCCATTTATACGCCAAAAAATAGTTTTTGCGTGCATATGCTACGCACTTTATGGCGTGTAATATGCACACACTCCCCACCTCTAATCCTACCCAAAAACATTTTTGGCGTATAAATGGTACCAGAAATAACATTCGTGGTATAGATACGCACTTTCATGAGATCGTGTTGGATATTCTCCATCATTCCCAGTTAAAGGGATAATTCACCCAAAACCTTGCATTTGCATTTCCATCTTTTGTAAAATGATAGATTTCACTTAAGAATATTTAGGGAAAAGTTAATTTTTTTGTCCATATAATGGACCAAAATGTTGTTGGGGTCAAATATTGTCTTTCATTGTATGGACAACAACAGTTAAAACATTCTTCAAAATATCTTTATTTTTTATTTTTGGGTGAACTATCATTTTAGAAAAATAGAGTCATTTTTAGAGATTTCAGTTTTCAATAATAATAATAATAAAAAAATCCTAACTTGCCGTTAATTACAATGGATTATAATATTGTTGGACTATTCCTTAACTCCTTAATTGTTGGACTAGTCATCAATTCTCCTTCATGTCTTTACAATAGCAAGGAGCCAGTTTGGAAATAACCTCGAAACAAGAAATCTCCTTTCCAGATGTTCATAGCATTATGAACTATGCCACTTTGTCATTGCCATCAGCACTGAATGTTCACAGTTCAGAGGAGAGCACTGCAATGACCCTTCATGTCAACCCAAACTCTCTCACTCTCCTCCTCCTCATCTGTCATCTCTCTCTTCCTGTCTTTGAGGTCTGTACAGACCTAGTCCTGCACTTGACGCCTCAGTGAGCCTATTCATGAAAACAGAGAGAGAGAGAAAGAATGAAAGAGAGAGGGAGCAAGGAAGTGAAGAAGAAAGGGGCGAAATAGAGATAGTGAGAAAAATGAGAGAAAGGGAAGGCCACAGGAAGAGAAGAGAGGAGGAGTGCAGTGAGAGAACATCATTAAGGGCTGTGGAAAGGAGAGGCCGCAGAACAAACGCTTCATGAAAGATTCTCTTATAATACATGAGGGTGTTCATCCGTGAAGAATTTCATCAGTCCTCCAAGCTCTCAGAATTTCTCAGGACTACGGCTGCACATCATTTACTCACCACACAATAGGGCTGCACGGTTAATCAATAAATAAACGAGATTACGATTACAGCCGATATAGGTAACTAATTGATAAAAGTGTTGATTACAGCAATCCATTTCGGTCTACTCCTGTGCCGTCAAAGTTTTATATTGGTCTATTTACATGTTCCTTTTATAATGTAAATGTGACTGCATTTGAAATCGCATTCTTTCTGAAGAGGTACTTCTTTTGAATAAGTACTTAATTTGCAACTGTTGTTCTATACAGTATGGCACGAATGTGTATGTAATAAGAATATGTTGATTATTTAGATTTTCTTAACACATTACACATCTCTTTTTCTAAAGTTTGACTCACTAAATATGAAGGTTTCAGATGCAAAAGCCTCTAAGTGCCATCTGAAATTTTCTTCTAAAATTTGCATTTTTATCAATCTCTTTTTAAGTTCAGTAATTTCACTTTAATGACAATTAATAGGTCATTTTCATTGCCATTAAAGTGAAATAACTGAAGATAAACATACAAGCTTGATAGATAGGATCATTCTAGAAGAAAATTTCAGATGGCACTTACAGGCTTTTGCATCTGAAGTCTTCATATGCTTATTTTACTCTTTTGGATTATCACATTTTTAGCAATTCTGCAAAACTATATTGCCTGCATCGTCAGTTGCGTTGCTTCACTGCCATTCAGTTGGTAGTAGGTAATCCGTGTTGCCTACTGTTTTATGAATACTGTGAATTTGGACATACTACTGTTTTCGCATACTGTTTTTCGCCTACTACCAGTGCTGGGTAGATTACTTACAAATTGTAGTCGGTTACTGATTCCAAATGATGTGACAAAAATTGTATAGTTGGTAACAATCTATTACATTACACATTTTTATTGTTTTAATATTATTATTGACCTAACTTATTAAATAAAAATCTCAGGGTATACTTCAAGTAAATGTATTAGGTCAAAGAGGTTCAGCTGACAGAAATGTATATAAAATGATGTGAATTTGAACATTTTACAAGTTTTGAAATACAAACGCCTTCTAAAGACAGCATTATACAAGGTTAAATGACTCACTGAGTGATAACTCAAATTATAATTAATGTGTTCATCAGGAGTTGATTAGATATGCAATGTTAAGAAAACACTTCTTAAAAGTGAAATGATTTCAGTAAATCCAGTGATCAAATACTGTGTGCGTCTCAGTTTTTAGTGATAGACACATGACTAGTGGCTGGTCTGTGTGGGCAATTCCACAAACCTGGAAGACCTTCTTCTGAACGCATATAAGTAGTAGACTTTAAAAAAAAAGGAAAATGTAAAAGATAAAAAAGAAGTAGTTGGGGGAATCAATTAATAATTCCTTTGTGAGAATAACAGGTAATCATGCGATCAATAAATAAGTAACTGTCAAGTATTTTAAAATATTATAATCTAATTACAAGTATTATTATTTTTTTTAATCTGGTTACGGAATCCAGATTACTATAGTACGGAAGTATGCATATTTGTTTATATGCAGGTTCTATAATGATATTTACCGCAACAGATCAAAGATAATTTTTCGAAGGAAGTTAGTTCAAGTCGATGTTATAGCAAGTTACCTGATAACATATTCTGTTCAAAGGCACAGACATTTGAATGCATCTATAATACACTACCATGGTATTCTTTGAAGTACCTTTAAATACCTCTTAAATATCATGTTAAATTAAATCAATCATGAATCAGTCGGTATTAAAGTATAGGAGTGCAATGTACAACGGTACTATGACAGGATTTTTTTGTAAGGGGCATTTTTTATGTTTTCCTTTTCTGGCATTTACATTTCTGCCAATCTCAGGCTTGTTACATTATCAAAGAGGTTTGATGGAAAACAGGTCCATAGAACAGCTTTTAAAGAAATGTGGAGAATCTTCAGCATCATCTAAAACAACATTTACTTTGCTGGATACCCTTTCAAATGAGATTAAATGGAGATTGGATAAATGCTGGAAGCTTTTAAACTAATTCAAATACCCAAAAGCACGAGACCTGTATGGTAGATAACAACACTTGATTATGTTTACTTTCAGGGTACACTAAACAGGTCATATGCAGAGGAACTTTAACTTTTTTCATGTGTGTGTGCTCTTCTGTATTATGTGATTTTTTCCAAGTTTATTTTAAGATGCTGGATGTTAGGTAATTTATGACAAGTCTGTTCTGTGCCTCTGAGAGCGTGGAAAAAAATATAAAGAACAAAAAATAATCAACAGTCTAACACTCTTCCTTCACACTTTCAAAATACACACACGCTCACACTTCTCTATTTTAGACCTTTAGTAGTTCTGTCTTCTGTGAGAGGTAATGATTTTGTTCTGTACTTGTCGCACCATGTTTTAAGGCAAATGGTTAATGGAAAAGAGGAACAGCCCAGTCAAGGACTCTTGTCTGCTCTAATGTAAGAGATGAGGCTCATACTTTGTTTTCGCTCACCCGCACCTTTCTAAGTGCTCTGACTGGGTGAGGCTTTATTAAGAGGGAATAAACAAAAATAGTCCTTCATCTGCAGAGTAGAACAAACCTGCTGACTAATGTCTTTTTTAGGCAGCTAATGCTGGATATTTGGGTGTTTCTTCAACTAAGGATACGTTTGTGCCTGTGGACTTTCTAAATAAAGAAACTCCCTTAAAACACCGGTGGCGTGATTGATGATGAGCGACACCTGCGCGACGCACCGGTCTCGTATCTCTCACGGGCCTCTTCCTCGTCCTGTTTGCCACCACACTTTACCCAATCTTTCTAGTTTATTTAATTTTTTAATGTTAATGTATCTGTTATTTTGGTCCTTTTTCGCCGGAATGTCATGAATATTGTTACCACAGTGTCATTATTATCACACCTGTTTCATCACATTTGTTTTTCTTTGTGTGGTTTTCTCATTTGTTATACTTTTTTATCTGTTTTTTTTATCATGTTATTTATTTGATTATTTTACTATTATTAGAACTTTAATAAATACAGAGTAAGTGAAACATCTTAAATTATGTATTGTGTTTAACAGCTTTCTGTGATGTTAAAGACATTTTTAATTAGTTCAAAATTAATTCAATTTAATTCAAAATTAGTTTGAATAAAATGGCATATTGCTTTGTCTTCCTAATGCTTCTTATTTAATAGCTATAGCTAACATTACACATATCCTAAATAAACACAAAATTGCATATTTTGTACACTAATAATTTGACAAAATTACATTATGGTTCTGTTCTGGGCAAGAACTCAGCAGAGCAGCAATAACCCCTGGTAAACAGAACAGAACCAACATGAATGTATTGCAGATATCATTAATTCAATGTTTTAATGTACAACATATTTGAGAATTTAGTCTTATTCAGAGGGGAATCAGAAGGCCAATCCTGACTGGGCGAGAGGAGCTGGGTATATTAGCTCCAGAGAAATGCGATTGATGCTGATAATACTGAAGGAGCTTATATATGGATGCTGTAATAGGTGTTGTATTCCTATTGGTAGACGTGGATCAGCTGAGAGTCAGCTGATGCGAACTTGACTAAGGTGACCTGCCAGAACTGACGCTACGATTGATAAAAAGAAAAATATTGATAATAATTATAATTTATTTGATTAAATTCCTATAAAAAAATTTATACATTTTTTTTAGTTTTAATAAAAATCCATCTCTGAGACAAAGTATATACAGTGAAAAAGTACCATGAATGTACAAAAAACGAATTATTAGTAGATTCATATTGTTCAGCTGTTAATCTGCTAAGAGCAGCTTAGTTACGAAGAGAGAGACTAAGATAACTTTGCATGCATGGGAAAAAAGATAATCTCTGTTAAAACACTTAAAGGCTAAGAACAGATGTGGCTTCGCCCTCTTGAAGAAACTGGCAAGTCTGGAGCTCTAGCTGTGTAATGATATGACAGAATGTCCCTTGTTGTGTCAATTAGTTGACAACTTTATCAAAACTGCTCTCTCGATCTTTCTAAATAGACCCATACTGAGCTCGGCCTTATTGAACACTGGCTCTTCTGAAATCAAACTGTATTGTCAGATGCCTTGAATGATTTACTCTTGCAGACTAGCAGATAATGGCACCACTGGGATCCTTAACATTGGGTCTTCATGCTGATTTAGAGTAGTTTGCCCCAGAGGAAATACTGAGGTAAATACAGTATGAGATGCTTGTGCTTCGGAGTCTGCAGCCAGAGCAGAAATGCAGGTGTACTTTAAAATTAAAACTTTGCAGTAAGGGATAATGCAGCTGATGATTGCAAAATAAACCTAGACAGAGTTAATTAATTTGTGATTAAATGAGATGAAAAGAAAGGTTGGCATAGATACATTAACACTGTAGATTATGGTGAGTGACTTTCTGCAGGTTACGTTCAAAACACTTTATGAGTGTAATAAGTTATGAGTGAGTCGTTGACTTATTCACTCAACCGATTCATGCAACAACGCTGATTCAAGAGTCACGTGCTGCATCCAAAAATTGCATACTTCCCTACTACTGTATACAGTATAGTAGGTGAAAAACAGTAGGCCTATGTGACAAAAGAAGTATGTCAGAATTCACAGTACTCATAAAAGAATAGGCAAAAAGTACCCAGGTGACCTACTTCTTCCGGCGAGATTCGGAAGTGTGCATACAATGGACACTTTACTATCCCATGAGGCCACGGGAGAGAATTTATGAATGGCTGATGCTGGTAGGTCAAATGAAAATTATAACATGGCGAATGTAGTATGTCCAGATTACATTCATACTACTCACATTCATTATAGAAACATACTTTTTTGAAGTAATGACAAAACAAGTACTTACTCAAGAGAGTATGCGATTTTGAACGCAGCCACTGAATGGATTTGTTCAGGAACAAAACACCACTGTGCTGTTTAGATATGTGCGACTATTAATGTCACCGTGGCTATTATTGTTGCCAGAGTGAAATGTACAAAGTAATGGCAATATTTTGTCTAAAAAGTATTAACGTAAAAAAAAAATCACACTCACATACACGTGCTGTTGGTCTGAATGCCGTATATTCTCTCATCCTTTTGCAGACTTGGTATGTTGTTATCTGTTGTACTCTTGGGAAACGAGAGCTCTTACAAGCAGAGTGCTTATGATAGACTGAGTGCTAACAGTCTTCATAAAGTCCGATGCTATCTGAAAGTACAGAAGTGCTTTGTCAGCTCCTGCAGGAGCAGTTAGCCAAGCACAAGAGGGATTATTTTGGAGTGCAGAAACTGAAATCAATAGTAATCTAAATAGAGTAACAGTCCGTATGTGCGTTTCTGTGTGTTTACACAAGCCAGGAAGCTCGTCAATATATTGTATCTGCACTGATCATCTTTGAACTGACCTCTATTAACTATAGGCTGACTCGTTTATCTCTGTACATGATTCTGCTCATGTTAATCAATTTGTCTCTCATGACCTCATCAAATGAGATTCGGAGATCACAAAAAATAATATTTAGAATCGTTCTATAATGATATAATCGGGCATTTACACTCCGTCTCCTCATAGAAAAGCCTCTGTGTGCCTGTGAAAAAAAAAACAGAACAAGAACAGAAAAGCTAATTATCACCACTGACACTCCCACTTATAACACTATGCCAACTAAAGCAGAGAGTGTGAGCTCACAAGGCTAATATGCAAATACTGGTGTTAATTATGGAATGCTTCGTTGTGGAATGAACTGAAACGCTTTTTTCACTCACAGGTCGGGCTGAGCCACTTAGCGCATCTTATTTTGGCGAATCGCAAGACCAAATTTGAGTCAGATGATGCCAGTATCCTCTGTGTGCATATTGTTTTTCCTGGGTTTCCATGGGAATTCTAAACCTCAAATGGGACACAAGTCAAATTGATTTGCAGATATGAACTTTTGGTGTCTTGGTCAGGGATGAGGTCATAGATCAGTGTGTATATAGTATCTGCATTATTCTTTTGCTCAGAATAATGAATATGGATGTTACTGCCCAGCTCAGTTTTCTGTCCAATTCTAGCTGCTGTTAAGTCCTAAACTTCTTTCAAAATGTGCAGGAGCAACATATATTTATTTGCTATGGTGTCACTGTATAGACTGAGGTTGTATTGGTTCACTTTCAGAGAGGGAGTTGAATAACTTCAGGAATGAAAAGCTCCAGTCATCATGCCAATAAAGGCCCAGAAAGGAATAAATGGATTTTCACTGGATTTGCCAAAGCCATTTTTGGGCATTTGTGTTTGGAATGATACTAAATCATGTCCCCAGTTTAGGCATCATTTATGACGTTTGGACTGGATTGTATATATATTTGGAGTCTGCCAGAAACACAAGTCACTTGATGAGAAGATTGTTCTGTTGAGTTTGTTGCCTGTTCACATCTCTCAACATGATTATGAACAAATGTCAGTTGTTTCTAATTAACGGCATGGGAATGTGGCTTAAATAGACAGCGCTATAGAATGAATACTAATCATATACTCACTGAATCATCCATTTAACACAGCAGAATGACTATTTAAATCTCTGCTATAGCGCCGCAAGGTCTTTTATTAATATAGTGATTCTTTTTAATGGCAACTGAAATGAAAATTTAATTGATAGGCTACATGACAGTATTTGTAGTGTTTAATTTTTTACGGCATACTCTTTTGAAGAGCCCATGTTTTACAGATGAATATAGTTGTAAAAAAATATGTATTTTATATTTTGATGTAGCTAAGAATCTTACAATTTTTTAAGAAAAGACTAATGTTCTTTTGCATATATGGTAAATTGCATGCATTTATATTGGAGTTTTGCTTTAGTTTATGTTTTTGTTTGCATTTCGGCTGCAAAAATGTGTGTGTGCAAGCTTGTGTATTTAGTGTTCAGAAAGTAGATTGTAATTGAACCCAAAAGTATTTCTTTGTGATTTTGCACATTCAGGCCACAGATATAATGATTATGGTGTACAAAACACTTTACTGGTAAGAGAATACATTTAAGAATGCAGACTGATTTAATAGTATAAACCCTGAGATTTCCTAACGCAGGTGAGACTGATTCTTGAATGGAGTAATGCTTATTTACTGTATGAATAATTGGGTGTTTGTTTGTTATTTCAGCTATGGGCACTTAAAACAGTCTTGGTAAACACACTTTTTCTCTCTCTAGTTTAATTTATTTTGTCCATCTGAAATACACTATACATGCAGTTATGTGCATATGCTCTTTATTTTCTTCACATGGTCTCACATCTCACCCTAACTTACTAACTTAATTTTTTTGAGTGATTATTTTACTGTTCAAATTATCATAGTTTTAATAATTTATATTTTTATGAAGTATTTGGACATTTGGAAAACTATTTATACAGTAATTTGGGTTATGTATTTAATTTATATAAAGATATGATATCAGATTCCGAGTGTGCTCTATATTGCAAATGGTTTAAATTTAAAACCAAGCTCTAAAAATAAATCAACCCCTTGGATACTTTAAAAGTGCCTATAGTCGAAGACACCCAATCATGAAAAATGTCTTTTTAAGGGTTTTAAATGTTCAGCAAGGAGACTGTCCTCACACTATAATGCAATCAACATATCACTCTGGGTATGTAAAAGTTTGCACAAAGTTCACTCACTCTCTTTTTCTTTCTTTCTTTTTTTTTTTTTTAATTCTCTAGAGTCACAGTGCACATTGTGTGGTGAGACCGAAGGTGAGTGTGTTCCTCATCCCCAGAACTGTGTGTGTGGTAGTTAACACTTAACCCAGACTGTGTTTGTGTGCTCTAATGGCACGGTGGGGAGTTCAGAAAGCACATGCACTTTTTATGCTTAAATGCTTAAATTCATCATGATGCTGAGCCGCTTGCGGTCAATTGTGTTGTGACTCCTCGCTGCTTGCATCATCACAGCTGGCTGTGCTTCAGTAAGAACGTGTCTCTAAGTTCAGTGTCTCTCTCTGCTTCACCGCTGCTAATGTGACTGATTCACAAACAAGTTGAGCAGGAGACCTGCTATCTGCTTTCATTTCCTCATCACTTTCCTTTCTTGCTTTCTTTTTCAAAATCTTTGATGTCATCCTGTGCTTCCCTTTGATCTGACCTGAGGTTCCTTATTCAGACTTTGTGTTTTGCATGTTGTTTTAATGTGAATTAGTGCTGGATTTGTTTTAGTGATTCAGGTGTTGAAACATGACAGTGATAATGATTTTGCTGTGTTAGGCTTCACTAAGAGTAATATTTCTTTGCTCACCATTTATTCACCATATTCCACACATATGTATCTGCTATAAATTGTCATAGGCCTACATATTTATCTGCTAAGATCAGACACAGTGATAAAACTGAGAATATTTTTAAACGATTATGGTTTTCTTTTTTCGATCATGGATGGCGAATTAATGCACTTATGCAACCTCTGTGCTACAATACATAGTAAAAAATATTTTCTAAAAACCTGGTTTTCTAAAAAAAATTTTTATTATAATGTAATTTCATAATGTAAAGCCATTAAAACTATATAGCCGCCGTCTGTTTAATCAGTGGCGGAAACAAGCTTCCATAATTATTAATAGGCTAATAGTAATACATTTTATTTTAAAATTTAAAATTTTAACAATTTAACAATAACATTTTATTTGCGCCTTACAAAAACAGGCAAAATGATATAATATGACATACCAAGAAAGATTGAAAAAATCTTTTCTAATAAGAAAAAGTTTTGGTTACATATAGTCCAATTCTCACTTGCTTATTAGCATGCATATTACTAGGATATTGTCTGTTTATTGCTAATTAAGCACATAATTCCTTATTCTGCATGACCATATTCTACATCTGCCTGTACATTCTACCCGATACCTAAACTTAACAACTCCCTTACTAACTATTAATAAGCAATTGGGCTTGGCTGAAAATGTATCAATATTTTGTAAATTCTTTTGTTGACCTGATATGGCTTTAAATAAAGGGCACCAATATAGTAAAACCTGATAATAAACTGCATTTAAATTGCATTTACCTACCTATATTTTTACTAAAACATTTTAATGTGGAATATTGCATATTTTAAAATATTTTTTGCATAAGGTATGTTGTAGTTTTATATATCACTACTATAAAATCATAGTAAATATATTGTAAATATTTGCCCTTAACAGCCTCTCAAGTAAGAGGGAAGGAAAGTGAAAAAGATGATATTGAAGAAGAGTTGGATAATTATTCTAAAAGCATAAAGAGAATGAGATATAGGATGACAGTTTGCCAAGCTAGAAGCAACAACATCTTTGAATCCAAACAGTCATCAAAACCTGCATTTTATCCAAGTGGCAGCAGAGACGTTTTGGAGGCATAGAGCCTGCGTCGGTCAGAGTTAAACAGCTGGAAGAAATCTATAACTACAGAAGTATGTGGTATGTTCAGTAGTATGTTATCACAATTTTGCATATTTTGGTACCTGAACAAACCTAAGCACAGTCAACATTAGCAGTATTAACATTTAGCTCTATACTGTATCTTACTTTCAAGTGAGCATTGGCACAGCCACAGACTAAACATAAAGGTTGACGTTAAAGGGTTAGTTCACCCAAAAATGAAAATTATGTTATTAATTATTACTCGCCTCATGTCGTTCCAAACCCTTAAGACATTCGTTCATCTTCATCAAATAAAAGTAAAAACAGTAATATTGAATATTATTACAATTTATAATTACTGCTTTCTATTTACATATTTTATAAAAATGAAATTTGTTCCTGTGATGGCGAAGGAATAGCTACTGAAAATTCTGTCACATTGTCCTTCAGAGATCATTCTATTATACTGATTTAGTGCTAAAAAACAAACGCAGTATTTATTAAAAGAGTAATGCACAATTGTAATCCAAAAAAAAAAAAACAGGCAAAGGTCAAAACACATCAGGCAAACAACAGGGGAACTCCAGCTGGTAATCGTGACAAAAGCGTCTTCTGCTTAAACTGCGATACTGTACTGTTTTAGGATTCTTTGACATTTATTTGACATTTTTTAACATTTGTAATATCATTTGTCTTCTTTACTATCACTTGACCGATTTACTATCGATACAAAGGCTGGTATTGTATCACAGACAATGTTTTGCTACCGATCCAACCTTAATCTGGGTCAAACTGTATCCGTTTTCTTTGTGCCATTTGTTCATCAGGTTACGCAGCAAATATAAACCAACCCAGCCTCATTATGTAGTCAAAACATTATAGTTGACAGCACCACAAACATTTTCATTTATTTAGTCATATCAATCGAAAGTATGCTGAGCCTCTGAGTTTATTGTTTCTGCATTAAATTGCACACCACAATCCAATTAGAATGACAGACTCTGATTACATTTCATCCCTCATTCCTGACCACTCTCTTGTATATAACCTTGTTGAATGTGAACTTGAACGTTAGAAGTGCTGTGCTGTTGAATGATCATGGTTAGTTCATTGTAGTTCATTAAGCATTACTGTAGTGTTTATTACCAGAGTTCTTCCTGATAAACCGCAGAGAGCAATCAGAAAGGAAATTAAACCTGCTACATGAGAATTAAATATTCAAATGAACATGTTACTGGTTCTCGCTGTAGTTATTTAATGTTCTCTGGTGGAAATTGTTTTCCTTTGTTACATGACAGTGATCAAATTCAGTATGAGAGAGAAGCATCAGTTAATGTCTGTATGGAAAAAGTTTATTCACTTCAATGAGCATCATGTTTGAAATCGATTCACAAGAGTCCAACTACATTTCACAGATCCTTCTGCTTGAGTGATTTTAGAATATTGAGAAGCAAGTACTCAGAAGGAGGGGTTGTGTGGCGTCGTGGGTTTGTGTGTGTGTGTGAGCGAGAGCTCAATTAAAGCCATAGAAGATTTTGCTCTTTTCCTCTTATTTTTTTCGTATTTTTTATTTATGAGATCTTTAAGTGTCTCATCACTTTGTTTTTTTTGTTGTGCTGGCAGAATTCTTGCCCGCTGTGTTGCCAGGGGAGACGTGTGTCTTCACTGTAAACAAGGTTTTTATCCTGACCCTGCTCCAGAGCTGCTTCACACTCTCTGTGCGCGTGAACCACAGGGCCCTTTATTGAATTTATTGGCAGGAAAACAAGTTGGCACTCAAGACTTGACACTAACTTCTTCCCGATATGGACTTTTCTGTCTTAAAAAAAAGGACATATAGTATAATGCAAACACAGACAATAAATGCAATGAAAACTAATATTTAAAAAAACTTTTTTACTACAGTTCATTTAATTAGCAAGGCAGAGTATGTATGGTATTCAATTGAAGTTTAAAGTACTCTATTTTTATAATCATGAGCAGAAAACAAGTTTAAATTGTCTTTCCTTGCCATCTACAAATACTTTTCCCAATTAAAATATTGTTTATTATGAAATGCTCTTAAAATGCTGATTATGATTAATAACCTAATCCTAAATGTGCTGTGGATGAAAAAAAAAGAAGTCTAGTTTTAAAACTAGTTTTACTTGACCGGTCATATACTGTATGTATGACAGATAAAAATATTTGTATTTACTGCATTCTCATTTTCTACAGTGTTTTATCGAAAGTATTAATCTGTTTTGCGGTTCATTGTGTTTTTGATACTGTTAAAATAACCCCATCATCTGCATCTCTTAATGTGTATCATACCAGCTTAAGTGTATCATACCAGCCACCGAGCTAACGCACAGAGTAACGTTATAACATAACTTTCAACACACTCTAGTCTAATGTATTTCAGTATTATTCTTTTGACCAAGTAAAACAGTGCTGTGTTACCCCACAATTTTAATTTGTCTAATAAATTGACCTGTATGAGTAATTCAGCGCTCGTGGTTATTTCATTAATGAGATCAATTAATGTGAATTTAATTGATTAAAACGTAACTGGAACAAAGTTCAAGTTCAGGGAAGAAAGAGGCAGCATTCCGCATTAAACATTAAACATAACTTTAATTGCAATAGACATAAACAACATAACAAAAGCATAAAACAATGGCATGTAAGCATAATACTAACAGCAAAGTAAAATGTCCCAGACCTGGTCCTCTCTCGATCCTTCACTGCCACCATTCCTTCTTATATCCTTCTGGAGCTCCTCCATGGGACTCGAGGCCGATGTGTCACACAGCTGTTTCTCATTAGCATTCGCTTCACCGGCCAAGTTCCACTCTCGGCCCGCCCTACTTCATACAACAGTATGGTAATAAAACTTGAATTCAACATTAGCTCATCCATGAACATGATTTCTGCCTTGAGTCCCGTCGGATTGCTTTCCATTGACTATGGAGGTGAAGACGACAACTCCCATGATTCCACGCTCATTCATGGCGTCATCAAGCTAAACCTTTGTTATTGTTTTGAATAAGCAACCTCTTGCGGCGAAACTTACATATTCACTAATGTGTGAGTCTTTAGTTTAAATCATTGGCTCATCCGATTTGTACAAAACATTTATTCATTCAGGAATCAAACGTGTGACTGAATGAAATGTGTGACTGTTTTAATACATGAGCCATTGAATCATTAAAAAACTGATTCATTCAGGAACATTATAATGTTATAAAAACAGTGAAATAAATATGTCCTCTGCTCTGTGTTAACGACCCCTTGCTCGTGATTTTGCGTTTAATACTGTGTAACTTAATATTCACGTTTTTAAACCACTCTTAGAAGAAAAGGTTCTATATTCTGTCAGGCGCTTCATATATAGAGCAATTTAGGGTTTCCTGGGATAAATTTACATATTTACTTTTAATTATTTTGTTTCAATTAATTTCTATGAATTAAACAGCTTGTAAACATCACTATAACTAGAAAAGATTGAAATAACCCATTAAACATTAAAAATAAACTTTTTGCCATAAAGGGTTCTTTAAAATGTATAGGTTTCTATATAGAACCTAACTGATCCTTTTTTTTCTGAGAGTGTGTAGGCTGTCAAATGTCCAGTGTTCTTCAGCGGACAGTAGGCAGTAATGGACATTAGTGTCTTGTCATAACTCGGTGAGTCCCCAGTGATGAGGATAAAATCTGGCATTCTCGTTAGTCATCATGCAGACAGTATAAGGAGGCGGATAGTGGTCTGGTTTCTGCCCTGTCCTCACATGATGTCTAAGCAGGTCCCGCCAGTCTGTTCTTGCCCCACAGCTGTCTGTAATGGTATTATGCACTAATGCACAGTCCCTCTGTGGGGAGATACATCAACTCACACTGAATTGGACAGCATAGATTTTTAATTTTAAAAATCCATTTACATTAATCAGAGGGGAGATGGACAGGATGTCTGCCAAATACCAACTCGGGACTAAAATCAAGTTCAGGGATACATCTGACCATAAACTCATGTGCTCATAGAGTGAGTTTTGTCTTATAGGCCAGTTTTATAGCTTTTACAGCAAACCTTGACTTTTACTAATCTATTTAAGAGGTTTATGTTCTGTTCCAGCTTTTAACTGCATAGTGCTTTGTCTCTGGGAAATATCTCAATCTCTGCACTCCTGTTGAGCAGTCTTACTGATCCATGTAAAATCAAGTAGACAATGAGTAAAAATATGAATAATGGATTTATTTAAAAGATTTGAAAGAATGTTTGGCAAATTACAGAAAATCAGAAATGTATAGATTATAGTAATACAAAGTGAGTGCAGTATATGAAACATAACATGATATATAGAGTTTAGAAGCACCTGATAAATGCTGTTGCTACCATCAAAACAATATATGATGAGAAGGTGTGATCGCTTACATTTCTTTCTGTTTGTTTAGAATAGTCCTTAAAACTCGAACTGACTTGCAAAAATATCTGCAGACGCATGAATGTCACAGCATGACTGTGTAAGGTCAGAGAGAGAGATGTGTTTGAATATCAATTTTAATATTGTGCAATGCGCATACAGTAAAGTATAGCATATTGTAATATTGTGTTGTAGGTTCACCTTATGTGCAACTTGCATTCATTTCCTGCAGTTTTAGAGTCAGAAAGTTCCCATGCATTACATAAAGCACAAAGAGAATGAAAACGAGAAGATTGGAGTATCTCTGGGATATGGATGTGAATTCAGTAGCGGTAGAGAACATTCACAGTTCATTAAAGGTGCAACACGGAGCTGAGTAGAAGCAAAGTCACCTCTGTAAAATGTCACTGAAAGTCTCTCTTAGCTGAAAAAGGTATACTGTATGTAATGCACTACAGCCACTCTGAACTCTTGTTTTGTGCACATTATGTACTTTTGTAAAACTGCTTTTTTTTATTCATTTGAATTGACAACACATTTGCATTTATGTTCTTAATAGGACTGGCTTGTTAAAGGTTCTGCTTCGATCCATTAATGCATTATTACACTCTAAAAACTCCTGGGTCAAAAATAACCCATAATGGGTTATTTTTGACCCAACTCCTGGGTTAAAAAGGGACCAACTAATTTCTGGGTTATTTCAACCCAGAAAATTGGGTTATTCTTTTTGACCCAACTTCTGGGTTAAATACCTGACCCAAATTTTGGGTTAAAACAACCCAACATTGTAGTTAATATAACCCAACTTCTGGGTCAAAAGAACAACCCAACTTCTGGGTCAAAAGAACAACCCAAATATCTGGGTTTAAATAACCCAGAAATTAGTTGGTCCCTTTTTAACCCAGGAGTTGGGTCAAAAATAACCTAACTTGGGTTACTATGCCAGTATGCCTTATTTCAGAAAATAAAACTTTGTTTTAAATTATATTACACACTTCAAGCACTTTTACATTTTTATTGCATTAAATTAAATTAAACTATATATATATATAGATATATATATAAAAAACACACACACTTGGACATATTTATTTTCATATTTATTTTAGGTCAGACTGTAATAACAATATTGGAAAGAAAAAATAGAAAAATAAACAACTCAAACATTCGACAACATTCAATAACTGGATTGAATTTAAGGCTTAAAGGACAAGTTCGGTATTTTACACTTAAAGCCCCGTTTTCAGATAGTTTCTGATGAAATAAAACGGTTAAGATTACAAAGACGTGAAACTTACCGAGTGGTCCGGGGTGTTCACTGATATGCTCACACAAAAATCGCTGCAAAAGATGCTTTCCAACAGGTTTTATCGTAGTTAATCGTAGGATTGTTCCAGTGCACCTATGCAGCCATTGTGGAGGTGGGGGTGCTACCACAGAAACCAAAAATTCTCGGGACAGCAGCATGTGTCCAAATTTCAATCTTAACCGTTCTATTTCATCAGAAAAGATCTGAAAACAGGGCTTTAAGTGTAAAATACAGAACTTGTCCTTTAAAGGACAATTCCGGCGAAAAATGAACCTAGGGGTTAATAACACATGGTTACCGAGTCGACCGTTCTCTGGGATGTGTTTTCATGATAATCGAATGTAAAGAGTTTTATCTCTAAAAACTGATTAGCTTATAACGCTAGTATATATATAAAAGAAATTGTTTACCACTAACAAGGCTCAAAATAGCCTAACACGGTAGCATAATGAGGGTCCCTACATGCAAACCGAAGCATTGAGAACTGTGTAAGTGTAAAGACAGTTTAAAAAGAAGATACTTTATAAAGACAGTACATACCAGTCGAGCCACGAACGCCGTGCTACGTGAGCTGGTCTATAGGTTAAAGTCACAGTTCAGCTGTCTTAGCACGGCGTTCATGGCTCGACTGGTCGAGTCTGTTTTCCAAGATGGCTCCTGCCTGTATACGCGTAATGTACTGTCTTTATAAAGTATCTTCTTATTAAACTGTCTGTACATTTACAAAGTTCTCAATGCTTCGGTTTGCATGTAGGGACCCTCATTATGCTACCGTGTTAGTGTTAGGCTATTTTGAGCCTTGTTAGTGGTATTTAAATAACGATTTATTTTTACTTATATTCGATATAGCGTTATAAGCTAATCAGTTTTTAGAGATAAAACTCTTTACATTCGATTATCATGAAAACAAATCCCAAAGAACGGTCGACTCGGTAACCATGTATTAATTACCTCTAGGTTCATTTTTCGCCGGAATTCTCCTTTAAAGTCTCTGGAGAGCTTTAGGAATTTAAGCCTGGGACAAACTTTGGGGACAAGATTTTTGATAGTGTCCTCATCTAAGAGAAGAAATGCCTCCTCATCCATGTCTTCATCTGAAAGACAGAAAACAAGACAACATGAGTATTACTAATAAGTCGAGACAATTGTGAACCACTCACCAGACACTCTTTGATTATAAAGCTAAAAAATAATCACTTTTAAGGGAATGTTGTGTTGTTGTTTTTTAACGTGGCCCAATTTCCTAGTTAACTGATGTGGTTATTTTGCAGCATTGCCCATTTAGTGTGAATGACAGTCTATACTACTGTCCATCTTTTCTTTCATTAACAAGTGTAATGACATTAATGCAAAGGTGAATATCTGGCCTATTCTAATGCATAACAGCATAAAGACAAGGCACAAGTATCTTTTAACTATAAGGGTTATATAGATATGCATACTCCACTGTCGAAGAAGTTGTGACTTTCACAGAATCTTGCACCGACACATTTAAGCCCAATTAAAGACATTTTTTTAGGTATAGAGAGATGATATAAGGGTAGTAAGAGTAAAATGCTCACCTTTAAAATTCTCTATCAGCTCAGAAAGCCGCCACTGAGTTGGCACATCAGCGACAAAGCTGTCCATTTAAAATGACCTGGAGAAAACATAGCAATATAGAGGTTAGCAACAATTCAAAGACTTGACCTCAGGCTGCTCTTATGGATTGAAAACACAGTAACGTTACATCAGAGTATCCAGTGCTCATAATTATTACATCGACACATTTGGGTATAAATTCAATAAATATTATTCCTGTCTATAGAACTCTGATGTAAACCTATGAGAATCTATCAATATTTCTCCAAATCTGCACATTTTTGAGCTAAAAGCCCTGAGGCACGTTGTTTTGTCAAGCACTGTCATTTTTTTGAATGAGAGCGGCTGACGATCATAATTCATATTAAAGGACTAATTTTTTCATAACTTCTGACACAAATTAAGACATAACTGTCAATATAAGTTTCTCAGAATACAATAGTGGTCAAATACTGAAACTTGAGTCATATATTTTTAATGATGTATAGTTTGTCACGGTAATAACATTAAATCTGATAGTAACTTTGAACTATTTAACCAAATAACGCTTCAGTGCGCCGGCGCACTTGCAAAGGTTAACAGGTTTTACTTCAGCCAGTAACTTAGAGCACTGTATGATATGATAAGCACGGCGCAGCTGGTAAACATAACTCAACGATTGTGTCGTCGCTCTAGCCGCGGCACGACACGTTTATATACGGTCTATGGGCACGACGTCGCCACTAAGTTAGCTGGACTGTAACGTTAGCTAACGTTACTTAACGTTACCGTATTATTGCCGTTATTATAACAATGAGATAAGTACAGCACATGTTATGAAAAATAGAATTTAAAGACCGTGTAAAGTGAATTCAGTCATTTTCTTCTAAACACATTAAATAGCCTATGTCATAAATGTATTTCTCAACAATGTGTAAAAAGCATTTCAACCATTTTGTCACCTAATATCATGAACCTATCGTTATTTTTATTCATTCAAATTGTCTGGGTGGTTTACACTTTCTTCTTTAGTCTGACAAACTCAAAACACATATTTATTTTGACTTTACACAGACTTTAAACTAGTTAAGTTAGATGTTTTCGCGATAGCGTAGCTACATGACAACCACAATTAAGTTACCACAGCTAACACTAGTCTCAACGTAGCAAAGCCATGGTAATTTTTTCAGCAAATGGTGCTAAACTAGCAACGGGGACATGGACACAGAAAATATTACATTATATCAACACTGAAAATACTCGCTTACCTTGAATACACGACGAAGTTGCACCGAAGAAGCACAGGCCAAGACGGATCGAGCGCGAAGTGTCGGTTATTTCAAATGTCTCCTGTGAGAAAATTCCAGAACAACTGCAGGGGGAGGGGCCGAGGGGGGACCCAGAACATGGGTTACTCTTTGAAAAATAACCCAGAAACTCAAACAACCCAGGAATTGGGTCAAAATATTAGCCCTATAACCCAGAAAATGGGTACTCTCTGAAAAAATAACCCATAAGTTTAACCCAACACAAATAACCCAGAAAATGGGTTGAAGAAATAACCCAGGAGTTTTTAGAGTGTAGGCTACACCCCTAAATGTTACCTTAGCTTTCATGCTTTATTTCACACTGTCTGAACTGCAGAACTGTGCTAAATAGCAGCACAATAGTCAGGTGCCGAAATTTGCATAATATTATCAGGCTATTTTACATCTGTGGTACTTTTTTGTACTAGTATTCCGCAAGACCTATTACCCCATACATCAAATTTGTTTTTGTTTTTCTGGACAAAATAAATGCTATAAATTACATGGCTTAAGCAAATATATTTTTTGAAAATATAGTTTGTTTAAAACGTCAAATGCCAAAATATAACCTAAATTCCAGAAACATTGGGACAGTTGTGGGACCAATTTGTGCCAAATGTCATAAGAGAATTCTACATTTCTCAATGCAAGACTGCAAAGTATTTAGATCTTTCTTTTTTTTTTACATTTACCATACATAATTGTGAAAAGATTCAGGGAATCTAGAGAAATCTTAGTCTGTGTAGGGCAAGGCAGGAGACCTCTGTTGAATGAGTTTGACCTTCAAGCGTTCAGACGGCATTGCATGAGAAACCATCATTCTACTATGTTAAATATAGCCTCATGGGCTCAGGAGTTCTTTGGGAAACCGTTGTCACTTAACACAGTCTGCCGATGCACCAAGAAATGCAACTTGAATCACTGTTACCCAAGGAGAGAGCTATACATCAATTCTATGCAGAGATGTCACCAAGTTCCCTGGGCCCGAGCTCACCTCAGATGGTCTAAAAGATAGTGGAAATGCGTGCTGTGGTCAGAGGATCCCACATTTCAGCTTGTTTTTGGAAAAAACGGACATCATGTTCTCAGTCTCAAAGACGAAAATGACCATCCAGACTTTCATCAGTGACCGGTGCAAAATCTGTCATGGTATGGGGGTGCATCAGTGTAAGCGGTATGGGTGACTTGCATATGTGTGAAGGTACCACTGACGTGGAGACGTATATTGGAATTGTACAGAGATATATACTGCCATCAAGATTACATCTTGCCTGGGAAGGAAGACAATGCCAGGCCTCATTCTGCACAAGCTACGACAGAGGGGTTTCTTAGACAATCTACACAATAGAGTGGATGTGCTTGAATGGCCAGCCTGCAGTCCAGAACTGTCGGTTATTGAAAATGTACTGTCTGTGTATTGACCATCAATGTACTGGACCATCATGAAAAGGAGAATCAGACAACGATGACCACAGACTGTTGAGCAGCTGTCTTGTATCAGGCACGATTGGGCAAAAATGCAACTTGCAAAACTGCAACAATAACAGTATTATCGTCCATTTCCAAATTATTAAAAAAGTGTATTTAAAAGTAAAGGTGCTGTGACAAAGTGGTAAACGTGCCTCTGTCCCAACCTTTTTGGAGTGTTTTGTAGCCATTTAAGTCAAAATTTGTTTATGTTTGCAAAATACAATTAACTTTGTCAGTGAAAATATTGAAAATCTTTTTGTACTTTGTACTTTTGTCAGTTAAATAACGTTTAAATACAAATGAACAAATCACAGAATCTTGATTTTATTGCATTTTACAAAATGGGCCAACTTTTCTAGAAACGCTATTGTATATTAGAAAATCTACATCAAGGGACAATCTTTTTTTTGTTGCTAATATATATATTAGCAATATATACATTTTTGTTTGAAAATATAGGTTTCTGTCATAAAGGACAATAAAGTGCACATATTATGTCAGTTGCAATTCCCTAATCTCCACATCTGACCACCCACAGTCAGTTTACTGACCGTCTGATACATACTGTACACACAAAAGGTAAAATCTGTCTGAAATCTCAATATACAATTCGGTTGACTGGCTTTACACGGTTTTCGGTTCTCAGGGTATTTATTTTGAACCAGACTTTATGCTGAATTGGCACAGAGTTAAGAGAGAGAGAGAGTTAAGCTTGGCCTCTAAAGCAAGCAGTACAACTTGCTCAAATCCTGATATGAGTTGAAGTCAGAAATGTGTAAGTACATGCGTTTGCTAGTTGTATTCACGGGGGCAGAGTTCCTACAGCAGTCTGAGATGCCAGTGGCTTGTGCATGCGACGTCAACCATGCTTTGCTTCCACTTGCTTCAAGCTGTCTCTATTTCCTTGAGATTTGATTTAGTTTTTTTCCCACCGGTACTCCATTGCCATTGAAACTTAAGAAGGCTGAAGGCTACACCCACATGTACCTTATACACCAAAGGATTGTCAGTTGTCTTGTTTAGGGATGCCCTCATGAAACCTCTAAGATCAGAGCTTGCGTTCTTTGGGAAGCGTTGTATTAGATCAATGCAACGAGGGATTCTTAATACATTATTGGCAGTTATTTTAGAGATTTAGTTTTTGGAGATGTAATCTTTAGCAAACAAATATCCAATTTTCAATACTGTATATTATAATACCGTGATGCCTAAATTCACTTGAACAGATTTAAAAAAAAAAGTTTTTTTATTTTTGAGTTTTTTATTTTTTTTTATTTTGGCAAAGTAGAAAGTATAATTGGTTTTGGAACAGAATTAGAACAGAACAGAATATCAATACGAAAATATCTGAAACATTCCAATACTCCTTTCTGTAGTATCAATACAGTACAGTTACCAGCTACGCGTTCACTCTCACTTCTCTCCGATGGCGAATTGACACACAACCGCCTCCTGTCACTTTACGGTGCGTGTCCAGTGGCGCGAAGCGAGCGGAGCAGATTGAGCATTTTTTATTCATTCCATAGAAATTACGCACCGTCACTCGTATCATTTGTTACGATTTTTTATTTTATTTTGATTACTTTCATTTCTGTAGTATTTCTTACATGAAACTACAATTAGACTCACCTGAAAAACTTAAAGCTCTGTCTTCCATTTGTCTCTTTATTCTATTTTATTTATTTGTGCTATCATTTGCAATTTGTTTAGTTTTCTTATTTTCTTATTGTCTGATTACTTGTCTTTTTGTTTTGTAAATTTAGTTAAATGATTCAAATAAAACCTCCCTGTTCTGTGTGTAAGCTGTTTGTTGCAACAAAATGACCCAAATTATCAAAAAAATTGAGACAATAACAAATTATCTGTATGGCAGTATATATGGCAGTTGGTATCGAAAATGGTATCGAATAACGATATTTTTCAAGGTATCGTATCGTAGTTGGAAATTCCAGTATCGTGACAACACTACTTCCTATGATGCATTTTTCTCTGTCAGAGAGAGGAGACGTTCTCTGATGCTATCATTGACCTTTCCAGTTGTGCCGTCTAATGGTTTTTAACCAGATTTGGGCCGTACTAGCTAGACAGCTGTTTTTCCTCAGTGCTGCTTCTGTAATTGAATCTATCCAGCTCTGTACTCTGCTGTCCCACACGGTGAGACGAAGATTACACATGCTTCTCAAACATCGATCTCTCAACCCCTCCGCTGCTGGCTGACATGCCTGCATGAATGGATTGAGGTTTGCTTTTGAGGCCAACTGAAGGTGACGTGTTGTAGAGAGAAAGTTGATGCTATCTCGGTCCTATGAGACATGCAGCTTTAAGATTCCTTCTGAAACATTCACTGCTGAAATTGTATTTTGTATACATGAATAAACATTGTTTATGGGTGGAATTTTATAAGATGCAACTCCAGTATTGTGCGCATATAGATGTATATATGAGGCTATATAATAAAATATAAATTAAAAATAACTAAACCTACACTTTTTATATATGTGTGTATATACGTATGTATATATAAATATGTGTTGTGTGTGAGTGCGTTTGTGCATGTATGTATATATATATATATTAGGGCTGTCAAAAGATTAATCACGATTAATCATATCCAAAATAAAAGTCTGTGTTTGCATAATATATGTGTGTGTACTGTGTATAATTATTATGTATAAATACACACACATTCATGTATATATTTAAGAAATATTTGCATTTATATACTGTATATACATTTATATAATTTATATTATATATAAATATGTTATATATAAATATAACCAATTTTTCTTAAATATATACATGATTGTGTGTGTTTTTATATATATAAATAATTATACACAGTAGCCTACACACACATATATTATGTAAACACAAACTTTTATTTTGGATGTGATTAATCTTTTGACAGCCCTAATATATATATATATATATATATAAATGTGTGTGTCTGTGTATTTATAGGCCTATGTATTTTTGCAGTTCACACTTACATATACTGTAATCAGATATAGTATAAAATATGCGTATTTTTTGGATAGGAATAATCTAGAGTGAGGAGTTGGGGTGGAGGAGGGATGCTGGAAAAACGGTCATGGAACAGAGCCGTGTCGGCCCTATATATGAGCCTCCTCTCGCACTGATTGGGTAGATTATCTGAACGTGCTCCTCCCGAACTTTGTTAATGGAACATCATTATAAGCTCACATAAACATGTTTACTTTCCCCTTTAAGGGTTTTCTACTGGTGTAATTTTCAGAGCTGTAGAGATGAAGTCTTGGGATTGGATCATGGCAGTTCTGGGATCCCCAATGCAATCAGTGCAGAGGTGCCACTGTGACAAATGTCACACAAGGGCCACCATCCAAATGACGTTTGTTGCCCACAAAGGAGCGAAGCCTGATGGGACATGTTTTAAATGTTGACAGCAGGTTAAAGACGCTTGAGTATAGCGGTCAACATTAAAAAATCTGTTTGGCGAATAGCACTGGTTCTAACTGGCAAGACAGAAGCAGTAATTTAACAGAACAGTAACAGAAGCAGACTCCTGTCATATTAGTAAACAAATATATTTTAGATGGAGGGGGTCGCTTAATGGAGGCCGTCATGTTGAGATCATGACCAGAATACTTCTCATTTTATCTCAATAAACCCTCTGTTATTGATCACTTTTGCTTTTGCACAATTTGTCATTGCTGACTGCAAATAGCATATTCTTTAATGTCAATCATGTTCATCAAGGAGAGAAAGGGAGGCGGAAGAATGATCTCAGTTAATTAATGTGTAAAATGACTAATGGCCATACACAATTGAAATGGCTTAAGGCCGTTATTGAAACCCATAATCAGTTTATTTTTTAGCGTTTGTTATGTTTTTCTATAGCTTGACAAAACCAGTTGACAAAATGGGGGTGGAAAAAAACAGATCTGCTATTTTTATTTTTATTTTCCTGAGAACTTGCACATTGTGACATGAACGACTCATTTGTTGTTTTTTAATTAATCTGCTGAATTAAATATATGTTTGAAATTACATACACACAGGTGTTGATGGGCACAGGGTTTTTGTCTGTCTAAACTTTTAATGTGAACAGGAAACTTGTGCTTTTACTGGAGCCCAATGGGGATCACAGTCCCACTTTAGATATTCAGATATGGAGAGCCAATTCCTCTAATAAGCCCAGGCTGCAGGGCACACTCATACAGTTCAGTTCATACAGGATCCTCCATCAAGTACTGCAACAATGATTTCAGCACCAGGGGCGACTTTAGTGGCATGCTCAAAATTCAAATTATGCTCAATTTTTAAATTAACACTTTATATTTAAAATGGGCACATTCAATTTCAACATTGATAATAAGAAGAAATGTTGCTTGAGCATCAAATCAGCATATTAGAATGATTTCTGAAGGATCATGTGACACTGAAGATTGGAGTAATATTGAAAGGTACCTTATCGGCATGCTTATATTGTACTTAATATGTTGGAGAGTTTTAGAAATAGTTGGGACATGTGGAAACTGTTGCATAGGTTTATTTGAGCGCTGATGTCCAACAGTCTGCACTCACCCACACAGACAGACCTTTATGCCCATGCATCACTTCTTCTTGTCTTGGAATAAACTTTGTGTTTGAATTTCTCTTGAGAGGTATACACGTCTCAACAATTGGGTGCACACAGAACCAGTTTTGACCAGTCATTTCTAAAGATATTGTTATTTCAACCCTTACCAGAGACGTGCAGGGAAGAGAAGTGCAGGTGCCTATACACTGTAAAACAAAATGGTAAAGAGAAAACCACATGATGAATTAATGTTCATCACACAAGTAGCATTTCCAGAAGCTGAATTTAATACTAATATATAAGCTGCACAGTGTCATGGACACAGACACAAAACGCCATCCTGAAAACACATACAAGACACTCAAATAATGCAATCAACATTAATTAAACCAAATAAGATGTAACACAAACCCCTAATGTACCTAACTGATTAGAACAAACTAAGAAACATAATTATTAAATATAAAAATGTGAAAGATCACACTGGGAAGTTGTGTGAGAAAAGATTTGTTCTTTTAACTGTATTTTACTGTAAAATTGCATGAAATGTAAGGATAGATCTATAAAAAAATGTCTCCATACATACAGTAGTATAGCAGGAACTTACTATTTACCAATTAACAGGTTTTACTGTCACATTTTTAGTCTTTTACAGTTAAAATTACAATAAATGTTTTTTTTACATTGGCAAGAGGTTCTTAAAAACACAAATTTCTATGGCTTTGAAGTTAAAGATATAGGCATATAAATCAAAGGTTTAGGTTCAGTCCCCATAAGGGGAGATTCATGTGATACTGTACCACCACTGTGCCCCTTAGCAAGGCAGTTAACCTCGGCTTGCTCCAAGAGGACCGGCTCTGTATTACAGGCGGACTAAGTCACTTGGATAAAAGTGAAATGAAAAATACTCCTCATTGCTCTTAAAGGTCACTTCTCTTTATCCTGATCTCTCTCGATTCGCTCTATCTTTCAGCGAGTCTCTTTTATAGTCTCTAGTTCTCTAGAGAGCCTCAATAATTGGTAGTCAAATTAAAAGGATTCTCATTAACAAATGCATACGGATGCGCAATATATCAGTGATTAACAGCCTTTCGTTTTTATTTATTTACTGGTATTGGTGGATATTATATATTTAATTGTGCATGCTTATTTTCTCTATTTTTACATTTAGATTCAAATTGATGTCATCTAAAACTTTTAAAGTTAATCTTTAAAAACTCATCATTTTAATAAGTAATCTTTAGCAAATCTCAAAAAAATAAATATCCATTTATTTTGTATTTTATAATGTTGTGATGCATAAATTCACATGTAGCATTCAACTATTTTTTATATAATTAGCAAAATAGTCAAATGTTTTAATGTCAGCCATTTAACTGGCTATTGGCCATAACATGAAAATAATGATCAGCTTTTTGGTGTTGACCAGAATTTTTAACTTGATATGGTCCTATATGCATCTGCACCTGCATTTCCTCTGTTTTCCCCTTTCGAATTGCTCCAGTTATCTGCATGCTCAGACTCACATGTTAAAACTTTAGTGAACTGCCTCTTGGGAGGGAACAAATACATTTATTTAAGTCGGCTTGTACTTTCCTGGTTATTTTTTATGTTTTACATTTTTATTCACATTTTTTTGGTCCTTTTTATACAAAATAAGTGGTAAAATGAGATAATCCACGTTTTATTTTATCATCCATGTTCTAAGATATTTCACAGTCATCTGAACTGGACTTAAATGCTATTAAATTTAGCACTTGTGAGTTTATCAGTGTGTATTTGAGTTCCCCTTTATTTGACCTCTGCATTTTGCTTTTAGCGTTTTGCTGTCAGCCAGGTGATTATCAAAGACTAAGTGTGCTGAGCACAGAAAATGTCCAGTGGTAACAACAGACCAGACCCTTCAGTGTGTGTGTGTGACATATAAAGCTTTATTTGTGTGTTCATTGTCTGATCCAAAGGTCCTTAGTGTGTCGTGTGACCCCTGCAGGACCTTAACCACAGGCCATCTATGAGAGATTAAGTCATCAGCAGGAACACACACAGTCAATAAATAAAACCAGAAACTGTACACAATCAATTTTTGCACAGCCATACAATCATATGCTTCTTTTGGAGGAAGATGAAGCAGTGTTTTATTGTCTGTATGGGCTCAAATGCTATAGTTTGATTTGTTAGCAACCATTTCTTCCTCTTCTTATGGCATCTGCATCCATCTGATTTCTGTCTGCACTATCAGGGCTTCACAGATTCAGGGCTTTCCATTTATGAGGCTCTATGTTTGATAAGAGAGCTGCCCTGTAGCGGGTCTGTCTCTCACTGCTGCCAGTGTTCACCCAGATTCACCCAGCATCAAATATGACAGGCCAAACATAATTAAGTATTAAATTGCATTAAATTGACTGTGGAGGGAGTCGTGCTTAATATATTTTCTGGTAATTCAAGTACACCAGTAATTTGTAATAAATGTTTCTGTGGTACTACATCCTTAAATCTATTCCTGTATACCAGCAGTTTTGGCGAATGAGATGTTCTTGAGTAGCATCTAGTAATCAGATCTATCTGATGTACATATTTAAAAATATATAACTTTTAAGTTAAATACATTTCTTTTTTCTTTGCTTTTAAATGTGTAAATTGATTTCTAGTCATTAGTTATAATTATATAAAATTTCATCCTGTAGGACTTTTGAAAGTGGATGGATGCGTGGGTAAGTTTTTTCAATCTCTTGCTCACCAAGGCTGCATTTATTTGATCAAAAATACTGTAAAAACTATAAAATTGTGAAATATTCTTATAAATTTTAAAATGTCATTTATTCCTGTGATGGCAAAGCTGAATTTTAAGCATCATTACTCCAGTCTTCAGTGTCACTTTTGATCAATTGAATGCGTCCTTGCTGAATAAAATGAGTAATTTCTTTCAAAAAATATCTTATTGAACCCAAACTTTTGAACAGTAGTACAGACGGATGGAAGGATGGATAGATCTGTCTACACACCCAGCTAAAACGAAAAAACATATTAAAGGACAGTAACAACTTTGAAGGGCAATCATAGTTTGACAGGAAGTGAGGTCATCACAAGACTCCTAGTTGGCCTTGGTGTTACAAATGCAAATGAGGGTGAAAAAAGACATCAGAGAGACTTCAATCAGCCTGGTAGAAGGCAGCAGATGTTTTGTAATTACTAAACTCACCCTGAATCAGAAGAGATGCAGATGTGTGATGCTGCCTCAGTATAGTGACTCTCATTCTGTGAGAGAATGCTCTCATCAGCCTTTACCTTTCATTTGGCCTTCATTTGAACTGATAGCTAATGACAGAGTGCACAGGACAAATGCATGTCTGCATTGAGTATCATGAGTGGGGGCGTCTAGAGTCATGGTCACTCAAGCATGTCAATTATCAACTGAACCACACTAAATTTATAATACAGGGTCTTTACCCTTGTCAAGCTTTTCAAAGATTCCTTGGTGAGGAGAGCCAAAGAGCAGGAAGCCCCATTACATATTGTGTGAAATTGAGTGCTGCATTTTAAGCCTGGCCTAATAACACAAATAAAGTACCAAATTAATGTATTCACACACTTATATTACTTATATTGCTATGCCATACAAATAGTAATTTGGGATGTAGAGAGTCAAATACTTACTTGATTAAAGGTGCATTATGTTACTGTTTTCAGTTACTGTCTGTAAGTGTGAAGTCCAAACCTTCTCCCCTGATCAGCTTCATAGCAGAACCTGATTTCAGAAAGTGCAACATGTTCCTGGATCAACATCGTTGTTGATCCTGGAACAACATTCCAATCAACCAATCAGATTTGAGGGACAAGTTTACACTTTACTTCAAGTTTAGGCTTACAGCCAGGGTCAACTGCAGCTTTAATCACCTATCATTGCCCTCTGATTTTAGGGATAACTTATGGGTAGGGTTAGGTTTAGGGGTAGGGATATGGTTAGGATTACAGTACATCTTCGGACAGTAACGTTGTTCCAGGATCAACAAAATATGTTGACCCAGGAAAGCATCTAACTCATCAAAATCAGGACCCAGCCCAAACGACTTAAACTACATGCGGGAAGATGAGTGATAAGCAAATGTTTTTATATTGGGTTTATATTTGGGTTTATATTATATTTGTGTATCTATATCAAATAACAGTTACGCTAATAGTTAGATGACTAAAGATTGTTATAAGTCAGTCCAGAAATGACAGAAAGGAGGATCTAAATGCAGTGACTTATTTATTAACTCTTTCCTCTCCTAACTCTCTCCTGATCAAAACACATGCGAAGAAGATGGAGAAACAAGCATTATCCTATGTAATCATAAATGTAAAATAATGCAATCATCAACATTAAACAGCATATAAATCAAAACTGGCTAATGTTACTGAGTGAAATGTCGGAACACAGGAATGCAAGAAGAACATAAGAACATACAGGAACAGGGCTGTATCTGAGGACACAAACACCACCACACACTTCTTGTGGACCATGAGGCATTATTTTTGTATGAGTCTATACTTTATTCGAAAATACTGCATAGTGCACCTTTAATACATTTCTATGTGGAAGGGACAGTGAAATGTTTAGCTGAACTTAAGCTTATTACATTTACATTACATTTATGCATTTGGCAGACGCTTTTATCTAAAGCGACTTACATTGCATTTCAAGGTACACATTTACATTCTTATCAGTGCTTGCTTTCCCTGGGAATCGAACCCATGACCTTGGTGTTGCAAGCGCCAGTGCTCTTCTATAATTTAATCATTTATAATAATTTGTTACATTTACATAGCGCTTTTTCTGAGACCTCATAGCGCCTTACATAGAAGAGGGGGAATCTCCTCAACCACCACCAATGTGCAGCATCCACTTGGATGATGCGACGACAGCCATATTGCGCCAGAACGCCCACCACACACCAGCTTACTGGTGGAGAGGAGACAGTGATGAAGCCAATCAGTGTATGGGGATGATTACAAGGCCATGATGGACAGAGGCCACTGGGCATATTTTGGCCAGGATGCCGGGGTTACACCCCTACTCTTTTTCGAAGGACATCCTGGGATTTTTAATGACCACAGAGAGTCAGGACCTCGGTTTAACGTCTCATCCGAAGGACGGCGCTCTTTGGCAGTATGGTGTCCCCGTCACTATACTGGGGTGTTAGGACCCACACAGACCACAGGGTGAACGCCCCCTGCTGGCCTCACTAACACAACACATCACTACTGTTTGAGCTACAAGAAAGCTTATTAAATTAATATTGCATTTGTTTTGCTTAATATTGGATTTTTTTTACCCTCTGCAGTACCACAGACAGACCCCCTAGGGGTTGTAAAACTTGGTTGCACTATATTTTACAGTACGTGCACTTTCAATGCGTGTGTACTTACCCACAAAAGTACTGAGTAATGTAATGGGTTAAGTTAAGGTTTAGTATTTAGTGTCATTACTACAATAAGTACATAGTATGTTCATGCAAAATGGGACTGTAAAATAAAGTGCTACTGCAAACTTTGTTAAAGACTTCTTTTATAAGAAGTTGTAGAAATATTGTCACTGAAGCTAAGCAAAAGAGGATTCTGCTCTTATCTTCAGCCCCCTTAAAAATGCAGTGAAACTGCTGTTGTAGAGCAAGCAGTACAATGTTATGACAGCTTCCTCTGAAAGAAGCACAACATACTCAGATAAAACCAGTACATTAGCTACAGAGAGTCTGTGCAACAAAATGTGTGTGTGTGCATGCAAGTGTGTGTTTTAATAAATAATGAATTAAAGATTCATTTTAAAAAGAAGCGTCATAAGGTTGCCCCAAAGTGCTTGGTGAATCATCAGTTCTGGGTTATGGTGGTTGTTTTTACCCTCTGGGAGCCTTTATGAAAAGGTTGCTGGATCTAGAAATCTAAAATTACACAGATAAATTCAGTTTGCGCACTGACAGTCCTTTGCTTTACACAGCTTAGATCGAGAAGAGTTTGCGTTCTGTGTTTGTTGTGTGCAGCAGAGTCTCTTTGCTTTTGCAAGTTTAGTATTTGTTTTTGCCATGATTGGTTTAATGTCTAAATGATCTTTGTTGTGATTGGTTTGTGTGTGCTGAGGTTAAGGTCAATTGTGTTGCCTTGATCTCTGTGTCAGTAAACAGGCAGTAAAATGGACACGGCACTTAATCTAACAAGATTTCACATTTCCTCCAGGTACAAAATAAACTCTATTATAGTGTGCTTGTGTTTGTGTTTACTTTTTTCTGGTTGCTTATGTGTACCCTTGTTTGTTGGTATGCATGTTGTTTGCTTGCGTATACCTTTGTTTATGCGTCTGTATTTGTATCTTCTTATTAAACTGACATTCATTCAGAAGTAGCCATGTGTTTTGATTGCAAATGAATCATTTTTAATTGTAGTGTAGGCATTTTGTAGGTATTTGGATATTTTGAGATGCCAGATCATCTGAGTGAGACCAGGGATGTTGGTCCTCTCTGCTTGATCTCTTATTAGTTTGGTTATAGATATTAGATGCATTACAAAGATCTAACAGTGCTTCATAGTGCATTGTTCTAATTAAACTCTAAATGATTACAATAGACTGGGATTAAGAGCTTTTAAAGTACAGTAGTTGCAGTGGCTGTTATGAAATCAAGCTTAAATGATGAGACGCTGTCCATGGTCCTGGAAAGGTATAGCAAGCTGCTTTTACACAGCTTTGAGTTTCAAGAATGTACATTATTTTCTCACAAGTTTTAGATATGTTTGCAATTTAAGTGGTGGATTTCCATGGCAATTAATATTGAGAATGAAGTAATAACTAGTTGGATCTGGTTTGGGGCACGTGGTACGCCTGATATATGATGGTGAGGTGACTTGGTGAAATCCTTAGGGACATCCATAATTGTTGTGCTAGTGATGTGATTGTCAGAATTGTTTAATGTGATACGGAAAATAACTTTGCTGAGATAAGCAATATTTGCAAGTTGTTGACTTTTTAGGTTTAAAAATGAAATATTGTACAATAGGTGCATGGAGCTGTAAAGCATCCCTCTTTTGGGTTCTGACTTCACTACCTTTGTATCATTAATAATTAATGAATTGACGACATTTCTGCAAAGATCTTAAACAGTTTCTGTTACATGACACAGCTGAAGACATGTGTACTGGTTACTGTGGCAACTGCAAAAAAAAATTGTGCTTTTTTTTTTTTTTTTTTTACTTTTAAAGATTTGCCTGGGAGTCTGCCTTTAGATGTCACATAAATGAGTTACTCCTGAATGAGTTCCTATAGCAAACTGTTCTGTGTTCTTTCTGTGTTCAGACACTTTTAGGCCAGTTGCATTGTGTGGACCCAACAGCTGCGGGTTTAGCGTCATGATTTATGAAACACATTTCACCTCCCAGAATCTGCTGCAGCAATATTAAGAAATGCAGCACTGTCCTGCATTTTACAAAGACACGTTTTAATGTTTTTCAGTATTTCTTCAGCAACTGAATAACAGTTCTAATTAAACGTATAATTGAATCATTTTAATTAAGGCTGTTAATCGATTAAAATTAATCAAATGAATTGCATTATTTTTTTCTGATTAAGTTAATCTCAAATAACTGCACATGTCAGTAACCAGCAGTCACTAATGTTGCCAGAAATCAACTTTCATTGAAAACGATCACTTTGTCACTGAAAATCAGTATCAGTGTAAACAGCCCTTAAAGGTACAATATGTAAGATTTTTGCATTAAAATATCCCCAAAATCACAAGGCCAGTATATTTTGTTAAGTTGATTACTTACAATATCCCAAATGTTTACAACTATTTTTAAATCGTGAGAAAATTGCGATTTTAACCAAGGAAACGGTGTGTGAGCAGGGGTGAGCTGGGAGTCGCAGTCAATGGCATCATATCAACGTTACCCTCGGTTTCCGCTCGTACTGCGTGGAGTCCTGGACAAATGCGGAAGTTGTAGTTGTAGCGTCTATCAAGGAACAAACGTTAGCTTGTTTCGTGCAGTCGTTATGGAGCACAATTATTCTTTACCGATTGCAGCTGGTTCTGTCGACAAAGACAAGTCCCATAAACGTACGGGTTCATTTTATATATTCCAAATGTGCATTCGGTAATAGTAATGTTTATGTAAGGAAAGTATTGCTTTAGTTTTGTGTTTAGTTTATTGACATTGTTTATCACGTCTGGGTTTTTTGGGCATGTAAATAAATATAGCATGTGTTATACATAAAGATTAATCAGTCTTTTGGCAAATGATGTGGGTATGTTCGAATGTACTTTTACAACAATTGTTTAGAACACGTAAAACTGCGCAGCGTTATTTTCACAACAATGAATTCAACAAATACGGTAACATCTATGATAACCAATTAGTATTAAACCTTACTTTTCTTGCGGTTAGTTCATTTTAATGAAATAAAAGCATGTCATTAAACGCAACATTTATAAAAATAGAACTTTACCTCATCCATGAACATAATTTTTCGATTCCCGTCTGACTGATTTACATCCACGGTGGAGTTAAAAACGACAGTTCCCATCATTCCACGCTCCTTCACATCGTCATCAAGCTACGCTGTTGTCGTTGTTTGGAATGTAGCGCCCTCTAGTGGCAGAAAATCTTGCATATTGTACCTTTAAAGCTACACTGTGTAACTTTTTTAGTTTATTCTTAGCTAAAAACACTTAGTTCTTTCAAAAATATATGTGCTCATTAATGTGTATTTACTTCGTTCAAGTAATAAAGTATTCTTGTGAGTGTATAATATGCCATTGAAAATACATACGGGTGAGGGGTTCGAATGCCGGTCGCCATGTTGCCCCTCCATCTTGAAAGTACATTAGCCAAAGAGGGACATACCCGTTAATTCAAGCTTCGCCTTTCGCGTCTCCGCAATTCACTGGCACCGGCCCTGTTTTTATTTTTTCCTCTCCCTCTCCCTCGCACCTCCGTCACATCAGCTGATCTCTGCTCACGGAGAAAATGATATAGCCTACAATGTAAACGTTGCCTTACGCTAGTGATGATGTCGTACAATATACAGAATAACAATAGCACTGATAAAAGTTACTTTACTAAGATTAGCTTGCATTCGTCTGGGAACCTGATAGCTGATGTTAGCAATAAAATGGTAAAAAAAATAACATGAAATTACTGCAAATTATAATAGTTTTCTAAAGTAACCTCATCACTTGAAGGAATACTCATGGACGAGGTCGAACTGGAAGCCATGTTAATCTTGGACTACATTGGCCACCGTAGGAGTTAAAACGAAATCGGAATTGAGAGGAACAGAAACTAATATTCACTGGATGGTCATATACCTTTTCACCGCTAGATGGGGGTAAAAATCACACAGTGTAGCTTTAAGTGAGCATTGATTTGTTAATTTTTACAAATTGTGTTTTAAAATGTTCTAGAATTTTTATAATCCATAAACCTGGCTGTCTATATGCCAAATATTTGTCTTTAGTCTGCTGTAATAGACATGTTTTACCTCGCTGAGCAGAACCAGGCACAGATAATAGCCCTCGTCACAGTAATGCTAATTCACTCCTTTACGATAAGCATTTAACAGGAACTCACTGGGCTTATCAGACTCTAGGAATCTCTCACTCTCCTGGGCAGGAGAGAATGATGTCCTTCCTCTCTAAAAGTGAGTTCATATGAAGTGAGATTGTTTGAGACGCAAGAAAAGGACTGCTGTGGCAATCACTTTTGAGGGGGGTGATTAATTTGAGGATTAATTGTCAGGCTGGAACAAAGTAGGACATTGTGGGAACATTCTGCTTAATGAAGCATGTTGGAGTGACAAAAGAGAGATATCTCCTGCATTCATATGGTTTCTTACACATAATTATTCTGCCTCTTAAGATACCTCATTGTAGGCAAATTCTAAAGCAGCATTGCATGTAATCCCAGAATGCATTGTAATAAGGTCTGAGATGATGGCAGACATAAATATATATATATATATAATATTATATATAACACTTTTTCTTTTCAACACTAAAAAATACATATATTTTTTTAATTCTGGAAAAGTTTGTCAAAAGTGTAAAAAATATTACTTTACACAATACTTTGTGATATGTAGTTTTAGGGTCATGTTATTTTTTATGATGCTAACCTCTAAATCCATTTAAATCAGTTGTGAGTTTAGTGGGTTCACTTATGAGGATCCTTGATGGCAAGAATGGTCCCTATGCAGTCTATAGGGAGCTCACTTGTTTTGTCAGGGCTGTTGTCGTGGCTGTGCGGTTTTAACAGTTCCATCAGGTCCTTTCTCTAGTGTTAATGTGGTGGTTGGATCATTTGTCTTCACTAGCACTGCTGTAGTGACAGAGTCAGCAAAATAAAGCTTATACCTGCTGCCCCCTGCAGAGAGACAAGAGAAAGATAAAGAGGGAAAGATGCGAAGGCGCCTGTGGCTGATTGCACTCATGCTGTTAGTATGCAGGATGCTGCAGTAAGCCGTATTTATTCAGCAGGGACCGTCCAGGGTAAAGAAAACTGAACTCATGAGATGAGGTGACAGGAAATGCTTAAGGCTGTAGAGCACTGGCGAGCAGTGCCATAACACTCACACAAACATCTAGAGCCTCTGATGACCTCCCCTGAACCCGTACTGAGATCAAGAGCCCTCTCCATCCACCACAGGAAGGCCCATATCAGAATACATGGGCAAGAATCAGGCCTTATTTTCAAAGTTTTCAACAATTAACCTGGTAAATACCCTGGTGTTTCATTTATACAATTGAAAATCAAGAACTGGTTCTTACTCACCAAGCTACAAACATGCAGCATGACCTCTGTAGTCACGAATTCACGAATGAATAAATCTTTCGAGCAAGCTCTTCTTAACGAATCGGTCAAATTGGTTCATGAATGTGGGTATTGCAACTTATGCAATTTATTTGCCTGCAGGATTAAATGGGTCAAATTCTCTTGTTCATTGATAGACGCTGGCTTCTTCTTCAGCTCCGACTTCGCGTGCAGCCGTGCACGAGCGCAAAACCTCATTAGGGTTAGGTTTGCCCTAACTCTAACCCTAACCATTTATTTTTGGGCCTGAAATCGCTGATACAACCTTTAACTGGATCAAATTAGTTTGTTAGAAATAACTTTAAAAAAGGCAACCTATCGCATTCAACTTTTTAAGTTAGCTCAACATTTTTAAAAAAAAAAATTTTTTACAGTAAATAGTCAATAGGTGGTAATGTATTATGCAAAATGTGTTACATGGCGACATAGCTACATTATGGAAATAATAGCAGGACTACAAACGAGGCGTTCAAGGCAGGTTTTTTTGTTGTTGTTGTTGGAAAGATTCACTGCCTTTGGCATGGACTTTGTGCTTTGTTAATTTCAGTCTGCAATCTGTGCTTCTCTGTCGTTGTCTCCAGATATTTCACTGCAATTGTGTTGGATTTGGATGAAGAAGAAATAACCAACAACAGGCTGCTGCAAAACTATTACATCTCCAATGAGACCAGAGCCATTCTGGTCCTGTCAGTTGTATCCGTCCCCTCAGATTCAGAAATGTAACAGTGCGGTTTATTACAGAGCCTTCTGGGAGTTAAGGACACAATCGCATTGCTTCGATTTTCTGATGAACAAATCTGATTCCTTGAAGGTTCTTTGCTTTTAACCTTTGTAAGAACGTAATCAAGCGGCTGTATTGGCTGGTGTTTACAGATGTTGATCCAAATAGGACTGTTTGTTCTGGCTGTGCTTTAATATGATTCTCTGTGTTGTTCAGCCTCTCACAAAGTTTAATTTTAATGAAGTGCCTTTTTGTGATTCGCTATCACTCTAGAATATTCTTTCACACACTCAAAATAAACAAACTTGACATTCTCCTTCAGGTCCTCTTCAATCAAGATGGACTTGGGCATCATTATGGTGTGTGCTGACCTGAGCTAAAGATCTCCTTATGGGTCAGTACTCTGTTTGTGCTTTAATTAAACACAAGGGAGAATTTTTGAATTGGTTGCTTTCCAAATTCACACCAAGATGTTTTTGCTTTTGTCTTGGACCCAGTTCCTTGCTGCCAGTGTGAATCAGATATGAATCGTAAGTTCTTATTTTCTGGAGTCTGTGTGTTTGTTAGAAATACACTACTGTTCAAACGTTGGGGGTTGGTAAGTTTTTTCCCCCAGGATTATATGATGAATATATTTTTTTTGTATCATTATAAATGTCTCTTACGTCACCTTTGACCAATTTAAAGCATTCTTGCTGAATAAAAGTGTTATTTCTTTAAACTTTTAAAATGTAGTGTATTCTTGACTTATCGATGGATGTTTTAAGAGAGATGTAAGTGAACACTCTTTTGTGTTGCACTGGCCGATATAGCTATAGTATGATTCATTTATGTTGCGTGAGGGAAGTTATTGAGATAAAGTGAGTAATATTCAGTTGGCAATGGCGCAACCCACATAAATGTAACGCTCAAAAATGAAGGGAATTAATCTTCTGTCTGACTATGTACTGTGCTTTGCATTGTGTTGTGACCATGGTACTGTTACCATGTTTGACTCTTGTGTTCAGATTCAAGTCATCAGAGGTCTGTACCAGCTTGTAACACTTTATAGGACATTACCTGGGATAATTTGTTTTTTTAACAGATTTAATACCTATGTAGATAAAATAGGAAGTTAAATGCATTACATAAGCATACTTGCGAATATTTGTGAATATTTGCCAAATTAAGTATTTTCACTCTGATACAAAATAAAACTTTACAATTGTTACAAAAATATCCCAGAGATTCAAACTGAATGAATTTAACAAGTAAAACGAATTAAACCTGACATGTTCCGTGACAGTATTTTCTTCTTCATCAATTGAAAAATGACCTTTATTTTAATATGCATTAGCTTGTATTTTTTTCACCACATGAAAATTCCCATTAATCACCTGTGTGAAATGACATATGATCCAGCAGAATGAAATAGTCGTGTCAGAAAGGGCAAATGGCTGGATGGAAAAACGGCATCTCTGAGCCTTAGCTCTGATGAAGATAGCGGCAGGCTGCCCATATGTGACTGTGATGAAAGATCACAGTGAATGTGGTTTTAATCTCTGAGCAATGTCTCTCAAGGACAACCGCTGAAGCACCTCGAAGTGCTCCCTCTCTCTCCGGAGCCGGCTTTGACGGATGGCCCAGCGGTTCTGAAATGATAGGCTATTATTTTACTTTGCATTGGATAAATGGCGAGGCTTGCAACTCTGTCCTTGTAAGGCCTGGCAGGACCAGATGGGGAGGATCGGTGGAGGGCTATGGGACGTGCTTTCGTCCAGACAACTTGATTTCATTCCATTCATTCAAGTGTTGGGACTGTAAAGAGGTTCAAGAGGATCTCTTGAATTCAGGAAAACTCAGTGATTTAGTAATCAGCTTGTTTGAATCCCACCACACTGTTTTGCAAACATCTATTAGTGCTTCCTACATGCCCATGGGAAAACGTCCCGGAATTTAGTTTGCAGAAAGGTTGAACAAGTTCTAAACTGATGCTGAATGCCACACTCACTCACTCTCTCTTATCTTTTTCTCTCTTTGTCTTTCATAGATCAGCTAGATTCATGGTCTCCACCGCCATACTTCGATGAAGACAGCTACCCCTCCCCTCCCAGGAATATGAAAGGTTTATCAAGCGGCCGTCCTCAGCTCACCTTCACATCAGGACACACCTGTGGGCTGCCAGACTGCGATCAGTCCCTTGATCACTTGCAGCATGTCGGCCCTGACCCTCGCTCTCCCTACCTGCTCAGTCCGACCGAGAGCTTCCCTCTGGATCCGCACCGCTGCTCGCCCCGCAGCTCCATCCACTCAGAGTGCATGGTGATGCCCGTTTCCATGGCATCTGACCACGTTTCCAGCAGCACCTTTCCCAGAATGCACTACAGTTCACACCACGACGGCTCGCGGGATGACGGCTCCACTTCTCACGGTGGCAACGGCGGTGGAGGGGTCGGTGTCAGTGTTGGCGGTGGGGGCGGCGGGTCCGGAAAGATGAACCGTATTCCCGCGAACCTCCTCGACCAATTTGAGAAGCAGCTGCCGATTCATAGAGACGGTTTCCACACGCTGCAGTACCAGCGCACGTCCGCCACCACCACGAGCAGCGAGCAGCGCAACGAGAGTCCTGGGCGCATCCGCCACCTGGTGCACTCCGTCCAGAAGCTCTTCACCAAATCCCACTCGCTCGAGGGGTCGTCTAAGATGAATGGCACCAAGGGAGACTCTCGCTCAGACAGCGGACATCACCACCACCATCACGGACATCACCATGGAAATCACAAACACAGCAAACGGAGTAAGAGCAAGGAACGCAAGTCAGACTCCAAGCAACGCTCAGGGATAGCTGGCTGGTGGAGTTCTGACGACAACTTGGACAGCGACAGCACCTACCGGACTCCCAGCATCATGAGTCGGCACCACGGAGATCATATTACTCACTGTTACCCAGACCATGGGCACTATGGCGACCTTTCTCTCAAGACCTCCAAAAGCAACAACGATGTAAAATGTTCAGCATGCGAGAGCATCGCTATGGCCCCGGAGGGCAAATTTATGAAGCGCAGCTCTTGGTCGACGCTAACAGTGAGCCAGGCTAAAGAAGCCTACCGCAAATCTTCCCTTAACTTAGAGAAACCGACCATGCCTCAAGATCTGAAGTCCTCCATGAGGCCTTGTCATTATTTGCAGGTGAGATCTCTTGCATGAAGATGTGACTGCTGGTGAGGACAGTGGTTCTCAACCATGGGACCTCAGCAAACTTCCAAGGGGGCCTCAAGATGACTTAAAATAACAACTAAAACGCAAGGCATTCCTTATTTTAATTCACCTCCATAAAAACTTTTTCCCTTGAAGAACCAGGATTCCCACAATCTAGAAAATCCTGGATATACTGAATGAGGTAGCCTAATTATAGAAGAGTGATTCTAAACCTGGAAAAGTCATGCATTAATAAAATCCCTATGGCCATTTTTATTTATGAACATACATTTTTGCCAAGTACAAACATATTTTATATTGTGATTACAAAAATTGTGTCCTTAATTCTTAATCAGAAAAAATATAAACACCTGGAAGAATCATGGAAACACCTGGAAGAAGCATTTAGATATTGAAGTGAACAATGGGGGCCCTTGGAGTATGAGAACCACTGCTCTAAGATCAGTTTCAGTGTTTGCATCTGTGTGGGGAGTAATGCTATTCATTTTTAAACAAACCTCTGTGTGGCTGCTTTCTGATCCATGGCTTATTGGTGCCTGTAGATTGTAGTTTAGCATTCACAGGGTTACCAGCAGAGTCAAAAGTAATAGTCCACTGAAAGGGTTGTTACATAGATGGGAATATGTTTGTTTTCGCTGATGGAGAATATAGCCTGATTGAAGTGTGTGTGTGTGTGTGTGTGTGTGTGTGTGTGTGTGTGTGTGTGTGTGTGTGTGTGTGTGTTGTTGCTGTTGTGAGGTGCTAATGTGCTAAATTGAGAGGCAGATTTATTGGTCTTGTCACTCTGACTAGACCAGTTTGTTCCTGTTGTTTATGTACAGAATTATTGCAAACAATGAGTCATATTGATTAGCATTGATCTTTCTGTGCAAATGCGTGATTTTCCGAATGCATCACATTTCGTCGGGAATAATGGACACACCATTATTCATGATACTGTCAGACCACTGTAAATAGCTTCTTGCTGTTTTCTAGTTCATTTGTACAATTAGGCCTGTTTATCCTATATATGGATGCTGGATTGTCACAAGTTAGCATTGTAGCAAAATGCAATCCATTTCCAAAATTGCTGAAATGAATCACATATCTGTCACAGTAGAGTACAGCTACAATGCGAATACTTCTGGAAATTGCTTGTCCTGATGGGATCATTATTGTGTTTTAGTACATGCCCATGGTAGCTGTTTTAATAGTACTAGACCTACTTTAAAGAGGACAGTGATATTGCTTTAGTTAATTCGTCCCATGTTAGAATTTGACTTGTTTCAGCCTCACTTTATATTAGGATAATGCTTTATTCTCATTCTTATTCAGAACTGGTTCCATTTTTTTTTTTTTTTGACAGTCTAATGAGAATTCACCCTGTTTTCTAAACTCATGACATTGACCTTATTGTGAACGATTAATTCATGCATGATGATAATTTTTTGACCTTGTAATTTTAAATAAAATTGAAATGACAGTCTTTTTGTCCGGTGTTGTATGCCGGTTGTGTTAATGGTTCTCGCACATGCCAAATTCATGCCATGTTCTGCCAAAGCTGACAGAATAGTTTCCTACACTTCTTATTCGGCAGCACCCCTTCTGAATCTACTGTCCAAAATATTGGATCCCTTAACAAATGACTCTAATGTATTAATGAATTAATAACAGTGTGTTTTCAAATTGTTTCGTTTTGTAGTCTAATATAATTAAGATTGATTATTGGATTGTATTTATGCAACCTTTAAAAAGACTGTGAAAAGTCATCTTTGCAAACACATATTTTGGGACTGAAACAGGATGTATTTCCATGCTGTACCAGTTAGTCTGTGCTTGTTAGTGGTGGTTTATCTGGTAGACCAGCATTTGCCTTTAGCTGGTGAAGATAGTTGACCGATGTAGATTTATGTAACCAGGTTGAGAGACCAGCATCCAAAACACAACATATGCTGGTCTGCCAGAACTAGTTAGTGTTGCAAGGGTCTGACTCGAGCAGTTGGATCAGCAGGTACAATGCAAAAACACCCTCAGTAAACATTTGCTGACACAGCAGAATCTACCAGTCCTGCACTTATGCAATAGCACAGCAGAAGCAGTGAGGCTTATGGCCCCATTGAGATAATTAATGAATGGATGGATCTGAGAGTTTCCTCGGGGAAAGAAAGAATCCAGAGGTCCCAGAAGGAACCTTAAATCAATATTTTTAGTTTTTACGTTTTGGAGGCTTGTGGAGATGTAATTCAGGTCCCAATGAGTAAACTTAGACAATTCTGAGTCTATATCCTATGCATTTTTTTTTTGTTAACAAGATTAATCTGCCTGATATTATCCTGAAGTGAATCTGCTACTTTTATGCTGATACTTTCATTGGTCAGTGAGGTTGTGTAGGTTGTGATGGTAAAAATCTGAAAGTCTGTTGATTAGTGTCCAGAAATTGTGTCCAGCCTTCATCTGGATGTCCTATACTTCTTGTGTCCATACGTCTAAATCCAATTTGTCAATACCATTTTGGTTAAGCGTGTTATGGAGATGGTTGAGTTATTGACAGCAACCTTCATATAAAGACAAAATTTTACCTTTACAGGTCACACAATTACCGAAATGCTCAAAACTTGTACAAAAGAAGCATTTTTCTTTTAGCGAAAGTGGTAAACTTTCATCATCCATTTTTCAAAAAGGCCAATTGGTTTTCATTAGTAATCACTCCTAATTTTAATTTCAGCTCAAATGCATCTGTGACAAAAATGTGGACTTTCACTGAGGGATGAAACCAACTCTTCCCATCTGTCTTTCTTAGCACACCAATTAGCTTAAGTGTGTTTGTATTTCAAATATGCCCAAATGGATTAAACATCAGCCTGCAGAAAGGGGACAGAAACCATCCAGCAGTCAATGACTGTGATGCATCTCTGGGTCAGGCGTTTAATAGTTTCTCTCGACCCCAACAAAAATAGCCTGCGCCGTCTATCACGCTGGTGCTATTTTTGGCTGCTGTTATCGATGCAGCCAGCTGTGACGCAAAGTCTCCGGGAGGGACGTTCGCCCCTTCACTCTGATAGCCCCGTGTCCTGAACACTGCCAGTCGAACGATAGCAATAAAGAAGCTATTTTTGGTGTGTGTTCATCATGGATTGCATGTCGTGAGTAGATTCAATCATTAGCTGAGATTGTGATTTGGATAAAAATCAATGCTAAATTGTTTATGAGAGGACTTTTGGCAAGGGTTTCCTCCACGTTTCAGCACTTCTTACATAAATCATCGATCATGTTATCACAGAATCCTCGCTGTGATGGATAGCAGTTCCAGTTGCGGTCTGTTTGAATGTTATGAACATTCAAACTGGCCCCTAAAAATAAAAGTTAATGTAGATTTTGAATATAACTACCTTACATCCTATTTATATCAAATATCTTGCTTGATTATTGTAGGTTGACAAAAGTGTTTTTCCCTAGATCATTTGCTGACAGATCTGCACCACCTCTTTCAAGCTTAATCGGAATTGGATTATTCCCTAATGAGGTGTTTACAATAAGGCTTTTCACTCCCTATGAACTCTCAGTCGGATTACAAACGGATTATTAAAATGCATGTAAGCGTAGCAACTGATTTCACTGTCAGATGTGTTCGTTTTAAATATTTCAGTATGATTTTTAAGGTGATATCAGCTACCACCATGTTGATATCCTTAGCTCTGGGTCGTAATAAAACTGTAATAATGACCCATTCATACATACTGCATACTCTTAATGAATATTTTTGTTAATTAGCACAACTGTTTTCAACATTGACAGCAATTAAGAAATGGTGTGAGAGTTATTTTAAATTGGAATAATATTTCACAATATTACTGTTTTTACAGTTTTTTAATTAAATAAAGACTTCAAAGAAAATCTTACTGACCTCAAACTTTTATATTAATAATATTATTAATATTATATTAATATTCAAGTTGCTGTAATGTTGGTTGCTAGTAATTGTTTCTAATTCTGGATTCCTTAACATTGTTGTTTGGCTGTGTAACTGGCAATAACTTTTGAAAATCCCAAATTAGATGGATTGCTTGTAAAAAGATATGTCGTTCCTACTAAAATAATCATTCTGAATGATAATGTGTTTTTATATAAATTGCAGCAGTGCACAATACATCATATCATGAATATAAAGAACTAACTTGAAACAACAATAATTCTGGCATTTGTATTCCTGTATGTGGAAACATTGTAAATAATGTAAAACATTGAAATAACAACATAACTTATCCTTTTTTTTCTGTACTCCACAGAAGGAGACAGATCACATGTACTCTAGTGTCTTCAGTCCCATTGGTAGTCGCCTCGTCATACTGTTGCTCATTTGCATAAAGTTGAACTTTCTCAACTTTGTGTGAATGTCTTTAAGAGTAACACTGAAAGGAATAAAGTTTTCAAACATTATGACATTGACATTTCAATAGAGGTTGGCAAACATCACTGGGTTCACTGAACTGCACTGCGAACTTCGGAAGTGTTCATTCTCTGAATAATAAAAGATCACTCTTAATAAACAGTTGTCTTTAGCTGAGCCTTGCAGCGTCTAACCGCAAACTCCTTTAAACTTTGACACACAGTTTACCCTTCTCATTATGACTCCACCTTGTTCATTCACTCTCTGTATTCTTCAAGTGCCTCTAAAGAAGAGAGGATTGTATTTAAATAGATTCTCTGATAGGTCAGTGGAGGTGAATCTAATAACCAATTAATAAGACTGTTTACAAGCCTGCAGGAGCCAAACAGCAACCCTTAAACACACACACACACACACACACACACACACACAGACAGAGAGAGACTCAAAGAGACAACAACTCAATAAATTGTGAGAGTCAGACAACTAAAGAGGTCAGGAAAAGCTGGAGTGTGTGTGTGTGTGTGTGTGCGTGCGTGCGTGCGTGTGTGTGTGTGTGTAGGGAATGTTGGTGAAAGCATATGCTCTTTGTGTTGCTGTTTGTCCCCTAAATGAGCTTAAACATGTTTGATCTTTCAGACGAGATAATCAGATACACTTGTTAAAAAAACAAACACTTTAATATTGAACTCGTTTAAATGGCTTAAACTGAATTAGAGCAAAAAAGGAATTCAATCCCACACATTGTTAACATTCAGCGCTTCTCTGAATTTAATTATGTTGTTTCACCACTCTAATATTTTGTATTTTGTGATTTAAATGTCTTATAAGGGAAATATTATTTTAGTTTGATTATGAGTTTGTGGTCAGTAAATGTTTTTATGGTTTTGAAATAAGTTTCTTATGCTGCTTTTATTTGGTAAAAAAAAAAAAAACATCATCTGTTTTCTATTTTAATATAATTTAAAACGTAATTTATTCCTGTTATGGCAAAGCTGAATTACTCCAGTCTTCAGTTAATTACTCCAGATCTTCAGAAATCATTTTAATCATTTATGCTGTTTTCTTGTTCAAGAAACATTTCTTATTATTATCAATTGCTGTGTAATACTTTGTGTTGTGCTGTTTATTATTTTTGTGGAAACCGTGAGACATTTTTCCATGAATCTTGAAAAAACAAAAAATGCTGTCAAAAAAGCATTTATTTGATTGGGAAAAAACAATTATGCCTGAATTCAAGCTTCGCCTTTCGCATTTTTACACTCAGTGGCACCGTGACGAATGCGAGGTGGAGATTACTCGCGACTGCCGGCAGATTTGAAATAATACGGCCACCGTAGGAGTTAAAACCTCCTCGGAATGGGAGGGGCTAGAAAGTAATATTCTGTTGGTAGTCATATACAATTTCACCGCTAGATGGGAGTAATTCCTACACAGTGTAGCTTTAAGTAAAAAAAAATGATAGGCCAATATCAATAATCACAATCCAAATACATCCATCCGTTTTGGTTGAGCGCTTTAAAGGACAATTCCAGTTAAAAATTAACCTAAGGGTAATTGACACATGGTTACCGAGTCGATCGTTCTCTGGGATGCGTTTTCATGATAATCGAATGTAAAGAGTTTTATCTCTAAAAACGTATTAGCTTATAACGCTAGTATATGGGGCATATAATAGGTAAAAGTAAATCGCTAGTTAATACCACTAACAAGGCTCAAAATAGCCTCACACTAACACGGTAGCATAATGAGGGTCCCTACATGCAAACCGAAGCATTGAGAAGTTTGTAAGTGTACAGAAAGTTTAATAAGAAGATACTTTATAAAGACAGTACATTACGCGTATACAGGCAGGAGCAATCTTGGAAAACAGTCTCGACTAGTCGAGCCACGAACCCCGTGCTAAATGAGCTGGTCGATAGGAATTACGTTTGTGAAATCTAACGTAGCACGGCGTTCGTGGCATTAACTAGCGATTTACTTTTACCTATTATAAGCCCCATATACTGGCGTTATAAGCTAATCAGTTTTTAGAGATAAAACTCTTTCAAATTCGATTATCATGAAAACGCATCCCAGAGAACGATCGACTCGGTAACCATGTGTTAATTACCCCTAGGTTAATTTTTCACCGGAATTGTCCTTTAAATACCTCTTCATTAGAAAGGTCTATTGTTTTGTTATAAATTATAATGATACAAATCTGAGATAGTAATTGTTTAATTTTTGACAGGAAAGTATCCACTGAGATAAAAAAAACCTATTCTCTACACTGCAGAAAAACGTATGGATCCACTTATGTTTACTTCATATTTCTATAGCGAGAAATTTGTTTGTGTTTTACCCAAAATAGGGTGGTGTGACGTAATCTGTTTCTTTCATACTGCTAGCCGAAGGACGCCCTTTCGTCCACAAGTGAGTCATAAAACTTATGATGTTTCAGGAAACCCCTTAAATGGACGAAGGCCAAATATTGCAGATATAGACATTTTGATTGATGAAACATGAAGAAAATAAACATACGATTGCAACAATATACGGTTTATCTGTGTTGTCTGGAAAGATGTTTGCGTGTTGCTTTTCAAATGCATGTGTGACAAACTTGTAGAGAAGGAGCAGCATTTACATGAACCAATCAATCTGCCATGACCAGTACTGCACTTCACCATGAGAAACGCTGCGCATATATTTAATAAAAAATCACTGCCTTTGCAATTCCATGATAACACTAAGCCAAATCGCTATTTCGGTTAATCGTGCACATAAACAAGCACACAACAAACGCTCACTTCACACTTCACGCTCACTTCACTGTCTCACATACATGCAAAACTGTATCGCACGCATGCTGCTGTGGCAAATTTATTCATCGCATTTTTTCGTGGCACGTGCGACATGCCTATATGTCACACTGTTTACAGCCCTGGTCATACGGGCCATCCATACTGGGGGAGCGGGACTCAAATCTCAGTGATTTATCAAGAGTTTTACACCACAGATTGTGTCTGTCCTCTGGCGTTTTTGGTTAATTAAATGTCTAAAAATATCAATCTCCTTCAAGACTTAATTAACCTAAAGACTTCTATGGATTATGTGTGTGTATGTGTGTGTGCACATTTGTGTGGGTGTGTACAAGGGTGTCTGTGACATTTACTAATTTTCATTGACTCCTGGATCAGAATAATTCTTCTTGCAGAATGCTAAAGACCACAAGGCCATTGAAATGTGCCCCTGTGACCCGGACAAGAGGCTGGCTGATAAACAAAAGGTTTTGGTAAAAGGACACACAGTCACAGAGTTAATAAAGCTGTTTTATTTTAAATGTCATACAATTGTAATCGTAATTATTCAACCCCCATTGCACATCTGTTCTATTGGCAAAATTTTCAGACTTTAAACTGTTTGCAATTAACAAATCAAACAAAAGTAATTGAAATAGCTCGACAAAACAAATGTTTCAAGTGGTTTCCCCAAATTCAACTGAAAATGCAACTTCAAATTATTCAACCCTCTGAATAGAATCCCTATCAGGTATTGTCTCAAGCACACCTGATGCAACTAATCAAAGGCTTCATTAATTGCACCAGGTGTGCTTGAGCTAGAACACATGAAATATCTGAACTGGCTAGGTTTGTTGAGTGTCACGATTGACTGCATGTTAGAAATAGGGCCAGAATTCAAAATAATTGTCCAAATAGTTATGAGAAGATATCATCGCCTTTCAGAAACAAGGAACAGGATACAAAAATACAGAGAAGGCACTAAATGTTCCTAGAGACACCGTTGGAAGCATTGTTTGCAAGTTCAAAGTTAAAGCAACAGGGGTTACACTTCCTGGACGGGGCAGAAAAAGGAAGCTATTGACGGGTACAACCAGTTTTCTGACAAGGCAGGTTCAGAAAAACCCTTGAGCGATTGCAAAAGACCTGCAGCAAGACTTGGCGCCAGGCACTGAGGTTTCAGCTTGCACAGTAAGGCGCGTACTAAACGCTGTCTACAGTTGAGCATGGTGGTGCTCAGTGATGCTCTGTGGCTGCTTTGCATCCTCTGTCACTGGAAACCTGCAGTATGTGGAAGGCAAGATAGATTCATTGAATTACCACAACAGGTCATAACAGCAAAAGGGTGTTCTACTAGTAAAGATGCTTGCCATAAAGGGGTTGAATAATTTTAAGACTGCAGAAGTCATTAAAAGTGGTATTTTCAGTTGAATTTGGGGAAACCACTTGAAACATTTGTTGTGTTGAGCTATTTCAATTACTTTTGTTTGCTTTGTTAACATTGCAAACAGCTGTAAATCTTGCCAATAAACCTGATTTGTAATGAGGGTTGAATAATTTTGATTACAACTGTATAATAATATAATGTGGCTCAATTGATTCAAATCCTTAATGAAATGTGCACTGACTAACAATTTCGTACTTTGAAGCACTATTTCTATAATTGTCATTTACTCACCCTCATGTCATTCCAAACTTGTTTGACTTTCTTTCTGTAGAAGAAAAGAACAGCTTTAAGAATTTTGCTTGTCGACCAAAATTTAAGTCGATAATAAATAATCATCACCTCCCGTGAGCTGTTAACCAGTGATTCAGTAAACTGATCTCAAGAATTCAGAAGTTTTGTTAGATTTCAAGTACGTTTTTGAAAGACTCTTATGCAGCATTTATTCGATTTTATACAGTAAAAACAGTAATATTGTGAAATACGGTATTATTACAATGTAAAATAAATAAATATATATTTGATTCATGTGATGAAAAAGGTGTATTTTCATTAATCCAGTCATTCTAATATGCTGATTTGTTGCTCAAGAAACATTTCTTATTATTATTAATGTTGTAAACAGTTCAGGATTATTTGATGAATAGAAAGTTCAAAAGAACAGCACCTATTTGTAATAAAAAATTATAAATGTCTTTACCTCTTACTTTAGTTCAATTTAATGCGCCCTTGCTTAAAAAGTTACCAGCACAGTTCTTCCAGATTCTCCTTTTATGTTCCACTGAAAAAAAATTGTTTTGAACAACACGAGTAAAGAAATATTCCTGTTAGAGCACTGTAAAGTTCTTCTGTCACTATGTTATACTAATAATGAATTCATCTCTTGGCCTAAAAATGTGGAGATGTGTTGGTCTGAGAGGATGTTTTCAGAGTACTAATGTAAAGTAGTGTTATGAAGGTTATGAGGATGAGGACCGTTGCTAGGTGACTAAATTGTTCCCTGCTAGTGTGAAAGAATAACACATCATAAATATGTCAGTGCCTGGTGTCTGACATGTGATCATTCAGTCACTCATCAGATCTCAATGAGACATTGTTCATTCACAAGAAGAGAGATCATGACAACAATGGTAATATTACTCAGTCACTGTCCACATGTAAAGATAGTCTGTGATAAGTGGTTTCTGTGAAGATGTTCTTGGGGAAAGTGCCAAGAATTAAATGTCAGCCGGTATAGGTGATGGATAACAGTCGTGACAATGTCACCATGTCAGCGGTGTTGGCAATGAATTGTGTTGGACTCAGTTTTAATGAGCATCCGGCCGTTTACTGCATACGCTGTTCTTATTTTCTTGGTCTTGCTGACTGCTTCGTAAACAGACATATCAAGTTTTTAAGATCCTCCATTTTCACTTAAAGTTCTCAGAACCAACTCTGGGCAATGGGCAAATGTAAAGTCAAACAGGCGGGGGTTGAAATTCAAATCAGTCCATCAGCATATATTATCCAATCGTGAGGCGAGAGTCGAAGTCGAGAAATCCAAGCTCACAGTTTCGATCAGGCTGATAATCAGAATGGCAAGACAGTCCAAGCAGGCCAGCAGTGTACTGAGAATCCAGACTCCAAAACCAGAACCAGGTCAGATGGTCAAAACCATGAGAACGGTCCAAGACCGGAGATTTCCAGGAGGCAAACACGCAGCACAACTGTGCTGAAGAGAAAAATGTAAGAAAAAGAAAAGCTAAACAAAACAAACAGGGATCACAAACTTAACAAAATAATGGGAAAAGAGGCTGGAAACACAAAACACACTGTCAGAGAACAGAGGGAAACAAAGGATATATAGCAGAGAAATCAAGAGAAATTGCTGATTGCAGAATGCGATCAGCTGAGTGCGGTCACACGTGGAAGAGAGAAATAAAACAAGAGAAAAGAGAACAAAAAGAGTGAATCAAACCCGAGTCTTGACAGAAAAGGGTCAAAAACGGGGTCTGAAACGCTTAAAACGTTTTTTTTTTTTTTTTCTGAGGTACTAGGGAACAGATTTTCTAACAACTATCTTTCTTATCCTTCTGTCCTACATGCAGTACACTGTAAAAAATGTGGCTGCGATTAGTTAAAATTTGTTGAGATAACTTAAAAATCCAACTTAACCAAACTAAACTTAAGTTAACTAAACTTAATATTTTAAGTCAAGCTTGAACACATACTTTTTAAAGTTGAAACAATGTTGGATTTTAATTTGTGCTAAATAATCGCAGCAATTTTTTTTACAGTGTATTTTGTGACAATATGTTTGTGGGGTAGGTGTGTCTATGCTTTAATAACTTATAATTATATATCTGTTATATGAAAACAGTATGTGTGTACGTACAGGTCCCTCAGGATGAATGGGGAGGGAGAGATGAGGAGATCCCATGCAGAAGGATGCGGAGCAGCAGTTATGTTAAAGCCATGGGCGATCAGGACAGCGGAGACTCTGACGGCAGCCCTAAAAACTCCCCGCAGAAAAGCGTGCGACCCGACGCGCTCGTCAAACACGTGCTGCAGAGACAGCTTTCAGACCAGAGGTAGGAACTTTGATCAGCCCATGAATCTCATTAGAAAGCCCATCTAATCAGAGATTAGAGTGATTAATGCACAAAGTCATAAAGCAGAAAACAGGCATGCAATCATTAACCAGTTATTTATCCCAAATCACAGAGGCCCACATTCTGTGACATGTGAGATCCTTTTTGTTGAATATGCAAATTAGTTTTTATGAGCCATCATGAAAGATCTGCAGTCACATCACAGATTGAACATTATAGACTCTCTCAGTATGAAAACGGGACAGCCTGGTTTACCTCTTGAAACCGGCATTTAGCAATACCGGTACATTTGAGTGAAAAATTGAACCAATTAAGATGACAAACACGCATATAATCATATAAGCTGCTGAAAGTGATTCAGTACACACTGACACCTGCTGCAACTGAACTCACTGCATCTGCGTTCTTCATATCAAGAAGCAATCCTGTTTATTATAGAAAGCAAGTGTGAGTCAGACATCTCTGACTAAGGCAAGAGCCTTCTACAGTCTGCTGGTCATGTCAGGCACTGAATATTGAATGCCAAATGCTAAATATACATCATAAAAAAGCTAAACTTTCAGTAATATCTGCTAACAAAAAAGTCACATTCATTTTGTTTCACATGTATAAATTAACCACACTAAGAAGTTAAACTTTTGAGTTTTTTTAATCCTAGTTTTTGTAAACATTCCAGATATTGTACCATTTTCAGCCGGCTTTGAATTTTGGGATATTCCTGTTACACTGCACTCGCTCTCTCGCACAATACCACCTGGTGCCTTTGTTCTCCCCCAGACGTGAGGATTATTTTCTGCTCTGTATTACAGGGGCTGTACACCATTATGCAGAGCTCTGAAACATGATGTTATAAATTTGGCAAGACTGCCTCTCTCAAAGTACATCTAATGAAAGAGAGTGTAGCACATCAAATGAGCTCTTCCCTTGAGTAGGTGCATGGAACAGTGCATTCATCATGTATTATGGAACAGTGCATTCATCATGTATTATGAAAAAGTATATTTATACAGTATTAAGATTGTAAGGCGGCAGGGATTCCACATAAAGATGTGTCCCATTATATCTAGCTGCAGTGTAAGTTTGCGTCACACTCAGGTAAGAAATTATTAGCACTGGCTGCTTTTAAGAATTTCACAGTCCCTTTAATAAAAGTAGACCTCATTCATTCTCCAGAGAGCTGTTTTTTGTTGCCATTTTAAGAAAAGACGCAATTAATATCTTTATGGGTAAGATGATTAGAAGTATAAGTATAAAAAGTGTTCAAATCTGTCTTAAAGTCCCCATGTAGTCAATACTTGTATCCCTTAAAACTCATCTTTGATCATCAAAATTACATATTTAAAAGTTTTTTCCTTAAAAAAAATTATTCATGCCTTAAAATAGCTTGAATGTACTGTAACTCTACACCCTTGCCTCATTTAGTATACGCGGTTCTATGGATATGCAAATTAGCCCCGCCTCCACTCACTCGCACCAGCTCAGAGATCCACTCGTTGACGATCAGAAACACCAGCGATGTTCACTGCAGTTTTAAGGAGAAAATAATCAGCAATGGTGCTGACTTATGAATTTGCACATGGTTTGTCTTAAAGCTTTTAAACAATAGATATATAAACAACATTAAAAGCTGGATTTTTACCACAGGGGGACTTTTAAATAATGATTTATGTTTAAACGTGTTGAAATGTAATCTCTACCAAGAAGAATATATTTATCTGTAAAACTTTATTCATGCGCGGCGGAAAGCCAACCCAGTCAACCATTTGATCTCACAGAGATCTCACCATGTGCTCCCAGGATACTGATGTGGTCACAATGTGAGGTCACAGCGAGCGAAAAGTATAACCTCACAGCGCACTCACTATGTTCTCAAACTGTGAACTTACAGGATACACTCATACTGTGGTCACAATGTGAGTTCACAGTGCACTCATGCTGTGAGCTCACCATATGAAACCACTGTGATATCATTGTGTTAAACTCTCATTCTGTTAGTTTAGTGTGAGTTCACTGTGATCTAAATTTTTTATAATATTGGTCAGTCGTATCACAAACATCATGTAGATAGAAGTTCATATATTTCCAACATGAAAGTATTTCGAAAATTCAGTTTCTTTGTTTATTTTGCATTCTGTGTGGTTGTAAAGACAGACATATTGAAAAATGATCACGTTAGTAATGTAGTCTACTAGTAATGATCTGGTATAGGAGGCCTAACAATTCATAAATACTGATATGCAACCCAGCTGCGGCCTTTTTAGCTCAGCTGGTTTGATAACCAAAGCCAGGTGATTCTACACCTGAGCTGGCAAGATGGCTGGCCATGTGCCAGTACTCTGCTAACACATGGCCAGGCCACAGAGCATATTGGCATTATAATATCATATGAGTGTATGTGAATAGCAATTAAAAAGACCACTCACCATTTTTCCAGTTGAACAATTCCACCCTCAGTCCACAACACAAACGTACAGTATCCACGTTTTTCCATTCCAGTGTTGAGAAACAGGAAGTAGAATGTCCCCCCAGTGACTGATATTTGAACTGCCTCCTCTCAACCTGCTCAACAATGCACAATGAGCTCATATGCTCATATTACGTACTCACACTGTAAGTCACAGTATGAGAATAGTGTGATGTCACTGTGATCATCAAGCTGCATTCTGATTGTAGAAGACAGTAAATTACTATTTTAAAGGTATACTAACTTTTTATGTAAAATCAACTGCATGTAATTTGCAACAGAACATTGTTTTGGTTGTGCTTGGTCTCTGCGTGACTATGGTTATCCTACTGCTCATAAAGCTATTATTCACTACTAGGCTTAAGAGATATAACCAGTTTAGATAGGAAGGGTCTTAAGCTGACTGGCTGAAGACATTACTGTAGCTATACCCATTGATAGACACTGTACTTCCTTGAAAATAAATTTCAGCACAGCACTACAACAACCCATAATGAAATAAAGCTTCACAATTGATAATGCTTTACAATGAACTCTGTTAGTGAGCTACATATGCCAATTTAGCTGTTCAATAAAATACCTTATACTTTGTTGAGTAATAAAAAAAGGTATCTGTGTTGCTTTTACAAAATTTCAAATCCCTCACTTCTTGCCATCTCCAAAAAGCCAATCCAATGTTAATTCTCGTTTTATTACAAGCTCTGTTGCGTTCTCTTTTTTTTTTTTTTTTTTAACAGGGGATATTCACCAAAGGTTAGAAATTTAGCGTGCTCCATATATACCTTTCTCGCTCGTTGTGACAACCTAAAGTAGACATGTACAGTATGCAGTTACGTTTGTACACAATTTCCTGCAAAAACCGTCCTAAACGGGTCTAAAATATAAGATATATATTAACTTACCATAGTCATAGTATTAGTGAATCAACATACAGTACATGATGTAATAACTCATTATTTAAATTTAGTTAATTTTGAACAAAAAAGTTACAGTGTACCTTTAATTAATAGCTATTTTGATTTTAATTTTTTCTATTGTATTGTTATTTTGCACTTCCAATACATCATTTTAGGTATTCAAATGTCAAGATTAGTTTAATCTGTCTTTATTTTTTCAGAGCTAGCATGTAATGCTCACTCCTTTGGAGATCCTTTGGTCCACGTCTCAGCAGACACTCAAGAGATTATTCTTCACAAACTAAATGTTGGGCCGTGTTCTGGCACTTTATGTCTATCCAAACCGAGCTATTGGATCTAGAGAAAATGAGTCAAGCTTAAGATTCAACAGGCCATCTGATCAGCTCCAAACAACATGTGCAGAAGGATGTTGTAGGCCAGCAATCTGCCTAAATATGCTCTTGTTGATCTTCCATCTTGTGTGATGCATGCTTAAGCATTTCTGATTGCCCGATCGATTGTAGATTACTGATACGCTGAAGACTCAATGGCTGCGTCCGAAAGCTGAAAAACGCAGCCTCCACAGGCAGCTTACAGAAGTAGGACTAGCAATAAGGCAGGTCTGAATCCAGTGATCTCTCTACTCAAAGTATCCTGTCTACTGAGATACCTTTATCTAATGGATTTTTGAAAACAGCATAGATGAATCATTACTTATTTGTCCCACTTTTGATGTCATTTCTAGCGTGAAATTAAATATTTTTGAATTTGAATTTATTGAAAGGATAGCCCCTTGAGATGTAACATCTCATTTTCAAGGGGGTCCTAGAAACACAAGCAGTATACAACACAGATAAGACAACATCAAACAAACAACAGTACAAGACAAAACTACAAAAACAAAACAAATGCTCAACCTGTTTCCCACATTCTTGTGGGCTTCCCACACCCACACCAGTTTCAGTACAGAATCTCAGCATCATGCAATATCTACAAAATTACTGTGGTAGTAATTAAATATTTGCTTAGTTATCACCAAAGCTCTCTCTATTTTGTTGTAGACAATTATTAATTATAGTAAACACATAACAGAGGCACGCACATCACGCGTAGCGTCAGTTCTGGCAGGTCACGTTAGTCAAGCTCTCGTCAGCTGATTCACTTCTACCTATAGGAATATGACGCCTGTCACTCTATACATATACAGTACTGTATAAGCTCCTTCAGTATTATCAGCAGCTATCACGTTTCTCAGGAGCTAATTACCCTCCTTCATCCCCAGATCCTCCTCTCGTCCAGTCAGGATTTGGCATTCTGATTCCCCTTGAATCAGAATAAATTCTCGAATTATGTTGTACTTAAAATCTTGAATTAACGATATATCTGCATACATTCATGTTGGTTCTGTTCTGTTTACCCTAAGGGGGGTTATTGCTGCTCTTGCTAGGCTGCATGGATGCGCAGGGAGTTCTCGCCCCCAGAACGGAACCATACCGCCAATCCTAACTGGATCCAAGCTAATTGTCCATCGTATTTGACGATAGTGGTCCTGACAGAAATAATGAAAAATAGAACAAAAAAATTAAGTCGGCACACCACATCTGTCAATATATTTCTATATTTTTGGAGCCTTGATTTGCCCTTTAATTTGACTTTTTATTTATTTATGTTTTTAGATGTATTTAGAATTTGTTTTTGTTTTTCCATTTTAAAAGGTATAAAATATTGTAATATCGTTGGCCAATCCTTTTAGAACAACTTTGCAGTCTTACAGTAAAAGGCTGGAGGTTGGCTCACTACGTTTTGGAATCGAATGCTACATTTTCCACTATGGAAAGAACAGCAGTACATTCTGATGGAACAGTGCAGATTTGGCAGGGCAGGGGGTGTCATGATGCAGTGACAACATATCAAAGCATGCTAAGCTTTTAGAGTGCATGCAAGCTGATCACTCAAAACAGCATCATTTATCTCTGCGTGGCCCAGACCCGCTGTTGGAAATCCTCAGAGAATATAGGAAGACTGTAAGAGGGAGCTGACGACACACAGCCAGCAGAAGCTCAGCAAAATGAAGAGATACACTGACATTCTGAGGAGCTCATCACCAATCAGTGTTAAGATCATCAGTTCAATACAGCACTGTAAAGTGCAGTGGTGTGTCGAATGGCACCATGAAAGGTTGCAACCCACTCATAACTGCTTTAGAGTCCTTTGCAATCTCCTAGTATATTTGTAATATACTTAGATTTTTAACAACCTGCTGGGAACATTGAGAAAAGTTCATTGTGTTGGCAAATTAATGCATCGTTTTCCTTTTCTTTAAAAAAAGATTCAAAATAACTTAATACGTGGTACATCTCTAATGAAACTCCCTGCAGAGATGAGCTTACACATGCTGAACATCTGCCCTCTGCAGTTTAACTGTGGCGGTTCAGAATGTGTTGTAGTTACAGCATGAGGCAGAGCCTTAGAAATGTCCCCCGCAGCAGCAGAGAAGGACTCACACCGTGCAAACCGAGGGAGACACATTGATTGTATTGATTTTTAGAGCTCAAGCATCACCAACAGCAGCGTCAAATCCGTCCCTACGTCCTGAAGAGTCTCTTCACGCTCTGTAACTTCATCAGCAAACACTCCAACCATCTTTTCTTACTAAGATCTCAGATTCCAATGAGCCTTGGTTTTGTCTGTTGGCTCTCCAGAAACTAAACAATAGCTGAATGGTAATCATTTGAGCTGTGCTTGTGTGGTCTGTTTCTTACTTGCCCAGCAGAATCTCACAGCAGAAATGTCACCACGATCTACACTGAGGGTTCAGGAATGTGTTTGTGTGCACATTTCTGCAGATCTCAGGAGATTGGAGTTGAGAGAGAGTGGGAGAACGTGTGATTATATTCCTGGAGGGGAATGGCTGCAGTGTGTATTGTGCGGGAAAGATTATTTAACTAATCCCAAACTCCGAAAGACACAACCAGAGTTTGAAACTATTTTATTAACTGTTACTTTCACCATTTAGATTTTCTACAAAAATCAACTTGTTGGTGTGTCATTCAATCATTATTTCAACCCTTAAAAGTCTTTCACCTCTCTTCACAGCTCGTACCGTTTGGACAAGTCAAGCCGGGACATGGTCAAATACCTCACCAATATCACTGCAGATTTAAGGTGAATATGAGCAGACACACACTTAGCTGCTCAAAACTTGCAAAGGTAGTGTAGACTTTGATGCATGCTTAGAAAAATAAAAGTCATTAAATAAAAGTTATTCAGGAAAGACAGCTCAAAACTAATTTTATAACTCTTTATAAAATCTCTTTAAAGTTATTTTGAGTAACTTTTGTGAAATAGAATTACTTTTTTTTTCTTTCCTCTGTCTTCCTCTTTTGGGGAGTCATGCGATGTTGCATTTTTTCTAGGTAGTATTGAGTATTGCCCAGGCACAGCGGCTCATTAAGTAGCCTCTAATTTGCATTGTGCTTAATTTTACTGCATTGATTGGATGCTTCAGCACAGCCAATCGAAATGCCATTTTTAGGTTGCATTGAATCAGAAAGAGAGGATGGCTGTAAATGAAATAGATAAATAATGTAAAAGTTGTTACATGATCCTTTATGTACACTAGTAATCCTTAGTTCTAGATAGATAGATGGATAGATAGATAGATAGATAGATAGATAGATAGATAGATAGATAGATAGATAGATAGATAGATAGATAGATAGATAGATAGATAGATAGATAGATAGATAGATAGATGGATGGATAGATAGATAGATAGATAGAGTATATAATTCACTTTCTTTTTTATTACCTTCTCTTCCTTTCATTGTCATCTTCACTGCATGTCTCACTGCATAGTCAAAGCTACCATCTTCAGACCTCTAGGGAAATCCATCCCAGCATCACACTGGAACCGTCTCCCAACTACAACTCGCCGAAGTTCCGCTCCAGGAACCAGAGCTACATGAGAGCGGTCAGCACCCTGAGCCAGGCCAGTTGCGTCAGCCAAGTCAGCCAGGTGAGTCACATCTGCTCGGCTTCACACAGCTTAAAGTAACCTAGGGTTTTTCACACTCGTCAACTGTGCAGAAAAACACAACACGGAGGATTTTGGCCCCATGTTCCCATTTATATACAATATAGTGTTATTGTGTTTGTCTGTTTCTAAATAGCCCGCTTTATCATCCTCTAACATCTAAATCTCTCTGAAAGTGAAGTAATGTGGGTTGTATTGATTTGTCTTGAGGTCTTACAACATGGTTTTTATTTCTTCGGACCCTCATTTTGCACACACGCTCGCTCTCTCGCTCTGGATTTCTAAGCACCATCAGTGGCTTGCTGTGGTCATTAGAGGATAATTCCCTTTCAATGGAACTTGATGGCAATCTTGGATTTTAGAGATTGCTAAATGGGAATCTGATGGCTAGTAAGAATCCTATCAGGCAAGTTCAGCTTAACTAGATATATCGCTTTATCACAAAGATGCTCATCTCAGATTGTTCAAGTTGATCTAACCAGTTATTGCTCAGGAATGGGAAGGATTTGAAGAAAGCATTTCATTTCCTCCGTCTTCTGCAGGAAGACTTAATGTTTGATCTGCAGAGATTCTGCCGTGACAATATCACAATTTTTATCTCACGTACTGTACAGTCCTGTGTAGATAAGATTAGACTGAACACTGGGACTGAGGGATAAATAGGCCTAACAGCAAATAAAGCCATGAAAATGGAAGAAAGCAGCCAGATATAAAATAAGGGAGGATGGTTAGAAGAAACATGCTGAGATATATTGACTCGGTTTTTCTGTTTCTGCAGGTGAGCGAGACCGAGGTTAATGGACAGTTTGAGTCAGTGTGTGAATCCGTGTTCAGCGAGGTGGAGTCTCAGGCAATGGATGCTTTGGACTTGCCGGGCTGCTTCAGGACACGCAGCCACAGTTACCTGCGAGCCATCCAGGCTGGATTCTCACAGGACGATGACTGCGTCCCCTCCATGACATCATCAACTGTAACCTCCACCATCAGGTCCACCACAGGTAAGTGAGCTTTCCTTGTGGATAACCATGCACACCTTTGTCTAGTCTCAGCTTGTGTTTGTCTCAAAGCAGGAGTTGTGGCAGTAGCAGTATTCCAGATAACTAACTTACTGTATTCAGTGACTTAGGTTTGCCTTTAACAATACAAAAATAGTTCAAAAGCTGTGAATGCTATATATATATATATATATATATATATATATTACAATTGACGTTTTGTTTTACTCACAATTTGACTCACATGTCCTTTTTAAAGTTAATGGCCAACTGATGAGTAACTTGATTTTACATAGTCTGATTCTGATTCTGAGCTTTAAGGCGTACCTGAATCAGTTTTTATGAATACAGTTTCTGGTAATGCAATTGTAACCTTCAAAACGATGAATGAGCAATTTAATTAAGAAAATGTCAGTTTGAAAACAAGAGCACTCAGCTGAGCTCAGTGATTACATAATTTCATGAATTTCAAATTTGCATGACTTCAGTATTAAGAGCGTAAATGCTGAACCCTATGAAATCGTATGAATCGTATTAAAGAGAGATTCAGATCATTGGAAAAGCTGTTCATATGATTATTTCTGAATGAATGCATCGTTTTACATGTAGCATGGCATGCATGCATGTGAACTGCTTACTGCAGAGTGATTGTTTTGTGTAAGGCTTCAAAACCCAGAGGTAAGTGCTGGTGTGCCTCAGAGCATAAGAATATGAACCCTATTGAATTCAATCCCCAAATATTGTGGCAAAAAATAAAATGGTGAAAAGTGAAACATCCCAATTTTTTTTTGTAATATTGTGTCCAAATTAAGATATGACCTTTTTTATTCTTCCACTGTGTGTTTTGTCTCTCAAGATTTTCAATTTGGATCTCTACCTTGTCCTATTTTCTGCCTCAGTTGACTCTTGGCTAACAGACAGGGAGGGGGTGAAAAGCAATGATGGAGACACGAGGTGGTGTGTATTGCGATCCCAAAATGTTTCTCAGTCGGATGATTGTCACTCTGTGGGCTTTCTGTCTCACTCTCGCACATTTCCTAGTCTCTACCTCTCTCTCTCTCTCTCTCTCTCTCTCTCTCTCTCTCTCTCTCTCTCTCTCTCTCTCTCTCTCTCTCTCTCTTTCTCTCACTTTCTCTCACTTTCTCTTCCGGCTGTGGAAGCTGGTTTTAAACGTATCAGTTTTGAGTTCTCTCTCCCACAGGGTCCACAACTGAAGCCGTGCTTGAGCGTTTGAGCTTTCAGGTGGTTTAAGGGTCAGTGGTGAAACAAGCCTCCTGAAAAAATATAATTTAGTGTTATTGTGAATTAAGGCCAAAAAACTTTGACAGAAAATATAGAGTAAATATGCTCTGGCGTTTTTTTTTGCACTGCCTTCTCACTGAAATATGCTTGCAGTATAACGAGCAATATTGGCGTTCTCACAAAGGAATCTCTTTTAAAACACTTGATTTTGAGCTTAATTTGACTAAATCCAGTATAGTAATTCTCATATTTTGCAACAGTGTTTGCAACAGCAAGGAATATTTCAAAGAATACAATCACTGATCTCAAAAATTGCATGTGTTAAACTATTGATAAAGCAATGAGCTAATTTTTTGTTTGAATTTGGCTGTTTGTGTGTCGAGGTACTGGTTGAAGACAATGATTCCCCCAGTAAAGACCTGGTCATTGGACCTCTCATGTTCAATAGGGTTCATACCTGCTTTGTTGAGACACACACACACACACACACACACACACACAAAAGAGAAGAAAGCTTTTGCTCGCAATTGCCTCCTTTCAAGGCACAAAGCACAGACCTGCTCTGTCAGAGGGACCTGGTAATGCTCTATGAGATGCCGTTGTTATTATCCCCTGCAGGTGTCCTCAGGCTTCAGTTCTCTGTTTTGTGCTTTGAGAGATGAATATGCAAATAAAGTATGGAGTGAGAAGGCAGAGTAATAACAGAGCTGTGAGTCAAAATGGGATCTGTTTGCTAGCGTGATCACAATAACTCACAATAACTAGCTCCCGTCACCTAAAAACAGGGAGTTGAGATTGCATACTGAGCAAACCTCAAAACAATTTGTACAATTTTACAAAGCCCTTCCATTTAAAGTGTGTACATACTTCTCTTTTTCTTATAAATAATTAATTCCCATATCCCTGCAATGGACTGTTAACATTTTTATCAGACCCGTGTGATAACATCATTCACACAAAAAAGATTTAACCCTGATCTGGCCTGAAACTGATTTTGGCTCACACGTGTTTGGTTGAACTCTAAATGGAGCCTGCAAACAGCACTACTCCCCAGCTGGCCTCACCACTGGGCACATTATATACACTGCCATTTTTATATTTTTCTTCCAGAGGGAAATGATGTGCTGGAGGGCACGGGTTTGCTTAATGAGGACAATTTACTCAGCGAGGGGCCAGACTTAACCTCCATGGCCTGTGGGGATACGGGCCTCCGCGGGAGAGGAGATGAATCCAGCACCCTTTATGGTAATAGCTCACCCACCACGTCTCCCTCGTTACCCCCGCTGAAAACGAACGTGCCCATCAGGCCGCGCCCTGTTCAGTCAAGTGTCCAAGAGACGGCAGATCTAGCCCTGGCCATCAGCCAGCAGTGGAGGGATGATGTGTCAGCCATGCGTAAGGAGTTAGCCGATCTCAGAAAGGATCTGTGCTCAGAACTCAGAGCCTTTAACATGAACTTTTCCACCTTTACGCAACATTACAGCACCTGGTCACCGAGCTGGGTAAGGGAAACTCAGACAGCTGCTCCTCAAGTGTCTGTCAGCACCCAGGCAGGAAGCAAGACACTGGTGCGACAGAACACAGCAGACGCAGCGGTTAACTGCCCCTCACCAATTGATCCCAATGTTTTTTCCATGTCTCCCTCAGAACCTGCAGATAAACATGTCCTGCACGTCTCGGCCTCTTCACCATTTTTTCAAACTGACCCCAACTCTGAATTAGCAGAGATTGATGACCCTACTTTTGCTAATCTTACCCCTCCAGATCCTATTGATGTAGCGTCACTTTGTTGGCCTGATCTAGATTCGGACTCAATGACTCCTCCAGATCCCCCAGAACCAGTGCCAGAGGTAGAACTGTATTGCTTTACGAAGTCGTCAACTCCTGAGCATGTGGAATCCATTGTTTTAGACTTCACAAATATAGAACTAGTGAACCTGGCCAGTTTACAGTGGCCTAAACTGGATCCGGATGATACTGGCTCTCCACCCCATGAATCTCTTGATCGGCCCTCTCAACAATCTCCGGAACAACCTGGTCCATATAAAATGAACCTTGGTAGCACGTCTACACAGGAACAGTCAGTTCTAGAATCCATGCAACCATTGATGTTGAGTCATACAGACGAAGAAACTATGGACTTCACATCACTAGAATTGGACTCTGTTGTCCTGAGTCCAATGACCCCAGATTCTATGAATCTTCATGACTTAAAATGGCCAAGTTTAGAGTCTCTTGAGCTCAATGTTTCTGGCTCTCAAAGCCCAGGTCCTGTAGATCTGGCTCTGCCAAATCCTCCAACCCCAGAAACTGTCTATGAATATTCCTGTGAGTCTACAGAACAAGAACCACCCTTTCCAGAACTACTGGACACCATTTATCTCCAACCTGCCACTCCAGAGCCTGAATCCCGAACAGAGTCTGACATATCAAACCCAGCAAGTCCTGAACCTTATTTTCCTTCTTATCAAAAGCCATCTGCACATGAACTAGACTCTCAGGCTCTTGTTTTGTGGTCCAAAAAGGAAACATTCATGGTTTTTGCTGAAGAGGGTAGTGCCATTAACATCCCAGAGTCCTACTCTGAAGAAGAAGATGGCCAGAATGTAGATTCTCCTTACCCAATGATACATTTCCCAGACACTGTGGAATCAGCTCACCTGGAGTCTGAGACTCTCTACTCTGCCGTTCTGTGCTCGGTTGAGTCAGATACGTTTGATCCTGAAGTCACTAGCATGGATGAACCAACGTCACAGGAGCTGAATCCACCTGGACTTGTTACCATAGACCCAGCGACTGTGCACCCCTTCAATTTATCCCTGTTGGAGCTCCAGTCAGCTTTAGACGTATCTAAGAGTGAAACAAGCGATAATGGGTCACCAAAGGGAACAGCAGCCATAAGCAGCCCTTCTCATTCACTATCCGATAGGGATTTCTTGTGGATTCGATGGCAGCGGAAAGCACGTGGACGGCAGCCAATGTCACGGAGTGCCAGTATGGAAATTTACCACAAGAAATACTCAAACAATTCAGTGATGTCTTATATGTCACTGTCACTCTGAGCTCACCAAAAAGTGCATGAAGCTACACGGGGTGTGCAATAGAAAATCATATATAATATTTATAGAGAGAATGTAAGACTGTTAGGTTATGTAGCAAGATGTTTACAGGTCTGTCTCCCCAGTGTGTGTGTGATTATAAAAGAGAGAATGTGAAGTAGAGAGTGTTCAAAGAAAAAAATAGTAGGGATATAAGACATTGTTACAATTAAGGCATGGATGAAGTCATGAGAGGGGTTGTAGCTAAAAGATGTCTGATGACTGCAATGGGACTGCATTAGTGTACTTCAGATATTCAGTACCTATTTACACTGCAAAACTGGTGAGTCACCTTGAACTTCTCTCCTCTCCAAGGACACTCTCTGGCTTTACAGAGATTGAAATGTATTTTAGTAAATACTGTGATTGTTTTTTGGCAGAGAACGAAGACTTCCAGTCAAGACACTCTCTCCAATGAACTTTAGAAATACAGAGTAAACTGTAAAATAAATCTCTGTGTGAACTGGTCCTGGTTAAACCAGAAATCTGTTCATTGGTCATGCTCTGAGAGGATGGGGGGCAGGGAGAATACTTTTTCAGATGGAACAAAACAGAGTATGAAGTGGATGTCGACCAAAGACCTGAAACAACTGCATATCGCTTGGATACATTTTAAGGATTTTAATAATCTTTTTTTTCTCTGAATGTAATGTAGTGGTTGTTTCTCTGGTATGAATGATGGCATCCTTTATTCCATTTTACTCTGTCTTCAGAGCCAAAGTCTCACTGTTAAAGTGGAGGACAGATTAGTACTGTGAAATTTTCAAAGATACAACGTCTATGTTACGGAACTCTGTGAAGTGACAGCTGTTTCTTTTCTTTTTTTTTTCTTCTTTTTTTTCTCAAATCTTATTGAGATCTTCTGGTGGGAAATAGGACATGTTGAATGTGATATTTTTGGATTCTCTTTCTGGGCATATTCATATGTGGAAATATATCAGATATTAATATTAAATGGATATTTCTTAAGGTGAATTACATTTAAGGGATTTAGTTACTGATGTTTGAAGCTCTGTTAATCTGCTGGGATTACATTAACATACACTGAGCATGTGGGTTGTTTTAAAGTCTATTTAAAAATGCGATATAGATCTGCAGACCACAAAATTGCATATAAGGAATGAAGACCTGTGGTATAAACACGCACTTTGAGGTGACTGGTATACTTGTACAGTCAGTTGTAGCCTTTTAAACAAAATGAATCGTGCACACTTCTTACAAATTGATGCTAATCTTGCAAATTCACAAATCCACTTATTATTTCCACATATAATATATTCCCCAGTGATCCCGTGCATTATTTTAAATGTACGGCCTATTGTATCCAGTGATCTTTCCTGCAAATATGAATAACATTACACACGCAGCTCTCATTAACTGCTATGAGAGCTCCCCATCTTTAAAATAAGTTGCCAGTTTATTTGTGCCGATATGGTGACTGAAGCTATTAATGTCAAATCAGCAGTCTGTTTGTATTATTAAGATTATTATGTACATGTATGCGAGGGAATATCAGGGTACTAAAGAAAATACTCTGGCAATCTCTAACAATTAAGATTCGGTTTGTATCGACAAATGTAATGCAATGACCTTGTATCTGACAATCAGAGGAAATTTTGAAACCGGATACAGTGATAAATTATTAGCATTCTAATTATTAGCAACAGTTTACATCTAATTAGTATGACAGAGTCATACTAAAACTGAAGTAGTTCTTGAAGTAGTTAATGTAGTTGAGATTGCAGTTTTACATCATTAGTAGTGAAAGTATTTTTTGATCAAGTGGTTGTAGCTAATGCATCTAATTATGTTTAGATTTATTTGCTTGATTATTTATTTATTTAAAGCCTGGAAGTTCAGGGCTCTCTGCTTTTTTGTTAGTCAGCCAACCAACTGACAGACATTTACAGTGAGTTTTGAGAACAATGCAAATATTGGGTGGTTTTAAAAGCTTATAGAGACTTTTAATGTGTTTCCCTACTAATTAAATCTGGCAACATATCTTTAATCTGTAAATATTCAATGTTAGAATGGATATCTTGGCTAATTCCCAGTTTGCATACCACAACTATGTATACAGATGGTCATAAAATGGTCTTAATACAGCATCAAAGAGTCATTACAAACGGCAACCACGATTTCCTTGTGTAGCGCAAGAGGTTGTGGGAAATATTAACGTACAAAGCACAGACAGATGCATATTTTGAACATTCACTAGAAATAGTATGCAATTTTGTGATTCGGTGGACACTAATCTTTATCTCATATACTATATCGTACAATTAGCATGCGTATTGGGAATTTAGCCATTGCTAACAGGTCTTCCTTTATTCATACCGGAGCTCTCAGGCCTTATTTTAAGCATTGTCCACACATTGCCCTCTGCTGTGCTGGAGAGCTATTTCTTAAGTAATAAAAGTGGGTTTTACATATAGTACATATCTAGAACAGACCCACAGGTGCTTAAAGTGCAGGACAAAACTGACTGTAGCAAAACAAATAAACACATTAAGATGCTCATTGGTCCCATCCCCACTATATTAAGTCATTGCAAGTCTTTTCAGTGGGTTGGAAATACCTGACAGAGCCTTATGGGTTATTTAAGTGTAGTAAAAGCAGTGTTTCTTTGGGGGGAGGGGTTTCCTGGTACTGCACATTTCATTGGCTGCTTGTGCATTGTGTGCCTTGTCTGGCTCATGAATGTGGGCTTTTAACCACCCAGCCTCAATATTGTTGTGCCACTGTGATTTTTTTCCTCTTTCTTAATGGCTTCAAAATTTCAGAATGAAACCGCCTGGACTTAAAGGTTTCGAATATTAACCACAGAGATTTTGAAGCCTGAAAAACCATGTGAAAACGAGCCTCTTTATCTCTCTGTATCTTCACCTCTGTCAGCTGATTGTTGGTTTTTCTGAGATCAACTTAAATGTCTGCAATCATGATGATCTGTAACTAAGTGAATGTTATTAATTTCATTAAATAATAAAACAAGAACTTTTACATCAGAACATCAACTGTTTTAGGTCGTTGCATAGTGGACTGTGAACCAGGGGTGTTTTTAAACACTTTGTTGCAAGCTACAGTACCTCTCTCTGCTCTTGTACGCATCAGTTATCACATGTACGCATCATTTTGTTTGTAAGCCTTATTATACTACTTGATCTGATGTAATAATAATTTTAATTTCCTGACGAAGGCCCTACAGGTAAGTTAATAGCTGATCAAATTACCACAAGCAGTAACACTTTAGATGTCATTGCAAATAATTCAGTGTGACATTACACAAAAGAACAAGTGATCAGAAGGTTCTGGAAGCAGCACTGAACTCATGCAGTTTTCATGAGATTGCAGCATTCAGTTTTAACATTATGATCTAATTTCTAAAATTGTTAGCTTTCTGACTAAAATACAGATGTTTAGTTTAGGTTGAAGTGACTTATGTTTTTGTTTGAGGGGTTTCGGGTCTAATGTATGTGGTCTCCAATACACACAGTGGAAGATTTTTTTGATTGTTATTATTATTCAAATGATGATCACTTTTCATCAGGTGTCTTGTTATTTATTTTTATTTTCTAACTGTAAACTGCTTCTGTTTAAATCAAATCCCATGATTCAAAATTCAGTTTTGATGTTTGTGTACTGAGCTCAAAATGTTGTATGTATGTATGTATGTGTGTATGTTTGTGTCTGTATATCTGTGTGTGTGTGTCTGTGTGTGAGTGTGGTCTGGCTTCAAAAGGTTTATGTGTATGTTTGCTTATAGGAATTCAGTTCCATCTCCCTTCTTCAGGCAGTGTGGACCGTCCTTCCCAACAGCCACCAGGTATAGACACCACTCTTCATTACATTGTAGCTTTAACTTAGCATATTCATCCTTCAACTAGGGTTCATGTTCAAGTACCTGCTTCAAAATAATGAAATGCTGTATATTATTTTCCCCATTCTGAATTTTAAAACAGCCTTTGTTTAAGAGTTATAAGCCACAAACCAAACTAACCAGCTAAGAGGTGAATCACAGCATTACAAACGTAAATTTGAAGTAAAAATTATAATCCCATGAAGCATTATGAATGACATAATTAATTCAATGAAGTATTATTTTGGCAAGATTTGTGTGTCTCAGTTCTCTGATTGGTGGATTTTTTTTATTTGTATAATTGCACTTTATAGACCTATATTGATAAGAATGTTCTGCATTCATATTCTAACTGACAGTGACGCTGTTACATTTGCATACAGAATTATGATTAGTTTAATTTCTTCACATCTATTTGGATACTGAATTGTGATTGGTCAGGTCTACCTTGCCTAGATTTCACCATTTACAGCTGTCTAATGATTCTTGAGTGCCTCGAACTTACTTACGAAAGTAGTGTCACTAACTTTAACACTGTTCTTTTGCAGCCTTGTAATCACTAGTTTAGTCAGTGTGAAGCACTCTCACAAACTCGTTCTCTCTCATTTCCCCCTTCCTCCCTTCCTCTCTCTTCGTAACGATGAAAGCACGGTGTCATCACTCTTAGCTCATTTGATAAAACAGGCAGCACAGAGAGAGAGTTATGAGTCCCTGTTGCGTTATTTGTTTGGCTGTAACATCTATTTTTGTACCAGTGCTGAATCACTCCGCTCACTCCTCCTTTCTCATTCATTCTCGGCCCTTCATACTTCATTCTCTCTCTCTCTCTCTCTCTCTCTCTCTCTCTCTCTCTCTCTCTCTCTCTCTCTCTCTCTCTCTCTCTCTCTCTCTCTCTCTCTCTCTCTCTCTCTCTCTCTCTCTCTCTATCTATCTATCTCTCCCTCTCTCTCCCTCTCTCTCTCTCTCTCTCTCTCTCTCTCTCTCTCTCTCTCTCTATCTCTACCTCTTTCCTCTTTGTTACGATCCATCTTTCTCTTTTAATCTCTCCTTATCTCTCTTTCATTCAAGCCTGATTCCGTTGTTCACATGACCTTTCTGTGAATTTTTAAAGTTGGCTGATGTGATGAGAGGTGGTTTATCGGGGTTTAATACATTTTGTTCAGGATTCTTTGATGAATATATTTTAAATGTCTTTTCTGTCACTTTTGAATAACGTCTAATTTCTTTCAGAAAGAAAAAAAAAGGAAAACAAAAACATACTGACCCCAAACTTTTGAACGGTTGTGCATATTTCATTCTTTCCTCGAAACATTAAACTCAATTAGAGGACACATCCAAATCAAAGATCCATTTATCTGCCTGGTCCAGCTGTGTGGATTAGAGCAGAAAAAGATTTGTGGATAACCTTTTGCTCATCAGAACGCATGGCAGGGTTCACAGTCTGTTTACAAGAGTAATCAGAGTGCTATTTCTCACTGTTTTTCTCCCTTATTAACGAAGAGGGAGGTTTTGTTATAATTATGTACTGTATAACTTGCTATAATTAAGTCAGTAGGCTCATTAATGACACATTTATGACACATTATCAGCACTAAAGATTTTTGTACTACAATATGTTCAGTATTCAGAATAGTTGCAGATTAATATGGTGTTGGCCGTTTCTTAAAGGTTTACATTTGGTCTACCTCCGATCTTGAATATTTGGTACCATCATGTTAATGTACAGGAGATATTTGACTTTAAACCTCTCCCTCTAACAGCGGTCACCTACACACCCAGTACACCCACCTATAAGAGGACCCCTCCACCCGTGCCCCCTCGTTCCACCTCGAAACCCCTCATCTCCATCACAGCGCAGAGCAGCACAGAGTCCACGCAGGATGCCTACCACGAGGGACAGCTGGCCAGAGGTGGACAGTGCTATTGTAGTATTATTTATTAGCTTTTTCTTTTTTTATTATCAGAAATAATTTAAATTTGTAGTAATTTTGTTGTGTGGTTATATATATTTTTTCTATTCATTTAATAAAAATCTGACATAGCTTTAACATTTTTTTAAATTTCCGTTTTAGTCATTTTAGTACTTTAACTTAAATGTATTTAATTTTGTTGCCAAAGCAGCATTCAGTTACCCTAATACAAATTTTTATAGTTTTAGTTTACAATAACAACTAAATAATACATACGTTTAATACATAATACAATTCCATACTTCTGACTATGCAAACAATGAGTTTAATACCAACCTGGCATGAAACTCTAGATGGCGCAGTCTGATACAGTAGGTCCTTAACTAATTTGGCAGCGATCACATCGTTATCTACATAGCGCAGCTGATTGGTTGCTGTTGCATCAGCGGCCAATGAGCTGCGGTTCAACATTCAAATACTGGTAGTGTTTGCTGTTAGAAGTCTGCAGCGTGCTTTCAGAAACCCTCCATCTTCCCCAGCTCCACCTGTATAGATCTGCTGCGGTGGTTATTTCATGTCTTACATGCTCACACAGCAGCATGTTTGTGAAAGTATTGGCAGTAGCAAGTCTCAGTACATGCTCTGCAGCATCAGTGTGGCAGATCTATACCGTCAAGACCAAATACATTAACATTACCATATCCATTACCATTACCATGCCAATCTCTCTGAGAGTTGCCATGATAGAAATACAAGTTAAGCTCAATCGACAGCATTTGTGGTGTAATGTTGATCACCACACAAAACAATTCCACTCACCCCTTGCTTAAAAAAAACCCCATGGCTATAGTTGGTTATAGTGAGGCATTTGTAATATATAATGCAAAAAAGCAAATTTGGGGAAACTGTGAAGCTTTATCATTTAATAAAAGCACTTACATTGAAATTTGAGCTGTAATGTTCTTATCATTTTAGGTTTTTAGCCTTTATGTTGTCCAGGTAACAAAGTTGTAAAATTGAATGCAAAGGCTAGTAAGCGATTTCCTTCATACTAATATCACGTTGATACGCACTAAGGGTAGAATTTTTTTCCACTAATATATTTATTTAATTTTTAAGTAATTTTCCTTTAATTCTGAACATTGCATTCACATTCACAACCTCACTGTCTCTTTATATGTCCTCAAAATAGCACCATCTTCTCTTTATGCTTATCCCACAGGCATCTGGGGTTCTGATGGGTTGAGTCTGAGTTTGGGTCGAGCCCTTTATAACTCCACTGACAGTCTGGACAGCGCCAAGGCCGTCACCATTGCCATGGAAGCGGCTGCCATGGCGATGGCAGGCAAGAGACACCCCTCCACAGACAGCCACAGCTCAGTAATGACCTGTGATAAAGCTGTGCTGGTGTCCAGGGCGGAAGAGTACCTAAAAACACCAAGGTCTTCAATAGGAATACAGGTGAAGTGTGAAGATCCTGCATCACCACTTGAAAGAATAGTTCATTTAGAGATTTAAATTCTGTCATAATTTATTCATTCCAAATCTGTATGATGTTCTTTCTTCTGTGGAACACAAAATAAAATATTTTAAGGAATGTTTCAACTGTTTTTTGTCAGTACACTGATCATCAATGGAGTCCAAAACAACACTGAATTCCATTGACTTTAATTGTATAGACAAAAAAAAAGAAAGAAAGAAATTTTCACAATATCTTCTTTTGTGTTCCACAGAAGAAAGTAAAACTGTGTCTACACTGGACACGACAAAGCGACTGTTTCAAATCCATATGTCATTCCTATGAGACGTACTGCGAGTTCTTGGAGTACGTCATAAATAGAACGAGGCATCAGTTTACTGTCGGGGATTTGTCGCGCTGCGTCGCATCCAGTGTAGACAACATCACTGATTATAATGGGTTCGATTGTCTTTTGTCACGTCACATTGTGCCGCTCACATCTGGAGTAGACACGGTGTAAGTCATACAGGTTTGGAACTTTCATTTTTCATTGGAATTATCAATTTTGAGTGAAATATATATACAGTGTTGATATATTATATACATTATAAAAGCTTTATCTTTTCCCTGTTTAATATTCAGACAATCACAGGTAAGCCATTCATAGGTTAATTTCATTGTGAAGTCTATAGGTGGTCTTGAAACATTTCTCTCAGCCCGACAACAGCAATATTGGCTTAACCAATAGCATGAGTTTTGGGGGCCCCCCATTTTTGTTGACCAATGGGATATGGAGGGTGTTTGGAAAACCTGTTTGCAAACAGTCATTGTTTTTTGTTTGTTTCTTTTTTGCAGTTTTTCTCAGTGACTTCAGCTTTAATTGGTCTGAATAGAAAGCTGCCTTTTCTAGTTCTCTGCTGTTGTGAGCAAAATATTCTTGAATGTGCTGACTAATGATAAATGTAACCCACAGGCACTCATGCAAACTGAATCTTACCTAACCAAAGCAATGTAGGTTATTTTGAAGTCCAAACACTGAAGTATATACAAACCCATACACCTCCCGTCTGTGTTGTCATGCTAAAAATAGATTCCTGTGAGTCATCATACCGCAATCCATTAATTAACATTCAACTCAGGCTTCACTGAATGGGCTCTCCCTCTCTCTTCTTCCCTTAATCTCCCTATTTCCCCATCTCTATCTCTCTCGTCCACCCTCCCTTTTTCTCTTGCTGTCTCTCGCCAGCAGTTATCTGACTTTGCCTTGTGAATATCTGTGTTGAGATCATGTCCTAATAATGTTAAATGGGTTTGCCTCTCTCAGCCCTTTGGTGCATCTGTTCTCCATTCATTGTCCACACTGCCCCCTAGAGGTTATGCGTAGAGGGAGCCCAATTAACTGCCAATGGGGGTGATTTGAGTCCATACATATTTATTACCGAGCATGAAACAGAATTTTGCATTATTATTTTTATTAAAAAATATGTTTGCCCGCCAGACTGCAATTATTTAGCTGTTTTCCTTGCATATACAGCAAGTCTCTGTCACTCACTGCACAAGATGAGCATAGTCTCTGTTGTTCAATGGCCCTGTCCCAATTGGAACACTAAGATCTTCCTCCGAGTCCACACTTTCAAAGTCTGCAGGGCTCGCGGGCTCTGGAAAAGTGCATATTGAAGGCGCATATTGGCAAAGGGCGCTCGAAAGCACCCTTCTGAAACCGAAAATGACAAATGGGACACCCTACAGTCTTATGGACTTAAAATACATGCATACGCGACGGCCATTGTAAGTTCACAAGACCGCAAGTGCACATGAAGGGTGCTATTTGGGACAGGACCATTGAAACAAAATCTGTTACAAAAACAGCTGTTTTGGCAGCTTAATTCGAGGAATATCCCACATAGTTCCGGAGAACAACTAGGTGCATTTATAGGGGGTTTAGCCTGTTTCTCACCATGAAAATAGTTAAATTACAAAACTAAAAACTTACGTTGGTAAATTTTCTACTAAGGTCAAAGTGATTTCGAGAGTCACAACAGGTTTACTTTATTAGTTTACATGTCTTTGATTTGAGTTGATTTAATACGTCTGGATTTAATCAAGCATTATGTTCCATTTTCTAATAAAGTTACCAGCCCGTGGTTTATTTACCAATTTTTTCTCTCCAAAACCAATCTTTAATTAAACATGGCACTTGCCAAGCTTTAAACTTGAATCCTGGTTATGTTGGGAGTACAGTACACTGGTCAATATGCTCTATTAAACTGCACGTCATACAAGTGAGAATGTGATGTGTGTAATTTGACATTCTAACTTAATTCGTTACATTTATATATCGCATTTTCTGAGACCTCAAAGCGCTTTACATAGAAGGGGGGGAATCTCCTCAACCACCACCAATGTGCAGCATCCACTTGGATGATGCGACGGCAGCCATATTGCGCCAGAACGCCCACCACACACCAGCTTACTGGTGGAGAGGAGACAGTGATGAAGCCAATCAGTATATATAGGAGGATGATTAGGAGGACATGATGGACAGAGGCCGCTGGGCATATTTTGGCCAGGATGCCGGGGTTACACCCCTACTCTTTTTCGAAGGACATCCTTGGATTTTTAATGACCACAGAGAGTCAGGACCTCGGTTTAACGTCTCATCCGAAGGACGGCACTCTTTTGGCGGTATAGTGTCCACGTCACTATACTGGGGTGTTAGGACCCACACAGACCACAGGGTGAGCGCCCCCTGCTGGCCTCACTAACACTTCTACCAGCAGCAACCTGGATTTCCCAGGAGTCTCCCATCCAGGTACTAACCAGGCTCAGCCCTGCTTAGCTTCAGTGGGCAACCAGTCTTGGGCTACAGGGTGATATGGGTGCTGAATACTTAATATACGGAGACAAATGTAAGTAAGCCATTTATCGGTTGATTTCTGCGAACAGTGTAAACACAGTGTCTCTGTGGCACTTTTGACTTGACGTAGTAAAATTTGATCAATGATGTGGTTTTGGAGTATGACTACCTGTTTAGTTGAACGACGCGTGATAGACTGGTGTATAATTTAGAAATACCACACTAAACGTCAATATTATGTGAATATTTTTCAGATATTTTCAAGGCGTATCCTTTCAGGTAGATGGTTGTAGTAGTTTGTGAGCTGTGTTGGATTGTGTCATGAAAGTGGTCAGATCTACAGGAAAAGAAAAGCAAGCAGACAACAGTTGTCATCTCCCTGTTTATCCTGCCTGACTGAAACTCATTTCCCCGGCCATGTCTACTGATCATAATCCACTATTTCCTGGTTCCTAGTTTGAAATCATTCCTTCCTAGCTGGAAATCATTCAATTTATTCCAAATTTACTTTGCGTTGACTCATTCTTATCGTTTAGTAAAGGAATAGATCACCCAATATTGAAAATTGAGCCATTATTTACACCGCCTCTTGTCACACCAAACCCATACTTTTACTTTTTGGTGTAGCATCAAAAGTAAATCGCTTTTTTGTACATTAACTTTTGAAAATAGCCTTTAGATTTTTTCCAAATGTCTTCGACATATTAATTAATTTTAGGCAGTTTTATTCTGACAAAAATGGCATCTAATTATACAGTAGTTGACTGTTTAATGAATGAGGCATTTATATAGCGCTTTACTGTTCACCCAAAGCGTTACAGTTACAGTAAATGAGGGTGTGTGTCTCTCCTAAATCATCACTAGTGTGTAGCATCCACTTGCTGCAACGCCAGCCACATAACAACAGCGCCAGTGCGCCAATATACTTGGCCAGGACACCAGGGTTTCACCCCTACTCTTTACGAGAAGTGCCATAGGATTTTTAATGACCACAGAGAGCCAGGACCTGGGTTAAATGTTTCTTTCGTAGGACGGTGCTTGGTACAGTATAATGTCCCCGGCACCCCCTGCTGGCCTTACTAACACCTCTTCCAGGGTCAACCCATGGAGCAACTGCCTCCATCCAATAATTTTTTTTTTTTTTTGATAAGCCGTTTCACTCAGATCTACATCACAATATGGATGAAAAGATCAGTTGCTACTTCTGTGACATCGCAACTTTACTTGTTTATCGACAAGATTAACACTGATTCCAAGTCACCTGAAGCCCCATAATTGCTTTCTTGTCATTTTCTTCCTCACATAAAGTTATCAAATGACCTCAGAAGACTTCGAATATAGTGCATGAGTCATATGAACTGCTTTTATGGTGCTTTTTTGTCCTTTTTTAGTTTGACACTGACAGCCCCTGGTTACTGTCAATCATTTGCACCTTCACCACACCAGTTTTGAGATTTGTTTAAATGTGACACAATGAATGAAGTGACTCTCCAGAGTGCTGCAGTCCAAGATACAGTTTTGTATCTATGAAGCAACCGAGAGCACAGTGTCCTCTACCTCACACATTATCAAACAGTGGAGGGAAGCACTGCTCACCTAGCCGTAATCCCTATGGAGTGAATTGTGTCTGAAGAAACCTCATACCCTGGCCCTCGTTCTTTCATGCCTGACAGTCTGACTCACTCAAACAGAATTCCTGTGCTCAGCCTTCCTGCTTTCTGACGTTCTCAGTGGTCTGACCGTTAGATCAGGGACAGCTGATTTGTCTGATCTGTGATGTGAATCATCTTGTTCTCTGATTGAGAGGTCACCCTTCCCTTCCTGTCCTTCTCCAGCGCTTGTGTGAGTCACACTTTCTTCAGATGGTCTGATGTTCTTAGTAGTGACAGACACTTCTAAGCAACAGGCATCTTTTTTTTTTGATATACCTGAAAGATTGACCTTCAGTTTGTTATTACAGTTATTCAAGTTATTACACAATGTCTTTTTAGCTAATTAAACATATTTACCATCTCAGGAATGTATTATAACTGCCTACAGATCATTTTAATTGTCATTTAGTGATACTTGTTAGAAATAACTGCTTAATTATTTAAAATAAAATCAATAATATGTACTACTGCTCAAATGTTTGGGGTTGGTTAGAGTGTTTCTTCTGCTCACCAAAGGCTGCATTTGGTCAAAAATACAGTAAACATCATAACATCACACAATTTAAACAAAACAAGCTAAATCTTCAGCATCATTACTCAAGGCTTCAGTGTCACATGATCCTTCAGAAATCATTCTAATATGCTGATTTGGTGCTTAAGGAACGTCTCTTATTATCAGTGTCGAAAACAGTTGTGATAATTAATATTTTTGTTAACTTTTTTTGTGAAAAACGTGATACAGTCATATTCTTTTATGAATAGAAAGTTCTAAAGAACAGCATTTATTTGAAATAGACATTTTTTGTATCAATTTAATGCATCCTTACAATTACATAGGCAATATACTGTATATGTACACACACACACACACACACACAGACACACAATTATTTAAACTATTTTGTCTGTGCTGCAGTTGTTTGGAGCTACGGTTCACTTGACTAAACAACAGTTTCTCAAGAGTTTAATGCACTTCTCATAGTTTATTACCTCCTGGCTTGAGTTTCCACCCCCTTCCTCAGTGGCTCTTGACTGGGCATGGAAGTTTGACTGGGCATTTTTTTGTACTTGAAAGAGAATTTTTCTCTAAATCAATGTTTAAAACCTTCTTATTTATTATGCCAGATTACATTAGGAATACAATTATTTAAAAATGAGCCTCCCCTACTCTTTTTGAAATGTTTGGATAGCACATTATGCATTATTTATGAGTTACTTGTGGACATGAAACTATGTGGGTGTTTGTGTGTGCAGTTTTTATCTCGAAGTTTCTATAGAAACACTCTTGAGCTTTTATCCCCCATATAAATCATAAATCGTTTAGGCCTATGTGTTATTTTTCAACATGACAGGTTGCACTGGCTCCTGACTTGGGACTGAACTTACAATTTTAGGATCAGTGGCTACCCCATTCATGTGCATATACAATGGGATGGAAAAGTCTGACATTAAATTGGAAATACAGAATTGAACATTTGATGTAAACTTTGAAATACTACTTTGAGGAGTTAATAAACAATAAACGTTATGATGCAACATATTCTACGCAATTTATAGGTCACAAAAGTAATGCTAATCAAATAATTTGTGATGAAACATTATAAGTATGAACATGGTCAATAATCATCAGTTAAAGGTCTGTTTTGTCATTGTAGGTGGAAGCAGCAACGGATTCCGAGTGTGAAAGCAAAGGCTCTCGAGAGTATCAGTCTGTTGGGATTCAAGTGGAAGACGAGAGACGGTAAATACAGAGCACATCTGTTTTATCTCTATGTGTGGAGGGTTTGTGAGGTGCGATTCGCTGAAGTACTAGCTGAGTGTGAAATGTTGTTGTCTCTGAGTGTGAAATACTGTCTCATTTGAGATCTTTCTCTCTTATACAGACAGGGCCGATTTAAGCGGTCCAACAGTGTCACTGCCGCCGTTCAGGCTGATCTGGAGTTGGAGGGTTTTCCTTTAATGGAGGATAAAGGTCTTCAGTTCGGCGGAGGTTTCCAGCGTCACAGCGAGCCCAGCACCCCTACGCAGTACGGCGCCGTACGGACCGTCCGCACCCAAGGTCTCTTCAGCTACCGTGAGGACTACCGCACCCCCACGGAGCCTCCGAGTCCCCAGCGTAGCCCCGAGCCCTGGCCACGGGAACCTGTCGCCACCGTGGCGGTTACAGTGACGCCGCCCCAACCTTCGGATTCGGGAAGAGCGTCGCCCTCATGCAGGAGGGACGGAAGCTGGTTCATGCAGCTGCTGCACACGGAGACCAAAAAGATGGAGGGGTGGTGCAAAGAGCTGGAGGGAGAAGCGGAAGAGAACGATATGTCAGAGGAAAGTGAGTTAATACAGCTCCGATTTCATGAGCTGTTAAATCTTTATATAATAATATTTGTTTGGTGGAGAGTTTGGCTCCAGGTTTCAAAGTGTCAGGTATGAATCCAAAGAAGTGTCACATTTAACCATGAAACGTTTGCAGAGCTCCAGGTTATTAGAGCCTCACACTGAGAGTGCTGCCATGTGAGCAATTACTTCTGTCAACATCTGTCAGGTTTCCATGGCAAAGAGCTCAGAGCAGCGCTGAGGCTCTGAACAACAGACTGAGAGAGACAATGCACAGAAATCAATGTGTAAGAATGCATTATGAGTGTGAAAGTGTGAATCACTTGTGTTGTGGAGTTTATGAGTGTATTATTCACATACTTTATGAATTTGAAGAAGAGCTTGCTTCTTGGCAGTTACAATTACTACACACTGCATCTGTCATGTTCTCATTGTACTTAAAGGAATAGTTCACTTTAAAATTAAAATTCTGTCATCATACTCACCCTTAAGTTGTTTCAAACCTGTATGAATTTCTTTCCTCTGCTGAACACAAAGGAAGATATTTAGAAGAATGTCAGTAACCAAACAGTTTCTGGGTCCCATTGACTTCCATAGTAGGAAAAAATATACTATGGAAGTCAATGGGACCCAGAAACTGTCTGGTTTGCACAGGAGTGGACAATGGTGACACCAGAATACAAATATTAATGATTCTGAAGCTGAAAATACAGAATTATTTTAGATGAATATGCATTCTTTCACAGACTAGATATTTTTAAAATAATGTTGTTTTTACTGGTAACATAAGACATTTGGCATTACCAGGACCCACACATATTCCCCCATTGCATTATTATACATTATATTTAGTAGTTTAATGTAGTACAGAGACTAAAACTCTGAAAACTAGATTTTTTTTCACACAGTAATTTTTATTTTGGGTTAAATATACACAATACATATTGGTGCATTTTTGTATTGCAATATATTGTCAAGATATATTGTTACACCCCTACTATTAACTGTACATGTGTGAGATTCATGATTATTAAATATGTATCTCTTTCCCTGTTTGTGTATTAGTCCTGGGGAAGATCCGGAGTGCTGTAGGAAGCGCACAGCTCTTGATGTCCCAGAAATTCCAGCAATTTTATTGGCTTTGCCAGCAGAACCTAGTAAGTAACATCAGTGCACATATGCCAATTTGTACATGAGTTTGTGTTCTATTTATGTTATTGTGCTGCGCTTTGTACTCACGGCAGCTCTTCCCACGACGCACCACTGCACTTCCACGGGGGCTGTCTGTGCTGGAGTAATTGTGGTGTACTTGACGGCCTTTTGTTCTGCTGTCATATTTATTAGATATGATACACAGCAGCACATCAGCTGATCTGAGCCAGGCATGCAGAGAACATAAATGACCAAGTACTGTGGCATACAAAGTAGAGCGATGTTTTAGAAAACAACCGAAATCCTCCTGAATAAAATACCATTATTCAGTGGCATACACTCGCAGTGGTTGATTAGGCCACATACAGATTTATGAAATAACAACAAATGATACAAAATTTAGTCATTGCATCAAATAAAAATGGTAACACTTCAGCTTGACTTCAAGCTCTTACAGTTTTCAGCCCTGAAATCTGTACACATTATAAAGCTGTGCAACCTGTGGAGGATTAGTTGTGCCACTTAAAAGTAAAGGTAGATTAGGGAACACATATTCAATATTTACTAGGAGTTTTCCCTCAATAAACGTATCATTACTGCTTATTATTGATAGTAAGTAAGGTAGTTGTTGTAGTGGTTGTTTGGGTATGGGGTAGGGTTAAGGGATGTAGAATATGGTCGTGCAGAATTAATGCAGAGTTAATATGTGCTTTTAAGTACTAATAAACAGCCAATATACAAGTAATATGCATGCTAATACGCAACTAGTGATCTAAAGTGTTACACATTTAAAATGAAGAAATCTATTATCAATGCATTTAATTCTAAATAAAAATGTAAATAATTAAATTACCATGTAAAATTTTTTTAAATTCATGTTAAAAATAAAATTTCACAAAACAATACATAATAATTTGATAAATGCCATGAATCTGTGCATGTTTTTCTTTATGTATTTGGCAAATGCTTTTGTTTATACATTTATAACTTTAAAACTCATGCAAACTCCATCAGCAAATGGAGAAGGGAAAGTATTTGGCAATTTTTTTATTTGAAAAAGTATTTTTCAGTTTATTATTATTTATTGTTATATTTAACTATTTTTAACATGAATTTGAATAAATATGTTTGTCAACTTTTTGCTGCAGGACCCCAGTGCCATGCCTCGGCCCACCTCTCAGGACCTGGCCGGGTTCTGGGACCTGCTGCAGCTCTCCATCGATGATGTTACCTCCAAATTCAATGAGCTGCAGAAGATCAAGTCCAACGATTGGAGGCTTATTGAGAGTCCTGTGAAGAAGGTGAGAGCTGATTGGTTAAAGTACTTTTGATGGTCATCAAACCTAATTTCATGCTTTTGACTGTACTGATAAAAAAAAGGTTTATTGGCATATTTCATACTGTTCAAAAGTTTGGGGTCAGTAAGATTTTTTTTTATATTTACATTAATTATCTTACAAAAAATTTAACTCAAGATGCGTTTTTTTTTTTTTTTTTAGCTTTCTAGTCATCAAAGAATCCTGATTTTTTTTTATCACAGTTTCCAAAAACAATATATTAAAGGGTTAGTAGTTCACCGTAAAATTCGAATTAAGTCATCATTTACTCACTCTAGTGTTGTTTAAATGCAGTATGGTATTCTTTCTTTTTCAGAACACAATAGGAGAAATTAAAAAACAATGTTCCACTCACACTCGTCCATATAATGGCAGTGAATAGCGACCATCATCAAGCTTCTAAAAAAGACACAAAAGTATCACAAAATGGTCCGATGCCACACGTCTCATATATTCCAAGTGTTCTATCATTGTAACGCTATATTAAAGTCCAATAAAGTTAAAGACGATCAGGGTTCAAAATTAAAGTGAATATTTATTAAATAAAACTGTATGCTGTATTATGCATCCAATACAAATAATTGGCAATGTCATTTTGCAAAGAAAGACTTTGCGCTCATGCACATACGCATTAAAACGCACATGCCTATAGACTAAACACGTAATATGCATGTGCAATGCCATCACCATTTTCACAGATTCACGTTTTTGAAGTTTACACTGAAGTTTGAAGTTTATGATAACGCTATCGCTTTCAAAATCTTGCACTTTAAAACCTATTTCAAAGTTTGTGTTCTCACGCCATGCTGACATAATTTTAATTTTAAAGGTGAACTACCCCTTTAAGGAGCGCAACTGTTCTCAGTAATGGCTGCTGAAAATTCAGCTTTTCCATCATAGGAATAAATTACATTTTAAAATATATTACAATAGAAAACAGTTGTTTTAAAGGGTAAACCCCCCAACAATATTTCAGTTTGCAGTCTTGGTGCAAACTTTTGAACAGCAGTGTATAGTTTATTAATAAAATAAAATATGGGTAACACTTTATTTTACAGTGCCCTTGTTACATATGTTACATGTACTTACAATGTACTTACAATAGTATTAACAGTTGATTATGCATAATTACATGCAACTAACCGTCAACCAAACCCTAATCCTACCCTAACTCTATAGTAAGTACATACTTAATTAATATTACTCAGTACTTAAATATATAATTGCACTGTAACAATGACACCGTAAAATAAAGTGTAACCAACATATGTAATGTATCTATATATCTAGTCTGCTGCAGATATTACCTGACACACATTTATTTGTACATTCATATCTTGTGTTTGGATATTATTTGTTGTTGTTCCAGCTCCCGCCCCCAGTACCAAAGAAGACATTGCGTAAGAGTGTGACGAGGGAAAAATCTTTGGATCTCCCTGATCGTCAGAGACTGGAGGCACGACGACGCCTAATGGCGGCCAAACGCGCAGCTTCATTCCGCCAAAACTCAGCATCAGAGCGGGCCGACAGCATCGAGATCTATATACCGGAGGCCCAAACACGGCTCTGAGAGTCACAGGGAACACCTTTATAATACCATCATCATCATTCTCAGTAACAGAGCCAGTTCGAACTATCACAATACATTCATCAAGCGAATCAAAAGAAACAAGGGTTTCGTACCTGTCAAATGGGTTTTGTAACTTGTTTCAGAACTGCCTAAAACATCCATGTGAAGTTTATCCTTTTTAGGGAAACTTACTTCACCAAAATAAACATATTGCACAACATATCGCAATTGTAGACCCACGTGATAATGACATTGCTTGATAAAGCAAAGCTTTAGATTTAAGCTTTAATCACAGCGGAATATCAAGTCCAATCTGATGATCCCTTTGTCTTTATGACAAAAATGGCATTTTTACGCCTCAAATCTAAACTATTTATTTATTTTCATTAAATGAAGAAAAGTCTTTAGGTCCGGTTCCATCTGGTTCCATCCATTCAAGTTTTGTAGCTTTATATTTCCATGGTTACATTTCATTTCTCTCTCTCTCTCTCCCTTTATCTTTGTATTTCTTTTTTTTCCTTTCATTCTCTCTTCCCAGTGAAGTTCATAGTATTTTTCTCATGAACTCTCTTGTGAGCATTTATGTAAGTGCCAGTGCTGAAATACCTCAATCATACATTTTAGACTGAAGCCGTAGGCCAGAGCGGACAGTCACAGTCACAGCCTTTTAAAAAAAACATTGTTGGTCACACTATTATGGGTAAACTTAAATCTCAGCCTGAGGGTTTACACTGTCAGAGAGATTAGAGATCACTTTTTATTATTCTCCTACTTACTGATATCAAATATACAGCTGTCACACTACTACATTCTTGATGTTTATGGTTTATGTCATTCTAGAGGAATTACTGTAGGATTTTGGGTGCAATCGCTTAAACCCTAAATTCAACAATGTAAAGGTTCAAAAATGCATTTTTGCACTTTCTTCTTCTAAATGTATGTTTGTATGTATTTCCAAGGGAAATGAAGTTCTAAAAGATATTGTTGCAGTTGAATTGCAAGGTTTTGTGAGACTATCGATTTATCGTTTCAGGTCTCTGAATGTTTTCATGCCTCACATGGTCATTCATCAGTTTGCATTTATTTTCACTGAACCATTTTTCTCTCCATATGCTGTTATCAAGCATCTGACCCATGTTCTGTGCAAAAAAAACTTATTTTTATGTCCTTTCTGTATGTCTTGACAGAGAATCAATGATTCTGTCTCGGTTGAAGGAGATGTCGGGTGTTCCCATAATTATCTAGATGGCTTGGCGGTTGGTGATAGATGTTTTATCTATTAGACTGCCTGCAGTCCAAATACCACACATCTGTGAGAGTGTGCAGAATGATAAGTTAAATGTAACTCTATAATCAAAGTAGAACTGTTCTTGAGTCTATTTGATGGCATGTGTCCGAACAGGTGACTGCCGTACACGTGAGGATGATTATATTAGATGATCAAAACCGAAGGTCAATGCTGTTTTGGATTGTTATACAATCATTGAATTTGTTTTAAAATGTAGGTTTCATTCAGAATATATCACTAAAGATACCCACTTTCTGTTCCTGAGATTTTAGGTTCTGCTTAAACATCCAGCCTTCAGCTAAAAGAGTTTGATATTCTGTTAATATGAAGTGTAAATGCATGACCACTTCTGGTTGTCTCATCCTCGACTTGCAGACAGACTCAAAAAAAACTTTTCTTTTAATTGCCATATTTTATCCACAACATATCATTACAGAAATGGACTGTCTATCAAGTACGGTCACATTTCATTTCAAATGTCAAACTATTTCCCTTACTTTCTGTGGTTTTTGCCTCGGCGTCATATAAGGCGAAGAGGCCAAAGATTAGAGGAGATTAGTTTGATAACATCCACACGAATTCCTTGTAGCTTTATATTCTCAATTTCCTTCACGAGATGACCTTGAAAAGACCTTTCCTTTAGAAGCAAATATTTTCTTTTAATTTCTCTGCGCTCTGTACTTTTCTGCTTCAAGTCATAGTTCAAACACAATTACAGCATTTCATCCAAGAGAGTCTTGTGATCGATGAAGATGACTTCACGTTAGAGGAAATTTTGGAAGTATTTTCTCGAAACGTGAGCCAAAACACAACGTTTCAGTTGTAAATTGCGTCTAAAGTCACGATACAGTGTACTAGCTCTCATTTCACACCAACAAAAGTTTTGATTGATTATTTTGCTAGTCATTATTTGAAACAAGTTCTGGGCAAATTACGGCTTTGTAGTGTGAGTCGTGGCCCTCAGCGTTTACAGAAATCCAAAGGTCATTGCTGACGCTTTCCTGGCCTTACAAACTAGTCAAGACTGTTGAAATACACTCTAAACTGATGGGCAACACTTTAAAATAAGGTCTCATTTGTTAACATTTGTTAAGCATCAACTTACATGAGCTAACAATGAGCAATATATTTTGCAGCATTTATTAATCTTTGTTAAAGTTTGCTTAAGATATAGTTGGTCATTGTTTGTTCATCCTGATTATATGATTTTTCATTATGGCGAAGTGAATGGATTCTGAGATTATTATTTTAAATCATGTTTTATGGTACGTTATTTTCTTCTTCTCTATATCATGAGTAATTATGGTTGATTATCCGGTCCTGCAGTGTGGCAGCTGTCCTTTCTGATGAACCTGCTCAATTATCAATATGCAAACGCAGTGTTTATATGCCAAATATGCTTATGTGCCACATGTTTGAACAGCTTCTGCTGTTTATAGATCCTCACACACACCATCTTCCCCATGTTTCATCATGACAGTCTGAAAGCGTTATGGTGAGCTGACCTTTAATAAACCACCTGGAAGAATAAATGCTCACTTCCCCACCTTTTAAAACAGTGGAGTCAATTATCAAATGTTGATTTGTTTGTATGATGGCCATATTTTCCTCAACAGGGTTGCACTGGGTGGTCATCTTGTTTAACCTCATGTACATTTACGCTTCTCATATGTACATTTGCTTCATTTATTTCCATCAAAATAAATCATATGTCAGTATTTATCAAAAAGAAATGATTCATTCAAAATGATTTACCCTCCGAACCACAGTATTTGAAAAACAGCCAACGGGCCTTTGGTACCGGCATGGACTGAGATGCCCAAGTTCTTGGTTTCTTCTTCTTGGGACTGGACTAATCCTGGATCTCAGAATGTGAAAAGATTATAAAATCTTAGTGAAAATAACAAATGAAAAAGGTAGTTGTTTAGCTGAGAATATTTTCCTTTATTAAACTGTATATCATATCTATATGAAGGGTGAATATAATACCAAATATTCATAATTTGTACAGAATTATATAAATAGTTATATATAAATATATATATAAAATATAAATACATAATTGATCCTTTGTTGAAGCAAAACTTTTTTTCTGCTCTTCCTTATTGGTTGAGTTGAGTTTCTTTGGGTGGCATGCACCATTCTGATGCTGAATGTGGGTTTTTCTGCTTCATTGCTTTTCCAAATCCCTTTTTTGAATGTTGTTTATTGTTACACTTATCAGTTTATTTTATTTTGTATGTATTCATGAAATGTTTAAATTGTGTTATTAATTTGTGTTACGAATTTGACTTTTTGTTCTTGGTCATCTGGATTATTTGTTTTTCTTTTCATGACTTGATTATTGCTATGATCATACATTGTAAATAATTCAGTCATTAAATTTTTGAAGGAAATGAGGTATGTAGATTGTCTTGAATTAACTAAATTACTTTAACTCAACACAACATTATCAACACAAGGATTTTTAACTTTTGCTATAGACTTGTCTCAGAGTTGTTTTATTACCGGTTTTGACAAAAACATAAAAATGATCAATTTAAACCCTGATCTGAGGAAAAATAAATAAATAAATAAAAATGTAATCTGACTAAACTTAAACTAAACAAGTTCAAAGCAATACATCCATCAAAAGAGATTTTAATTTTTGCAGTACAGCACTACACAATTTCCAGCGTCAATTTTTTTTTACTTAATAAAAATAAATATTACAATTTTAACTTGAATGTATTAACTATATAATATATGTAAATATATTTAAAATTGGGGAAAGTATTTCAATTAAAAAAAAAACATATGTAAGTGGCACTTAAATGTAACATTTATTAATTTAATGTTGATTAATTTAATCCTTGAATGTTTATGGGTAGCCTAATACATACTGGAAAATAAAATAAATGATTAAAAATCGCACTTATTGCTATTTCTGCCAGCAGACGGCGACACATAGATGTGTATATGACGGCGACAGAGCAGCGTTTGTAGTCATGTGACTGGATGCGGTCACATGATGTCTTTCAGTCTCTGGAGTGTTTGAATGTGAAGCAGGCAGTGCGTGAGCCGCCGGTGAAGGAATGGAAGGAATGTGAGCAATGTTGTTGTAGAGCTCGTGTCAAAAGAAAATATTATTAGTTTAACGTTAACTCTTTCATACGCAGGAATGCGTTTCTTGGACATTATTTTGTCTACAAGAGGTAAGAACAAAGACGACACACTTTTAAAAACAACAAACTAAGCAGAGACTTGTAACGTCGAAAAGATGTTTAGTTAGTAACGTTAAATGAGCCGTAGAAAGCGTACAGCTGAGAGCAGACTGAATGTATGATGTTTAGTCTCCACCAGCTACTTTTTACTCCTTCACATGGTGTTTAAGGTCAAGATTTGGTTGGGCACTGCAGTAAAGGGCAGAGCATTTTCTCTTAGTGAGTAATGCTGATAAATGGGACAGAGGGTGTGTGTGTCTGTAATGTAATGACTGTTTTTCTCCTTCTAGACTAGTAATTGGTTCCATCGGAAGTGACTGTAAAATCGGAGCAATGTCTTCCCTGCCAGATAACTTAATACTGTCCTCGGGTTACAACTTAAGCATGGACTACTCCTCCATGGACATTCGACTGAAAATCATCTGCCTGAGCTTCATCTTCTACACCTTCATCTTCATCCTCTCTCACGTCCTGTCTAAACTGCTGTTTCGCACCTACCGCTCGTTGTCAGCCAAAGAAAAGGTGCCCATTAATATATTAATGTAATGGTTGGCTTGTCATGAAATATTCAGTTTTTGTTGATATGAAATTGTGCTATTTGGATTATTTTCATAACATTACAATCTTTATCTTTGCTTCAAGGTCTTCTGGGATCTAGCTGCCACACGGGCTGTGTTTGGCATCCAAAGCATGGTGGCAGGTCTTCGAGCGCTCATGGAGGACTCTGCTGTCTTTTCTGATAAGATTCTTGGGCAGGAGGACTGGTCGTGGTTCAACGTGCTCTCCGCTACTGGCTTTTTTCTGTTTGAAAATGTGGCCCTTCATGGGTCCAACTTGGTGTTCCAGTCCTTCGATCTACCGTTAGCTGTGCACCACTTCTTTGCCCTGTCAGGGTTTGTTGGGGCGGTTGTGTGGGACTGGCTGGGTCATTTCTTGCCTATGGTAACCCTGCTGATGGAGATGAGCACACCCTTCACCTGCATCTCCTGGATGCTGCTTAAGGTGAGACGCGATGGTCAAGGAAAAATGTTTTTTTCTTGAAAACTTAATCAATTTGTGAGTTTTAATGCAGTTTGTTAATAGATAATTTGTGCAGGGAAAACTTTTGTGAGCAAAGAAAACTGTTTCTCTGAAGACTGTAGTGATCTTATGAAATGCCTCTGCTTTCTCACCTGTTGGCCAGTTTCACTTCTATTTTGGTCTGGGGAAAAACATGTTTTCCTTCCTCTATTCAACCTTTTATCTTGTTTGGTCGCTTAGAACACTTTTATAGTTCTGCAATATTTGTACACTGTTCTTAGAAAGAGGAACTTTTTATTTTTCACTGATAAATTGTAGACATTTAAGGTGTTGTAGGTCCTAGACAAGGGACAATAGCACATTCCTGTGCTAGACAGATGTGTTTGTCCTTTGTGCTCTCTTCTCACAACGTTTAAACGCTGCACTTATCGTCTTGCAGAGTCTCATGCGTGACACAGTGTTCAAAAAAGACGGCGAAGAAGTTATAAGAAAATGTACTTTTAAAGAAAAAATGTCTAGACCTATTCTCTGTACTCGTAACTCTTCATTGGTGCAAGTGATAGTATAGATATGTATATATATAATATCTATAAGTTTTCTTTTTCAAGTCAATTATTGTCTTGATGGATCAACAGTTTGTAAACACTCTTGCTGAGTGATTTAAAGGGGTAGTTCACCCAAAAAAGAAAATTCAGTCATTTACTTTCCTTCATGTTGTAATAAAGTTGTATGACTTTCTGTGGATTTCAAAAAAGATTTTTAGAAAAATAATAATAATAAAAATAATATGGACACAAATTTATGAAACTTTCTACAAAATATCATTTTTTATGTTCCACAAAAGAAATGCATAGCCTATACAAGTTTGAGGGTGAATAAATTATGACCTACAGCGAGTTTAATTGTTCTGTCATTTGCTTTCGATTTTTTTTAGATTATTAGAGCTCTGTGATTCAGATATTCCTCCTGTGTAGCTAATTATGAATAAACTACATTTTAATTAATAAGACCCTGTTTTGAACTTGGTTTTAAATGAATTCTCACATTCCTTCTCTTCTTTGCTAAGGCGGGCTGGTCCAGGACTCTGTTCTGGAAAGCTAACCAGTGGATAATGATTCACATGTTCCACTGCCGGATGATTCTGTCCTACTACATGTGGTGGGTATGTTGGAATAACTGGGAGCAGATGAACACACACATCCCCCTGGTTCAGAGATTTCAGTTCTTCATAGGCCTCTTCCTGCTCACGTTCTTCCTCAACCCCATTTGGATGCATAAGAAAACCCTGCAGCTTCTCAATCCTGTGGACTGGAACTTTGACAACATACCCGCACCAGAGAACGGACCAATCCAAGACCAGGCACGACACAAACCCCATGCCAGCTGATTACTGCCAAGATCAAGGCCTTATGGGAAATACAGTCCGAGGAAGACTTCAGCTATAAATGTCAGATGGGAGCAGAGAGATATTAGCCATTTTTGTGCAGTTCTGTTGCTTTTAGTGTGTATTGTGTGAAGGTTTGAAACCTAAGAGCTTTAGGTTTAGCACTAACTACTACAACTTACCACTACAACGTGAGCACACAGATTGCACGGTTAGTAAAGTTTCTATATTTAAAGGATTAGTTCACCCAAAAATGAAAATTCTGTCATCATTAGATCAACGTCATGTTGTTCCAAACCTGGATGACTTGCTCTCTTCTGTGGAACTCTTGGGGTCCAAAACAACACCTCAAGTGGACACTTGTTTTATGGACCAAAAAGCCATTAAAAGGCAGTTTTTTAATGTCATCCTTTGTGTTTTACAGAACAAAGTCATACAGGTTTGTAACAACATGAAGGCGAGTAAATTGTAACAATTAAAATTTTAGGGAATTTTAGGTATTTAGGTGAAAAAGCTTTAAAGAAAAATATTACAATTCGGATGCATGTTTCAGGGAGACTTCTGTGGGCCTGTAAATATCATGAGATCCGTTTTATGCAACTTGCTTTCAATTTCCTGTTTGAGTTGAGTTAGGCGTCCTAAAACTGCTTTTTACTCTACGTGTGTTTTGGGAGGGGCTGTCTGAGTCTCTTTTCTCTTTGTACATTGGCAGTAGGTGCAGTACAGGAGATCCTTGTCTCTTTTGATCTGATAGGCACGTATTTGTTACTCCCAGAAATGCACTTGTCTTATGATGAAGAAAATCGTGACTGCATCATGACCAAACATTATCTGTCAACTAAACTACTCTCTACTTCACTAAACGTCACTCAGTATCTGGAAACTTCAGCTCAAAGCCATCAGACTTTTTTTGTTTCCCTTTTTCTAAGGATTTTTCTTTCACAGAGATTGTGCATTGGTGTTGTTCAAAGGCTGCAGGCTGCGTTTAGTGAGCATTTGTGGATGTTTGACTAAACTCTTTGTGTTCTGCATAAATAGGGTTTGTTCTGAGTGACTGAATTATATTTGTAGGAAGGAATGTGTGTGTACGTGCGTACCAGAGAAGGATAAGGAATGGAAAAGTTGTTTTATTTTACGATTGTTTCATTTTGAGTATTACTACAATATTACTAAATATTGATCTAGAGTTCCTCAGTGTATGCGTTTTTGGTTTAACTTGATACTTCCTTTTTTTGGTCATATTTTTTTGTTTCTTTGGAAGGCGTTAAATAGCAAAAAAGCTGAAAATTCACATGAATGGCATACAGCATATTTCAAGCAAATACAACAGACAAGGCAAGCATGCATACATACAATGCTAGTGCCGGATATGAATGAAGTAAAAAAAAAACAATGCTTGACCTGTATCAGCTCAGGGTGTTGTGAGGGTGATGCACAAAGCAGGTGCAGTAGAAAATAAAATAAATTAATATATACAATACATTTTAAGGAATCTATTTTTAACTAATTTATATAACAGTGACAAAGCAGCAGTATTTGTTTTAAACCAATAGTTGAATATTACCTGCTGCTAAAATACCTTTTTCACTTGAGTTTAAAAGGAGCATTTCACAATGCGAGTCAGAATTGCTGATTTGTATAAATTGTTGGATTGTGTCACAAATGTATAGCAGGTTCGCTAAAGTAATAGATTAAAGTAAAATCATTACTGCCTGAGAGGGGAAAAATATACAAAATGACACACTCCTCCCCCACAGTATTTTTCATTTGGGAATTCATGTGTACCACAATTTATACCAAAATCATGCTTGATTATTTATATTTCCTGTAACATTTCATATTTAATTTCATAGTTTCAACAATATTAAACTGTAACAACTAACTACTGCCTGTGTTTACACAATTGACTATAGTATGTTGACTGGAAATCTGTTGTATATTGAAATATTAATCAGTGTTATATTGGGTGCACATTTCTGTTGAAATGCATTTGTTTTAATTAAAATATAGGTTTAAAATTCAAGATTCAAAGCTCATAAGATACTGTTTATGCTCTTAGGATTTATTGTTTAAAAAATTAGAACTAATAAAAGTTTTACCACAAAATATGTTTGTTTGTTTTCTCACTAGAAACTTTTTGTTGTCTTGCAGAAGTGTTGTGTCCATTTGAACTCTTAACAGTTCAATGCAGCAGGTGCGACTCGATTGCACTTACTGACTTTAGACATGTGAATGAGTGATTTCATCCATAGTGTTTTATCAGCTGTACAATTAATTATCAAAGATACCAATAGTTTTGGATTCCATTTCATTAATGTGAACCAAGGGTGATTGGGACAGAATTTCCGTCTTGTTTAAGGCTTCGTCACATAAATTAGAAACCCAACACACGTTACATTTCTGTAATACTGAAGATACCTATCCATTTGAACAGGAAACCAGTTTATATATTATAATGAAAGGATGTGTGACATACCCTTTTATGTAAACAGCAACATTTGGATGCCCTGATTTGTGTGGTGATATGTAGGTGGATGGCTGGCATCAAACAGAACGTTGACTCTGAAATGCATGAAGTAAAGAAAATGACAAGCTTTTGTTAGTTTTCATAATACGGTCATAAACCTTTTTAGTTCCATCAACCAAACTGGTTATTTTTGTTGCAGTAGTGCATCATATTTATGTTTCCATCAAAGGTTTGTGTAAAATAGTTATGACCATTTTATGACCTTATGAAAACTAGCAAGCTGTTGTCATTTTCCTCACTTCATGCATTTCAGGGTCAACGTCCTGTTTCAAAGTCCAATCACCCTCAAAGGGATAGTTCACCACCCAAAAAAGAAAGAACATTCTGTCATAATTTACTCACCCTCAAGTTGTTCAAAACCTGTATGAGTTTCTTTCTTCTGCTGAACACAAAAGAAAATTTGAAGAATGGGTAACCAAAGAGTTGTGGTGGGGCACCATTGACTTCCATAGTATGAAATAAAAATACTATGGAAGTCAATGGTGCCCCACAACAGTTTGGTTACAAACATTCTTCAAAATATCTTCCTTTGTGTGCAGCAGAACAAATACATTTATACAGGGTTGGAACAACTTGAGGGTGAGTAAATGATGACAGAATTTTAATTTATGTGTAACCTATACCTTTACTTGTTTGGGTACTTTTGCCAAAACATCTGACGGATGACAGATTTGAATGGGCAGGATACTTCTGCTAAAACACAGAGCAAAGTTATAAAAAAAAAAAAAAAACTTTCTTAACAAAATACCTCTACACTATATAATACAAAAATACAGACAAATAACTGACTCCTCAACAAGTAAGAAAAATCTGTACATAGTTCTTAAGAAACTTGTTGTTCTTACTGTTATCAGTTTAAGAGATTTTACAATAAGGGAAATCTCAGCAATAAAGACGTCAAATCTAGGTCTTGAGAATTTTTATTTATTTTTTATTTATTTACAATGCAATACAAAGAAATTAACAACATTATCAATAGCATAGTCACTCCCAGGAAAATAGAGGAATATATCCTTCAATGGAAAGTTTAAATCACATTTGATAAAATGAGAAAGATAACAACCCAAGCTCTCCCAAAGAGGCTTAACCTGATTGCAGTGGTAGAATAAATGAAGCAAAGTTTCTTCCTCAACTTTGCAAAATACACACAGGTTAGAGATATCAACAAAAGAGGCAATTTGTGAGTTGGTTGGGTAAACATTATGTAGAATTTTAAAGTGTATCTCTCTTATTTTGTTGGACATACAATATTTCTCTGGGAGTAACCATGGCTTCTTCCAGTCAAAAAAATTATTCCAGAAAAATGTACATCGGGGGGTTGTGTAAACTGTGTAATGTAACAATAGCTTTATATGTTTACTATTAATTTTTTTATCAAGAAGGCCAACACCATCCAATAAAAGTTTGGGCATAATTGTTTTTCTCTCATCAAAGAAAAGGTGTGTTTTAAATAAATGCACATAACTTGGAGACAGCTTTGACGACACAATTGAAAGTTCTAGCGGGCAAATTATACAATGTCATAAATTCTTCATATTCCAGTATACTGCCATCATTTTTAAATAAATCCAAAACAAAAACAATACCTCTATCATACCACTTATCCATAAAAAATGATTTGTTTCGGATTAAAATGTTCAAATTATTCCACAGAATTTCTTTGTGGGGAGAACAATTGTGCACATAACACAATTTCCAAGCAAGTAAAACTGGTTGGTGAAATTTAGAGAGAGAAATCGGTAATTTAGCAGGGGTGAAATTACATTTGAAAAGAAACTTTAAACCACCTAATCTACGAAATATGGCATATTGGGGATATAGTAGCTACCAAATTGAGCCATTACTACAAAGAATTTTTTTTTTTAATTCTATAAGAGCTGACTAATTATTTAAAATGTAAAACTTTCAGTCCACCCTCAGAACGTCTATTAGACAAAACAGATTTCCTAACTTTGTGAGGTCTGTTCTTCCAAATAAAATTCAATCAGATTTTGTCACTAAAAAATAAAGATAAAGAGGGATAAACACAACGAGACAAACCCTCTGCTTTAGAAGTAGCCTACTCTCCCCTCGATTGACAGAGCTCGTTGTAGCCAACAATTAAAGATGGTTCTTGTTTTCTTTATTTTATGTGAAAAATTAAGTTGTTGGCGGAGCAATATTACGTCTACACTATAACGAGGAGTGCGTAAAATGTGATGACGTTACTGGACTAACAGAAAGCTGTTCTTTTTTTTCAACTTTCAAACGATTATTGTTATTACTAGCCTACATATATTATTATTATTATTATTTCATTTTTCAGAAATGTAATCCACCACACAAATTTAAATGAAAAAAGGGCAGCTGAACTAGGCAATACCGAATTAGGATCAGCAATTTAATGCAATTTTAACGTAAAAATAAGGGTATAATGAGTGGTAAACTCTGATCAGAACTCGGCGTCGGCACTAACTAAATTTTGAAAGCAGCAGTTTGCAGTTTGTGTGTGACCACTAGGAAGCAGTACAGCACCGCAAAACACTGAAAATATTTGTCAAACTGTATTTATGTAACTTTGGACATTTGTGAAAGGGATCTACTAGCACGAAATATATTTTTGCCAACAAATTATTTTAAAAATTGTGTGATTTCGGAGCTAGAATAGAATAATATTATACTACTGAATGTTTTTTTAAAAACTTAGTGTGTTTTTGTATTTAGAGTCTTTTTTATATATAGTTAACTTAAAGCACAAATAATCATAATTTGAATTTGTTTTTTTTTCATTAGGCGCTAAAACAAGTAATTATGTGAAATGCGGTAGCCTAATCCTGCATTCAATCTATGTTTATTTCTCCTATTTATTACAACAAGCACTGTAAGATTTTTCCCAGCAAATGCATTATTTATACTAATTAATGTGGGACTCTGGATGTGAGTGAAGCAGAAGGTGCAGCGGAGCGGTTCAGTTCACACGCATCACGTGACACACATTGGAACGCGTGTGTCCATCCACACGGTGAAACGCAAGAAATTTGACTGACGTGTCTTGAAACCAATGAGAGACCGGGTAACAAAAGACTCCACCAATGACGACGGAGTGGAGGGCGGAGACATGGAGTGGTTGGCTCGCGTTTGGGAAAAGCAGTGGAAAAGTTGCCTACTGTCTTTAAAAATGATACAGTGAATATTTATGAAGTTGGGTCTGTTCTGCAACTAACCGGTGTTGCGCACCATAGACGGGATTTAAACTTAATTTACTTCAAAGATCCAGAAAGATGGTGAGTAGATAAAGCATGCGTATGAAATTTCCAAACACTTCCACTGAAAGTCTGTTATGTGTGAAATAAGGTTGTAATTTGTAACGCACGTATGTTCAGCGTGATATTGATTTACCTAACGTGACCTGCAGGTTTCACCCTGCAATGCAGCTTATTGTCTGAGCGCTGTCGCAGTGATCATATCTTTTTAATAACATAAACTGAGAAGTTTTCAACATCTGCGCCTGATGGGGCGGCTGCGCTTTTCCTGTTGGATTCCGCTTTACGTGGCAAATGTCAACTCCGCACAGTCATGTTAGATTTTTATTAAAAATCTATACAATTCAGTATTAGTAAACATCGAGCTTTCATAAGAACCGTATACATCGTGTAATCTAATCTTAAACGTGTTGTACAGTGATGCATGTTCAAAGAAATCTTGGAAATATCAGTGAATTATAAAATTGTGATTTGCAAGCCTGGAAAAGTTAAAAAAAAAATCATTCTAATGTGGTCTTGGATTATTTTAATGATTAGGAATCGTTCCAGCTATGACCTAATGGCTCGTTGTGGTGATTTAAAGGTGCACTCCATTTTCTTTAACTTATTAAAAAGTTTATCATACGAAGAAATTAACAAATTAACCAAACTTTTGAGAAATGTGACTAATATGACATTTTATTAGTCATCATAAAATGTCTCATCTCATGTAAGATGAAGACTCCAATCATATCAGTCTTCTAGAAAAAAGTTGTTTTATTTTGAATGGAGGGGAGTCCCTCCTCTTGGTCTCTGAAATGTTGACATCACATATACAGTAACCCATCATGTAATTGACTGAATGTCAGAAATAATACTCCTATATTTACTTTATAAAAGTAATTTGAACAGAATGAGTCCAAATGTCCAAACAAGACACTTGATCTTTTAAGACAAAAATCTTTTAGAAACCAATGACATATAGTATATGGATGTGTGCAGTAAAGAAGAAAATGCAGATGAAATGAAAAAAATATATAGTCCACGGCTTTGATGCAAACCAGCAGCAGTTAGTACACACACACTAGATCCACGCTAATGGGTGCTGCCACTGGGAAAAATTAGAACCTGTCAAATGTAGACAAAAAGTGCACCGTACTTTTAAAGAAATAATTGGAAAAAATCTGGAAAAATTAATTGCTCAAAAAACCCTGCTAGAATACAACAATCAATTTACTGTTCCAAAAATAAAAATGAATACCACATAATGCTTATCATACTAGTGTCCTTCAGTATGAAAACATAAATTCAGTTTGACTACTCATTCTTGACATTTTTGGAAGTGTTCGTCCTTCAAAATATAGGCATTCTGTACTAGAAGGATGCGTGCCTGGAGAGAAGGTTGCCGAACAGTTCCCAAGTAAAGGGCCTTTCTAAAGATCTGAGCTCTCATGCACGCAGTGTGTCATTCAGTTCAGAGCTACATACCTCCCATTAAACATGGATCAAATGTTTGGAAACATTTAAGGAATGCTCTTTTTAATTAGTCAAACTTTTCCACTTCCCCTCAGTTTTATGGCATCATTTCCTTCCCTGGGAGCTGCAGTGCTTTCAGGAATCTGAGGCCCTCTGGCCTTTTCCTAGATGAGTGTGTGTGATACGGGGGAAGAGCCCTCTCATGTGCGACTGCATTGTTTGGCTCCATGCTTGTCCGACTCACTTTGCATCAGAGCGCAGGAGAGGACAGGATTTGCTCAGATTGCAGGCAATTTGCTTAGCAAATAGCCACACCACTGGAGCAGGGGCTTCTCCTCCCACAGTGATCTGCTCCGTAAATAAAGACTGTGGATTACAAGCTTTGTTTTCAAGCTTGCTGAACATTGGTTCAATCCACAGCCAAACGAACATTTGTTTGCAGCCAATCAACATTTCTTTGAGTTGTTCTCTAGTAGTGCTTACACATGTGCAGAGGTTGATATATAATGCAAGTGTGCTCTTTAGGAACGAATGACATTATATCTCAGTGATTCAGTGTGGAGTGGCAAGGCTTTCCTTCAGGAATCTGCAAGGAAAATGGAATTTACGATGGGGGGACTTGAAACAGTGGGAGAAGGAGACAAGTTAGAGGGGAAAACAATTCTTAATTTGCTTTATTCATTGGGTTGTTTTGTTGTGCTAACAGAGTCAGGGCAGATGGTGTTTGGGTGATAAAACATTGTGGTCATGCAGTACACTTGGGATCCATGTTTGTTAATTGTTAGATCTCCCGTGTCCATCTATGAGCTTGTGTGTTCTGTGAAGGATTACTGAAATCCGCTGAGAATCCACAGAGATGCCAAACATGCCAGGAGTGCATGATGCAGCTTCTCGAAGTTCATTCGGTTAAGCACTACAGACTTGCCTTCTCTGAAACTTTTAAGGGATAGTTCTCAAAAATAAAAATTCTATCATAATTTTCTCACTCTCGTGTTGTTCCAAACCTGTATCAGTACTGTACCTGTATTCTTTTTTGGAACATATTAAGATATTTTTTTTCTTATAATGAAAGTCAGTGGAGCCCAAAAACACCCTAAATTCCACTGACTTTCACTCTATTGAAAAAAATGCTGTCATCATTTACTCACCCTCATGTTGTTCCAAACCTGGTGTGTGTTTCCCAAAAGTATTGTTAACCAACTATGATCGCAATTTCCATTGAACTCTATTATTTGGTAACGATGGAACTTTCGACCACAGTTGGCTTTGTGAAACGCATCCCTGTATGAGTTTATTTCTTCTGTTGAACACAAAAGAAGATATTTTAAAGAATGTTGGTTACCAGACAGTTGATGGTAGCCATTGACTTCCTACTTTTTTTCCTACTATAGTCAGTGGCTACCGTCAACTGTCTGGTTACCAACATTCTTCAAAAATATCGTTATTTGTGAATTTTTGGGTGAACTATGCCTTTAATTTCTCGCCTCCTCATCCTCTGTCTAACCCAGCAGGATTTAGACTGGCTTTGACCTGCCTGTGTGTGTGTTCTCTTTGGGTGTGTTTGCTCGAGGTCACACAGTTTGCTTTACAGGTCCGTATTTAACACATTTCATGCTGGTTTATAGGAGAAAATAGATGGATGACATGTGGCGTTTGCTCTTCCAGGTCATTATTTAGTGGTTTGTGAAGTGTACTTCTGTCAGGAATAGACATCTTTGAAGACTCAATGGTAAAACTTAAAGCCATTTATTGTTGTGATAATGTGTTATGTGAGATACCGTTAGCAGTCATTCCTTCAAAGTTCACATGAAATGGAAATTCACCCTATTTTCTACATGCATGTTTTTGATGACTGGAAGCAATTGGAGGAGAGAGGGGAACAGGATTGGGAAAAGACCTCGAGTCGGGACTCAAACTCGGGTCGGCCGAAGCACCACAAGGCTCCAACAAGCCATTTTCATTTTTTATCAAAACTTCATAACTGGATCTTTCGGTGAAATGACAGACTTCTCTCTGGTCTGATTTTGATCTGTCTGTAGTGTCCAATCAACAATTGATGGGTTGAACCACATCCTGCCCTACATTTTTCTAGATAATTCGTTTAATAGGCTATATGCGGTACGTCACACAATGCAGAAAAAAACAGCTGCTGCTACTTTCACTACATGGAGATTTTAAGTATCAGTTGATTAAAGTTCACCCCAAAAACTGAAATTCTGTCATTATTCGCTCACCCTAATGTTGTGGTATACAACTATACAGCTTTCTCTTTTCTGTCAAAACAAGAGCACATTATGCAAAAGTTGTTATTTTGGGTCTGATCTTAGTTCACAAAATCGTTCTGAATCACTAGTTCACGAATCCAGTTCGCTTGTTCCCATTGCAGCGGTTACCAGTTCTGCAAGATTTGGAAACTGCCCATACTGGATGTGGCATACCGACCGTTACAAAGGAATGTGTCCTTCCTGTCAGAAGTAACGCAGTGCTTGGAGTACGTCAGAAAAGAAAGCATCAGTTCACTGTCAGGAATTGTCATGTTGTGTCATTTCGCATCCAGTGTGGATGGCATAACTGATTATAATGGGTTTTATTATATTTGGTTGTGTCGTGTCATGCTCACGTCTGGTGTAGGAGAAGATTATCAGTGAGCGATGACTTAAATTTCGCTCTGTGTCTGTTGTCCTCTTTGGCCATTAAGATAATTTTTGTTTACTCTGTATGAATTAAATTTGTGTGGCGTGATAAGATGAATTCTGATGGTAAATGTGCAAAATGAGGCATATCAGTGTGTATTACACTAACAAACTGACTTCATTCTCTCAGACATGTCTGAAGTGATACAGGAAGCAGCAGACTGGTAGAAGCCCTGAAGCCACATTTCAACAGCAGGGTTTTTTCCCTCGCCCAGCACAATTACACACCCTGAAGTCAAGCTCAAACTAAACATTGATCAGCTCATCATGGTCAATGCTGACACTCCCGGCTCTCTGGATGTTTCATGCACATTGCACAAGCCCAGTAGACTGATCTTCTTATGCGTTTTGTAAGATTTTCAGGGTAATATTTAAAGTAAAAATTAAGACAATTATTAAAATAATTGTAAGTAAAATATCCTATAATGAACGCTGTTTCAGTGTCTATTATCACACCAGCGGTGTGGTTGTGAGTTTTAGTACTGTGGTCTGTAAAATGTACTGTTGTGTCATCAGAACAGAGAAATAAAGCTTGAGACTGTCATGTAGGATTGAATTCATCTTCCATCGCAGCCTTTTCCGAAGCCACAGACCTCTGAAACTTGTAATTTAAAGCTCCCTCATTTAAGTGATATATTGTCATGGTGTCATAATGCTCGGAAGGCAAATGTGCTTTGTTAAGGTTGATCCATAAATTGGTGTTTCTGCACCCACGGCTCTGATTTTTGTGTTGTTATTTTTTTAATGTAAAAATGCAGAATGTTTTGATTTTCTGATTTTCCCACTCATAGTTAGGCAGACATCTGTTCTTATCTCTTTTCTTCATTGTTATGGCATATGGAGTCTGGGGTGAGAGAGAAAAAGTTAAGCTTTAAAGAGTGTGTAGTCTAAACAAGCAGTCACCATCCTGGCTTCTTCCCCCGCTCAGTGACAGACTGTGTCATGAGGATCTGCTCTTATAGTGCACAAGTTCTGGAAGTAAAATTTTTCCTTCATCTCTTCCATAGAGAAAATGACTTTCATAACCTTGAGTTACTTACAATCATTTCTGAGTTTAATACTGTGTGCGTGCGTGCGTGCTACAGTTCAAAAATTGGTAGGTAGAAGTCTTTTATGCTCAAGGCAGCATACAGTAATATAAAAAAAATGTATGATTGCATAGCTGAATTTTCAGCATCATTACTCCAGTCTTCAGTGTCACATGATTCTTCAGAAATCATTCTAATATGCTGATTTGCTCAAAAATAAGAACAATTCTTCTTATCAAAGCTGAAATCGTTTTGCTTGTTAATATTTATTTTGTGTGTGAAAATGTGATTAAAAAAAAAATGGGGGGGGGGGGGATTCTTAGATGAACAGAAAGTTAGGAAAAGTCTTTAGTGTCACTTTTTGGTCAATTAATCAAAATTCAATGAGATGCATTACAATTTATACATGTTTGTTTACATACATTTTTGTTTTTGAGTAATTGATTGGGGGAAGAATACTCCTGCTGCTAAACAAACCAAATGCTGTCACTTGTAGTTTTGCTGTCATTCCAAATGATTAAAATGACTGTCAGCAAAACAGATTTTCTGCTCGTCATGTTTGTTAGTGACTTGTGAGTCGTTATGTGTAGAAAGTACTGTGATAACGAGAGAACAGCTTGCGTGTCTGTGCCAGGATCTTATTGTGTGTGTGATAATAGTCGTGCGTCAGTCAGTCCGCCTCGTCTCTCGCTGACCTTCAGGGTCGCACACACATGAGTCTCATGAGAAACCCCTCTATTCCACACCACAGAATGACTTCACTGTTCCACTGACCCTCGTCTGAAAACACAGCTGAGAGGAAAGCACTGTTGCATCTGAGAGAGAGAGAGAGAGAGAGAGAGAGAGAGAGATGCAGAAAAAGATACAGGGTTTTTCTATCCCTCCCTGCCACAGATTGTCCAGAGTCACTCATGTCTGTACATGTGCGTGCGTTTCCAGTTTGGATGTAATAAGTGGGCCAGCAGTGACGAACTGCCACTCCAATGTCATGTGACACTTGATTACATATCTGACTTTGACATACAGTGTCGCTTGCTGACTGGGTGGGGAGAAATTTTTAGCCCAGTATGTTCTGGTGGTGTAGTGTTCTGCAATGATAACAGAAGTCATATCAGTGCATGTGAGCAAACAGAGGCCAGATTCGGAGTGATTGTGGACTGAAGGTGTCTGTGAGATTATGAGAGTCACCAGGGTTGAATAGGACTGAGGTAAGTCCGAGCTGATGTGATGGTTTAATGATTTGTTCCAAGTTATCAGCACAGTTCAGATCAAATCATTTTAATAAAACTATTTAAATTAGGTAGGGATGCTAATTTTGTATAAACTTAAAGATGAGTTTTTGTAAACTTAGAAATTTAAAACTGATGCGCATGTAATTGTTTAGCAAATGAAAAAAGAAAAAGACTCCTTCCATGAATTTCCCCCCAAACACTCTGTTTTTTTATTAAAATTCATTTTGATATTTTTGGTAGGCATAAAATGTCATGGAAGTAAGTGTCTTTAGGAAGAAAAAAGCCTCTTTAAATGAAGGAAATTATTAAAAAGAAAACCTTAAAATTGCAGTAAAATGGAAGTAAGGGCAGATATTTTCTTCCGTATTGTGACATACATCCCTAGTGTAACAGATTACCTGTGTTACTTGGTTCTGTCTATCACTTGTTGATTGGATTGCACTCAAAAACAAATACAAACTTAGTCATTCACCCAGAACAAATTCATGTGCATACGCACGTCGTGTTGTGAATTAGGCAGAGAGTTTTCGCGAGAAGTTCAAATGTTCAAATGCGAATAGCGTACGCAATTATTAGTGAATGATTCCCAGTGTCTCCCATTTATAATGTTTATATACATTTAATTATTCAAAGAAATCATATGATCAACTTTTATGGTGCTTTTTCTGTCCTTTTCGGAGCTTGATGACCCCTGATCATCACAATGAACTGCCATCGTATGCAAAGTTCTGCATAACGATTATTTAAAAATTTTTACTTTTGTGTTCCTGGAAAACACAACATTGTATGAGTTTGAAACAACCATGAGGAGGATGGGTAAATAATAGCATAATTGTCATTTTGGATGAGCTATTGCTTTAAGCTATGAGGTCATTCTTGTGTGTGTTTGTGTGGGTGAACTCTGTCTCTGTGGCTAACCGCTGTCTCTCTGCTCCTGTAGGTTTGTTAGAGTTGGTGAAGGATCTCTCCCTGATCCATCAGTGTGTGTCTCAGAAGAGCGTGTTCAGCATGGACGTGGAGGATTTCCCCCCTCCTCCACCAGACCGTAAGCAGATCCGTCCTCTCACAGCTCTCTGCACACAGACTGTTTACTTTGACAAGAGGACAGTGTGTTTCTGGCACAAAAATGGGAATGCCAATTTTTGTCGAAGCATCTAAAAGCAGCAGGGGTTTTACTGACGAGAGTCATGGCCATATTCACGCTCACTGTGTCGAAAGCACAGGAATATCATGCTTATAGGAGCCTGAAGGGTAGAGAGGAGAGGAGAAGAGAATGAACAGTGTAAACACATTCCATGGCTCAGCCACTAAGAAGCGTGTGGGTTGAAGAGCGGAGGAACGCCAGAACGAATGCAGGGGAGGTGGAAAAAAGCAGCTAGAAAACAGAGAATGTGTCTTGATGCGGAGAGAATGACAGAAGACCGAAATATTCGTTTAACTAATTAAAGTAGTGCTGTAATTAAAGGGATTGTTGAAAAATTATTGTCATTTGCTCCCTCATATCATTCCAGATCTGTATGTCTTCGTACATACCTATTCACAACTTGTACACTATGATTCTATGAGGTAATTTTCGTTGTGCAATAGTCTACACACATTGGTGTGAGGAAGTTTGATTTTAAACTTTGAATTTAAATGATTTATATTTACTAAAAATTATAATGAATAAATGAATGAACTAAATATGTATTCGGTCTTTAAAGACTTGTTTAAATTATACAAATTCTTATTTGCTAAATGCCGACAGTATATGATAATGTTTACTTTCTCTATTTTTTAAGGTTTTGTCTAATAATATATAGGAAGAGAATGGAGGTCCTGTGCGTCTGCACTCCGGCACTCAGCGCTGTCTATTTATAAATTAAGAAAGACATTATTTCTGTAAAATGTGATATATCTGTCTGCCGCTATTCAGTATAACAGTTTAAAACCATAAGCCCTTTAAGATCTTTTCCAAACCAGCAAATGAATAATCTGCATCGTAAGGAACGAGACCCATTTGAGTCGATAAGCTAATGTTAAAGTTTAAACTAAAACTGCACACATTCCACATTATTTTAAAGCTCTTACTGCATGAATATTCACCGTCGGTCATGTTTGCGAATATACGGAAACTCCTTCGTGCTTTATCTCTCTCTTCATTCATTCATTCATTCATTCATTAACACTGAGAGCTGATAAAGCCACTTTCAAATCTCTCTGTTCATGCCTCAGTGATTCTTTCTCAGACTAGTGTTTTTTTCCCATTACACAGTTAAAGGGATAGTTCACCCAAAAATGAAAATTCTACCGTTAATTACTCACCCTCATGTCTTTCCAGACTCGTAAGACCTTTGTTCATCTTCAGAACACAAATGAAGATATTTTTGATGGAATCTGAGAGCTTTCTGAGCCCTCCATACATAGACAGCACCGCAACGACCACTTTCAAGGCCCAGAAAGGTAGTATAGACATTGTTAAAATAGTCCATGTGACTCCAGTGGTTCAATAATGTTAAGAAGCAATGAGAATATGCAAAAAACAAACAAAAATAACAACTTTATTGAAGAATTTCTTCTCTTCTGTTGATCAGTCTCCTACGCTGTTTACGTTGTAACCACAGTGCTGCGCTTCTGGGTTCTACGTCAGTACGCCGACGCTGTTCACGTGAGCACCACGACACATGCGTGTGATGCTGACGGAGAAGCTGGCCAATACATAGTCTGCGTTCTGACGTAGAACCCGGAAGCGATGCAGTGTGTTTACTACGTCAACAGTGTAGGAGACTGATCAATAGAAGAGAAGAAATTCTTCAATAAAGTTATTTTTGTTTGTTTTTTGCACACAAAGTATTCTCATCGCTTCATAACATTAAGGTTAAACCACTGGAGTCACATGGACTATTTTAACGATGTTTTACCACCTTTCTGGGCCTTGAAAGTGGTCTTTGAGTTGCTGTCTATGGAGGGCTCAGAAAGCTCTCGGATTCCATCAAAAATATCTTAATTTATGTTCCGAAGAGGACCGAAGGTCTTATGAGTTTGGAACGACATGAGGGTGAGTAATTAATGACTGAATTTTTTTATTTTGGGGTGAACTAACCCTTTAAGTCCAAAAGAAGAAGGCTAACTCATCTGAAGTTTCCTAAACTCTTAACCTTTGACATTTCCTCTCAGGGATTTAAAGATGTGGCCTGCTCTGACCTGTACTCCCACACCAGGTGCTCAGCGTCGTACTGTAATGAGGGATACTTGGGGGTCAAATGCTGTTTTAACATGGAGTCAGATTGTTTCGTTGTAAATTGTTCATTCACGTTACTGAATGTCATGTTAATGGTTACATGGAGATTGTTTTTGTTTGCATGCCGACTGTCATGTGTAGCTGTAAGGCATGCAGGGACGGCGCTCCTACTAGCTCACACTGAATAAAGATGACATTTCATCTGTCAACAAGTAACAGTGGTAAACCAAACTACTATAAGATGGGTTCACACTGTACAGTTTTTTTTTTTTGTATTCCCGTGAGATCCTGGGTGGAAGCCATTGTGCATTTCCACAATTATTTTTGTTTTAGGATATTGTGTAAGATTAAACCAAATCAATTACAATATACAATATAATATATATAATAAAATATAATTTTGTGTAACATGTACTGATCAAAAGTTTGGTGTCTGTATGTAAATTAACTTTTTTTTTTTTAAAGAAGCTCACCAAGGCTAATTTTATTTGATTACAAATACACTAAAACAGTAATATTATGAAATATTCGTACAATTTAAAATAAGCATTTTCTTTTTGTTTCTATCATCAGTGTCACATGATCGCTCAGAAATCATTCTAATATACTGATTTGATGCTGAAGAAACATTTCATATTATTATTATTATTATCAATGTTGAAAACAGTTGTGCTGCATAATATTTTTGTCTATGACACTTTTTTTCAGAATTTTTTGAATAGAAAGTTTAATAGAACGACATTTATTTGAAATGCAAATCTTTTGGTACATTATAAATGTCCTTACTGTCACTTTTGATCAATTTAATGTGTCCTTGCTAAATAAGTAAAAGTAATTTCTTAAAAAATGACTGACACCAAACCTTTTGAATGGTAGTGTATACAACAATATAATGTAATATTGTGATATGTAACACTTTAAACAACATAAATGTTGAAAAGAAACTCTCCTTATACAAAAAGTGAGCTCCTGAAATAACATTATAAAGAGCAATTATGCATTATGGAGAAAAAAAGTGTTCACAAATTATGCTCCGCAAAGTTTTTCTCAGAAGATGGCAATAAAGCGAGACGTGTGCACCTGGCTTTAAGTGGCTTAGAATGAGAAATGCTTTGCTTATGGAAGTCAGTGGAGGAAATTGGTCTGTCGGTTGTTCTCTTACGTAGAGTTCTCTCGTACTGCGTCGAAAGAACGCTACGGGAAAGATATTTCTTTGTCGAGATTGAAGCCTAAAATTAATCCTTAATTTTGTAATATTGTAAAACGCTTTTCTGAAGCATACAACCTAGGCGGAGCAATACAGCTCACCCATTGGCTGCTCTGCCAGAAAAGCACAGCCTATGCGAGGCCAGAGACGCTGACCAATGAGGACGCTTCGCGCCCTTCTGCGTCACCTCCCGCCCAAACAGGCGTGGCCTAGGCCTATAAATACGAGCATAGCTGTCTAACACGCCGATTTTCTTAAATTCAACGAAGCTGCACGCATCGCTGGATTGATTCGAGCCGCCACAGCCGTTTGGATACAAGCACCTCAGCAGGACGAGCCCTTACCTGAAGCCGCTGGTCATCGCCGCCTTCAGCCGCCGTTCCCTGCTGCGCTTCTCCGGCGTGGATATATCCTTTCAGTTTTGTGTGTGTTTTGTGTGTGTGTTCGCCTACCGCGTCACACACTTTTTCCTCACAAAAGAGCAACGAGTGTCTTTTTAAAGATGTCTCGCTTTTCCTGCGGCTCCTGCCGAGCCGCGCTCATCGACGGGGACCACCACGAACTATGTGTTTCCTGCTTGGGCGAGGAACATGCAGCTATCGCTCTCGGTGATGGCGGCTGCCATCACTGCGACATGATGCCAATCGCGACTCTGCGGACTCGCCTTGCATCTTTCGCCGAAGCTGCTCAACCGCCCCCTGTAGCGCCGCGCCGTAAAAAGCGCCGTGCTCAGCGGGTCCCGGAACCTCCCTCCACGAGGAGCTCGCCGCCGCCGCCGCTAGCTCCTCTCAACGTTTCGCTTGAGTCGCTCACCGACGGACAACAGCCGCAGCACTCCGCTTTGTCCGTTATGGAAGACGACCAGCAAGCTGTATCAGAGGGAGATGATGATTGCTGTTCGCTTCTCGCTTCGGAGAGCGAGGGTTGGGCGAGCTCCGTGGACCTCCCCTCCCCCGCTGTTCGGGAGCGCAGAGGAGGGAAGATCAGCATCGAGGCAGAACTGATGCGTCTGCTCACACAGGCCGTGTCGAGCCTCGGCCTCGATTGGTCGACGCCCGAGCAACCTGCACTCAACCGGCTGGATGGCCGCTTCCTCTCTGGAGACCGCGCTGCGCCCCCCTCCAGACACGCACCGTTTCTTCCTGAGCTTCATGAAGAGGTAGCGAAATCGTGGAAGGCGCCATTTTCAGCCAGAGTACGTACTTCTGCCTCGCCAGCATTCTCCGTAGTGGACGGTGCTCGAGACAGAGGCTACCACGCTCTCCCTCCGGTCGAGGAGGCTGTAGCGACTCACCTTTGCCCACCCTCTGCTGGACGGCGGGCTAAGGGAGTCCTACCATCCAAAGCTTGCCGCACATCGTCAGCTCTGAACGGTCGCGTGTATTCCGCCGCCGGACAAGCTGCATCGGCGCTGCACACCATGGCGGTGCTTCAAATCCACCAGGCCAACCTCCTCTGCAAGCTAGACGAGGAAGGCCCGGGCGCGATCAGTGTTCCGGACTTACGTAGCGCCACAGACCTAGCTCTTCGCGCTACAAAGTCCGCCGCACACGCCATCGGCAGGATTATGGCCACAGCTACTGTTTCCGAGAGACATTTATGGCTGACTCTCTCTGAAATGGCGGAGTCCGAGCGCTCTGCGTTCCTCGACGCCCCCATTTCACCGGCTGGCCTCTTCGGATCCTCCGTGAAGGACTTCGCGGACCGATTCGCCGAGGTACAGAAAACTTCACAGGCCATGAGACATTTCCTGCCAAAGCGCTCCAGTTCCGCAACAGGCCGCCCTAAACAGCCGCCTGCCCGAACTCAGCAGCGCCCCGCGCCCGCCGCACCGGCCCAGCAGCAACAGGCCCGAGAGAGACCACGGTCTCGCTCCGCCGGACGCCGCCCGCCACCGCGTGGTCCTCGGCCCAAGATTTCAATCAAGCCCGAGGCCTCGGCGCCATCCTAGCCCTGCTAGGAAAAAGACGGTGTTCGGGTCCCGCTGCGGCCGGACTTCCACCAAAGATTCCCGCTTGTACAGCCCTAAGTTCCGCGTTTGTACCAGTGTACTCAGCAGCCAACAAACCGGCCGTAAAGCCCGTTTGCCTGCACACAAACGCCGTTTTCACGGCGACCCAGATAAATCTAAAAAAGAGTTTAATTTCTGGTGTTCCGGCCAAGGCCGATGGTGTAATGTGTGTAACTGCAATGCCCACCCAGTGCCCATTCATTCACACAAGCACAGCCCCGTTCAACACAGGGTTTGCACACATAAAATCGGCTCACACCGATTGTGCTTTACGTGTAGTGAGCGTGCCCACTGTCCAGTGCCCACAACCACTACACACTGCACGTTCCGCGGTTTCTGTAAAAACGAAACTAACGAACGGTCAGTCAGTACACAAACACAGTGTCCCCGGTGTTATAAATGTGCCCGCTACCAAGCGCCCACGTTTATTCACAAACATAACGAGCCCCGTAGGGCTCGCCCCGCGTGCTCTCTCTCAACTCAGAGAGTCGAGCGCGCGCGGGACGCATACTGTGTTAAACATGTCCCCCGCCTCAGACGCCACGGCGTCCATGTTACAGCACACGGTTGCTCTCGTGTCGCCGCCATTTCGCGACCAGAGCCCAGATTACATTCAACCCCTAGTCACACGTGCAGATGCATGGGAAGGACTACCCGGGGTCTCAGAATGGGTGCTAGAGACTATAAAAAGAGGCTATTCGCTACAGTTTTATCGACGCCCTCCCCGTTTCACGGGAAAAGTCGAAACCACGGTAAAAACAGAAGTAGCACATCTACTTCGAGCCGAAATAGCAAATCTATTGAGCAAAGGGGCCATAGAGCCTTTATCTCAAGCTCAGAGCGAAGGGAGCCTGTACAGCAGATATTTCCTGGTACCGAAGAAAGACGGGGGTCTCAGACCCATTTTAGATCTAAGGCGTCTGAACAAAACGCTAACAAAGCGGAAGTTCAGAATGCTCACGACCAGAAGTATCCTCGCGCAAATTCGCCGAGGAGACTGGTTTATGGCAATAGATCTGAAAGACGCGTATTTTCACATACAAATTGCGTCACGTCACAGGCGATTTTTGAGATTCGCCTTCGAGGGCCGGGCATATCAGTACACAGTCCTGCCATTCGGCCTGTCTCTAGCACCTCGTACATTTACAGTGTGCATGGACGCGGCGCTGGCACCCCTGAGACTCCGGGGCGTTAGAATTCTGAACTATTTGGACGATTGGCTAATTCTGGCTCAATCGCCGTCAGAACTCGCTCACCACAAGACACTAATACTCGATCACCTCGAGTGCTTAGGTCTGAGAGTCAATTGGGAGAAAAGTTCACTGTTTCCCAGTCAAAGGATCTCCTTTTTAGGACTGGATCTGAACTCACTGTCTATGACAGCACAGCTGTCATCACAGCGCAGGCGAAATACCCTGCAAATGGCGAAATCCTTCCTCAGCGGCCACATAGTGCCACTCAGGAGATTTCAGAAAATGCTGGGCCTCATGGCCTCAGCCTCAACAGTGCTGCAGTTGGGCCTGCTGCGCATGCGCCCACTACAGTTCTGGTTGAGAGCGCGTGTACCGCGCCGAGCATGGTTACACGGTCGTTATCGCCTCAAGGTCACTCAGGAATGCATTTCAGCCCTGACACCATGGAGAGCGTCAGACTGGTACCGGTCAGGTGTAAGCCTGGGGACTTCCTCGAGCCTGAAGGTGGTGTCCACGGACGCGTCCACCTCAGGCTGGGGAGCACTGCTCGACGGCAGACCGCTCTTTGGCCAGTGGGCAGAGCGAGCCAAACTACCGCACATAAACTGCCTGGAAATGATGGCAGTGGACTTTGCGCTGAGGCGCTTCTGTCCCCGGATAAAAGGACACCACGTCCTGGTCCGCTCGGACAACATGTCGGTAGTAGCCTACATAAACCGCCAGGGTGGCGTGAGATCCCGGAACCTATTCAGGTTAGCGGAACGCATACTGGTGTGGGCCCAGCACAACCTGCGCTCGTTAAGAGCAATGCACGTGCCAGGCCACTTGAACGTAGGCCCGGACAGACTCTCACGGGACAACGTTCCTACGGGAGAGTGGTCCCTACACACACAGACAGTGCGTCTGCTGTGGAAAACGTTCGGCAGAGCGGAAATAGACCTGTTTGCAAACCAGCAAAACGCTCACTGCCCAGAATTCTTTTCGAAGAGCGCGAACGCGCTGGCCAGAGTCTGGCCCCGCCGCCCGCTCTATGCTTTTCCTCCTGTCTCACTCCTGCCTCAAGTGCTGGAGCGTATCAAGGAGAGCGGATGCTCAGTACTGCTAGTTGCTCCATTCTGGACGAATCAGACCTGGTTCCCAGCTTTGATGCGACTGAAAAGTACTGCCCCGTGGCCGATTCCAGTGAGGAGAGACCTCCTCTCACAGGCCAAGGGCTCGATTCTGCATCCTCACCCCGAGCTTTGGTCCCTACACGTATGGGCCATAAACGGGTACCCGCTAACCTCCCAAGAGGAGTGTTAGACACGATCGAACAAGCTAGGGCTCCGTCTACTAGACGGCTCTACGCTTCCAAATGGTCGGTGTTCTCTGGATGGTGTTCAGATCAAGGTCTGTCACCACTTCAGTGTGGAGAACCGGAGATTCTCTCCTTCTTGCAAGAGCTATTGGATAAGGGAAGAACCCCATCCACGCTCAAAGTCTATGTGGCTGCCATATCAGCGTTCGTTAATCCAACGCTTGGCCGTTCACTAGGCAGGAACGACCTGGTGGTCCGCTTCCTGAGAGGCGCCAGGAGGTTAAACCCTCCAAGGCCTCCTTCAGTCCCCGTTTGGGACCTTTCTACAGTGTTGAACGCTATGAAAGGGGCCCCTTTCGAGCCTATTCACTCAGTTGACATGAAACACCTGTCTCTCAAGACCGTGTTTCTTTTGGCTCTCGCTTCAGTGAAGCGTGTGGGAGACTTGCAAGCGCTCTCAGTGAGAGCTTCTTGTATGGAGTTCGGGCCAAACGACTCTATAGTCGTATTGAAACCGAAGCATGGGTACGTGCCTAAGTCCCTCAACACACCGTTCAGGGCTCAGGTCATCTCCCTGTCGGCCCTGCCGGCCTCAGAGGACGGAAATAGCTCCCTTTGCCCGGTCAGGGCATTAAGAGCTTACGTGTCCCGCTCCGCTGTTTTTCGACAGACGGAGCAGCTCTTTGTTTCGTTCAGCGGGCGCTCCAAGGGACGAGCCGCAACGAAACAGAGTCTGTCTCGATGGGTAGTGGACGCCATTGCGCTAGCCTACGCATCTAGAGGCTTGGAATGCCCTTTGGGCATCAGAGCACATTCCACGAGAGGCATGGCCTCTTCATGGGCTTGGTATAGCGGAATCTCGTTACAAGATATCTGTATGGCGGCAGGCTGGGCCTCCCCGTCTACATTTATTAGGTTCTATAACCTAGAGGTTCCTGCGTTGCAGGCTAAACGCGCGCGCCCTTAGGTGTCTGTGTCGATCCAAGAACACGCACGGCGGTTTGCATAGGGTTCCCGTAGCGTTCTTTCGACGCAGTACGAGAGAACTCTACGTAAGAGAACGTACTCGGTTACTAACGTAACCTCGGTTCTCTCTAGGAGTGGGAACGAGTACTGCGTCTCATGGCAGTGCGTGTCCACGCTGCGTCGCTTCATTGACGAAAATCGGCGTGTTAGACAGCTATGCTCGTATTTATAGGCCTAGGCCACGCCTGTTTGGGCGGGAGGTGACGCAGAAGGGCGCGAAGCGTCCTCATTGGTCAGCGTCTCTGGCCTCGCATAGGCTGTGCTTTTCTGGCAGAGCAGCCAATGGGTGAGCTGTATTGCTCCGCCTAGGTTGTATGCTTCAGAAAAGCGTTTTACAATATTACAAAATTAAGGATTAATTTTAGGCTTCAATCTCGACAAAGAAATATCTTTCCCGTAGCGTTCTTTCGACGCAGTACTCGTTCCCTCTCCTAGAGAGAACCGAGGTTACGTTAGTAACCGAGTACGTTTTTGGACTTTGCAGCCTGAAGTGGGAGGACGACATGTTTTCACTATGTTTGGAATCTCTGCTATTCCAGTGAGCAAACTCTTACCAGCGCGCCACGGTGGATTTATCGGCTTTAAGAGATAACTGTTTCCGTCAGCGGAAACATGGTTTCCTGGGCAGCGCTCCAGAGTCTTTCAGTTTTACCACTCCTCACATTATCCCTGTGAGAGGAAAAACAAACATTATTTAAGACTCCGTGTAATGAATTTCAGTGGTTTAGAGATCTTAATGTCCAGATACAGTCTTGTTTTGTAAATAAACTGTAACAGGCTTAATTAATGTAGTGAAGTATAATGGTCACTGTGTGTGCTTCAGCCCCTGCGATTGGACAGGGGGTCCGGAGCTGAATGGAGGAAAAGAACTCTCACATTACTCACATTTCTGAAGAGTGAGTCACTGGGTCAAGAGAATCCATGAACTGCCAAGCATTTGCTTCATAATAGCCTCACCCCGTAAAGGGCTCCCTCCCGGTCTCTTCTCTTATTCATCAGCTCTCGCTTCTTTCTACCTTGCACATCTTTCATCTATACTGTAAAGCTGCCAATGAGTTTCTTATATAGGATCATTAAAGACAGATGGAAAAAAAAAAAACCTCAGTTTCCTTAGAGACCGTTCACACAGAAATTAAAATTCTGCCATTTGCTCAGCTCCTTTTTGTTACAAACCTGTGACTTTAATCTTACACAAAACGACAAGAATTATGGTGTTACCAATTAACTAAAGTAAACTAAGTTTTAAAAGCTTTAAAGGGAACAAAAGTACCATGAAAGTATCCTAAAAGTAGTTAATTCAACTACCAAGTCAATAGTTGTGTGAAGAACAGACCACGATTGAATGGGATACTCCACCCAAAAATGAAAATTCTCTGATCATTTGATTACCCTCTTGCTGTTCCAGATGTGTATGACTTTTTTTCTTCAGATGAACACAAACAAAGATTTAAAAAAAAAAATCCAACTTTGTGAGTCCATATAATGCAAGCGTATGGGACCTCCAAAGACCAAGCTTCTTTAAGTCATTTCACAATAAAGAAAGTACATCATATAGGTATGGAATGACATGAGGGTCCATTTTTGGATGAACTTTCCCTTTAAATCAGGGGTGTCCAATCCTGCTCCTGGAGGGCCGCTATCCTGCAGAGCTCTAGCCTGGGAAAACCCAGACCACTCTCAGTTGTAACTGAGTTAGGGTCTGGCAAAGCTCCATAGACAATTCATTTCCACAGGGGCGTCACCAACGGACGTAGCTCAAATGGCTCTGGGCGCAATTGGATAGATCTAAAACCAATCAGAGCATAACGTATGCAGGACATAACGTATGCAGAGCGACGGTGAAACATCTGAGACTCTCAGCAATTCTCTGTTTGTGTTTTTCAGGAAGATGTAGCAATGGCTTCTGAGGACTTTTACCGTTTTTGTAAAAAAAATATGTTAATAGCTGGTGTCCACCGCCACTCCAGCAACATTTTTGCAACATTTGCAAAATCTGTGTCACCGTCGCTGCTCTGTCGTCATCGTGTAAAGCCCGCCCCAACGTTTCTGATTGGTGCCGCGATTTCGACGGATTGGAAATGGGTTTCAATGGGCTCTTTGCCAGATCCACTTGCAGAGCAAATCTAAATTTGCCGGAAGTGGTCTGGGTTTTCCCAGGCTAGCAGAGTTCAGCTCCAACCCCAATTAAACACACCTGAACCAGCTAATCAAGGTCTATAAGCATCTAGAAACATCAGGCAGGTGTTGGAGCTAAACTCTGCAGGACAGTAGCCCTCCATGACTAAGTTTGGACACCCCTTCTTTAAATTTAGTGTTAGCATTTCCTTTTTTGTCATAGCCAGCCTGTAATGTACAAACCAAACCACATGCGTAAGACCTGTTTGAACAATGATTTTATATTTTACTTCTTTTTTTTTTCTCTCTGTCTTTTGTCCTCTGCTCCCAGTAGACACTGTTTTCTTTTTAGCACCTCAAACCTGTGGAAAATAAGCAGTGTGATGTTTTGACCCTGTTTCCTTTCAGCATAAATGTGCTTCCTGTAGTCGGTTTGTGTTTGATTATTTTTTTTTTGTGTGCTATGTGTAACTCCAACTTTGATAGCCAGTTTGAGCAGAGGGTTCTTGTACATACCCTAAAATTAGAGTTTGCTCTCAGAAATCTGAACATGTGTCTGTGTGAACCCTGGGTGGGCAAAGAGGAGGGTGGGAACAAACCTCAACCACGAAATACTCCATTCACAGACTTTCCATTTCTAACTTATCATTCGTCTGTTTTAGTGGTGCTCTGCTAACTACATATTTTCATGGGACCACAAATTCAGAGTGTGTAATATATTTTAGATGATAAAGTATTTCTATTATGAAATCTAAAAAAATTAATTACTTCATAAAAACATGCGTTGTTGTAAAATGTTTAAGAAACATTTTTTTATTCTATCAGTGTGTCTTTATTGTATCAGTGTATCTCTGTGTCTCTTTTTAGTGTTGGATGACGTAGATGAAGGTGAGAGGTTTGAGTTTGACAGCAGTAGTGATGAAGCCCCCGAGGCGGATCGGCCACCCCCTGACCCTGAGGGAATCTCCGTGCCTCCACCCTGTTCATCAGCAGCCAGGGACGCACCCGTGAATGGAACAAGTCCAAACCCAGAGAACTTACTCACCGCAGAGGCTGATCTGCCCCCTCCACCCCAGAACTGCCTCACTAATAACAGCCCTTTGGCTCATGAACCCTTCCCACAGGGGGATCTACCTCCTCCTCCTCCTCCTCCTCCCATAGAGCTCTGTCACAATGCAGCAGAGGGCCATGACAGAGACCCTCCACCAGCACTAGAGGGCGCTACAGGAGCTGCTGCTCACAGAGAGCAGGACGGTGAGTGTACAGTGGATACTAAAATTATGATTTTTATCTATGAGATTTATTAAAACATTTATTTGTTAATTCTGCTTTCTAACGACTGCTCAGAAATCGCTATATAATTATTTTTTTCTATTAACAGCACTGCACTATATATATATATAAAAAAAAGTGATACGTTTTATCTCAGATGCGATTCAAAAAAGTACTTATTTTCCAGATAGTATTTTTAACAATTTGCTTTAATACAATACCAATTATTTAATTTTGGAAACAATTATTTTATTTTATCTTCCTCAAAATATGAAACAATATTTATAAATATATATATATATACACAATGATGTCTATGTGTATTACTGACTGGAAATCAAATCTACAGCCATTTTGGTGGCCGCCCATTGCATGAAATACCTATTTGTTTTGTAAATGCTTGCACGGTTTCTGAGGTTACATTTGTCTCTTTCTTTCCTTCAGTCTCTCTCTTTCTTTCTGACTGTTCTTTTATACTGCAGACATAATCTTGAGTTATTTATTTGTATCATGAATCCTTCCCACCTAAGATAATATAAATGGACAAAGATAATTCACTAGAATAGCTGCTTAAACTCTAAACAAACAACACGTGATATTTCTATGTCCTGCTTTCCTACATCAACTTTCGTACTTTCTGATCAATAGAGAGCAGCGGTGCCGGTGTGGTTCCCACCTCGAAGCCCAAAGTCAGCCCCTACTCTGTGATTGACATCGCCCCTATCCAGCAGCAGCAGCTGTCAGAGCAGAGCGGCCCTCCCTCCTCTCCCCCAGCCAATGAGGGTGAACGAGACATTCACAATGTACCCAGTAGCCCAGGGTTGCCCTCTGGGTATTCAGTGCCAGTGCCCTGTGGTTATGCAACGCCCTCAAATGTGCCGGTGATCCGACCAACCTACACAACCCCAGTTATCATCCGACACTTCTCTATGGATGAAGATGGTAAAAAGAGAGATTATTCTCATCTGTTACCCTTTCATTTATTCGCTCTGCTGGTCTGCTTGGAATAGGGGTTCACACTCACCATACATATTCTCTCTCTTCACTTTGCGTCTTGTACACTTTACACAATTGCTCTCTGTCTCTTCTTTTTCTGAAGTTTTGCCATGAGGAAGTTGGGGATAAATTTAGCTGTGGCTTTGGCTGCGATGAAGTTTCCTGTTTTTTCTCTAAAGTGGCCTGAATGTTAACTAAACTTCTACATGTCCGTTCTCAAATGAAATTATGATGAAGAAAGTAATGCAGTGCTAAATGTATATATACAGTCCAACGTCACAAAGCTTGCTAGGTCCATAAACCTCTATTATAATAAACGAACATCAATGGCATAATAACTAAGCGAACAGTTGGAAAGCCATTCTCAAATGTATACATATTTCACAAAACCATTCTTGGCAGACATCATAATTAGTATCTGGTTTTGGAAACCGATTGAAAACTAGCACCTTCATTAAAGCAATGTAGTAGTGTATTTAGTTAAAGCAAAGTCATCGTATATTTTAGTGTTTCAAAAGCAGTGTATTTCAAAAAGTGGAGTATTTCAAAAAGTGTGAGTGAGTGAGTGAGTGAGTGAGTGAGTGAGTGAGTGAGTGAGTGAGTGAGTGAGTGAGTGAGTGAGTGAGTGAGTGAGTGAGTGAGTGAGTGAGTGAGTGAGTGAGTGAGTGAGTGAGTGAGTGAGTGAGTGAGTGATATTACATTTTTAAAATTCATATGTATGCACAATTGATAATTATAATTCTAACCATTTAAGCTTTATCCTTAAGTTTTACAGTTTTTAGAGTTATGAGAATGATATATTCAGGCAAGTGTGTCTAAACTGCTAGTGTAGGTAGAGATGAGAGGGATAAAAACAAAAGCATTGGCTTAAATTTTATTGGAGACTCTCAGTAACACATGTCTGTCCCCTTGTGGTGTAATGTTTTTCAAGCTGTAAACTTGATCCGGTTGAATGTTTATCTGTGCATCTCTGTTAATGCATAAACTGTTTTGATGTGTCCTGCAGTGACTGTGGTGGGAGCTGGAAATACCCCAGTGGACAGGTGAGTGAGACCGCACAGATGCAGTGTAGTACTGCTTTACTTAGATGTCTGATGCATATTACTGTCCTAATGCTGTATGAAACATCTTGCATATGAACTACTTTTTTTCTGTATTTGTGTGTTGTTGTTGTCAATACTGCTATGCAAACAAATATATACATTTGAAGGGAAGTTTGTATATATACCAATTCCAAATGTTTTGTCCAGTGTTTTTAGTGAAGAGTGTCCAGTCATCAGAGAGGAAGATGCTCTTACTAAGTGGGTATCAGACCCAGCAAACACAGCCTGGATGGAGAGTAAGTACTTAGCATTTTGCTAGGCTGATAAAATACTTGGATTTGGTTTGGGTTGTGAATGTATGAATGAAGGCTTGTTCGCCTTGTTCAGCTGTGTTTCCTGTTACTGTAGAGAATCTCAGACATTTCCTTCCTTCTCTTTGAAGAACTGCTCAGCCTTTTTCAGTGGCGCATATTAATGTCCACTGCGCTGTTTTGGCTTGGTTGCACATTTGAAATTGTAAGCCATGTGTGTTTGTTTGCATGTTTCTGTTTGTTTTAGGTCCAGATGAAGTGATTTATGATGATGTACCGAGAGAAAACTCAGGATCCACTACAGGTTTAGTATCTGGTCATTTTCTTGTGTGATGCATTTATTCATGTCTGTTAAGATATTTATTATCCTATCAGCTAACAGCCAAAATGCAGTGCATGTACAGCCTAATAGGGGTCAGTGTATATGTATGAGTGTGTGTGTCTGTATATACTGTATATATATATAGTACTGTAATATAATAGTTATACTGATATATTACTATTACTGTTTACAGTAATTATTTTACTGGTATACAATACGTTAATCTTGTGATTCCACACCACATACCATATACAGTATCTGTTTTGGCCTGCATATTCTTTTTTAATAGCTACAATTATTAATAATTATATTCAAATTCAGATTAGTTGATAGATTCAGAATTGTATCTGTAAATCCCCCACCTCTGCAGCATGGCTATGGAAATGTGAGAGAAATGAAAAGTGAGAGTAAAATGTGCCCTCTCAGCAATAAGGCTGTGTCATGTGACTGACATCTCTGCTGTTATGGTTGATGACAGTCATGAGGGAATGAATTTGGACTGTTTTTTGTAAAATGTGAAAACTGTGTGCATGTCAGACCCAGATGAGATGATCTATGATGATGTTGAGTTCGGGGAGGAGGGCGGCAGCAGCTCGCTGGACAACGGCTGGAGCTCCAGTGAGTTTGAGAGCTATGAGGAAGCCAGTGACACAGAGAACGGACATGGAGAGAACGGTCTCCCAGATGCCTTCGTCAGGGGCCGTGCACCCAGCAAGAAAACACATGTGTGTATTTACACTACTACTGTCTCACTCTCATTCTTTCTCTCTTCTTCTTTTTTTCTCTGTTGTTTAAATTGCAGCTGTTTCTTTGGTGTGAACATTGTGTCAGTGTAGTCAGATCTGATGTCTGGATCATTTTTTTTTAAACATTTGCCCACACTAATATTTAAAAACAATGAGAAAAGTCTTTAATCTGCCCATAATGGTTTTGGTTTTGTTTGTATGTGTAGGCACTGATTTAGTAGATGAGGTTTATTTGAGTGAGTGTGTGTGTGTGTTTATTTCAAAGTCTGACCAGGGAATTGGTTTATTTTTGAACTGGCAGAACAAATTTAGAGTCAGATCATTTGAAACCTTTTTTGAGAGAGGGATTTGTAAGAGTCTAAGGGTGTGTATGTGTGTTCGTGTGTGTAAGGTCTAAGATTCATTGTTAGGAAGCGTCCAAAATGAAATAAAAAAGAATATACAAAGATTTTAATATTTATAATCATATGTAATATTTATGAATCATATGTCTGGCATGCCATTGTTTGCAACCAACAATAGCTTTGTCTTGTGTCACAATTTTATACTTAATATTACTTCAATCGTGATTAATTGAATCTAACTAAAGTTTTTGTTTATATAATATATGTGTGTATGTATATGTGTATGTGTGTGTGTGTGTGTGTGTGTGTGTGTGTGTGTGTGTGTGTGTGTGTGTGTGTGTGTGTGTGTGTGTGTGTGTGTGTGTGTGTGTGTGTGTGTGTGTGTGTGTGTGTGTGTGTGTGTGTGTGTGTGTGTGTGTGTGTGTGTGTGTGTGTGTGTGTGTGTGTGTGTGTGTGTGTGTGTGTGTGTGTGTGTGTGTGTACATTATATATATCATGTGTGTGTATATGTACATACACAGACAAGCATACACACAAAATATATAATATATATATTATAATGTTACATACTGTATATTATATAAACAAACTTTTGTTAGATGCTATTAATCAGGATTAATCTATTTGACATCCGTACTTAAAATACTTTTTTTTTTTTTTTACATTTATTTCACAATTAATTTGATTCTTTTTATATTTATTTATTTTATTTGTTTATTTATGGTAGTGTTTTTAATAGTATTTTTTAATGTTGGACATCGCCCATAACAGGGGAATTTTTTAAATAATATAAGTAATTGTCAAATTATTATTGAAATATTATGGAATTTTATTGTCCGTGCACCCCTGTTATTTTGTAAACAACAGCATGCCACATAGACATTTAAGAATATTAACGGAGTGAGTTTCAAAATAAAACAAGGGAATGATGGAGTTATGCAGTAACTCGTTCTCTGCCCCCTGTTCAGCTGTCTGAAGATCTGACGCGTTTGAAAGAGCACTATGAGAGAAAGATGCGAGATCTCATGGCAAACACAGTGGGAACAGTAGAGCTACAGCAGCTCAAACACAAACACGAGCAGAAGGTAAAAGAACGAGAGCGTGTACGTGTATGTCAGCGTGACGTCTCTAGAGGTGCTCTTTCTTCTCTGTGCTAGTGCTGGTGGTGGGCTTCTTCTGACCTCCGTCATCCCCACTAAACATCTGTTTGCATCTCCATAGATAAAGCTTTTGTCATCTGTGGAGACTGAATGTTGTACACATTTTGACCTCCTTCATCCTCACTTCATGTGTGGCTTCGCATGTCATTCTGTGTTTAAAATTGTTGTTATATGATTTGTTTCCCCCTTAGTGACTGCCACAGCAGGGCACAACATTGATTAAATGGTTGAATAAAGGGACTTTGAATCCGAAAAATCTGTTGAGTTCTGCATGCACAGATTTGCTGTTGCGGAGCTGCAGTTGCAGTTGTTGTTTCTCTTATTTATCCATCAGACTTCATGTTCCCTCATCTCTCATTTTACCCATGTGGTGTGTCTGTGTCGGTCTTTTCATTGTGTGTTCATTCACAACATAATTTAGTTAGGATGCATGTTTTTTGAAATCCTATGTTCAAGTTGGATCGTTCTTCTCCATGGTGATGGGTTCATCTTGGTAATTCCTATCAAATTGATGTGAAATCTTAGGGGTGAATTCACTAAAGAGTTGCTCCGCTTTTGCGTCCGGGTTTCCTGCACAAAACCTCCATCTTATTCAATAAACAGTACACTGTGTACTTTTTTTCTGCACAGATTTTGTGAGCTCACTCCTAAATGATGTTGCATGTGCTACAGATGCAGCGGCTTGTAAAAGCAGCTAAAGATGGAACTAAAGATGGTCTGCAAAAAACCAAAGCCGCGGTGAGAAAGGGACGATCTTTCATCCGCACCAGATCTCTCTGTTATGGTAAGAGCACAAATGGTACAACCTCCGACGTAATGAATTCACAGAGGATTGTCACGTGGGGTAATATGCCTCTTCTGTTTAATTTATTTGTCTGAATCCACCATTCTTTCCTCAGAGAAGAAACCCAGCTGTTTTGATGAAGAGTCAGATCTGTTCATCGAGGTGGAGTGTTTTAATGTTGACCCAGTGCTGAGACCTGCACCTGATGGGCTTTCTCAACACCAGGTACTTTTTACTAACTTTTAACCGATTTTATGTACTATTAATACTTTTATTCAACAAGGATGCGTTCAATTGATCAAAAGTGACAGAAATCTTTCATAATAATGTAAAAGTCTTTACTGTTTCAAATAAATGCCAATCTTTGTATTTTTTCAGATTTCAAATATTAAGCAGCACAACTGTTTTCAACATTGATAATAATAATAAGAAATGTTTCTTGAAATGTTAAGAAATGAGTGTGACTGAAGTGCCCTTGTACATTGTTTTTGTGTGTGCATGAACAGGTGATGAGGAGATGCATTCTGGAGATGATTCTAGAGAGTGAGAAGAACTATCTGGAAGCTCTGAAGAGAATTTTAGAGGTTTACTATTTTTGTCTGTTTTACCTGTGCTGCTTTACATTACAGTGGAGAATTTGTTTTTAAATAACCTTTTGTCATTTGACTGTCTGCACATATTCATCATCCAATAATGTACTTTTTTTTTTTTTTTGCACATAACAGCAATATGAGAAACCACTGGCAGAGATTGAGCCTCGGTTACTGAGCGACCGCAAGCTTAAGGTGGTGTTTTATCGGATTCGGGAGATCTTGCAGTGCCATGCCCTGTTCCAGATGGCGCTGGCCAGTCGTGTGTCTGACTGGGACGAGCTGGAGATGATCGGAGATGTGTTTGTAGCGTCGGTGAGATATCTGATTTTATGAATTAATTTATTTGTTTGTGGGAGGACATACACAGCACTGATCATCTCGAAGATTCAGTTACTTTTATTTTATTTTTTGAAGTTTAAGAGTTTTAATGTCTATTTCTAAGAGAAAACAGCTGCATGAACATCATGCCTCTAAAATCTTAAATCCCAAACTTTTATGTTTTTTTTTACATGTACAAACCTTCTCCACCTTTAACCATCTGTTGTGGAAATTATCACATTAAAAAGTATCATGGTTTTCACTCTTATGTTTGTGCCGTCACCTCTGTCTCTTCTGCAGTTTTCTAAGTCTATGGTGTTGGACGCGTACAGTGAGTATGTGAATAACTTCAGCTTGGCGATGGGAGTGGTGCGGAAGGCGTGTGCATCTAAGCCCTGTTTCCTCGACTTCCTCAAGGTTAGACATCCCAAAAGAGTCCAGAATGTTCCTGTGGTGCAGTAATTACATGGCAAACAGTTTTGTACTTTTCTGTTATGTAATTCACAATAATAAGTCTTAAACCTTATTTAGATGATCTAAATCCTAAAACAGGCAGAATTAAAATAAATATCCAATATCGGCCAAAATATAATGATGATCTCAATGGTGAATTTCCACATTCAGGTCAAATGCTCATCAAAAGTGGGTGCCGGCAGTGTTTGACTGGATTGCAAAAATAACAACTACTCAGTGTAAATGAATATTGTTCCTTTAAACAATAATCAATGTGATCAAAAAGTAAACATTTGGCAAGGATGATACTATCAAAAGTGATAGTAAAGGCATTTACATTGTTACAATTTTTTTTATATATAACTTTTAATTCATCAAAGAATCCTGAAAAAATGCTTCACGTTTCCCACAAATATATTAAGCCGCACAACTGTTTTCACAATTGATAATAATAAGAAATGTTACTTCAGCAACAAATCACCATATATATTAGAATGATTTCTGAAGGATCATGTGACACTGAAGACTGGAGTAATGATGCTGAAAATTCAGCTTTGCATCAAAGGAATAAATTACATTTTTAAATATATTCAAATAGAAAATCAGTTATTCTGAATAATAATAATTCACAATATTTCAGTTTTTACTGTATTTTTGATCAATTACGTACAGCTTTGGTAAGCAGAAGAAGCTCCAAGATTATTCATGCTGTTTGTGTTATGTTCACAGCACCGTCAGGAGACTAACAAAGACCATCTGACCCTCTATGGACTGATGATGAAGCCTATTCAACGGTTCCCTCAGTTTATACTGCTGCTGCAAGTGCGTCTTACCTCACACGCTCTTTCAGTACTGTTAATATTAAGAAAATATATGTGCTCCAGTACACTCATTGCAAAAAAATATCTCCTGAAGAGGGCGCCTCTTTCTTTCTCATCCACATCACATCAAGAGTCACTTTCATGTAGTTCATGAACTCGCTTAAAAGGCAAAACTTTCATTGACGATTATGTTTTCAATCACTCCATTTTTCTTTTGTTATAATTTTCAAAGGCTACTATAACATCTTCTGCGTCTCTTTGTAGGACATGTTGAAAAACACACCAGTGGGCCATCCCGATCGTCTTCCGCTTCAGATGGCTCTCACTGAACTGGAAACGCTTGCCGAAAAATTAAACGAGAGGAAAAGAGAGGCCGACCAGCGCTGTGAGATCAGACACATTGCTAAGGCTATGAATGAACATTACCTCAACAAGGTACTGCAGCCCCTCTGCTGACTGATCGCAGTTGCACACCTCAAACCCGTTGTATGAACGTGTGGGTGCTTAGTCAAATATGTCATTTGACATTTGGGAGTTTCACACAGTGCAGTTAAACCTAGAGTGTGTCTGAGCCCTGCTGTCACTGATATGAAGTCAGTACTGAGCCAATACTGTAAACAGAACCAGCTTGAACAGTCCACACCATCTGGGGCTTAAATTTTGCTTAACTTTGCACTCTTTGACGGCTTGCTCTTCTTGTGGATGGATAGGTGTTTTTTATTTTCTAAATATACTTAGAGTAAGTTTAATTTCCATCTAACATAAGGTATGAAACGCATTTTGGATTTTAGATAGACAAAATGGCATCCAATGATTTTTGTTAAACATACATGAGCACATACATGACACATGCCCCCTAAGCTAATAAAGGCTTAAATCAACTATTAACCAGCAGCTTCAAGAACCAACACTGACTGGAGTAAAACAAAAAGATATGCCATATACCAGACTATTTTAGATAACATACAGTTCAACAGTTAGAGGTTAGCTTTTTTTAAAAAAAAAGAAATGTATACTTTTATTCAGAGTGCATTGAACATTTATAATGTTAGAAAAGGTTGGTTTAATTTTTTAATTTCTATTCATCAAAGAATCCTAAAATATTATCAGGGTTTCAGCAAAAATATGAAGCAGCACAACTGATTTCTGAAGGATCATGTGACACTGAAGACTAGAGTAACGGCTGCTGAAAAGTCAGCTTTGCCATGGTATGATTAAATTACTTATTTAAAAATATTATTTTTATATATTTCACAATATTGCTGTTTTGCTGTAATTTTGATCAAATAAATGCAGCCATAAAATACCTCTCTCAAAAATATTGTTTCAAAAATTGGTAAACGGGAATATTAATCAAACAATAATACTGAAAACATGTACAGTATCTCTCTTCGCAGAATAATTTTAGCTTCAATAAGCCATTTGAAGAAATGTAAGCCTAAAACAATTTATTGTTTTAAAATTTATTTACAAGCCTGCTTCTTAGTTAAATTCTGACACCTCTGAATCTGTATTGATGTATCATTATTTTCTAATAATCACTCAAATAGAAATATTTTTGCTAAGCATGAATTTTTAAAAATTGAAAGTAGAAAAAAATAGAAAGGTTCTGATGCAAACAGATTAAAACATTTCTGTGGCCTCTTTTAGCTAATAATATAACATTATGAATAATTCATAATTAAATAATAAGTAGGCGTATATTTAGCATATTTTACTGTCCATTTTATTCCACTCAAATCATCCTGCTGTCTATATTGGACAAATATGTGTGTGGTCAGAGTCAACTGATGAGTGAATGTGACAAAGTAGGACCCTTAAATATTTTATCCCCAGCTCAACCCTTTTATTGCTGTTTCTACTTCTCTCTCCATTCATCTTTCTCTCTCTCTCTCTCTCTCTCTCTCTCTCTCTCTCTCTCAGCTGCTAAGCAGCGGCAGTCGTTATCTGATTTGTTCTGATGACGTGGTGGAAACGGTTTATAATGATCGTGGGGAGATCATTAAGACTAAAGAACGGCGGGTCTTTCTTCTGAATGATGTTCTCATGTGTGCCACCCCCAACCAGCGGTATGACCATTACACATTATCTGCAATAACTGTCAGTCTAAACTGTTTAGCACAGCATCACTCAGAAAACATCTAATCCTGGATATTTAGAGTTAAACCTTCTTCCTCCACACAAATCCCTCCTCCATCTGAGTAAACCAGTGTTTCTCTCCTCCAGCCCCTCTCAGGATGGTGTGAGTGTGGGAGCTGGAGGTGAAGGTGTTCCCTCAGGACAGCGCTTCCTGCTCAAGTGGAGTGTGCCTTTGAGTTTTGTGGAGGTCGTGGAGTTTGGCTCCAGCGAAGAGATGGGCGACTCCAGATTTCCCCCCTTGCACTCAGGAGATAAAGTCGTCATCAATGCTAAACCTAGTAAGTTCTTTATACACACAATTTTTTTTTATTCAAAAACATCTACTCTGCACCAGATTTTCGTAGTTAACTAAAAATCTGTCTGAATCTGGGTGCAAAGAGTTATTTTCAGGTATTACTGGAGGTATTACACAATCACAAATATATAGAGAAATATATAATGTACAATATTTTTTAATTATCTAGATTTTACATATTATTTTACATTTTAAATACCTACATTAAAATCTACATTTTATCTACATTATCTACATATTTTCAAACTAGTTGTCAAAAGCACAAGCTCACCTGCATGTACTAAAGTATTTAACCCAAGCGACTATCCCTGTGCTGAGGAGTGCACAATCATTACTATACAAATATATTAGTAATTATAGTTGAAATGGTCTTTGGCCGATCACAGGTTCTACTCTTCAGGGCAATGGTAACCCCAAAAACTCAGACATACCAGAAAACATTTTTAATTAAATTAATAGAGCATTAAACACTGACAGATTCCCCCCTTATATTAATATTGAGCAAAACGCATGAAATAACACTTAATTTTAACATTTGCTCTCCTTTAACAGTCAGAAGCAAAGCATGCTGGGAACTAGAAATCTATTGTAACTCATTCCTTGAATGTGTGTGTATATATATGTGTGAACATACATTCACATTTATATGGGAACATGTATGTGCAATATATGTACACAATAAAGGATAAAACTATGTGAATATTACATGTAATGCTATTTTTGTATTTTCTATTCATTATTATACAGCCATACATGGTCAATGCATATATTGATAGAAATATAAGCACTGTTTTCCCATATATGGAAATGTATTATGTAATATATCGCATTATATTTTGCAGTATATTCCCATATATTTTTGTTCAGTAAGGGTGGGCCATAAACTACAGAGCTCATGGTCCATCTACTACAGAGATCACTACCAAGACCACCGACTGTGTTCTTAAATGAGGCTTTCCAGATGAAATATCACTGTCGCTTTTGTGTGCTGGAATTTGTTTTGGATATAAATGTCTGCTTGATTCAAAAATAATCAAACAACTTAACTTAGCCAAGTGATTGAAGCAATAGGAGGAAGTGCTCAGAGAGATATCCATTCTGCACCACACTTAAGCAACAATACACTTGTGTTATTTTTAAACGTGCATGAGCAGTGATGTGACATTTAAAACACTCACAATTATTCAGAAAAATACACGGTCAGATTTCTGACACATCCAGATAAAGTTTCCATGGAAAAAATGACACTGAAAACATTGGTGTTAGACACTGTTTACTGTGCTTTCCAGACAGTGTCACGTCTGACAAAATCGTGATTGAAGTCTGGCTTTTAATGCAAGATCTTAAAAATGAATTATTGATGGAAATATGTCAGGAGAATGGGAAAGACCAAGATAACTAGAGGGAGAGAGCGAGAGAGAGATGGGGATATGGAGAAGAAAACGTAATAGAGAGAACTCAAAAGCTTTTTTGCTTAAAGAAGGGGTGTTATACACCACATTTCTCCTCATTATACCTAGCAAAACAGGATTCTTTGAAGTGTTCGCCTAGCACTAGTGCTGTGCTAGTCAGCTAAAAGTCGTCTGTTTTAGTAAATTGCCTGTTTCCTCAGGGATTTCAGACAGAGAGTTGTTTTAAAAATGGCTGCTGTCTCCCCTCCTGCTGTTCCAGCGCATCTGTAAATATGGGTTTTAATGCAATGAATGATGAATATTCATAATGTTGTCCTGATTTACAGAGCTGTATTTTTGGGGGGATTCTACAGTTCTAGCAGCTGTTATAGACTCCAATGCAGAAAACGCAGAATAATAATAAAACGCCCCTTCAGTGCTTGACCCCTAATGACACAATTCTTTTTAAAATCATCTGCCGTTGAGGTCGTCTTTTCTCTCCTCGCAGGCAGTCTGCTCTGTTTTTGTGGTTTGAAGAGAACAGGTCACACTGACTCATGAAGCTGAACAAAAGAGGAAAGACTGTTTTTCCTGTTTCACTGCGTCTGCTCTATTCAGCACAGCTGAGGTGACAAAAGAAGGGACTCCGGTGGGATTTTACAAGACATTATGTAAAAACCCGCACTGTAGAAGTAATTCAGTTCTGTAATTCTCATCTGAATGCTAGTTTAACTTTTACAGTTTTAGACAGATGAAACGCACCCAACTCTCTCTGCCGTTCCTCTAATGTTGGAAGATAGAAAAATCACTTTTCAGCGTGGTCGAAAAAGACGGGTGTTGTCTCTATGGTTACTGAAATCACATTCTGTGTGCAGGAGCTGCTCTGATTCAAACTAGAGCACTGAATCAAGAGCTCTTGCATTCCCAGCCCCTTTCTTTCTTTATTCTCTCTCGTTGTACTTTTCCTATTCTAATTAACCATGGAGAATAAAGCTACCAAGAGTGATGTCACTGTTGGAAACTTTGAAAAGGTTTCAGAGACGTTCCAGAGCACCATTTTACATGCATTCATTTAGCAGAAACTTTATTCAAATTGAGAATGTTTAAATGTTCTATCTAGTTTTTCAGTTAAGTTTATTAGTATGTAAGACTGAATTAAGTGCTGAAGTACCGCCATAGTCTTTGTCAATGTTATTTTGGAATTATTGATGTACTATTATAGTGTTTATTAATATTGAATTAGCTTTTTATTTTTATATTTTCAGTTTTCATTTTGATTTTAGTTTAAGTTTGAGTAATCTTATGTTCTTATATTTCTATATAGCATTAATAATTTTTTATTATGTATTAGTTTTAGTCATTTTTTTAAGTTTAAGTTTTTCGTCTTTATATTTATTTATTTCAGTTTTATTTAAATGACTGAAATACATTTTCAGAAAGGTTTGGTTTTAGTTTATGGTTTAAAGCACAAGGAGTTAGTTTTGTCCTCTTTTAGAAAACTTTGACCTTAGGGAGAATAAAACATCCTTTTGCCCTCACATCTTTAAGCACCTCTTCAAGAGATAAATGTTGTATACTTGCAGAGCCTGACACTTCTGAACAAAAGTAAACACACAAACGCAGCCAAATACAGACTGTGTGTGTTCTTATATTGACACAGTCTATGGCTGCCCCTGCCTCCTGAGTCTCATGTCTCATGTTTCTTTAGTGAAACTCTCAAACAAAACTGATGTACAGTACTGAGACATTATTGGACTCTGCTCTTCATAGAACACTGTCTAATGGCAACATTATTTTGATATATTTATTAGCGAACATGTCACTTCAGTTACTTTAAAATGCTTACAAATGTTTTTAATTTACTTAAGAAAATTTGTGTATATGTGAGACTCCCATTTTACTTCAGCTTAACCTAAAAGAAAATTGTTAACTGATAACTTAACTGTTCCCCTCACTCTCTACTCAACATTTCTGTCTCTCTCTCTCTCTCACTCTCTCCATCTCTCTATCTCTTTAACTTGAAAGAGCAGAGCAGCACATAGCAGTCTATTGTATGGGACAAAATTTGGGAGATAGTCAGACCCACACAGGACAGTCTTTATGACTCTAATTTGAACAAGTGTTTAATGATTCGCTATGATTCGATGATCAATACTACTTTGACTTTTGCAGATAAATTGTATATGGGTCCAGGGCAGCTGTACCAGGACCTACAGAACCTGATCCATGACCTGGGTTTGGTGAACCAGATCTCTACCATGATCAGCAGTCTGAAGGGGAACTATCAGGTGAGGTGTTCATTTCACTGTTTTGCTGAAACCAGGATGCACGCAGTTCTTGTCACTTAAGTCAATTTAACACACTCTCTCTCTCCAGAATGTCAATGGGACAGTTGCTCAGGATTGGGTTTCAGGTCTCCAGCGACTCATTTTAAAGAAAGAGGAGGAGATTCGTGCAGCTGATCGCTGTAGGATACAACTACAGTTACCAGGGAAGCAAGACAAGTATGTGTGACCTCAGCTTGACCTCAGCTACCATCCAAAAGTTTGGGGTTGATACAATTTTTTTTTAACGTTCATGAAAGAAGTCTCTCATATTCACCAAGGCTGCATTTACTTGATTAAAAATACAGTCAAAACCGTAATGATGTAAAATGTTATTACAAATTTTAAATGATTGTTTTTTATTTTAATATATTTTAAAAATGTAATTTGTTTCTTGTGATGGCAAAGCTGAATTTTGCTGGGTCCTAATGCCCCAGTATAGTGGTGGGGACACTATACGGTCAAAAAGCACCGTTCTTTGGATGAGACATTAAACCGAGGTCCTGACTCTCTGTGGTCATTATAAATCCCAGGATGTCCTTTGAAAAGGAGGGGTTTAACCCTGGAATCCTGCCAAATTTGCCCATTGGCCTCTGTCTATCATCATGGCCTCCGCTCCTAATCATCCCCATATACTGATTGGCTTCATCACGGTCTCCACCAATTAGCTAGTGTGTGGTGGGTGTTCTTGCGCAGTATGGCTGCCGTCGCTTCATCCAGCTGGATGCTGCACATTGGTGGTGTTAAGGAGATTCCCCCTTCCATATGTGAAGTGCTTTGAGTTATTTAGCGCTTTATATTTAGATTGTTTCAAACCAGCTTTACAGTGATAAACAGGAAAATAATGATTCAATGATGCAAACAGAATTCAATTATGCTGTAAAGCAGCTCTAAAAAGACAATAGTAAACAGTCATTATTCAGTTGCTGTTCAGGGTTGATTCATTTCCGTCAATAACTGTGTAAAGTACATCAATTATGAAATGAGTTCAATTCAGCTATAAAGCAGCTCTGCAGAAACAGTGATGTCATCATCCAGCTCAGTTCAGTTAGTGTGACTCATTCAATAGTGTAAAATCAGTAATATTGCTGAATATTAAGTTTTAATGTATTTAGTGTTTATTGGGATCTATTGGTTTCTGCATTGCTGAATTTATGCATACAAGACAAAAATTAAAGTATTAATGTTTTTAATAGTGTGCATTATCATGTGCATATGTTAATTTTAGGGGCCATTTTTATTATTATTATTAATTAGGTTGCATTATCATGTGCATATGTTAATTATACGGGCCATTTTTATTATTATAATTAAAGGATAATTCCGGTATTTAACACCTTGAGTCTATATTGTAGTTTGTTTTGGATGAACAAGAGTGGTGGACAACATTTTTTTGACAATGGTTCCTCTCTCGAGTTTTTGACTATAAAAGAATTGGCCATGGACCCATTTAACATTGGAGTCAATGGGCATGTCCAAAAATGTCATTAAAACAACCTTTAACATTAGTTTTATAAAACTGTGCAACTCACCGAGTGATTAGTGATGTTAGTTGATGTTCCAGAAACAAAAAGTGTTGCGAAATACAGTTTCTGTCGTGTTTTATTCGTCATTTTGTAAAATCCCATTGAATTCTGTTGAAGGACTGAGTGCTCGTTAATATAAATGCGCTACCGGAAACGGAAAGGGGGCTGTTTACATTTGGTCGATGTAGTCTTTTTGCTCGCTTCCGTTTCTCATAAGGCTAGCGAGCAGAGCAACTGTGCTCCGGGAGAGTAAGCGAAATAAACAAACAAAACCTTGAAAATATTGAAAGACGTGACCACTGACCAGTGCAATATGAAGTTGAACTCGACTGTGACCGTGAGTGTCCCGCGAGACATAAACATCGGTTATCGCCATCAAGTGGTCGGGAGTGTGCTAACGCTTCCGATTCAAATATTGAGCGGAAGTTACACGGTTGTGAAGTGTCTGAAAAAATAGTTCCACTATAGCAAAATAAACGGATTGGAATCATATATTGCGACGATATATTGTTTATAATCATCAACGAACACCACTAACCACTCGGTGAGTTTAACAGTTTTGTAAACGAACATTATTGGCTGTTTTAATGACATTTTCGGACATGCCCATTGACTCCAATGTTAAATGGGTCCATGGCCAATTCTTTTATAGTCAAAAACTCGAGAGAGGAACCATTGTCAAAAAAATGTTGTCCACCACTCTTGTTCATCCAAAACAAACTACAATATAGACTCAAGGTGTTAAATACCGGAATTATCCTTTAATTAGGGTGCACAAATATGCCAAAACAGATTTATTTAGGCTTAATTCACTTTTTAAAACTCAGGCTTTTAAATGATCAAACTTCCATGTCTCTGTGTTTATGTGACTCAGTGGTTTAAGAATGACCTCAAATCCCTAATCAGACCCCAAAGAAATCTTGTGCTGTTATTATCCTCCTCCTGTGGATCAGAGGCTTTGGAGTGTGCAGTTGTCACAAACATACGCACACACCGATTATTTGTGACTGTATGCTTGGATTTTAGTGTCTGGATTATAGGAGTATCTTTAGACTCCCAGCTGTCAAACTAATCTCTCTGATAACATAAATCTCTCTCACCACTGTGACTGCTGGAAAATGTATGCAGTTGACTTTTTTTGGAGTTTGTGGTGGGAGTGGTCTGGATTACATGACCTCACTCTTATGCTTCTGGTCGTTATCTATTATTTATATCTACACTATGAAGTTGTGTAGACAGTTAAAAAGAGTCTTCGAAAGTCATAGAAATATAAATTCATTGCCAATTTAGAAATATGGAAAAGTTATCAATTCTGTGTCGTGTTGCTTTAGTATTGAAACTGGCCAATTGTTAAATCATATCCTGCAGTTACCTTATAAACCGGAAGGGACCATGTCTGTTTCTCCAGCTGTCTGACCAGCTGAATCCATGCTGAGATATTTAGACTACCCAGGAGATTTGTATACCGCCCAATACATGTCCTGTGAATCTAGACAAACATGTATTGTTTCTATTGTAAAAAGCTTTTCCTGAGGTAAAATCGTAACTTTGTTTGTGATTTTTCATTTTTCAGGTACGGTAGACCCACGTTCTTCACTGCGGTCTTTAACACTTTCAGTCCATCCATCAAGCAAGCTTGGATCAGTAATCTGCAGATGGCTAAATTGGCTCTACGTACGTGTCATTTCCTGTCTCAGTATCCTGTCTTTGTCTTTTACTCTTTTATAATTAGAGATTTAGGGCTTAAAAGCCTTAAAAACTGCTTCAAAAACGTCTGAAAATACATTTAAACATACCTTAATATGATGTTCCCAACATATTTTCTAAATAAACATGTCCGTAAAATATTGTAAAAATTTTGCCATCTGGATTCATATTGTTCAGCGTGTGAATCATCGCTCGGCCGAGCCAGAACTGAAAGTTCAGTGCAGACAAATGGATTATAATACTGGCAACTGGAGGACACATATGGGAATATCATTGATTTGTAGAATCTGAAGAATGCTTCACTAATGTAATGTTTTTGTACAGAGGAAGACAACATCCAAGGCTGGTTTTGTGCTGAAGATGATGGTAATCAAACGAGGAAGCAGAACCATCCTCTCTTACTCAGACAGATGGCTGTGGTCATGTCCAAACTACAGGAGTTCAAGGTGACATACACAACGTCTAGATTATCATTATTCCTTATAATAACAAAAATGGTTTAAATGAAACCAGTGTGTATTTGTGTTAGGTGGAGTGTGCAGTTCACAACCCAGAGCCTCACGTGAACACTGACAGCACTGCGGATCTGCCGGTTATGGGTCATGGATGTGTGTGGGTGAGTCGAGAGACAATTTACAGTCTAAACATCAAATTATTGTATAATAAGTCCACTATGGAGCAAATCCTTACAGTCTGGTGTGTGTGTATGATTGTTTCCAAATTGTACTTGACCTGAACATTTTTTTAAATAATTTTTAAAGAAGTTTTGAAGTCTAAAATCATAATTAAACACTGTTCTGTGTGGGCAGTGAGAGTGCAAGGTTGCATTAAAGGCTTTATGCTGTATTTTCTGTATAGAAGGTCGTAAAACATTCCCTTTTCTAAGACGCGTGAGAGCCTACAGTGATGAGCTGCACTCCTTTAAGTGTCCCATCAATCTGAGAATTTTTTTTTATTTCGCCTCTGGAAAAAGCCTCAGACTTTAGTACTCATATCAGTTTTGTATAGCAGTTCTGCAGGACAATGAATAGTTTTTACTGGTGTGTAGATTCTGAAATCAACTTCTCTTTCTTTTCAGGTGGCCAGCTGCACCAATCACATGGGTCAGGTCTCCATTGTGGCATTGCAGAACTCAAATCCTAAAGTGACAGAGTGTTTTAATGTGGAGTCGCGTATTCTCTGCATGACGTTTGTGCCTCTGGATGAGCCCGTGGAAAACAGAGAGGGGAAGCCTGAGGATCGGAAAGCCAATGACACACCGACTGTGTGCTTGGGCATGGAGGAAGGCAGGTGTGTACATCACCCAAAACTTCCACAAACACCATATAGATGAAGAGGAGGTGTGATGCCCTCCATTTTCTTGTGATGCTCAGTCTATAAACCTGATAAAATTATGTTTTCTTTTTAGTATATCTGTGTATAAGAGCAGCCAACGCGCTAAGAAGGTTCGTCTGCAGCACTTCTTCTCCCCTGATAAGTCCAGCATCACGTGTCTAGTGTACAAGAGTGGGTGTCTGTATGCAGGCCTGGTCAGTGGTTCACTGGTCGTCTACTCCAGGGCAGATGGTAAGGAGTTTCTTTCTGCTGTGATTGCTGTATGAATCTTGATAAGGGGTATGAATGTTGAAAATTTGGTTGAATGCTTTTTTTTTTTGTATTAGGAAAAAGTAAAAAAAAACAGTACGGGTTGCTGCTGGTGTGCTTCTTGACTAACCAGCAAGGCTTTCTTGATCAACCAGCCAAAGCTAAGTTTTGCTGGTTAACAGCATGGCTATGCCATTAAATAACCCAGAAAATAATAAACTGGCCTTCAGAATTCATGCTGATATAAGTTGGTGTCAGCAGGGAGTGCTCTGGAAAGTTCTCAAGGAAAGCGAGACGTTTAAAAATATTTTACCCCATCTCTTATTAATTCTTTCCACAGCTGTTTTTCTCGCTGGAAAGCTCATATTCCATTTCACTCTCACTCCATTTTTCTGCTGCCAGAGACACCGATATTTAATAAATATTTTTGGGTTACTGTGTAATACTCGGATTAATTGTATTTAACAGACTTTTTTTAAAGGAACACTCCGACTTTTTGGGACTTTAGCCTATTCAACTTATCCCCCAGAGTTAGATAAGTCCATACATACCTTTTTCATCTCCGTGCGTGCTATAAGTCTGTTTGACGCACCCACCGCTAGCCTAGCTTAGCACTAAGACTGGATGTAAATGGTTGCAGCTAGCATACTAATCCAAATAAGTGACAAAATAACGCAAACATTTTCCTATTTACATGTTGTGATTTGTATAGTCACAGAGTGTACAAAAAAACAAAGTCACATGAGACACAGACATATTTTAACCGGAACTAATATTTTAACGAATACTGGGAACTATATTCTCTGAAGGCGAAGCACTGCTACTTGGGTGGAGTGATAACCGCAGCACCTGAGACGCGCCGTGGTGAGGAGCAGAGAGTTCGTTCAGAGCGCGTCTCAGGTGATGCGGTTTGTTCTTTGTACACTCTGTGACTATACAAATCACAACATGTAAATAGGAAAATGTTTGCGTTATTTTGTCACTTATTTGGATTAGTATGCTAGCTGCAACCATTTACATCCAGTCTTTGTGCTAAGCTAGGCTAGCGGTGGGTGCGTCAAAGATGAAAACGCACGGAGATGAAAACGGTATGTATGGACTTATCTAACTCTGGGGGATAAGGTGAATAGGCTAAAGTCCCAAAAAGTCGGAGTGTTCCTTTAATGATGCTGTTGTTTCAGGATTAGCCATATAACTGAGCAGTGTTATTTATATATATAGTTTATATTTATTTATATTTGATTGTGATGTAACTTTTATACAACACTATTAAACTAAAAGTTAAAATTGAGTAATTTGCATTATTCATAATTCACTATTGTAAAAAAAGAAAAGAAAAAAAAGATTGCTGCCTTAAACATCCAAGTTGATTGTACTTAAAAATGTTAGTCATTTCAACTTAAATTAAATTCAATTTAATTGACTTAAAAAGGACTTGAATCTTGTATAACTTATAAAAAAGTTGAAAATTCCTTAACTTAGTTTGATGAGTTAAAACAATGTAAAAACATGTTGTCATAACTTATTTATCATACTTTTTTTATCATTTAATTTTTTACTGCGGTGAAAACCGTTACAAATGAGGTTAACACTGTTGGAACACATGTATTATTACAGTATATACAGTATATAATGTCAAAGTTTGTCTTTTTTTAAATAAATTAACTTTTATTTAGCAGTCGCATTACAGTAAATTGATCAAAAGTGACAGTAAAGACATGTATAATGTTACATTACAAAACATTTATATTTCAAATAAATGCTGTTCCTTTGAACTTTCTATTCATCAAAGAATCCTAAAAAAAATTATCGTTTCCACAAAAAATATTAAGCAGTACAACTGTTTTCAACATATAATATATAATAAGAAGAAATGTTTCTTGAACACCAAATCAGCATGTATAAAAACTGCTAATTTGTACAAAAATACTGCATATAAAAATACTTTTTAGTGTGCTCTTTAACATTCCCATAATGTAATACTCACAGGATGAGTAATTTCGGAAATACAGCACAGTTTCAGATAAATACATTTACACAATTATATTTTTGTCTGACAGTAGCATTATCAGATTATGAAGGTTGTGTTTTGAATTAAACTATGCCTTTGTTTACATTTGACTAATTCAGCTGAATACAGAATGACTAGGCATTTGATCAGTAAAATGTATGTCCTCATTAAAACACTTATTTTTCCTCTTACATCACTTCTCATCACAAATGTATTTGAATCAGAGCAAGAGACAGAGCGGGAATGCTGTGTAGGCGCTGGTGTTATGTAACTCTCTTGAGGCAAACAAGCTGAATAAAGATCCACTCAAATACGCTGGAGGGTGGGATGATACAGGCAGAAAGAAACAGATGCTGGCTATCAGTGATTTGTGGAGATTATTATGGGTCAGTGTAAATGTTATCAAACATATTTAATATTACTGTATTACTTCTTGATCATATAACTGTAGGCTTTGTGAGAATCTTTTTTTTTCTTCTTCTAAAAATGTTAAAACAAACCACACACATTTTAATGATAGTGTCACATTGCACAGCGACTGTAGCCACTTTTCCCTCATCTGTCTTTAATACAAATTATTTAACTTATAAATATCCTGTGTTTATTGATTGCCATTATTTTATCCATTGTATATTTACACTTCAGTCTATTGCATCAAAAGCAGTATGTGCTGCTGAATCCGCTTACTTTGGATGTCAGAATGTGTCTCAAAATATAGAGGTTCACAGGTACCAGCTCCAAAAAAGATGATCCAACACAATTTTGATGGAAAAGTGGTACTAGTATTTCCACTGCGAGTTGTGAGTTATTTCACCTCAATGATTGTCAGGTCTCTTTTCAATCGTGCCTTTGTGAATTAAACAAACACTCAACACGCCTCCATTCTGCTCTCTGAATGCTGTGAGGTCATTTATATTTCTGCAGGAAACCCACACACACAGTGTGGGTGAGGAGCACAGGATGTAGTATCTGCCCTACCCTTTGTGTGACAAACATCATTGTAACCTTTAACCTGATTTCTTTCTCACATTCAATGTTCACAAGCCCTTATCTTCTCTGTGCATTTAAACCAGTAATATCTGAGATTCAGATTGTCTTCATGTCTTTTCTCGCCCTCACAGACGGTTCCTGGGTCGAGTCAGGGGCCCGTGTGCTGAAGTTGGGAGTGTTGCCGGTTAAAGCCCTGCTGGTGGTGGGTGAACACGTCTGGGCCTCATCGGGAGGACAGATCTTCATCATCAGCACACAGACACACACTATGGAGGTAGTACAGCACTTTACACACAGATTTCTGCACACCTGTTTTGATCAGTATTCCTACTGAAACGACCAAGTTTTTGTTCAGCAAACAGTGGTACGGTCTACCAGAATCACTTACTTACTATAAAATCCAAATATCTATAGGACTTCATTCTGTTAGGCATATTTTACATAGTCAAAAAAAAAGGTTCTGAATGGCAATAGGCTATTATTTGCATATTTAAAGATATGTGTGGGTCTATATTTTTATGACCTAAAGCTGTGATGCTACTAAGAGCTATGCAATTTATCTTAAGATAGAGAGAACTCTTTCTTTCTTCATTCACTCTCTCACAGTACATGGGGACAGAGAGGCCTGCTGTGATCTCAGAATATTAAAGCCATGTCTTCTTTGTCCTACACCCAGATACTGACACACTGACCTGTTATCCAGCCAACATCACTAAGCTCATTAGCCTTCAACAGCTCTGCTTACTGTCAAATGATTGGCTCAAATGGAAGAGAGTGAGGGACGAATATGTGCGAGGTGTGCTGGAAAGAAATATGAATCCGTGATGCAAATAGAAAGTGAAATTTCAGATCATCTTTAATGAGATGAAAAGCACAGATTTTTATGTGCAGAAATGCATGAGCCAGATTGTTTCCTAGTTTTCCAGTCTAATAATATTGTGGGTCTGATGTGCTTGTGGGATTTGCATTCCACAAACCCTGTTAAATTTCCCATTGCAGTTCCCTGTTATTTGTTTGCTCCAGCAAATACGTCAAGCTGTAGTTAGTATATGAGAATCTAAATGTCGTCCTGAAGTGGGTCACATCAGAATCAGCTTTTCCTTCTCTGGACCTTCTTGTTGGTTACCTCATTCCTCAGATGAGTAGGTTACACAGACAGACTTTTCCAAAAAATGAAGCCAAGCAAAGTCAGACCAGTGTTTTCCAGCCCAGTCCAGAATCTAGTGCATAAAAGTATGTTTGAGTTTAGATGCTTATTTATTTATAAAAACTGTGTGTATGTGTGTTGACAGCGTCAGTTTGAAGCCCATCAAGAAGAGGGAATGATCGTCTCCCATATGGTGGTGGCCGGTGTGGGGATCTGGATATCCTTCAGCAGTGGCTCCACTCTCCGACTCTTCCACACTGAAACTCTCGACCACCTGCAAGACATCAACATTACCACAGCCGTCAACAACATACTCCCAGGTATAGTACGATATGTCAACACAAAAACTCACCCATAACAGATGGTGCGGTAAATATTCACCTATACATATTCAAAGTGTAACAGGCCAGCTGGTAAGAGTTTTGTGGGTAAACCTCACTCCCCTGGCCTTGAGGCACACTAGCGACTGACGCTAGAGGCTGATGTCTTTAGCGTCCTTGTCAGCGCATCCGCCTCCCATGCCGGAAACACCAGTTCAAATCCTGCTTGGTGTAATGCGAGTAGAATCGGAGGGGTAACTTAGGTGCCGTGACCCGGATGGGAGTGAGGTTTAGGGGGGTGAGTGTAACACAGGCCAGCTAGTAAAGGTTGTGCAGGCAAACCTCCCTTCTCTGGCCTCAAGAGGCGCACTTGCGACTGACACTAGAATCTGCGGTCTTTAGTGTCCTTGTTAGCGCGCCCGCCTCCCTTGCCGGAAACCTCGGTTTAAATCCTGCGCGGTGCGAGTAGAATAGGAGGGGTTACACAAGGTCTTAAATGGATAGTTCACCCAAAAATGAAAATTCTGTCATCATTTACTCACCCTCATGTCGTTTCAAACCCATAAGACTTTAGTTCATCTTCAGAACACAAATGAAGATACAGTATTTTTAAAGAAATCTGAGAGATTTCTGTCTTTCCATTTGAAAGTCTTTCACCCAAAACTCACACATCAAAATATTAATAAATGACAGCAGTGCCGTAACGTAAATTCCTTCATCATACATCATGATCGTGTCTCTTCAGAAGACTTGGATTAAGGCACTCGATTCACAGAGCTGCACGATTAATCACAATAAAACCGCACGCGATTTGGCAAAGGCTGCGATTTATTTTATGCGCAGCTTGTCAGTGCAGCTGATTGGTTGTATATGCTGCTCCATCTGAACACCAGAGGGCGCTCTCACGCAAACACGCCAAATATGCCCCGCCGCAGAAGTACAATAATGCATCATTCCAGGAAAGCCCTATCGCTGTAGCTGAATAAACAGAAGATGGAAACGCTTTGATTAATAAACACACGACTGCCTTATTCTGTGTAAGAAGCCACATCATCTCACAGAAGGATGCTCAACTGTCGTTATGAAGTGAGTTTGGAGTAAAAGCATGTTATTAAATGTTGTCTTTTGTTGGACAAGAGGTTCATAAATGCTTCTCATGTTTGGAAAGATGTTTGACGCGTGTTGCTTTTTCAAATGCGCGTTATAAGTGACTCAAACTCAGTGCTTTCAGATGGAGCAGCGTTTACAGAGCCGTACATCAATGACAAGCTGCGCATAAAAAATAATCGCGATAAGCCAAATTGGTTTAAGTGCGATTTCATGTAAATTTCGATTAATCGTGCAGCTCTATATGGATTTATTAAAATTGTTTTCTATTATGAACATTTTAAAGCATCATTTTCATTTTTGGGTGAACTATCCCTTTAGGGATGACCAGTAGAAGTGATAATTCAATGCTTAATGTCACAGGTTAACCTGGTGACTTTATAAACTTGGACTTACATACATCCATTTCACTGATACTGTGCATTGCCGGCAACATCAACATCTGTGTACACATCAGGAAGGTGTTATGGAGTTTTTGTTTTGTTCAGTCTAAGGTTTGTTACTGCTGTGTTTTGTTATAGTTCAACTCTTTATAGTTTTTCTTAAAGTTTGTCATTATTTGTCTATAATAACAGAATGCCAGAAAACACAATAATTCATATGATAATTACCTTTATTTTTCCACATATTTCCCACAAACCTTATTGCAGTTAAACTTCCCGGTTCACACTCTGTACAACCAAACCCATAATCCAGGTTAAACTGTCTTTTAAAGCAACCGCCACATCACTTCCTGTGGAAGATGCCATTTTGGTGTGATGTCAGAGGGGGGGATTTAGAAACCGGTGTTTTTGCCAATTAATTTGTTGTTAAACTCTTTCTCTGTTAATGGTTGTTGTTTTAGCTGTTTGGAAGGTTTAAGTGTTGTGTTGGGTGTTTAGATTATTTAATTTGATTGTTACAAATGTTTTAGTTTGTACCTGTAGTTGGTATGCCCTATAGGTGGGGCTTCAGCCTATAAATAGGCTTGCTGTCTGAAAGGATACCAGTTCTGATTGTGGACTCAGAGGAAGCTCATACTGTGCAGTGTTGCGATCTTGGGCCAATTGGTTTAGCCAAAATTAGCACATTGTTGCTGTTTTCTTTTCTTTTTTGTACAGTTTTTATTTATTTTTGTCTTCTCATGCACTGTAAATATTTTAGCACCTTACAATAAACCACCATTTTTGGATTTTGCATCAACCTTTTTGTACAGCACGTCATTTCCCTTTTCCACTCCAACTGGTTGGCCTTCCTACACTTAACGTCTTGTTTCCTCAACTGCAAATTCAAATGATATCCGTTTAAAATGATTGCCTTCTACACTATGCTTCTCAAAGATTAGCCCTCAGAGGCAGCTCCCTGTCATTTGTAGTCCCCAGACAGAGGCAGATTACAGGTGTCTCTGCTGATTTACAGCTCTGTGTTTACATCATAACATGACATCATGAGTGGGTGTGTCTCTTTCTCATGTGATTTTCTTTCATGTGGAGGTCAATTACCGCATCTCCTCTAGAATCACAGAGCAATGTGTAACCTCTTCTATAACATTTTAAAACCAGATTTTGTTCGTTCTCTTACTCCGATGAGGTCATGTTGGTCTGATTTAGTTTTCCCTTAGAGCAAAATAAGAATGGCATAAAAAGTGTTTTTTGCCGTTCTACAATTTAAAGCATGTAGATTTTACACCTTATTTGCAGATAGACTTTTTAGGGGAAATCAGAGGTGGACTCTCCTTAGTGTGGCTGTATTTCACATTTCTACTCGTTGTGTTGTTTGGATCTCTTCCAGCATTTGGTTTTGTTTCATTTTCATTAGTAGTTCTGAATGGGCCGTTTGTGTAGCTCAACACAAGCCAACGTGTTCAGGAAGCCATTCAAAGAGCAGTACACTAAGAATGACCTCAGCATTGCTTTTTTCTTCTTCTCTGTCTTCATGGTTTTAGCTTTGTAATAGCTTTAATGCTTGTATGCATGTGTGTGTGTTGTTATGTTTGAATGTTCAAATCTCAGTGATTTAAAAAGTCCACATCGGGCTTTAATAATCCCAACCAAATATTCCCAAAATAACCAACCCCCAGTGTCAGTCGCATGTCAGTCAGGCAGCAGGCATGGTGGCCACTTTAACACCAGCTGGGTTTAGGACTGAAGCTGTAATCTGTTTGAATCGTAATCTCTGTTGAAATGTCTTCTCTTAAGTGATTGGTAAAATGCAGTCAAAGAGAACTTAGTCTTGCATAGTCAGACGTTTGATTAAACGCCATTAGTTTTGGTCCATATTGCATCCTATATCATTTTCATGTACTATTTAGTGGGCAGGTTCATCTATTTAACACAATAGTAGAAAATGGAAATGGAGTGGTATTTCTGGCACATGTGCACTGTAACATCATCTGACTTTATCATCTATCTATCATCAAATTTAGAATTGTGAGATGTAGAGGTGTGTTTTAATAGGACAGCTTATCTGGTAAATGAATCCGAAGTGTTAAATGTATAGATGGGGTTTGAGTCACTCAGTGCACATGCTCTGTTAAGAAGAGAGCTGTTTCTTTATTCTCCAGAGCTGAATAAAGGAGCTTTATTTAAATCTCCATAGTGACATGGGGAGTCCAGGCACTCTTTGACTGCGTGTTGGGGGTTCCTCACTGAATATATGTTGTATCTTGTTCTCTCTTTATGTCTAATGTCTGTATAATGTTCTAGACCTGGAAATTGATAGAATCATTATTCGTAACTGTTACTTTAGGGAATTTAAATAAATGACGCCAAACTCTTTAGGCTCTCTGAAAGCAGTCTGTTATTTACATGCAAATTGATTTGCAGGGTTTGTCACCAGGGTAGTTGACTGAACTTTAATCATTAATGTCTTTAGTGCTGTGAGTTCATCCAAAAAAGGGAACGTTTTTCAAAATAACTTCTAATACATTTCAATACAAAACAATGCGGAAACTTGCCGTTGTCAATAATTGCTTAAAAATTAAGAAATTAAGACGTACAATTGTACGGTAAAATAAAAATATTATATTATTTTTCTTAAAAACTTAAAAAGGGAACACAATAGTCATATTTCTTATTTTGTTTAATATTTAGTAGTAATAATAATGAATATGCTGTCATCTAACATAAAAGTTTTTGTTTATATAATGTGTCTCTCCGTGTGTTATATATTATATAAACACAAACTTTTATGTTGGATGCAATTAATCGCGATTAATCGATATTATAGCACTAATAATAATATAATAATACACTCCTTATCGTATGTTCAGTAGGAAGTTAGGAACATTGCAAAATGCCTCTTTTTGATGTCATGCTCCTGTATAGCTGTAGAACAATGTTTTTCTTATCCACTATTTGATACATCAAGGATTTGTTTATAACGGTCCATGCTAATAATATTCATCCTGACCTTCATTAGAAGAGGAAACTGCTTTATCAGCTCTTTCACAGTGTTTTGTTTGGATTGGGAGGGTTTTTCCCCCTAAGATCAAATGTTTGAAGGAAAATGTGGTTGGGTCGAGTAGAGTTCAGCAGTTCCTCACCATGAACTCATGCAGCAGTTTGCCACGCAGGAAACTGTATACATGGAGACATCAGCCACAAGAAGGACTTCCTGTGTGAGAGAAAAGGGGTGTGTCTCTGACCGCAACTGTAGTTCCCTGAAACTGATCCACTGCTACTTGCAAGTAATTAAAGTCATGTATTTTAACATGTTAATTTCAGATTTAATCTAAGTGATAATTAGGACCCTTAATATTTTAGTTTCATCGTTTTCATATAACTACTTAATAGTTCAATAAAATAGTCCACAAAGGTTATTGGAGCCATTTCTTTTAGCATTTAGTATCATTAATGTGAATTCACACTTCATGATTCTTATCATTGTATCTGTATAAAACAACACTCTAGACAAGATGAGTCCTGCTGAAGTTTCCTTCGATCTGATTGGTCAGATTTTCGTGATCTGTTGCCATATTTCCTTGCCTACTGTTGTTACAAGGAAAACTTCCTAGATTTGGTGACTAACAGTTAAGGGCTGTGTTGGTACCTCAGCTGGCTTTGAAAGGCAATGAGCCTTTCAGCCTTAAACACCTGGGCGGATCTGAACCTGCCAGATTACTGTTTAATTCCCTGCAGAAATATATGTTATTCGAAGTGCCTACAAACAAACTATCCAAGGTATACACAAAGCATCAGGATTGCTCTATAATGACACATGGCATCATTTAATACATAAGACTGGGTTTTGAATGGAAGAATCGGACTAAACTCAAGCGACCTTTTTGAATGGTACTTGAGTATCTAAAATACAGGATATTGTCTTTTAAATTCCAGCACCAGAATCCTTCAGCTTGGTTGTGCTGAGTGTGTCGGCTCACGCCCGGCTATTTCTTAAGCTCTGGGGCTTATTTGTCAGGGCAGGATTTCGTTCATGAAAGGCACTGCTGCTTGTCTCCTGTGCCGTGTTGTGTCTTTACTTGTTTCTGAGGTTTTCCTTGGGATTTTAAGTTATCTTCTATCATTCTGTTGGCAGTTTAGTGGCTCATCGGTGGAATGAGGTGAAGTTTGAATCGCCTAAAAAGACAGAAACATCTATTTGCTGCTGAGTGAAACTGACACTATAGTTAAGTCATTCAGTCTCAACACTCAAACTAAAAAATACCTTGCTGTTCAACATCTATTTTATAAGGTAAAGCATTTTCCCCCTCACATGTGTATTACAAAATGAGAGAAATTGGCTGTATCATGTTTCTGTAGTTTCACTTCAGTACAGCTGAATACAGTCATTTTGCATGGCTAGCAGTTACCTCAGATAGAGGGAACCTAAAACCCTTTTTATTCCGATTTGTGTTCAGTAAAGCAAGAGCAGATTTTAGGATGAGGGCTTTGTTGCATAATTCCTTTGTGTTGTGTCCTGACCTTGAAGAGATGGAGACGGTCACCCGTCGCCTTGGCTGTATTATGCGATCTTATGTAACATTTGCTGAAATGGCTGGCAGACGTGGTCATGATCCCTTCGTCTGGTAATGGATATAACCGTACGACTGGTAAAAGATTTGTTGTTTGCCTATTATATTAGGGATGTACCAAAGCTCTTTGTACAATTTATCATCCTAATACGTCTTTAGTCTGAGATGCAGAACAGTCATCCTCTATCAAGTGAAAATCTTGAAATGCATTTTGTGGCATCCGTGAAAATTAATGAGACTGATATCAGTGTGTGTGTGTCGGTGTGTGAAGGTACAGACAGTGGTCTTTGTCTCCGATGGCTTTGTCTCTTGTGACCTAAATACTCACTCATGTGTGCAGTAATGGCACAAACAAAGCAGCCACCACAAAAACAGCTGCATTGACTCTTGGGGTTCAAAGAGATTTTCATTATCACATAAATCGTGTATGGATGATGTGAAATTGAAAGGATTTTGATTTAGAAACTCTTTTAGCCCCATTAGTGGTTAATGCTTGGACAGATGTTTTTTTTCTTTTTTTCTCCTAGTGTCAGAAAGATTGCACAATTTCAGATTGTCTGCCATCCTGTTAGATTAACATCCTGCTTATTGAATTCTGCCATGTTGATACTGGTTATTATGATTTCATTTGTTTAAATATTATTATTTTTTAAATAGGTTACTCTTTATTTCATGTTGTTTATCAGATCTACGCCCCCCCCCCCCCCCCCACCCCCACCCAAATTGATAATTGACAAATCGTTTTTGATTGTTCTTGACATGATTTATAGTGAAGTGTGTCAGTATTTTGATGGTAATACAAAGACATCAGTTACGATATCACTCAACCAGCAGGGGATTAACTGATCACAACAGCTTGACTTAGATTAAACATTAAGACAACTACAGTCATGTATATTACAATAACATAATCTTCTAAATGATAGATGATTTTTATTATTATATTGAGGTTGAATAGGATGAGATCTTAAACAGTTAAATTCCATGTACATGTCATTCTTGTCCCTCTTCAGAAGGTCAGACTGCAGACACGCATACACATGCAGCCCATAGCTACATCTATTCTTGGATGTTGGAGATGTGGAGCTACACCACAGCAGCCAGTTGAGAAGAATGCAACACAGGCTCTTTTTTATAAACAAAAAGGACCCTTTTTTTGTAGTTTGCAATTAGTTAAAGGGCTAGTTGACCCAAAAAATGAAACATTTTCATCACTTACTCACCCTCAAGTTGTTCCAGACATGTATGAATTTATTTTTCTGTTGAAGAATGTTGGTAAACAGACAGTGGATGGTGGTAGCCATTGACTTCCAGAGAAGGAAAAAATTATATGGAAGTCAATGGCTACTGTCAACTGTCTGTTTACCAACATTCTTCAATATCTTCTTTTGTGTTCAACAAAAGAAAGAAACTCATACAGGTTTGGAACAACATGAGGGTGAGTAAATGATGACAGATTTTTCGTTTTTGGGTGAACTATCCCTTTAAGCACTTTCAAATAAAACTGGTTGATTGTATGCATATTGACATAGCTAATTAGGTCTTTCTCCATCAGCCAATAGGTGGACTGAACAGTTGTTGACAAAGTGGCCCTTAAAGTTTATTTGTGACAGATTTAGCCTGCTAATATTCAGGACTTTAAAACTGCGCAGAGTAGTTTTTGCAAATTCATTCCTCAAATGTTTAGTAACGGCCCCCCATTAGAGCAGTTTCCATGACTAATGTAATGATCTGCGATGCTCAGAAATATGAGCCAGCCCTTTCCTAACGAGTCAGTGAGCACTGGAACAGCTGAATAGGACATTGTTCTCTGACTTTTCAATCCTGCAGTCTGGTTCTGACCAGTCAGGTGTTTGGAGGATGGTTAACCCAGCGCTCAGTGTGGGAGTATAGTCAGGGTCAAGTTATATGCTGTCCCTTTTTTCCTGCAGTTCTGTTTGCTCGTGTGTAATGTGACAAAAGAACTTATCTGTGCACGATGCCATTCTTTCTTTGCAAGCACACTATTGTTCTGTCTAGTGTATAAAATCCCTTTATCGCTTTATTGTCCCTCATAACTACATGAATTCAACCGGTCCCAAAGGTTATATTATATTTCCATCCATCCAACCAACTTTGGGACTATTTAATTAATAAAAGAATGATAGATTTGCTTTTATGGTATTTATTTAGAAATGTTTCTCGGTGTCAATTTATGTAATGTTCTTTACCGATGATGGGTCAGAAATGGCTGAAAGACATTAAAAGTATTAAACATTGAATTGCTTTTATTTAATCACCAAATTATTTTGAAATGGTTTTAATATCATTCACCAGATTGTGGACTTCAGCTATTTTATGGAAATGATCATTTTTATTTCATTGAAATTATTCCAGTTTATGTATGTTCATTTTGTTTGACAGATTTAGAGTTGTTTATTTAACCAATTATCTGAGCATTTGTCATTCTTCTCTTTCTAATGAGACCTTTCTCTCATTTCTAAGAGCGTATAGTGTCAGGTTTCCTCGGAAACCAACTGCTGTTCAGCATCATCCCCATAGTAACCTACCCACACACGCTGTCGTGTTCCTACCCACACAGCCTAGCATGTGTGGATGATGTTATTATTCCACTGGGTGAATATTTCACCAAGTACCTCTAGTCATGAATGCTTGCCACAAGTGTTTAGTAGTACGCATTTTCTCTGATTTAGGTTGCAGTGCAAGTAATAAAATTCTTTATCACATGTGTGTTTCCACTTTCAGGACAGCAGAGAGTCTCTGTGAGCAGTCTGTTGGTCAGTCACGGTCTGCTGTTAGTGGGGACAAATCTCGGGGTCACAGTGGCCCTATCTGTGCCCAGACTACAGGGCATCCCAAAAGTTACAGGTGGGTTTAACTCATTCTGCCATGTGTAGGACTTAAAGGGATAGTTCACCCTAAAATGAAAAATTAAGTCATTGTTTACTCACTCTGGTGTTGTTCTAATGTCGTATGCCCTTCTTTCTTTTATGGACTGCAAAAGGAGAATACATTTTTTTTTCTTTAACTTGTGCTTGTTCATGTATTGACAGCTACTAGCATCAAGCTTTTTAAAAAAGACGTAAAAGTATCACAGAATGATCCCATGCGACACGTGTCGTATATTCCAAGTGTTCTTGTGAGTAGTGTTTGGTGAAAAACAGAAATATATTTTTATGTATTATTTAAAGAAATTCTTGACCTTGGTCTTCTCTGCATAGCTGTACAACATGCCGTAGTTCACTCCTTGTCGCCCAGAAAAAGCACACAAGTTGTGAGAAATCAAGATGAACAAGAACATGATATGAAGTACAACTTATGTACCTTCTTCTCTGAGGTGAACATATCCATTGTGTTCTTATCCAGGAAGTTTTCGCGTTCACATTTTGTCCACTATCATTCTGACTGTCATCAGACAAACGGAGTTCCGGTCCGGTGATATTTGACTCAGTAAAGAAAGTACATGGATACTTTTTGGGGATTTCTAGGCGTTGTATTTCATGCTGCATTTTTGTTGATCTTGATCTGAACTGCGTCACTACTAGAGTCTCAGAGAAGACCAATGGCCAAGGTCATGAATTTCGTAAAATAATACACAAACAATATAAAATAATTTTTCACCAAACCCTATCGTATACCCCAAAACACTTGGAATATATGGCATATATGGGATCATCCTGTAATACTTTTGCATCTTAAAAAAAAAGAAAACTTGATCCTGGTTGCCTTTTACTGGCATTATATGGACGAGCGAGACATTAAAAAAAAAATCTCTTTTTGTGGTCCATCAAAGAAAGTCAGTCATACTGCATTAGAACAACACCAGGGTGAGTAAATGATGACTTAATTTTAATTTTAGGGTGAGCTATCCCTTTAAGGCCAATTCACACCGCACAGACAATCACCAGTACGTCATTTCTCTGAAATGCCAAGACCCGGTGCCGATTCATCGTGTTCAATTGGTGAAAACAAGCTCTGACAGATGCTAACATGGCAACACACTGATCAGACAAAACCTAACAAAGAGTCTATTGGCATCTGTCAGTGCATTTAGAAACTAATTAAAACGTTTTTTAATGCATAGCTGTGGAATTGTGTAAACGGCAGATGTTTGCTACTCAGTGCCATGTGGGTAGTAATTTTGTAAGTCTATAGTACTTTAGGGCCTTCGAATACTGCAACTCAGCACAAGTTCAGGAACAAACACACCCAACAATGAAATTACCTTCTGCCTTTTGATAACCACTTCCCTTTTTCATACAGTTTATGTATTGTTGCTGTTAACTAAAACTATTAAAAAATAGTTTATTTAAATGAAGCTTGACAACTAACTGAAGTCAAATAAATTAAAACGAAATAAATGTTAATGAAATGTTTTAAAATATGAATAAATATGATAATATAATATAAATTAACACTTTTATTGACATCTGTTCAATAAACACATTTTTTTTTTAATGAATGTTTAAATCTCTCGCTCCAGGTCGAGGAATGGTCTCTTTTCATGCTCACCATGGCCCAGTCAAGTTCCTCACCATGGCAACAGCAGTGTGTAATGTCTCCCAAGCAACCATGGCAACCCTTACCTCCAGCACACCCAGCCAATGCCAGCCTGGGGCCCAGGAGGTGCAGGGAACCCAACTCGACGAAAACTGCTCTGGGCTGAGCTCTCCCTCACATGCTCCAGTTCTCCAGGACTCCCTGTCCTCCTCATGCGGGTCTCTGGCTCTGTCTCAGGGCTCTTTAGAGCACGGGCCAGAAGACGGGGCGATATATGACCTGCTGAACGAGCCAGCGCACTTCCAGAAGGCCAAGCAGACTGAGAGAGCGAATGTGAGCTCGTTGTTAGTGGTGTCTGGAGGGCTGGGACACCGCAGAATCAACAGAAAAACAAAACAGTCTAAGCACGAGGAGATGGTGTCCACCATTATGGTGTGGCAAATACCACTGCCCAACCTGTGAGGGAGAAAGATGGAGGTGTCAACGGTGAGGGTCAGGGTTTAGTTTGGATGCAGCTGCACAAACACCAGTATCCATCAATCTTTTCTTTCTTTCACTTTTCTAATGATGCTTTTACTATGTGTCTTCCTTCCAGGGCATTGCGTGTCAGAGAGAGCAGTTCCATAGACCGACCTTGCTTTCAGTCATGGGCTGACAGCGGGGAAAAAGATTCATGAATGAAGGGAAAAAGATTGTGTTCCAGGAATGAGCTGAACTACCAAGTACTCGGTCATGCATCAGAGAAATGTGTTTTACCACTGGGCACATTCGCCTAAATTAAAAGATACATTCTTGAAAATATATCAGTACCACTGCAGTGTGAAAATATTCAGGTCTAACTGTTAAATAATTACATTTTGCATTTGCAATCTAGCCATGCTTTAGTATAACAGCAGAAATCTGTTTCATTTGTCTCATTTTAAACACCTGCATCTGTTCAGCTATTCATTTAATTTTAGTTTTAGTTTTTCTTGAAGACATTTTGTGAAAGCATCTCAACACTGGAACGGTGCTTGTAAAAGAGGTCTTAAAACACTGGCTGCACCAGCAGCTCATCTGTGTCATGGCCTTCAGATTGGCCTCTGTGATTGCCTACAACCTGTGACTGAATGACTCGTATGGGTTTCTCTGGCGGGCCAGAGATTCTTTTGGGTGCTAAAGTGAAGTTGGTGTCGACTGTTACCGGTTAAAAGAGAAATGGCGTTCATCCATAATTCTAATTTAAGGTTTATGCTTATCGATATTTAAAGTAATGGAAAAGCTTTATATTGACACATTGTGATATGTATTTCGGACTTAACAAATATATACCATTGTTTTAACCAACATTCTTTGTATATCTGTGCAAGTGTACTAGATAACCATGTTTATTTTTTATATCATTTTTTTTCAACTGGCCTCTTTTATTTCCTTTTTCCTTTTGATGGACTATAACTGCCAGCTCATACATAAGGGAATGACCCAAGAAGAAACTAGAATAGAGGTTGAAAGAGGAGTTGGATGGATTTCTATGAAATGCACTTTACCAACAGCAACACTGATTTTAGAGCTTATGGTAAAATTGACCTGGACATGGAAAGAAGGAAGGAAGGAAAGAACTTATTTAAACAAATATGAAAATGTATGGTGTGTGTTTTTTTTTGTTTTTCCTTCACATTCCCAGTGCAAATGTTTCAGAGAAAATGGTCTTCAAATATTCATTTTGCAGGGTGTCTGCCTAAAAGGGATATTAAAAAAGTAATGTTTATTCCTTGACTGTGATGGTTGATTACTTAACTGTTGGATGCTTTGATATTCTTACTTGGATCTATTCACTTGGTGAGAATTTTAATATTTATATGAAATGCAGATTTTTGCACAATGGAAAACATAATCAAGACAACCCCTAAAAGTAATAATTTTGCAAAATGCTTAAGTAAATTAGTTCTTATACTTGTATTTACAGTTCTTTTACAGAAAGGAAAATTCCTGATATTTGAGTGTTTGTAAGAATCTTTGATCTGATATCTACTTCTGTCATATTAATAGTTGATGAAACTTCTGATGTTGGAGATACAAAGTCCTCAAAATTCTATGAAAGCAATAGGCATTCTCCCAAAAAAAGGGTGAGATTTAGTTTTTCTGCAGGAGGCTGTCCCTCCACTTTCTCCCTCACGTGATGCCACACTTATATACGTGATGCTTTCAGCCTTTGCAGGCTCAGGGATATTTGTGAGTCCCTTCAGACTGAGAACAGCTGATGTGTGTATTTAGAGGGCTAATAGTGACATCTCAGTATGACCATGTGCTGTCAGGCTGACAGACAGTCTTAACTCTGATGTGTTGCTCTCTCTGAGTGGTTACCATAGTAACTCTTTTGAAGAGCAGTCCAGCCCATAATATCAGGATGTAATGGTCCTCTCTACAATGCGCCCATAAAACTTCACCACATTTTAGAAGGCCAGATCAAGTCAACTGCTTTAGACAATTTAAAGCCTAAAATGACAAATTGTCCTATTTTGTGGCCTTTTTATAAAGAATAGTGTTTTTTTTCTTTTCTTTTTTTTCTTTTACAAAACAATGTCAGGATTGGGCCAGTTTACTCTGCTTTAGAAGATCACTTATTTTATTGCAGCATAATGGTATTTAAAACGTTCAATGAAATTCATTAAATGCTTATGGCACGTCAGTATTTTTTATGCAATAAACGTTCAAATGCTCTTCGTCTTCGCGCTGCTGGGAGTTCCCGTAGACCGTTGCGCAACATCCTTCATTTGGCCGCGCGCGTCGCGTCGAGACTATAGGAACGTCGCGCGCTTACCGCGGATTTGATCAGATGTGTAGAGGGTGAACACAAACGGGGGTGTGGTTTAGATCAATAACTACCTCTCAGTTAACAGTAAAATCCAAATACTGCAAAGCACTCGAGGGTAGAGAGGTGGTGTCGATCAGATCCGGAGTACAGGATGGCTTCTGTGGAATTTATTTCGTTTCATCCGCATAAATAATGATATTTTGTGGACGCCGATTCTCCAGACGAGGCTTTCAGACGCATACAGTTGGTCGAGGAGGATAAGTTCTTGCTGAACTGCCGTTTTATTACATTATGGGATGGATAGTACATTCACGTGAATGGGTAAGTGGTCTACATTTAGAAAAACTCAAGACAATCTCAGACAAATGTCTAACGTTAGACTCCCTGCAGCGCGGTGCATTTGGAAAGACAGTCACTGAATTGCATAGCGCTTTGTGTAAATCGCTAAAAGAAATGCTGCAAATTATCACGTACTGTTCTAGGCCCTTGCATATTTATTGAATAATTTATAATGTATTCAATATTATTATTTCAAAGATTACTTTATTTGTCTGAAACTGCCTCACCTTTTTCTTGGCGTTCTCAATTTCTCTATTTGCCTTTGCACATTTGTTTATCAAATCTATAAAACAGGTCATGGAACGACTATAATGACAGAATATTAACTTAAGGTACTAGGAATCTCTCTGTTTCTCGACGTCTTTAAGATTTAATCCTTAAAGCTGTCAGTAGGTTTGCGAATAGTGCGCGTGCGCATTATAGTGTCTTAGCGTTGTGGTGTTGATCTGCGAGGAGTAGGCTTACTAGGCTATTTGAACAGTATCTCAGAGTCATTATGTCATGCTTACGATGTTACTGCAGCAGACAGATAATTTGCCTTGTTAGAAGAAATAAATATGAGACTTCATTCTTCAGACTTAATTTTATATTTACCATTTTTTTTCTAATTTGGATTACAAGATAGTTCATTTGAGGAATATAAATTGTAGTTATATGTTTGTAATTATGTAAATTAATAACATTGTTTTCTTTTCTTGGAAGGTTTGGACCCAGAGCTGAGAACACAATCTTCTCTCAATATAAGAAAACTTAATTTTTCTTGTTTACCTGGGTGAAATGTACTCTGATGGAACAAATATTAAACCTGTCTGGCTAGGACATTCCTAGCAATGCTGTCTCTGAAATATCATTACCCCAATAATTAGGATCTGCCAGTCATTCATGAGGCTCATTGGGATTAATTTAGCTCTACAGTCGGCAAAGGAGAAACTTCTGACAAATTAAGTAGCTCTTATTGCTCTGAAAGCACTAAATGAGTGACAGTGTGCCGCAACTACAGAAAGATGAATAACACTCTGCAAGACAGAAACATGTTCACAGTACAAGCAGACGTTATATTTCACGCTGCAAACCCTGACTCTCCAGAACCACCTATCCCCGCTGAAGGGAACAACAACAATGTCCCATCTATGGGGAAAACAGGTATCCCCAGCATGGAAATACTGCAGGATCTCCAGGGTACTTGGAATACGTCTGAATCAAGAGGTTTGACTGACAACAGGAGTTTGGGACACTACGGTGCCGAATACGCACAAGACGCTGTATCTAGCAACAGTGGATTTCAAGAGCACATTCAGTCTCTGGACTCAAGAAGAGCACAAAATCTAGACCTCAGTTTGAGAAATATGAGTCAAGCTTCAAGTCAAGGGAATATTAGAGAAGAAACGAATGGAACAAAAGTATCTTGCAGTTTGGCACCCTCTCTGTGCTTTAGACCAGAGAACAAGGAGGAAATTGACAAATTATCTAATGCCCTAAGAGATGGGGAGGTTGTTCGGAGTCAGTTTGACATTAAAAATGTCTCCTTCACAGAGGACAGAAATAATTCCTATTCAAGCTCCCAGGATACAGGGTCACTTGAGAAAACCCTGGGATGCTTTATAAGTTCCTCTGAAGGAGCAGATCAGACCCGCTACAGAACATCATTTGGACAGACCGGGCTGGAATCAAGCCAGGGGCTAAAGCAGACTGGATATGCAGTAAGAGAATCTCTCTCTGCAAAAGAAGAGCCGAATTTAGTCATAGAGGTGGGCGGACAGAAAATACAAGCACACAAATCTGTATTAGCTGAGAAAAGTGATTATTTTAAAGCCAGGCTTTCTAGAGACATCCTGAAGGTAAAAGGAATGAGCTACAAGACTTTATTGGTGCTTGTAGATTATGTTTACACCTCCCAGATGAACGTAAGCAAAGACGATGTTGTGGATGTCATCACAGGGGCAAAGATCCTGCAGATGCCCTGTGCGGTACAGGCTGCTATTGATACCATATCCACACAGATCACACCTGAGAACTGCTACGAAATCCTAACTATCGCCAAAAAGCAGCGACTAAATGAACTGAAAGAAACCGCCTATCGATTCATGAGCGACAACTATCTCCGGGTCCTGAGAGATCCAGCGGTCTACGGGCGCCTCACAGGTTCAGAGAGAGATCTCATCCTCCGCAAACGGATGGAGAGCCGCAAGTGCCTGATGGTGGCGGAACTTAACGATGTGTTTGAACGTGTAGGAAGCAGACCGCCCAGCAGAAACAGCAGCCGTCCCCAGAGTCCCCTCTCCATCACGTCTTTTGAGGACAATCACATGATCTACTACTACAACACGAGCAGTAAGGACTGGCACACCCTGACCGTCATGCCGGATGACATCAACACCAGGGGCTGTGGTATCTGTACCATGTACAACTACTTGTTTGTGGCCGGCGGGATCAGGGGAACTGGGGAGAAAAGCAAAGTCTCAGACAAAGTGTTCTGCTACAATCCCATCACAGACCGCTGGAGCGAAGTCCGACCCATGAACCAAGCACGATCGCAACTCAAGCTTGTCTCCATGGATGGGAACCTGTACGCCATTGGCGGTGAATGTCTTTTCACGGTGGAGAAGTATGACCCTCGAATGGACCGCTGGACGGCGGTGGCTCCTCTACCTAAAGGGGCATTTGCGGTGGCTCACGAAGCCACTACGTGTAACGGTGAGCTGTATGTATCGGGAGGGTCTCTTTTCTATCGGTTGCTGAAATATGACCCCAAGAGAGACGAATGGCAGGAGTGTCCGTACAACAACAGCAGGAAAAAATCCACAGACATGGTGGCTCTCAAGAGCTTCATCTACCGATTCGACGTTAACCGCGAACAGGGCATCAGCGTCTTTAAATACAACACCATCGTGAAGATGTGGCATGACTGTGCCTCCCAGCAGCAGGGCTGCATGCTCCCATTTCGATGCGCTGTCATTGATAATTGCATCTACTGTGTGAATAAATCTCAGACTCTTCAGTTTGTTGTGGAAGAGGATGGAGGTCGATTCAAAGACGAGTCTCTAAAAGCACCTGTGGAGGCCAAAGGGATCTTATTCCCTTTCATTCTCAGTTTGCCTGAGAGAGGTGGAAGAATTGCATGAGTAGGATATTTCATCCCTCTGATGACCCTTCGGAGTCGCTTGAGAAAGAGAATGCCTGGTCAATATTTATAGATTAAACATCATCTCCAGAGAAGTTCAAGGAGCCAGCACGTAGAGCTTGAAACTGGAATGTGTTTCTTTGCATGGTAAGAAAAACAAACGTATGTTTGGCGCCTTAAAATCATAGCCCCACTCCAACTTTGGGAGACGAAGAAAGTTGTACATTTATAACTCATTTGTGCAGTCGTATCCTTCATTTGTTTTGTGCAATTTGTATCGGAGAGTAATTTAGGATGAACTTTGCCCAACAGGAGTTTGCAAAAAAAACCTAAACCATCCATTTGTATAAAGGCTAGTTCATACTGCACCGACAGATGCTGACCAATGCCAACAATCACCAGACATTCCGCGACCTGACACACTCCAGTTAAACCTACTAAAAACCGACTAAACCCAAGAAATGTTTCTGTTGCTGTTGGTCGACGTCTATGGTATAGTGTGAATTAGCCTTAAAATGGCAATGAATAGCACAAATTAACAACTGAAGCACATGGTGTAATAATGCGACCCTGTTTCCTACCAACAGGTTCTATGCAAATAGATTTGAAGAAACATTTTTGAACCACATAAAAAAGCTCTTAATTATAGAACTTTACTACAGCCAGGGTCAATAAACAAAACATCCTAAAGCAGCTGAAGGAGAAGCCATAACCTTTACTAACATTAGGGAAACATTAAGAGCACAAAGCACTTGACTTCTGTAATTGCTGCTACTCAAATATTACTTTAAAATTCAACCCTGTGCATTTGCATTACAGCGCGCACAGTGGCTTTTTACTCCTGAGACTCTTCTGGGTGATATTTTAACACTTTCATTAAGGAAAGTCCAGAAGGCAAAGTAAAAAAAATTGAGTGTCTGTTCCTTGTTTCTGAATCATTGCCAAAGATAACAGTTAAGATTTAGCAGCAGACAAACATTAAGATAAATTACATTCTCATAAGAAATACATTTTCTGTATGCGATATGTAGAAATCATTAATGAATATAGAACCATACTGCAATTAAGCCTGCTGTTAATGAAGACTATAATTACATTACATTTATCCCTGAGAAACACTTGGTCGAGATCTTGACCAGAAGGGAGAAAATATTGTCTTTATTGTGTTGTATTTTATGATGAATTCAGGCTGAACCCATGAGAGACAGACACCATCACAAAACAAAACATTCATATTGTGTCCTTAGCATGTGATGAGGCATCATAGTGTAATTTATAACTTGGATGTTGCATTCTGTGTAGACACATTGTGATATTCAGCATCCAGGAGTATTTTACTGAGATATGATTGTTCACGCTTCAGTATTTCCCTAGACATTTCTGGAGGATATGAGATGGATAATGGTTCGAGGATGTGGATTTTATAAATGTTTCTTTAGTGCAATTCTGTTGAAAAAATCTTAAGGGAATTTGAATTATGAGCATGAATGTTGTTGGTATGATTATGAACTTGAATGTGAATGTTTTGCTCACTTTATTTTTTACTCAACCCTATGTGCTTTAATCAATTATAACAAAGCTGAACAAATACAGACAACATCATTCCAGTAAACATCTCAAAGTCACTTTCAAATTACCCATGAATGCTCTCCAACTGTTCGCTTCTGAAGTATTTAAATCAGGGGTTCTCAGCTCTGACCCTTGAAGTCCACTTTCCTGCAGTTTTGTTCCTAATCAAGCTGTTCAGGATTACTAAAAAGTTTAGGAGGGTTTGATCAAGGTTGGCGTTAAACTGCAGGAAAGTGGACCTCGAGGGCCAGAGTTGAGAACCCGTGATCTATTTTTTTTTATATTGTGTAACTGGAAAGCTCTTCAGATATTCAGCTGAAATCAAGATGCTTTTGGCAAGGCAACCAAAGTGTCACATGGGGGTGTGTGGGAGGGGCATTGCTTGCTGAGTTGATGTGTTTAAAGCTAATATGCTTTTAAAACAAATGGCTTGATGGCTTTTTAGTGTCTCTATGTCATTTTAATATCTCACAAACTAAAGTTTCTGTGTTGCAATAAAATATCTTTCGGTTTCCTGGTTCATTATTTTAGCTGTGTTCATTTTTCACCAAGTTTTTCAAAATACATAAATGCAGCTCTGGGATCTGAGGAAGCAGAACATGTTCAATTCAGTTGTTACACTTTATGGGAAGTGTTGACCTGAGGTTAAGTGCCTGACTCAAGGGTGCCATGCTGATGGACAGAAGAGTCATTCCTGATTAGGACGGAACCCACAAACCTAGTGTTAATAGCTCAGGTCCTCAGCCATTCACCATGTTAATAATAATTCAAATGAAACCTTTGTAGAGAGATCTGATTATACAGTTAACTGCTCTATTGTTGGGTGTGACATTACTGCAGTGGTTTTCCTGGAGCACTGATGCCATCTAGAGGATGGAGTCAGTAATATACATTTAAGAAATTAAACATCCTAAACGTCTACAAAATTGCTAATCCAATGACACTAACACTATCAGAACCAGATGCTCTGAATTTAAATCCAACAAATATATCTTGAAGACCTAAATATTACTAAAATATAACTTTATACTATTATTGTCACATTTAACAGAGATTATGAAAAAAATCCCACCAGACAACTTAAAGGGATAGTTCTCACTCTCACCCTGAAGCCATCCTAGCTGTATATGACATTCTTCTTTCAGACGAATACAATCTGAGTTATATTAAAAAGTGTCCTGGCTCTTACAAGCCTCATAATGGAAATCAATGGGTATACTTTTTGGGAAGTCCATCAAAGAGCATTCATCCGTGATAAAAGTGCTCGAAACGGCTCTAATAATTTGAAATAACCAAAATGCCATAAATGATTTAGCCTAATTATAATTCATTCATCTACCTGAAGACCCTGACCCTCCTGCTGTGGATAATCAACCAATTAATTTTTTTATTATGTTGTGGGGTTGTTCTCACAACATAATAAACACAACAACCTTTCACCTAAAGACCTTAATTTTCCAAAACAATCAGTTTTTTCCCCCTTCTGTGTATTATAATGAAGGCTTTTTTGAAACGGCACAGCTTTTCCAGTTTTTAAAAATGACGCTCCTTCCTACACAATGAAAACACTTTATATTATATATGCCTATGAAAGCCGATGGAGCCAGAGTAGGTATGGGGCGGGGTGACACGTGTAGCTGTAGGCCCGCCCAACCAGGTCATTCTCGTGTTTAGCGTCATAGTGCACTCAACTCGCATGCCGGCGATCGGGGTTTGAGACCGACTCGGAGCAGGGCGGTTAAATTTGGAGGCGGAGCAATTAAGAGAGGGGTGTGCTTGTTTGGGTTGATTTCAAATATCTAGGAGTTTTTTTAAATACCGCTTACCCCACCTTTAAATACAGAACAATAATTAGCAGGACAAAAATCACAAAGATATGTATAAAAGTTGTATTTAGATATTTACAAAGTACTACAAAAAACAGCTTTTCTTTACACTCTCTCTTATTCCCAAACACAGACAGACACACACACACACAAGTTGATCTCACACATACTCTCCACAATTAGAGATGATGACTTTCTGTTTGGTTTTTCCATCTTTTGCTCCCTGAGCCTGAGAAAACAGTACAGATACAAAGTTTAAAAATAAAAAAAACAGGACAAATTTTTTTTTTAATATTTTAAATCTTTAGATCAGGGGTCACCAAACACTGTCCTGGAGAGTTTAGTTCCAACTCTAATCAAACACACCTGAACCAGCTAATCAATGTCTTTAGGATCATTAAGGCTACAATCAGATGAGTTTTTATCAGGGTTGGAGCTAAACTCTGCAGGACAGCGGCCCTCAAGGACCGAGTTTGGTGACCCCTGCTTTAGATAAAAAATGTTTTCAGCTTTGCCATCACAGGAATAAATAACATTTTGTAATAGAAAACGGTTATTGTAAATTGTAATATTTCACAATATTTAAGCTTTTACTGTGTTTTTTTTTTCATAAAAAAAAAAAATGCAGCCTCGGAGAGCATAAGAAACGTCTTTCAAAAACATTTAATCTTACTGACTACCAACTTTAATAGTCAAGTCATAAGCAATTGCAAATCTAATCTCCCTCAGCTTACCTCCATGGCCCGGAGTACGTCCATGCCCTCTACGAGTTCTCCGAATACCACATGTTTGCCATCCAGCCAGTCCGTCTTATCAACAGTTATGAAGAACTGAGAGCCGTTAGTATTGGGACCAGAGTTTGCCATCGACAGCTGACCTATGAGTGCATAGTCAATGAACATGAGACCGATTTCAACATCAACAAATATACTAACTGATCCTGAACATTTACGCCTGATTCACACATGATCCGTTTGCAGTATGTATGCATTACGCATTAGGAGTGCAGTAGCAGCACACACTAATTGACACAAGATGTGTTTGCAGTGCGCTTCACTGTTAGAATCAATTCATTATTTCTATATAGACATATTAAGATGCTCAAGCATGAGGCAAAACATTTAAACAAGATACTTCTCTCACAGGAAACTTTAGTATCACACACTTTTAAACTAACTTACAATCCACACCAATAACCAATTAAATTGCCTCCCATTATTGTGACTGTGAAAAAAATTGTGTACTTTACTTGTATGCATTTATGGTAAAATTACTAGCCTACATTTTCATGTCAATCCATGTTAATTTTGACCATGAACCAAGCGCTATATAACTTTAATTCAGCGGTTGAAGCACAAAAACCAACAACTGAGGAAACGTTGACTGCACCGTACCAATCCTTCAATACACTGGCATTGCAGTGTGAATGCTATAAGTATAACCTGTTTACATGGGTAAACGGAGTATGTGTGAAACAGGCATTGGTTCTCAAAGGCTCATCTCACCTGGTTCGGTGTGCTTGAGGACAAAGTTCTCATCCTCAAACTTGCCTCCATATATGGATTTCCCCCCAGTGCCGTTGTGATTGGTGAAATCTCCACCCTGGCACATAAACTGAGGGATGATTCTGTGGAAACTGCTGCCCTTGAATCCAAAGCCCTTCTCATGTGTGCACAGACAACGGAAATTATCTGCAGAACAAACAAAACAGAAGTCCTCTTTTCAGCAAAGCACCAAACATTTAATTGGCTAACTGCTAATGTGATAGAGATGTGCAGATCAGCTCTAATGTCACCAGAATCCGGTGTCCCGAACCTATGATTTTCTCTGACATAGATTTCCACACCTGATCAGCACAATACAATTGGGGGGGAGGGGACTGATGATTCAAAGAAATTCAGTCAACAGGCAAAGTTTGAAGGGAGTGGACATATGTTCTAAAGTGTTGCCATTTATCATGGGAAGAACCTCAGCTGGCATACAGAGAACATCTTATCTTATACAGTTTCAAAAAATACATAGTATCAACAAGCCATTGTGAAATACCCAGAGGCTTGGTGGACTTCCAAAAAAATAAAATCCACCATCTAGCCAATAAAGAAGTGAAGGCACATACACATATATCTAACTTTTTTGATGAAAATATAGTCCAAACTTTAAGAACCCCAAACAATGCAGTAGTAGGTCAGACATCAATCTTGATTTTAAAAAATGTGGACAAGTCTCAAAATAGTTGATCCAATAGTTATGAAGCATTGGACAGACGAAAAAAAGAGAAAAAAACATATGACTCAGATTACAGGGTGACATGTAGCACAACTGTCATCAATGTTGAAGTAAATTACAGAGAGCCAAGCTTTGGAATAAGTATTTTAAACTGTATGAGCCCAAGCTGTCCACATATTGAGCTTGAATGGATTCTATTAAGTGCATTCACCCACCAGTCGTCCACAAACTCTTAACCCAACTCATGTTCCCAGGCACTTTTAGTTAGCAATAAAGCAATCATCAATAAGCTGACAATAAATCCTGGAGATAAGTGCCTTTTGAAAAGTATTAATCATAAGAAAATCTTCCCATACCAGATTAGGTGGTAAGCAAGGAATGCTTGGATCTAAGGAATGTTATTTTTTTATTACTTGCGGATTATCCTCAGCATCCGCAGAAACTATCACTATAATGTGCTGTGATGTCCTGAACAGGACCGTGAAACTTATCGAAAACAGAAAAAAGTACTTGGCTCTGTCCATCGGTTGTTGATGGGATGGGCAGATCTGAAAGCAAGCTTAAAGTCAATTGTAAGAAACAGGTGGAGTTTATGTGGACTAAATGATTGGAGAAGTGCAGAGTCTATCATTTCACCAGTTTTTAAATTGATTAAAAAACATCAGGCCAAACATTTTTAAATTAAATATGCATGGCTGAATTGTTCACAATGCATTTTGAAAATAGGAACTTTAAACATTGAGTAAAGAAATAGGAACTTCTAGGAAAGATGGGAAATAAGAAAGATAATTTACGGAGTCTGACCTGCAGTCATAGGCACAACGTCTGCTCGTAGAAGGAAGCGCAGTCGGCCTGCAGGTTTGTTCCCAATCTTGATGTCCATGTAGACCTGAGGGTTAGTTCTGCCTTTTTTCGCTGGAGGCTCTCCCTGTTCAGAAACACAAAATACCAATCAGAAAACATTAATGATAAAGATCAGAATATAAAATCTAAACAGATAATCAGACGCAAAATATGATATATATAATATAAGCAAAAATATATATAAACTGCTATACAAATATGACATGCCAGGCATTTTATATAATTTCATACTAAAACCAACCAATGTTCCAACATTCCCACCTCCTGAGTGTTTGTACTGGCTGACTCCACAGCTGACTCCACCTCCTCACTCTCCTCAGCAGTCTTCCCAGAGAACTTCTTCAACCAGTCATCTTCAGACCACACTATGAGCAGAGCAGAAATGTAATTCAGATTTGTGTTTCAAGGAAATGCAAGAAATAAGTTAAATACATAATGAGTGAGAGTTATCATAGCAACATATTGCAACCTCACCTGGTCGAGAGGAGCCCTCTTTAATTCTCATGGGTTTGGCGATGTTCACCCTGATGGTTCTCCCGAACAGCTCCGACTCATTCTGCAGGACACAAAGCCAAATTGATATTAACCTAGACTTCCAGCTCTGAGGAAGACTGACATACATTAGGTTTCTTGAGACTACAGAAATTAGTGGTTCAGTCACTCACCATATTATCAATGGCAGCAGCTGCATCCTGGGAAAAAGCAGACAGAACTTTGAGAAAGTGACAATGGTGTAAGCATCATTTTTTTTTTTTTTTGAGGCAGACAAACCAGTCATGTATGGCTGCCTTGTGTAAACTATGAGAAGCAACATTGGTATTCTAGAAGTTAACCAGAATTCAGATACAAGTTATTCCAATGATTAATATTTTCCATCCTATTTAGATTGAGTCAAGGATGTGTTCTTAGCAGATTTAGCACGTATTTACCTCTGCCAGTTCAAACTCGATGAATGCAAAGCCCCTGTGTTTCTCTATGGACAAAAAGAGTCAAACATGATGTACGATATTTTTGTGCCGTATGTTCAAATCGTACAACTGTTTCTGTTGTTGGTTAAAGTGTGTTTTTGATTTATAATGATGGGAGTGTATTTTGATTTATGTGTGTTAGTTAACTTACCCGTCTCATAATCTAACGGGATCTGAATATCCGTGATGTCACCGAAGGGAATGAATGCCGCGTGCAGCACTTTCTCATCTACCTCCTCCGCGAGACCCCCTGATAAAAACAAAACATATTCCAATCATTTTAATATTTCATGTTAAAACTCACTGACCGTGCCATTCAAGCTGATATTTAATCTTTTGCCCCTTTCCTGGCTACAGCTGATAACCGGAATCGCATCCCTAAACATGCACGAGGCTGTAGGGTTAAACTAGCGCAATGTAAGAACGAAGGGTTTGTTATTTTGATTACAATTTTGATGACTTTCTTACCAACATAAAGAACACGTTTACTCGACGCCATCTTGGTTGTAACCTTTGACTTTTGACTGTTTTGTTCGCCAGTGCGGGTCGTTGTCTCGCCCTCTAGTGATGCGGAGGACAAATAACATCACTGGCATTCACAAGTGTCCATTGTTCAGCTCTGGATTAACAGCTGTAGGCTACTTTTTTAGTTACTTAGTTAGTTAGTTTTTTAGTTGAATTTTCCTAGCTAAGTGGAAAATATATTTTACTTATTGGATCGCTCAGTGAAACAAACTACATACCTTTCTATATAAAAGTAAAACGTTTTTTTTTATTAAAAAAAATAGTTACCAGTCACTACTAGGCTAATGTAAAGTGGTAAACCACAGAGTACAAATAGCTTAGTTTTTATTTTATGTAACAATTCTCTAAAACTATATATATATATTATGTTAATCAATCTGTTACTTTAATTGGATAATGTTTACATGTTTTGTGATCATGATTTATATCTTGATAATGCATATAATTGATATACTTATATGCATTCATTTATATGCATTAATATGCATTAATTAACTTATATGCATTACTTGATTATTGATATAATTATATAATTGATAGACCCATTAACTATGGTAGCTCTATGTATATCATTTTACAGTTTGACAGACATCAACTTTCATAAGGATGCAAACTGGAGTTATAAATAGCTTTGGTCATGTGAGTAGTCCCGGTAAAGGTGAAATGAAATGTTTATCTACATTTCTGTCACTATTGGGTCCTTGAGCAGAACATTTAACCTCTAAAGGTCCTACCGCAAGTCATTTTGGATAAAAAGTGTAACATGGCCTTTGTCTTTGCTAAGTAAATAAAAATGAAGAACACAGCATAGTTCATTTTAAATAGTCATCCCTTTATTTAGAGTGCCACACCAATCGGGTTATTGTCATGGGACAAGTGAGGTCCAATCAAAGCAGCAAACACACATCTCACAGAAGAACCAAGCTTCCACTTCCTCATAGAAAAAGTCAGTCCTGGCCACAATACAGAGGCTCTTCCCTCACAGAATTGACTTTTTTTTAAAATTAGCTTTAGGTGATAAAAATCATCACAGAGATAAAAAAATATTAACCCTGCAACAAAAATGTTTTCTTTATATTCAAGTATTATTTTGTATTTTTCTCTTTTTTTTATGTTTTCTTTTTTGTGTTCTTATTGGTTGCCACCAGACGACACCAGACAGTGATGATCTCTCTTCAGTCTTTCAGCTTCACCCTACAGAAAACAATTTCAAATAAAAACAATTTAGTTTTAATCAGAATAATTTTAAACAAACACAGAAATAGCCTGGCCATTGATAAGCACAGTAATTATACTGATAATAATAAAAGTTACTCGTCAGGATGTTGCGGCTGCAGTCGCAGCAGTGACTCCCACTTTCTGTGTGGCGTCTTTCTTGGCCTGATGAGCCTGAAGAACTGCAACAGCCTCCTCCACCTGACAGCACAAACACATCATCAGTCCTGCAACGCCCTCACCACCTTAACCACAGAGATTCATGGCTCTCATAATTCACCCAAAAATTTGTTCCAAACCCGTACAACTTTCGTGTAACTTTGTTAAGCATCACGTTTGAGCTTCTGCAAGAGGTTTGTTCTCGCACATCGGTTGAGCTTCTGCTTATGTTCGCTGATTAATGTTTATATGTGCATAATTCAAGCCTAAATTCAATCTGTTCATCATATAAAGCGATTGTGTCTCTTCAGAAAATTTGATTCATTCAATTCATATGGATTAGTTTTTATGATCTCTTTATGAACTTTTTGAAGCATCAAAGTGGTAGTTGCGTAGACTGTCAATGGAAGGACAAAAATCTCATTCAAAAATCTTCATTTGTGTTTCGAGGATGAACGAAAGTCTTACGGGTTTGGAACGACATGAGGGTGAGAGAATGACAGAATTTTCTTTGGTGAAATTATCCTTTAACTGATAAAACGCCATAATTATACAAAGATTACATCTCTAGTCTGTGCTAGGCAAGGCATAAATCTGAATAAATTAATGCATATTATGTCCCTGGTTCAGTCGATACGCTTTGCATTTCTAAAAGCTTGTAACTTTTCCCATCATTGCACATAACAGCAGAGCTATGTCGGTTGCTGGAGGCTTTTATCATAGTTAACGACTGTCACCTTGGAGCGCAGAGACTCGTGGGACTCCAGCATGTGGAGCAGCTCAGAGTTGTCGATCTCAAGCAGCATTCCTGTGATCTTCCCGGCTAGACTGGGGTGCATTGCCTGGATGAGAGGGAACAGGCGCTCACCTAAAGGGGAAACCAGAACAGGCACACACAAGACAATGAACAGTTTGAGATGGTTACAGGGAAGAGTAAAGTAATTAATACTCATTAGGCATGCCCAAAAACGTCCTTGAGAGCGTAAAGATATGTTTAGAAAGGCTGAACGTGCTTACAGCCTCCTCATCTCACCAAGCATCTGTTTCTGTTCCTGAGGAGGGGCGGCAGCTAACATGGAGGCAGTGAGAGGCTCCTGACCCTGCACATGAACAGCTGGCTGTGCCTGACCAAGACAATAAACCACAAAAATATTATTGTGTTTGTCGAAGCCAATAATAATTTTCACATTCTGGCCAATAACTGACAAATGGTCAGTATTAAAATCCATACAATTATGTATAAACAAATAAAAATAAAAATCTATCATTTCAAATGCAACAATTTTAAATGAATTAGGCATTACATTATAATGTACATTATGAAAAAAAAATTGAGATTTGATAAATATTACATTTAACAGTGTTTTTAAAGATTAATAACTTCAAGTGGATGATGGCAAAGGTAATCTTAATGAAAAAAATAGCACAATTAAATTTTGACAGACAAACAGTACATATTTTATAGATATATCAGATATTCAATGCCAAGTTACAAACTGATACGGCTAAATATGTAAGGGATAATCCACGGCTAGCTGTGCATTAAACAATTTTAATGTAACCCCCTCCTTGTTGAGAAATATAATTCAGTAGCGAAACTACTTTATTTCTAAATAAACTAGAATTAGCTTTGTATTTATGAACATTTGGAGTCTAAGGTGTAGTTTTTATTTACATCTATCATATTACCTGTTGCAGTGTAATGGGCTGCACTACCTGAGGCTGAGTGTTTCGTATGGTGGTGGCATACTTGTATGGGGGCATGGCACGTGGGGTCGTCACCCCCATGGCAGGGCGAGGACCCATTGGTTGGCCAGTGCCTCCTAGTGGGAAATAGGAAGAGGGCAAGTGGGAAGAGGAAACGAGTATTAAAGCTATGTTCAGGACAGATAGGAACACCAAACACACTTGTAATCATTAAATGTGTCATTTGTGGTGTTATTCAAGGGAATAACATAATGATCAGTTAAATATGAACTAAAACCAATAGATATTATACATTATTTATTATTATTATTATTATGAAACATTAAAATAAACTAAAACTTGAATTCTAATCTCTGACACCTTCAACAAACTATGCAACTCTTAAAAATTTAATCTGAGATGATACAGAGAAACTTTTCAGGCCTCTGGGTCTGTAAAACAGGTCAAAATTTGTCATAATAGGGCATCACATCATTAGTGGGTGGGTTTTCTCACCCACTCTCTGTGCACCTGAGGGGATCCCGCGTGGGCCTTGGCCGGATGCATTGGGTGCCAGGTGGCGAATGTTGGCACGGGGCCCTGGCTGGCGCAAGGATCCGGGCATGCCCTGGAAGCCACCCTGACCTCTGCCACCCTGCTGCTGCCAGCGAGGGTTCGGACGAATCTGGGTCAGCTGGTTTGGTGCGTAGTATGTTGTTCTGTTCTGAGCCTGTGAAGCATGATAGAATTCATTTGATGCATTTAAATACATAAAAAGTCAAAATTATGACAAAAAGACATAATTATGAGATAAAATAATGAGGTCAAATTTTTATTTACAAATAATCAAGTTTTTGTAAATTATAATTTTGACATAGAAGTCTTAATTATTACTTTTTTTTCTTATTTGACGGAAATTGGCATTCCATAATATACAGTGAGGTTGTGTAAAAATAATGAAAATATATAGAGAAAAAAATCAAATAAAAAATTATCTTAAAACTGTATTTTCTAAACCATTTAATTTTTCCAGGTTTAAATGGAATATAAATCCAAGATTTTATTGTTGTCTCAGACTTTTGTAGCTCACCTGAGGCACAGCTGGCATGAAGTAACCACCGGCAGGTTGGAACTGGTTGATGATGGCGTTGGCGGGCATGGCTCTCATGCCAGCGATGCGCTGCATGTACTGGTTGGTCAGATGAGCTTTGCGTTCTTCTTTACGTTGGGCCAGGGCCACGTACAGCGGTTTGGAGCCCACAATACGCCCATTCATCTCTGTCACGGCCTTTGTGGCCTCCTCAGGTGAGGAGAAACACACAAAGCCAAAACCTTTGGACCTGCCGTCCTCCAACATCACCTACAGCAAGATGTACATTGTATAAGATCTCACCTCCATCAGAGAACAGTTTAAACTAAAAATATAAATCTCATAAAGCAGAATACTGCATAATTCAACCCCTCTCTGCGTGTCTAAAATGTACATATAAAAAAGGGTACTTTAACGCATTGTTTCCGGTTATGTAATAGATTGCAAAGGTATTTTTGGTGCTGGGTGAAATGGAAAAATTCAATGATTTCAGTTGGATTTTGACCCAGTCCTACTGGTGTTGGGTATAACTAATGGACACATTGCTACATCTTCTAGTAGAAACATTTTATAATATATCCTTTGCTGCCAGAAAAAAATATGTATTGAATCGGATCAGTTATAAATCTCTGACACTTAAATGTTGGCATAAGATTATTTCTATTAGTTGATTCCACTGGAGCGTCTTACATATAAAAAAAAACAGGCCAGTTTAATGAGGGATGGACCTTATATCTGGCCTAATTGGAAGTTCATCTATGTTCATCTATTTAACTGAATGCCTTATATCCTGTTTAACTAAATACTCACCAAGACAGGCATTTTGACATCATTTTGTGTGTATTTGACCGTTTAAGCACAGTAAGCCCCTCATTTTGGTACTTGTGACTCAAAAGTTGCTTGAGACTGAGAGGCGGCTTATGTGTGCTCACCTGCAAGGTCCCTGGCCAGTTGACAATCTCTAAGAAATAGACTTTTGACCCACCTTGGTACTGGTAATGGAGCCGAAAGGAGAGAACTCTTTACGAAGTTTCTCATCATCAATGGTGTCATCAAGATTCTTTATATACAAGTTTACACCCTGTAAACACAAATATATCAAAATGAATTGATCAAAATTAATAGTTTTTTCTTTGCTAAACACACAAGCGCATACACAAAGACAAAACACAGCAATTCATTTACCTGATATCTGCTGATTCTTTCCTGTTTGAGCTGTTCAAACTTCCTCTTGAGTTCTGCTTGTCTCTCCATCTTTTTCTGTGCTCGGCCAACAAACACTGTCTTGCCGTTAAGCTCCGTACCGTTCATCTCTTCCACAGCCTAAAACAGAAATACCATCACAATCAATCATCTTTTTGTTGATCTGCTTAACTGTCAGTCCAATCTCCCAGTTCAATGACAATGTCAGTGTATCAATACAGTAATTTACACTAATGCTGATTTTAAACACGTTTTAGCTTCAGCTGATTGGCATTATCAGCAAATCATTATACAAATTCACTGTACCTTGTTAGCATCCTCATGCATCTCGTAGCTAACAAACCCAAATCCGCGAGATTTCCCTGTGGGGTCAGTCATGACCTTTACACTCAGTGTTTTACCTGCAGGTAGAAACAAAATCTTCAGAGAAAAATTCTAGACCACAAGGCTACCACCACACACAGCCCCTTTATACGCTCAAACTCACCGTATTTATCAAAGAGCTCCTTCAGTCTCTCATCATCCATGTCGTCGCCGAAGTTCTTGATGTAAACATTGGTGAACTCTTTGGCTTTGGCGCCCATCTCTGCTTCCCTCTCCTTCCTGGACTTGAAACGTCCCACAAACCTACAAATAACAATGGAGACAGAAATGTGACTGATACAGAAATGCAATACAATCTCAGACCGACAGCTGCAGACCAACCACAGACAAGAAACAGCTGCAGCAGGGACAAATCTGACTTTAAATTTAAACACTTAATTGTATGAGCAAAAAAACTTTTTTTAAAACAAATTTTTTTTATATCTTCTTTTGTGTTCAACAGAAATAAGAAAGTCACTCAGTTTTGGATCAACATGAAGTTAAGTAAATGATTTTGATCCTTTGCCTTTGATTGGTCGACAAACTTCACTCAAGAGTTCCTCTCTGGAACATCTTGACAACTACATATAGTCCTGGTCAATCTACAAACCAATGACCATCCTTGCTGTCACATGACTCATGCTCAGACACTCACACCTTGCGGTCGTTCAGCAGCATGCCGTTCATCTTCTCGATGGCACGGTCGGCTGCGTCCTGAGTTTCAAAATGCACAAAGGCGTAGCCCTTAGATCCGTTCTCGTCGCACACCACCTGTTAAATAGACATGGGATGAGACAACCTCAAGAATCAGATTACAGAGTCTTTTATTATACAGCTGATCTACACAGCTTCTCAATCAGCCCGGTCTCACCCCAAAACGTCACATACTGACGGGTCTTGACCATACGTCAACATACGACGAAAAGGGTTCCCCTATAACGTGAATATGAGATGCAGACATAAGCGCACCAGCAGTGCCTTCTAGCGGTACCCGAACGCATACCTAAACCTACCCATAACCCGAATCGTCACACATGGACGTTAAAGGGTACCCTTTTCGTCGTATGTTGCCGTATGGTCAAGACCCGTCAGTATGTGACGTTTTGGGGTGAGACTGTGTTATCTCAATGGTAGCTACAGTAACGTCTTCAGCTAGTCAGCTTAAGATCCTTTCCATCTAAACTGGCTATATCTCTTAAGCCTCTTGAATGTTTTATATCCACACAGTCACGCAGAGCCGAAGCACAACCAAAACAATGTTTTTCCATGCATGCAGTTTTGTTTATAAGAGGGCCAAAAGTTGCATAGTGTACCTTTAATGTATCAATTATTTTTTCCAGCTTTCAAAAATATAAAAGTCACTCCTCACCTTGCAGGACAGGATGTTTCCGAAAGCAGAGAAGGTATCATACAGGGCCTTGTTGTCAATGGACTTGTCCAGATTTTTGATGAAGACGTTTCCAACTCCGGATTTCCTAAGTGATGGATCTCTTTGTGACCACATGATTCTGATTGGCTTTCCTTTGACCACATCGAAGTTCATTGTGTCTAAAGCTCTCTCCGCTGAAACCAAAAAAACATGAGACATAAGACATCTCTGGTCTCTACCTTAGCACTTAAATTACTAACAATTACTAGAGGAACATGTCTTATAAGTCTCTGAATTGGTACATGTTTAGATACTCAAACATATTAAAACTTCAAGCAAGCTTGAAGCTTGTTAGCTGAGACTTTGGTAATGCTGGCATATCATAGAAACTGTACTCATGAAACATAAATCTAATAATTACAGGACTGTTGAGGTACTGGCCAGATATTTTAGGATGATGAGATCTGTTAATTTTTCAGTATAAGAATTTCCTTATTTTATCACATCGACTCAAATAAAACTCACGTTTTTAATGTTGTTTATATGTCTATATTGTGTTTTTAATATGTTTTAAGACAAAGCATGTGCAAAGTCATAAGTCAATACCATTGCTGAGTAGTGAGGTCTTTCTTATGTTACAAACTATCATGTAACCAATCACGTCAACGTGCCGGAGGGCTTTAGCCGGAGGGCTTTAGCATATCATTAACTATGACTGCGAAGCAGGAGTCTCGAGAGAAGCCAGGTTATCCTGGTATACCTTTCTGTTGATATGAAAAATCGGGTACATTTAGCAATATAGCGAGTGAATTATGTGATCTATATTACAATGTTATGATGAACTATATGCCTTTCTCCACTGACGTTCTAAGTTGCTCAAAGCGTTTGTAAGGATGCTGATTTTTAGAAGGCAGCTGTCTGACTTTGAGATGGCGAACAGTAACATGTATTAGCTGTTTAATAACATAGTCAAGCAAAAGGCTAATCATGTGAATTGATGTTATGTGTCCGACGTTGTAGAAAGCATACAGTTACATAAAATGCATTACCATTCTGATACATCGACTTGTATACGAGCCTGTATATTTCACTCTTCCATTTCTTCTTCTGAATCAGTTTCTGGTTCAAACATGGATGAATTAAACCAGTATTTCAACTTGCCTTGTGCAGCGTTTACTACAGTAAAGTTGACCAAGTGGATCTCTGTGCTGGTGTGAGTGATTGAGTGGAAGCAGGGCTGATTTGCATATTCATGTGGTCCACGTATACTAATGAAGCAAGGGTATAGAGTTACATTCAAGCTATTTTAAGGCATAAAAGAAATGTCATGGGGAAAAAAACCTTTTAAATATGTAATTTTGGTGATCAAAGATGAGTTTTAAGGGATAAAATGATTGACTACGGGGGGACTTTAAGCTAAATGTATTTTATTATTGGTGTGGACTGATGGCACAATTACAGTAGGTACATATATTTATCTGTTTAATCATGTGAATAGTTTTTCCACTCATCCGCCATATTTATAACCAACAGCAGAGCAAAGTATTGGTGGTGGATACCCATCCCAGGTCTAAGAAATTTGTTTTACCGATCTTTAACATTCATATACATGTATTTGTCCACAATGTGGACTAAATATAGATATACACGTCTGGAACAGTCATGACTGCAACATGAATGTCAGGTTTAAGGTTTGTCAGTTTCTAATCAAATTGATGGCATATGAAACTGTGAGGGACCTGTCACCTATTGTAATGCATTATGACCTGTTTCTCTCTCTCTCTTTCTGTTCCTCATAGCCCTCCCCCTGACATACACACACACTAAGCACTAAATGTCTGGTGAACAAAATGGAGCAGCCTTGTGTCTGCTGCACTCAGCAGTTTCCAGTGTAATTGTATTGAACATGGAGCTCACGGCTGGTGAGAGAGAGAGACAAATAACAACTTTCAGGCAACACAGGACAGGACACACAAATGCACAAACCATATGACACAAACCGATGTAGCGATTTCTGGTTTCAAGCAAAACTTTGTTATATTTTATGAGGATTTAGAATTATTAGTTAAGATGCACATGTATTTACACCATATTGTTGTCAAAGTAATAGTAGTACGCTTTCATCGTTGTATAAAAACAGAATAAGCAGAAACATGGTGTGGCTGTCCCATAAATTTGCCTGTCTACTTGTTTCTTCAAAGCACCCCTCAGAAAAGACAGGCACAGGGAAGACAGCCCTCACTGGCTCTATATTTAGCAGTTTTGGGTCCTTTGAGCAATGTGCTGGCAGGCAGCATGTGTTCAAGGCTCTGTGTCCATTGATGGGGCTGAGACACTGGAATGTGTGTGGCTGAAGCTTACCAGTGCCGGCAACTGTTTACAAATGCAGCTGTTACATGCTGAAAACCGAACCATGTGCTTGAGCACATTTGCGAAGCATTTGCATGTTGCAATGTAATGTTGCACTGAAACTCTGTGTAAAAACATGCGCAATACAATCTCAAGTCCTGAATTCTAGATGTGCATCCTGCAGTGATCACAAAAGCGTTTTTTGTCTCTTATGTGTAAACATGTTTACTATCAGCTGCCATTCTGAGTTTCTAAATGGAGGTGAGTGAGTTCAACTCTGACCTTTTAACCTTTCTGCTGTGAAAGAAGAGGACAAAATTGAGCATTTAATAGCACAGAAATATCTGAAATGGATATTTCAGATCCATGCAAACTACCAATCGTTTAAATAACCCCTTATATTGGCAACCCACAGCCATTACATATTTAAAACAGTAATATCCTATACTAAACCTAAACTAATCTTGACAAACTTGAAAGCTTACAATCTCTAGTTTACATATTTGGTGACTGATTTTCTAAATAAATTACAGAGGAGCCGTAATTTATCAATTTGCAACAAAAATATTTCAATACTCCTAAAGTGTGTTCGGACCTTTATTTTGAAATAGTGATGAACATGACAAATCATGAAAGAATGGTAGAAACCTCAGTTTGTTTTCATGCCAAGAGTTCAAAAGATAGCATCCATTCAATTCTTATAGAAAAAAGTTCTGAAAATGTTTTGAATATGAAGAAATTCAATATGAAGTAAAATAATAATAGATTCACCATTTGTGATATGGCAGCGAGCTATAATGCACATACGTGATCTTTTTGTGTTTCTTAGAGGTTGAATTAATTTAAAAATCTGCCAAACTTCCAATACTACTTCTGAATAGGATGTCTACTTCATAAATTGTATTAAAATTGTAAAAAAATAATGGTTCAGATCACTCAAACAACATATGGAAATGGAGGCGCCCTTATATGGGCAGTAATGTCAACTAGTGAAAAAGTTTGGTACTGCGCCCAAACAAAATCTTACTTAAAGCTTATTTTTTGAGATATCAACCTAAAATTTGAAACACAACTTGTTCAGATTTTTGGCTTTGATTTTTTGCATTTTTAGAGTTCACCAGGTTTTGAAAATATATATTTTACATAAAATATAAATAATTACATTTTTAACATTGTACATTTTCATAAACTCAAACTTCTATAACATTTTTTTCTGTTTAACTTTCTTAATTTATTGTACTTCTACAAAAATCTGCCAAATGTCTTCTTTAAAACAAGACCAATCTTACATCTATACTCCAAAGCATTCTTGAATTACAACCATTCCAGTTCGGAATTTGCATTTTCATTAAGGGGATAAATTACATTTTAAAATATAACAAAATACAATACAGGTTCTTTAAATTGTAATAATATTTCACAGTAATAGTGTTTTTACTGATTTTTTTTATCAAATAAATGCTGCCTTGGAAAGCATAAGAGACTTCTTTCAAAAACCTTACAAAAAACATACCGACCCCAAACTTTTGAACGGTAATGTACATTCATTCATTATGTATTGCATAATATGAGCTGATTGAACTAACAAATGTTTTACCCTGAAGACTATTAACGCAGAAAGGAATGAAACATAAAAACATATTTAGTGTTACTTAAAAGTTGTAAAACTGTGAAGGTTAGTTGAAATGTAGGAAGGACGGGACAAAAGTGAACAAAAATGGCCATTAACATTCATTCTTGTCTTCTTTGAATCATTAGATTCTGAAATAAAGCTGAAGGTGCTCCACAATGGTATTATCCCCTCCCGACACTTTAAATAGCACAAATAGGTCATGCCAGGTTGCAAAATGTGGGCTAACACACACACACACACACACACTAGCACCGTTCCCTAGTGTTTTTTGGAGAACTAAAAAATGGAGGTGTCCTAATGTTCAGGTTTGCTTCTGTGTAGAATGTCTCATGTCAAGGTTTATGGTATTAGGCCACTTTGACTATGTGGGTCAACCAGTACATTTAATTCTATCCTAGTTCTTTATTCCGATTATAGGCTATAATTAAGCCTTATTGAGTCTAGAGCTTTTCCATTAAAATTTTGCCATTATTTTAAGGAAGAATTTGAACAGAATGTTTGAATGTTTTCTCTTGAACTTGATGTTTTCCAGGAATGGACAAGACTTAGGCAAGCTCAACGGAACAAAATATCTGTCCTCCACAGGGTGCTCGGCATAAATGATTCACACATGCCATGCTGCATATTTAAACTTTGTATCACGTACTTATATCTAAGTGATGATATTAAATCAGGACAAGGGAAATGATGTAGCTCCATTTAATATTTTGCTCCTTTAAAAGCAATTGAGTTTATTTGTATGGTGCTTTTCACAACGCATAATGTGAGTGCCTTACAAATCCCAGAGTGAGCAAACCTAGTGTGATTATGGCAACAAAATCTTCCTTGGATATTGGTTAATTTCAGCAACATCTTAACATCTATTTGTTACTACTGATGAATAAAACTAGAATAGATTACATGCGGCATGATGCTTTTATCCAAAGCTACTTACATCGCATTGAAGGTACAGTATACATTTATTGTTTCATGCATTCCCTGGGAATCAAACCTATGACCTTGGCATTGCTAGCGCCATGCTGTTTGAGCTATAGAAAATGTAGTCATAACTATTGTATATTGGGATACTAGTAATTAAGAAATAATTGCTAGTAATTTTTTACTCTTTTAAATAGTACTAGAGAGTAAAATACTAAATACGGTAATACTAGTAACATAAAATTGGAATAGACGGTTGTAACTATTTGTATTAAATAAATAAAAATAAAAAACTGTTTGTTAAACTGTAATATGTATCAGCAACAACTGGAATATATTAGCTATTTATCAGAAGTAATTGGTTGATTTTCTGGACCACTGACCCCCATAGATTTCCATGGCAAAACTATTACTAATAATAACTATGAAATAGGTTATTGTCACTAAATGGTGATTAGTATGAACACGTTATATCTGAATAAGTGACAGATTGAATGGATTCAAGACCATTTTTGAAAACAGAAATCAACTAAATCTAGTGTTAATTACATAATAATAATAAAAAGATAGCCTACTACTTCGTTTAAAAGGAAAATGTTAAAGCAGCTTGCCATAATGGCTGGACATGCAGTGTGACAGTGCAGTCACTAAACCATGCTTTCACACAATAGGCCATATTAGGAGAATAAAGCGATCCCTTTAATTTGTTCAAGATGGTTATAGCAGGGTAGAACAGCGTGCTGTGGGTTTCTCAGAAATACAAGTGACAGCAGCACACATGAGTTCTAGACAGCTCGCGCGCACGCTACATATCACCTCCAGTGTCCCTACATTTACGCACGAAGCATGTCACATTATTCCCGTTACTCTGACAGCTCTGTGCATCAGGTTTAAAGTCACCCAGGACGACAGGGCGCCGTCTTTCATGTCTTACCGTCCGCAGGCTGCTGGAAGTTGACATAGGCATAGCCCAGCGAGCGCCGCGTGATCATATCCCGACACACGCGGATGGACAGCACCGGGCCGGCCGGACTGAATTTCTCATACAGCATAGCCTCCGTGATATCAGGGTGCAGGTCGCCCACATAGAGAGAAGCCATCGGATAACTCCCCGCGGTCGCTGCGTTCATATCTCGGTGTCGTTCAAGCCTTTGAGCTCGTGTGTTTTGTCTAGTGCTGAAATGACAGTGCGTAAAGAGTGTCCTAGAACCAGAGGGACAAATTAGTCTATTAAACTTTTACGCTACTCTCCAGATAAACGATGTCGGTATCACTGACAGCTATACAGCATATGGAGTCCGGTCGAGAGGAACTGGCTTCAGAAATCGTCTGGGTAGTTGGAGACCTTGTCTTTTAAAAAACAAAAAAAGTTTGCCCTTTTAAAAAAAAAAAAGTTTTTTTAAAGTAGTTATTTTTTGAGGTTTTCGGTATTTTGTATTTTTTATGTTTCTTTTTTTTTTCTTTTTTTAAAGGTACTGAAGTACAGTGAGTTATACACTCACTGTGTGGTGGCCGGGGAAAGAGGGTGCGTGGGAAACGCACGGGCACTTTATAGCTCGAGCAGAGGAAATAGCAGCCAGGGTCGCACTCTGGATAACAGAAAAAACACGCGCACCGAGCATGCGGTGTAACATGACAGTCCATTCAACAAGGAACATCCAACAGCGACATCTGGTGCAGCAGTCTACAGCACAAGGTTTCTTTTACATGAACATGGGTCATCCACAAAATACTGACAAACATTCACTGAATCATAAAGACTTATAAAATAATTAACCCCCACATATGGTATAATTCTCTGACCTGATATTTTACTAGGCTAGTTTACTATATTTGCAAATCAGAAAAAGAAAAACCAAGTTTACCAGGTAGACTGTTTACCATGACATTTACAATTAGTTGTTTATATATTTCCTGTAAAGAATGTGATTAATAAATCATAACATGTTTTTACATTACTTTAACTCAAAATAACAAGAACTTTGCAGCTTTAAAAAAAAAAAGTTACATAAGATTCAAACCATTTAAGTCAGTTTAATAACTTACGTTGACATGACTTAAACTTAAGTACAGTTCAACTTGGCTATATAAGGCACCATTTTTTTACAGTGAGGTTGAGCATTAGTGCAAGAACAAGTGCAAAAAGCAAAACAAGTAACTGCTACATTAAGAACATTTGTCCCAATAATCTACATATCATTGGTTGTCAATAGTAAATATATTGACAATACAAAACTGGCAATACTTCCGGTTAAAATTAAAGCATGGCTGTATCGCACAAGCAATTAGGAAATTACTGAGAAGAATAAAAATAAAATAAAAAATAAATAAAAAGACATGGTCTACTGTGACCTTGAGGGTAATCTAGATTCTAGAACAGAATCGGTCCTTTATGACCAGTATGTCAAGATTATAAACATTAACCCGTAGAAGCATTAACATTCTGTGTTGCTGAACATCTGAAGAGCAATGTGAAAAAGCTGCATTTCACTATAAAAAGGCTCAACATTACCAGACACCCATATGATAATCAATTTGAAGTTACTTTTCCCCCTACCAAATTTCTTGTAAAAGCCCAAATAAAAGGTGCCCTGAAATCCAGGTAGTTATTAAATGACAAAGGAAAAATGTAATGAGAAAAAGCTTTATTTTGGTTGAAATTTCAGTAAATACATTGGAATCATTTCACACAAAGGCCATAAATCACCAGTCCATTGATCGCAGTTGATCTACTAGGGATGAAACTAGACCTTTGATTTCAGAGGAGTTCTCCACCTGCTCATCCTTTTGTCTTTTCTCACCATCCCTCTCTAATTGTGGAGTCTTGTCCCATTTTCTCATGCTGGGTCTTTTCTGTTCTTCATAATTGAGAGAACTGGATCCATCTGCAGCTTGTTTCAGACTTAGTTTAGAGTAGAGAACTGGCTCCAATAATTTGGCTCCTTTAGAGCTTTTAAAGACCATCTCAGCCTGTCTGAAAACAACTTCACCCTTATCCTCGGCACTCTCAGAGAGCTTATCTGGTGTAGGGCTGACCAGCGATTTGTCATTAGAAGGAAAGTCCAATTCAGATTCAAGATTCAGTTGAGGCTGCACTAGGTGACGTACTTCAGTCACAACAGGTTTTCCCTGAATCTTATGCAAGTGGGCAACATCTTTAAGATGCCACGTGCCCAATCGGTCCTCTGCAACATCATGCAAATCCACAGCTTCTACTTTAGCTTTTCCTTCATCCACAGCAACCGTCTGACTCATCTCAACAGTGCTTTCATCTGGTTTCAGCTTTCTAAAGGGTTCATCACTTTGAAGGGTTACATCAACAGCATGGTTTTCTGGATAACCAATTCCCACTTGCACAACTGGTGGCAACACAAGCTCCATGATGTCTGGTAGCCACATTGATAAATCCCCTCCCTGACCCTGGCTGATTATAACCAAACCTCCACCAAAGCTAGGCTGAACAGGCCAGGGGGAGACATTGCCAATGTTTTGCATTGAGCTCCCGGAGAAAGAGGCACCTGCCACGATCAAGGTTTTATTGGCTGTAGGGCTGGACTTTGTAGCGCTGTAGTCTGACAGTGGCAGCGACGTGGCCTGTGGTGTAGATGGCTTCTCCTTAATAATCAGGGGGCCGGAGCTTACTACTGCGCTCAGGTCTAGAGAATCTGTAACAGAGACAGTGGAGGTTCATTTCAAAGCAAAACATACAAGGCTCAGCAAGTGTTGATTTTATTAAATTGGTCCAGCAGCTCGAATACTTTGTGAATGAGCGGTTTTAATATTTTGCATTTGCTAGAAATATTGGGAACACTTTAAAATTAAGGTTATTTGGTCACATCAGTAGCATCAACTAAGAGTCGCATCTTCACATTGATGCACTTTGAGCCAATATGAGCAGAATTTTATAAACCAAAACTAACGATTAATAAATGCTGTAAATAAAACACTAATTGATAGTTCATTTTATCAATGCATTAAACACACAAAATGAGACCTTGTAAAGCGAAGACTAAAAGTTATTCCATTCTCAATGCATTTTTTGTTTACTAAGAGATCAACTAAATGTAAAATTTAACCAAAATGGCAAGCGTTAGTATGGTCAACTAGCCTGAAACTATCCTTAGCAGGCTATCCTTAATCTTGAGCCTGGACATGGGTACTTTGTTCATTTGAGTTCCAGCTCATGTCACTATATATACTAACCAGGAAGTTCTACGTGCTCCAAGCTTCTGCACCTTTTTCCACAACAATCACATACGGAGGTTTGGCCACCCAGGTCAACCCATCTGAAAACAAGAGTTTTTTTTTATTAAAGTTTATATAAAAGCCCATTAGGACAAGGACCAAATAAGAGCAAGATCGGATTCAAACTTACCTTGATTTGAGCTTGTTGTAATTGCAGAATTTAGTGCCCGAGGTCAGACCCACATCAGAAAGATAGACTCTGCAGTGAAGATACATCTAAAAGCAAACAGGATAGCATTACAGATAAAGCTATTGTCAGTTTGTAGGATTGTAATAATCCTAACTGGGAATGGACACTCACCTCAGAAGATTTTAAACTGGACGTACGAACAACCAAATTGACTACATCACTACGTCGCAACACAAACTTCACCAAAGACTCTTTGGAGGCCACACAGCTGGTAAACATAAAAATGAAGGTTAAATTATTTCAGGGAGTAAGTGTAGAGAAAGCAGCATTTGTGGAGTTGATCTACCCTTTGTTAATGATAAGGGCGACTTCGGGTTTCTCAGCAGGGTTTGGAGAGGAGGAAGCATGGCAGGACTGGACGTAAAGCTGTTGACCAGGGGCAGGCGAGGCAGACACCTGTAGATACAACTGCTCTCCTTTGTGGAACACATTAGTATCTGCTGGATCACTCCAAGATGCTAAAGCAAAACAAATATTAGAGAGTAAGACACATTAAACTACACCTAATAGGATTAAGAGCATTTTAGTAACATACAGTTCATGATCCTTAATGAAAAACCATTTCTTCTCTCCAGTAGACCCAGTATATCATATGGCATTGGGAAACCAGATGCAAACCCATCAAAAGTGTGAGGCTGAGGAATTCCATTCAAGAAAAGTCCATCTTCAGCAATGCCAGGAAAGCCAGAAACATGCCAGACATCATTAACTATTCCCGGGGAGTACGCTGAAATGCGGCCATTAAAATCATTCCCGTTAGATGTAACTGGCAGCGCTAGACACGCTATAACACAACAGATGACAAAAATCACCGCCATCCCAATCCTTTAGTTTTGATCTGAGAGAGAACCAGTACAGAGTAATTTTCACAGCCACTTTCCTTGTCTTCCTTGTTCTGCCTTCCTTTAAATTAAAGCTGAGAGGAGGTTTACAATGTGCAGGTTAATGCATTTAATGAGAGTCAGCTTATCAAGTCCAGGTGTTCAGGTTTACCTCATCAACTCATCAATGCTGACTTTGATTGTGCTTCTTTTATTTTTCTTATTCATTAAACTTTTTGTTTATTTTATTTTCAGAAGTAAATACCAATTTTGTAATTCATAAACCAAAACTAAACCTTATTTTCATTGTTTTTAAAAAAAGTTAATAGATCCGGCAAACCCACCAAGATTATTACATAGGCCGGCGTATATTTTTTATATCATGGCAAATTCTGATTCACATAGGCTAAATTAACAGCACAATTTCAAACTTAAAAAGTGTGTTTGAAAGAATGAAAAAAAAGAAAAAGAAAAAAAAAGGTCAACATCGTGCCCGCCTTGGAGACGCTATAAACTCCATGTACGTTACAGCGACTCCTGCAGGGCGGCCAGGATCAGGTGAGCGCGCGGAGAGGGAGTGGCCATGCACGCACACGCAGGTGAACAGGAAGAAGAAACACAGCCTGAGAGGCACGGTAAGAGGAGAAGATCCTTGAACATGTTAAACCTTTAATTATGACTTCGTCTGAAAGAAGGACTTCAGGATGGTGAATTCGGGTGAGTTGGGCATCATTTACATAAGTAACGTTAAAGTGTTCATTTCATGGGGTGGGAGTATGAACAGGCTCGCGAGCGTGCCGGTCCGGGTGTGGTCATGTTTATCTTGATAATAGATCAAAACAACGCGCTGAATGTGACGAGTTTTGTAATGGCCGGCATTTCTACTAATGTTGCCTAACGTAACGTTACGTTACAACATAAAGGATTTAATGTTTATTTTGGACTCGCGCGTCCTCCATGTCTGTAGTTTTTTTAAAAAAAAAAACTTTTCACTGTTAAAAACACATTTCCATGTTGTAAAATTTAAATAAGGCAACATCTTCTATATGCAAACCCCTCCATCAACGCAACCTCCTTGCCATATTGCCAAAGAGCTGCATGGACACACAACTCGTATCTGAACAGTTGCGATACACAGTCTGGACATCATTTTAGATCTCTTCTCTTTAACTTTTGACAGTCTATAGAACTCAAAATGTTTTTTTCCCTATGCGACCGATTAGTACAGACTAAAAGTCGACCATTTTTCAGCAGCAATAATCAGCCAAATTGTTCAGTGGCACTGTTTGCGTTCAGTGCCTCCAAAATGGCCGACTTCCGGATTGATGACGTGTAGTGAAAACCCTCTTTAAATAATAGCCTATATTTTCCGTGCAATAACATTTAATATTAACTGAAAATGTGGAGTAAAAACTGAAAAGCAAAAACACCATAGACGTAGTCCATTCATGTCCACACATCAAGTCTTCTGAAGCCTGAAAAGCAGACATTTACGCTGATTCAAATTACAGTCCATGCGAACTCCAAAACCATTTCCAGCAATCGATTTCCAGTCATATTGCAAGTAGCTACTCTTCTTGAAAAAAGCCTAAAATGTAACTCAGAATATCGCTTATCAATAACATATTTTATTTAGCAGTAAAATCGGATAATCCTAACGCATCTTTGCTTGTTCGTAATTGGCGGTGTCACTAATGATGTGTTTGTGTTCCTTCTTAATGATGGACTTTTTCAATCACCATTTATCTGTTATTGCATTTAAAATTAATGAGGATTTTTTTTTATTGTACTATAAAAGAAAGAAAAAAAATGTCATGGGTTTTCAACAACACAAGGTGGAGTAAATGACGATTAAAACATTACAGTGAGGATTTAATAGTATTATTCTCCTAAATTATCTCCTAAAATTCTAAATTATGGCCTGATTGAAAGTGTACAATACAGCTGTAAATTGTGATAAATATATTTAATATTTATAATATTATTTAATAAAAATATTTAATGTTTATTACTTCCTTCATTCATTTACTGGTTAAAAAATGATTTAAAAAAATCCAGTAATTACAAATGCATGGAAGTGAAGTGTCATGCACAAGTCATGGGAATTCAGGTGTGGGAATCTCCATTACATCTGACAGTCATTTCATTACCTCCCTTTGCTTTTTAGTGAAGTCATGGGCATGACACATAAGTGTAGTCTCAAGTTAATATGGATTTATTGGTGCACAAAGTTCCTTGACATTTAATTTAAATGATGATTTGTTGTCTGGTCCATCAATGTCCTGCTTTTTCTGTGTTTATAGTTCCTTGATATGGTGTGTGTTTGCTGTAGGTCTTTGTTGTGGCAGTCTGAAGGATGACAAGATCCTGATGAAGATGGGATTGGGACTGGTTCTGGTTGGTCATGTGAACTTCCTGTTGGGGGCACTGGTACACGGAGCTGTGCTCCGACACATAAAGGTGTTCACTTGGAACCGGAAACTCGTCTACCCCATCTCCAATGTCATTGCTCTTGTGGCAGGACTCATGGTATGTCTCTCCTCAAAACTGTAACGTATTGCTTGCTTATTATCTCCACATTTCTGTTATGGACATTAGATTTTCTTTGTGATCATTATCCAGTTGCCAGTGATGTGGTAGATGAGGCATAACCAGGTGTGTTAGTTGAAACTTTAAACTAACCCCTTGCACTGAATGAATCCACACTGTAATTCATACATCGGACCATGTTATAACCTGCAGGCAATCATTGGTGGAATTTCAGCTATTGTTCTCTCAAAGAACAAGAGAAACCAGCTGCTGGTGAGTACACATACCCACACTCAATACTGTCCTTTTTGTTTTGATCACATTTGTTATTTATGCGTTTTTGCTAAATGAGGTTTATTTGCTGTCGCTTCAAAACATTTACATTAAAACAAGTCTTTCTATATAACAAAATAGTGTTCATGTATTATTTATTTCTGAACACATTCTATGTTTGTTGCAGAGTTGGTTTCTACTAGTTATGAGTGTCCTGGCTATTCTTTTGGGTGCCGCCTCTGCAGTGGGAATCAGTGTTGCTACAGTGAGGGTCATACATCTGGATGGGGAGAATCTGTTTGCCCACTGCAACCGGTCTGCCATCATAAATTTGTACAGCATCACAAATGAATGCCCCTTTGACCCCACACGCATCTATGTAAGTCAATTTATCTGCAGTCTGATGAGTCCTTGTGTAATTAAATGCAAATGACTGATATGAGTCTCATAAATGCCTTTTTTCTCTGCGTTAGAGTGCAACAGTTTTGGTGTCTTAAAATAAATCTCAAGCCACTAAAGTAAATATATTATAGAACTCCTGTACGATCAGGTTTTATCCTGAATTTGATCCTATTTTAAAAGTGAGGAATAAAGGTAAAAACAAATGTGCAAATGTTCTGTGTATGCCAACTTAAGTGCATGTGTACAAACTTTTTGCATTCATATACCAGTATTAAAATATTACAACATCGTTAATTCAAATAATGAAAACAACTTGTTTATTTAAATATATGTGAAGCACGTTAGTATTTGCAACAAAAAAAGGATTTTAAGCCAGTTATTTATATCTTGTGCTGTAGTGAGTCAGTAGGAAATGTCAGTTTACATTACCAAACAATCCTTTTACCATTAATCCAGTGAGATTTTTGTATGCACAAGGAGTCTGTCAACAGCCGGTGCTCCACACAGAGATCTGATCTCGCAGTCATTAAGTCTGTCTGTGATTACATGAAGAAACATTAATAACGGAGACAGTCTAAATCTAGAAGAACTGTGGCATCGTCTCCAAGACGCTTGAATAAACTTGCCTCCGGTTCACGTCGGGGTCCTCATCACCCTGTCGGGGGGTTATTCTGAGATAACATAACAACCGGCTGGATGTACATTATCTTTTACATATGCTCACATTTAGGATGATTCTATGCACGACTTTATAAATAAGGCCTCTGGTTTCGGCATGGAATTTTAAAATAAAATTTAGATTTTGATTGAATTTGGAACCCCATGGGACATAATGCAAAATAAGCAAGTGAAAGGAAATACTGAAATGAAGACAATATATTTCTCTCTCCAGGGTACTACATTAATCCTATGGTTTCCATTGATTCTGATGTCAGTGGTGGAGGTGGTGTTCTCCTGCCGCTGTTTCTTGGCCTGTACGTCGTTCCTCCGGCTGCGCTGCCCGTGGAGAAGAACTATCACTAAAAGGGTAAATGGAACTATATACGCTTTTCTAAAGGAAAAACGTATAATACTTTAAAGCTGCATACATACAAGTAGTGTTAAAGGTTGACTTTGAGTTGAGTGCAATCAAAACAAATCAGAATTCGATATGAAATCACTTTGGGTTACAGATTGTTTTAAGAGCAATTTTGCATGCCAGCTCCACATTAAACTTGATAAACCTTTGTGTTCTTTGAATGCAATGTAAATGTTGGGGTTTAGGTGCGTGTCCAGCTGCCAGAAGAAACCTCACTGCCACCAGGAGATGATCCAAATGAGGAGGAGGAGCGAGCAGAACAACATGACCTTCTTGCTGTGGAGACAAGTGAACTGTAATTCAAAAGTAAACATTACATGAACAATACATGCTTTTCAAAACCGCTGCATGACAGTGGACCAAGAAATACCAAGTGCCAATGCACATAAAACAAAAGTGTGCTGCTCGCTGAAGTTGCTAGCGGGAGAGTAATGAAGCACTAATGATGAGTGTTCTTCAGTCTTAAAGGGTCAGACTGCGTGACCAAGTACTATTGTAAAGTGCATGTTTTATATATTAACCTCATTAACATGTTTAATGTTACATTTTCTGCACTGATGGGTTTCCTTGTTACATTTATATTAAAAAAAATACTTTTCTATTTGAAACTGAATTGCTTGGACACAGTCCCTATAATTTTTGCTAAATGTTTATAAAACTATTTTATATTATAAAACTTTATAAAACTACTTTATATTTAAAAACTGAATATTTAAAAAGGCTGTGTGGCTCTGTTGTTTCATAGGAATATAATTGGTCATGCTTGGGAAGTGATGTGTGGGACTGGGACTTGGTTTGATTTTTGGCCTGGGCTGCGTTTCCCAAAAGCTTTTTAAGCCTAAGTTGATAGTAGAACAATTACCACCAATGATCTCTACGATAAACTTACAATGCTTTTGGGAAATGCAGCCCTGGTAAGAATTGTTGGGTTTTTGATGCTTGATCTTGACCGACTCTAGATTTCCCTATGACCTTTTGATAACCTGTTAACACCAAAGGTGTGTGGGCGAGAATGAAACTACAATACATTTCACCAAGTCTGTTAAATAAAACAATCAGCAGTCAGTGAATCTGTGAAAGAGTCGTCTAAATAGATGAAACGAGACCGAGTGAGGCCAATTTATCTCTTGGACTGTTTTACTGGTTCAGTAGTTCATGATGCAGTTATTTATAAAATAAAAAGACAAGTAAAATAGCAGAATGCACAGAAAGCAGAAATACTAAAAGCTCAAAGGGTGAACACAAAGCAGGACATTCACTCATGCATTGAGAGCACACTTAAAACTGATGAATTGTAGCCACATTTTTTTCCACAAATCCATGTTTAAAGGTATAGTTCCCCCAAACATTTTGATTTCTGTCCCTCCATTGACGGCTACCAAAAGTTAATAAAGAGATCATAAAACGAATCCATATGAATTGAGCGGTTTAGTCCAAAGTTTTCTGAAAAGACACCATTGTTTTATGATAAACAAATTGAATTTAGCCTTCTATTCACAAATAAACATTCATCAAAACTCAACTGTGGTAAACGGAAGCTCAAGCATGTTCACTTGACGTGTGAGGTTCATTCTCGTGTTACGCAGCACGTTTGAGCTTCTGCAAGAACCAATGAGATTAATTCTCGTGTTAAGCAGCACGTTTGAGCTTCCGCATAAGGTTTGTTCTCGCATGTCAATCAGTTCCGGTTGAGCTTCTTTTTTTGTTCGCTGATCGATGTGTATATGTGAATAAAAGCCTAAATTCAATCTGTTCATAAAGTGATCGAGTCTCTTCAGAAAATTTGGACTAAACCACTCAATTCGCATGGATTAGTTTTATGATCTTTTTAAAGCATCAAAGTGTCAGTTGTGTAGCTGTCATCTGAGAGACAGAAATTGCTCAGATTTCACCAAAAAGATCTTCATTTGTGTTCCAAAGATGAACGAAAGTCTTACGGGCTTGGTACAACATGATGGTAATAATTAATGACACAATTTTCATTTTCACTGTTAATGATTGGCTTATTCTCATCAAAATGTTTCTTTTGTCTTTTTACTACACTTAAAACTGTATTTTGAAATATTTCATTAACTACATTAAGTCTTTAATGTGACCCCCATGGGCTGTCATTTTTTCCAAATTCTGCTGTTCGTAAGATGAATCTTTTCAGCAGGGCTGCTCCTGGTACTGTCTCTCTGTGGCGGTGAAAAAGTCCTCTAGAACACTGCGCAGATACTCAAAGGTGGGCCGGTTGTCTGGGCTCTCTGTCCAGCAGTGTTTCATGACGTTATAGAGAGCCTCTGGGCAGTTATCGGGACAAGGCATGCGGTACCCTCTCTCAAGGTTTGCGATCACCTCTGGGTTTGTCATCCCTGAAAGATCAAGAGTAACAGTGAAAAGAAATTCTGAGAAATGGCTAAATGAGGTCAAACAGGAAGCACATTGATGGTTTGTTACCTGGGTATGGGATTCTTCCATAAGTGACAATCTCTGTCAGCAGTACTCCAAACGACCAGACATCTGATTTGATCGAAAAGGTGCCGTAGTTTATGGCCTCAGGTGCAGTCCATTTGATAGGAAACTTTGCACCTGTGTGATTTTTAAAAAGGCATATTTTTAGGTGTTTTTAAAGTTTAGCAGCCAGACTTTCTTGCATAAACGGAGATTCTGTGGTGATGTAATCCTAGGGTAAATTGACAGAACAAAGCATGATGCAGCTGATGCTACCTTACCCTCTCTGGCAGTGTATTCGTTATTTTCGATGAGGCGGGCGAGGCCAAAGTCAGCGATCTTGCAAATGAGCTCATCAGACACCAAAATGTTGGCAGCTCTCAGGTCTCTATGGATATAGTTCTTCTGCTCTATGTAAGCCATTCCCTCTGCGACCTGCAGGGAGCAGTAAAGTGTTAGCCATAAATCACACACAGCATTATTATTATGTTTAGAATAGCATACTACCATGCAAAGTATTCATGAAATCCTAAGATGATGTACGACATTTGGTGTATATAATAGAGAATACTGCTCTAGATGCTGTATCTCACAAGGCGGTGTGCTTTACTTGATCTATTTCCAGTGTAAAAAATGAACTGCAATTAATATTTGCTATAAAAAAAAATGTATATCTCCTCGATTCGTTATTTTATAAAACAGTCAAATGACTGTAAAATACATTTTATTTTAATTACACCCCTCTTATTCTCACCAAGGCTGCATTCATTTGATCAAAGATACAATAAAATCAGTAATACTGTTAAAATATTATTACAAAACAACAGCTTTTTTTGTCTTAATATTTTTAAAATGTAATTTATTGACCAAGCTGATTTGATAGCAGCCATGATACAGGATTCTTTGATGAATAAACTTCAATAGGACAGCATTTATTTGAAATGGAAATCTTTTGTAAAATTATAAGTGTCTTTACTCTCACTTTTGATCAGTTTAACATCCTTGCTGAATAAAAAATATATATATATTAAATGATGGAATGTGCAACAACATGGTCATGTGACAACAATATTGCATACTATAACAGTTTATTGTTGCATACAAGTTTCACATAGCCTACTATTTTTACAAAACCGTACACAGGCTAGTATTTCATTCCGAACATAACACGCGTTACACAGACAGACAGAGGTCAGTTCCTGAAACAGGGAGGGTTTTGCTTTAACTTCCTTTGATTTGACTTTTAACCTCCACTGCTCCACTCCACCCAGCACAAACCCATAGGTTTCATTCAGAAGGTTGGTTTGCTGCTATACTTCCGGATGCATCATCTTTCTTATTTTCCCCATGTTTAAGGTAGCTCCAGTCTTGACTGATCTCAGAACAGTGATGGCTGCTGAGCTTCTCAGACGTCTGCTATTTCTGACCCAGATGCGCAGAATGAGAGGGAAGGATAACGGTCCCAGATCAGCTCTTTGGTGTTCCTGTCATGCTCTAAAACTCTTTCATGTAAAATTAGACTGTGTCTGTGATAGTGGCCAGAGACTATCGTGTGTGTGTGTGCATTATGGGTGATGCATGATGGTAGTTTTGTAACGGTGTACAGATTTTTTTTTTTATAGAGGATGTTGCACTATGACACCATGTGCATGTTTGTTCAAGGAAGTGTTACACAGACCGTCAAAAAGGTGTTGGTTTAATGTGAAAGTCCCTGACAGTTTTGCATAAATGTGCGGGCAATTCTGTGTGTTAAGAGGCATGTAGAAGTAGTCATTCCACCCGGACCTTTTAAAAACCCTGAATGATCTCATTCACTTTATGGAGAAGAATAGCTGAAAAATATCACACGGCATCTAAGCTGATCCCTAAAGCAAAACGTCTCTTTTTAATGCCGCTTCAAAACATTCCATCTCTCACTTTCCCTCTTATACTTTCTCCGCCAACATTTCATTGAATATCTTGAAAAACGATACTATCGAGAGAAAGAGAGAGACCATCTCCTTACATCTATCCCATGTCACACGATCCCTGTGAACCTCTGACCTGCAACACTGCTCAAAAACATCACTGTTTTCTCATCTTCACACTCCAATCACTTACACACTGAGTGCATGAGACACTCACTATTAAGGACATTCATACCATGAGTGACCAAGACCAAATGAATCAAAGCGCAAACTCTACTAAGAAAATTACACTCTGTCTGTCAATAGTTCATGGACTCGATCAGATTCTAGTTCCAGCCAGAACTGTTCCCATGGTAATTGGATATTCTCAATGAAGCATGGAGTGTCATTAATTAGGTCAGGAATTACTGTGACCTAAATCAGGTCCTGTACAATCTATGTACAATATTTCCCTGCAAACAAACAAAGAACTGTATGTTTGCCCAGTTAATGTAAATGTAATGCCAGTAAGAAATAATTTATTTTCTACAGTATATGTGAACACATTTATATTGTCTGTTCATCTAGTCGGTTTATAGATTGGTGTGGGTAGTTGTTGTTGTATTAAAATGTCTAGACTCGTTCCAGCACACACAGTTATGCTCATTGTTAACCATAAGATTAGGAAGCAGAACAGCAGCTGAGTAATGCTGACGTCACCAGCTTAGAGACAGCGGTCAAATAGAGGATTGAGTGATAAACAGAATATACAAGGGTCTGAAATGTACACTTGAGCTTGTAACAAAGTAGAAATTAGGGACAGTTTGTTTCCTGTGGGGCACAAATGTCTCACCCCTGATGTTTTGAGCTTAGTATTGACACCCCCACCCCCACCAAAAATGATATGGTCAGCCTACCTGGGCGGACATGTCGATCAGCGCATTGATGGTTAAATTACATCCTTCTGGAGTCTTCAAAAAATCCACCAGGCTGCCTAAAAGTCAACACGACATTTTAAAATGCATATATTTTATATACAGCAAAACAAGCTATGACAGAATTTAGTAACTGCAACGTAAACCATAAAATGTTAAATGTGCTCGAAGAAGTAAATTGGCTTGAAACTATGAAACCTAGACACTAGTTGGCGCTAGTGAGATTGACCAGGGTATTTTCCACTCCCAGCATGCACTGCAAGAGTCTGAATAGAAGGTTCAATGTTTTAAAAAAATGCTTAGATTTTTTTACACATTTTATTTTTAGTTTGTAAGTCTTCTGTCTTGTCTTCAGCCGCCTTTTTTAAACATTCTTTAACCACAACTGAATGTTACCGGAAGCACGCTTCATCAGTCATTTTAGTTCAAAGGTAAAAGGAAACAGCAGATAGATGAATGATGTTATTTTGGTGCTTAAAACGTTCTGTAAGCTCTTCTCAAAATTACTGAGAAGCGCAAACAACGGCACTTAGATTAGATCCTAGACCTAGAACATAACAACTGCAGGAAATTAGTGCAGCCAGTTTGGATCAGTCGCTGAGACGTTTAATGTTAAAGGCCAAAGTAGTTGCTTTTGAGACGACAGGCTGTGTTGGAAAAAGAAGAACTGACTGACCCTGAAGGAAATTCCCACAAAGCTGCAGCGGAAAATGCCCGGTTAGGAACTCGTAATATCATGCGCCGTACACATTCTTTTGATCTCAGATCGCATTAGGCTGTACAATTCAAGGTCGTGGGTTAAGTTTAGATGAAGTTCCAGTGTTTTTGAATCATTCTGTCATTGTCTCCATTGTTAAAATGACAGAGGGGTGGAAAAGGGGCACATCAACCTCTTCTTTAAAATAACAACACCGACAACAATTGTACTTTTAAACCCATCACATGGATTGCAAACAAAGAATTGGGAGGTTTACAAGCTGAGCATAGTGTTCCATCAGCTTCCTTTAAGAGGGAACACAAAGCGGGAGCATTCACGAGCTCTGCCATCAGCTCGCTGACGTTGTAGTAACGTGGCTGTTCCTCTTAGAGTCTTTTGTTACTGTCGGCGTCAATATGACATTCTGTAGGGCCAACAATCCTCTTAGGGGCAATGAGACCAACAAACAATCCATACTGGGTTACATATGGAATAATGTGCATCGCAATACGCTTGTAATGACGACCCAAGGTGCTATTGTTGCGTTAAAAAGAGAAAAGATAGGGTGTGGAGGTCTTTTCTGTGAACACCTGTGACCATGGTGGCCATTTATGAGTCTGATTTGTTGTAGAGAGTTTCTGGGTGGTTGGCTCTGAATTAGAAAGCATTCCCGATACTAGCCTATGGAACAAAGACTTTCTTTCTATACCTCATATTGTATCTGCCCTTTCCTCTCTCACTCTCTCTCTCTCTCTCTCTCACTTTCTCTGTCCGTGTGCTTTCTGCCTCACTCCGTCTCTTTTTAATGTGATGGAATTCACGCTATAACTGTGACCCTGCTTTCTATGCGAGGCCTGTTTTGATGGTGCTGTGCATTGTTCTAAGTAGGTTGCAGTGAGATGCTGTGTTTGTATGAGGGTTTTTAATATGCATTAGTAGTTAGAGAAACAGCAGCTATAAAGATCTTTAGCTCCTCTGAGACAAACTGCTGTAAGGGTGCATTTGCTTCTCATGATTAAAGGTTTCACAGGAGAATATCGCAAAAATATAAAGGGAACCAAACAACATAGCATCTCAAGCCTTTAGTTTAAAAGAACAGTTTGGAGTAAAGGAGAGGTTACCAGGATTGGAAATTGTTATAAAAATGTTTTGAAGAAATGGAACTTCTCAAATGTGCATCAGACTGAGTATTACAACAACAACATTCTGAGAACTAAAATAGAATGATGTGATACAAACACAAGGAATTGGACATGCGTTCTACAAAACTGAAGTGGGTCATTTTATGTTCTAGATAGAACACTCAAGGTGGGAATGCCAGATATGAAACACAAGCTCTGTATGCATGCTGTTCACAAGAGTGTTAGGAGAGACGTCAGAACCGCTTAGTGAACAATGACTGGCATTATGAAGGAATAAATATCAGGGCCGTAACTACCACCTTGACGGGGACATGTCCCCCCCAAATATTCAGATTAGTTGGTTGAGTTTTACTGTAAGTTTGAGTTTATCTGTATAAGTTTTACTTTTGGTCCCTGTCTCTTCTTAATATTGAAAATTCCCACTAGCTACTGTTCAAAAGTTTAGGGATCAAGACAAGCTGTTTTTTACTTTTTATTTAGCAAGAATCAAATTAAATGGACTGAAATCTTTACATTGTTACAAATAATAATCCCCAAAAATATATCACAGTTTCCCCAAAAAATACTGAAGGGTTAGTTCTTTCTTTACAAAATATGTCCAATGCCTGTTTGAGATTTAATATTTTGTAAATAAAGTGGTAATTTGTGACTAATTAATGACATAATTTTAATTTTAGGGTGAACTAACTGTTTTATGATAATAATTATAAGAAATAGTTCTTGAGCACTGAAGACTGCAAAAACTTTTAGCTTTGCCATCAGAGGAATAAATTATACTTTACAATATATTTAAATAAAAAACGGTGATTTTAAATTGTAATAATATTTCACAATATTACAGTTTTTACTGTATTTTTATCAATTAAATGCAGCCTTGGTGAGCCTAAGAGACTTCTTTTGAACGATACTGTATGCTGTTGCTAAATCTCCATTTTATGAATAAACGGGGGAACGTGCAGTGTTTGTATGTTAACAAAGATGTATAATTCAATTCAGAATGTCCATATTTGCACACTGATTCAGTAGTAGTACATCAAATCAGATTACTTTAAAGTAACTAGTTAAGTAATGCATTACTTTTAAATTTTACCACAAAATATCTGAGTTACTTTTTGAAATAAGTAACGCAAGTTACTTTGTTTTACCATTTATTGACTGACAGCTCTCTTTTCCCAATGTTGAGACAAACTGAAGTGCAGAGGCGTTGTAAGCATGATGGTTATTGTAGTTCTAGACTAAATGTGAGCATGCATCATCTCACTTGCACAAAAAAAGATTTGAAAAATGAATACAATCAGTGAAATGCAGAATCAGAATACTATGATCCAATAGCTAAATATGTTAAATAAATAATTTATTGAACATAATAATTTATCAATTTATTGACCAATGTACTTGCTTCTGACCTTCGATGATTCAGGTAAATCCATAAGCAAAAATGACTAGATTTTTTTTTTCTTTTTATTGGTTAAGTAAGTAGGTAAATATAAGAAAAACCTTTTTTTTCTCCTGCATCCTTTTCTTCCATTATCCAGAATGGCAGCACAGCTGAAAGGTTTACTTGAGCTTTGCCCTCTACTGTACACGCGTGAATTTACATTTCCTTCAGCCTGAGGCTTATTATTTCACTTGTGGTGTTAAAGGGTCTTTTGCATTTGCCCAAAAATATAAAATGTTTGTTATAAAAAAACAAGCCCAGCCCAGATGAGTACCACATTACTTTTCTAAAAAAAGTAACTAATGCAATTAGTTACTTTTTAAAGGAGTAATGCAATAATGTAATGCATTACTTTTCAAAGTAACTTTCCCCAACACTGGCTGTGCATTCTCCATATAAGAAAAAGAGGCAGACCACATGTTTGTAAATGTAAAAACACTGCGGTCAATGAAAGAGACCAAAAAAAGTTGCCCCTCAAAAATACTGCACAGAGTCATTCAGGTGAGTGTGGGACGTGTTTTGAGATGCCTTCAGTATCTTCAAAGCAGTGAGAAAGCTTTGTTTTCATAGAGCGGACGCAACTGTTGAACTGCTGTGGGCTTTAAGACACTCAGACAGTGCTCACGGCCCTGATACTACTCAGACTTGTTAGATCATGAAACCCTGATGAAAATTGAAATGGAAGTTACTTCATGAGAGTGTCTGTGTTTTGTAAAGAACGTCCAGGTGAACTGCAGGGATGAATCATTTAGTATTATAAAGGATTTGTCATTTCATTGAACTCTCCCCTCCTTTGTTTGAACGAGTGTGTAAGTGCATCTGTATGTCTCACCGTTCTCCATGTACTCTGTGATGATATAAATGGGCTCCTGTGTAACCACAGCGAAAAGTCGCACCAGTCGAGGGTGCTGCAGGGTCTTCATCAGGTTTGCTTCAGCGAGGAAAGCACTCATGGACATGGTACCTGCCTTGAGACTCTTGATAGCCACTTGACGGTTGTTGTTATACAGCCCTATAAAAGGAGAGAAAATTCATATGAAAATTCTGTCATCAAGCTTCTCATGTTGTTTCAAACCTGTATGACACAAAAGTAGAATGTTGCCAACCATGCCCATGCCCATTTCCATTGTATATGGACAAAAAAAATCTCAAATTTCTTTTTTTGTTTTCCACAGAGGAACAGTCATATTGTTTTGGAACATGAGGGCGAGTAAATTATGATAGAATTATCCCTTTTAGGCTCAATAATCTGATTCTCAAAAATAAACATGTAGAAGCTCATTCACCAAGAATGATTTACTTGAGACAAACTATTTCATTAAGGTCTGAATTCAATATTTCTGTTTGGATCACATACTTCTAAATGAATTTAGAAATAAGTGGCCATGTGAGAACTACTGCTACTTCCTTATCATGAGAGCATAAGGGTGTTTGTAAAGAATTTGCTTTGTGAGAAATTCACAATGTTTTCCTTCATTGAGTTTCTTTGGCTTCACATTGTTCACAACAACCGTTTGACTTTATTTCTATGGGCTTGATTTGTGTGATGTTATCTCACCAATGGAAATAACTGAGGTTTAATGAACAGAACGGTCCATTACACGGAACAGTTCTTTCATTTGAATAAAGAAAGTCATTCACTGCACAAAACAAAACAAAATGGCAGCTATGATGTGGGCTCTCGTGGTCACGGAGCTGACAGGTAGTGATGATAACAAGTCAGTTGGTATGGCAACCAGGGACAGGAAGTGGTAAAAACTCAAGCATTGATGTGACTTCCATAGATCTATTTTTAGGGTCAACACAAGACAAGTATGATTTCACTGCTGTAGTTTATTTATGTTTGAAAACTGGACACATTTAAATCATCTCAATATATGAACATATGAGTGTAATCCGTATGATGATATTACTGTTATCACAAGACTGCAGCATCCTGTTGGTAACTAAATAGAAATGTGTATCATAATTAATATACTTAATATTCTAGATAATTTCTCAACTGATCAGGCCCATTGGTTGAGAACCACTGAGACCCAAATGTCTTCTCATTTTTTTCTTCAATACTGGTCAATTACATTAAAAGATAGATTGGTCTTATTTGAATCTGAAAAGAAAGACTGATTAGCCCTAACTAATTGCTAGTTCATCAAACACAGTCTTAACTTAGTGACTGTTTAAGCAACTGGCCCCAAGACAACTTGTCACTCATGAGATCACAGCTATAGCAAACCACAACCAACCAATAAATTCTCAATGGACAAAATCAAGCCCCGCCCTACATTTAATCTTGATTATTTCACTCAGATCTACGTCACACGTTTTATGACGTATTGTAACATATTAATACTACCTGTTTCTGTTTGAAAATAAGCAGCTTTGTCATAAATACATCAGAAATAAGGAAAATATCTTCGCCTATATGGCGGTGCTATGAATTTTGTCCAACACAAAATTTGAATCTAAACGGTTGAGAATCTCTGTTCTAGATAGATAAATACAATAGCTACCACAAATGTGTTCATTTCACCCAAAATTCATCTTTAAAAGTTATTCAAGGTGAGTTATAAATGCCTGTTGTTAGTTGTGTTGTGTGTAAAGATTGTCACAGGATGAGTGAGACCAAAATGCCGAATCTGCTATCTGTGCTCTGACTGACTTCAATGCTGAACATTTGTCAAACGTTCCAACAAGCTTACTGTATTTACAGTTATGATATGCCCGGCGGTTGCTGAGACGCTCAAAGAGCAGCGCATACTCTTTAGCCTGTAGATGCATGTTTATCAATACCCTTTTATGATGGTCCAATTCACAATGTTTGCTCACACTCACAAACATTTCCAGACAAGCACAGACAGACCTGGCCAGGCACCTGGATGCTGAAATGCAGGTTATTCTCATACTGGTGTTCCAAGTGGTCTGACATGGTCTCAATGTCCATAAAAATAAGTGAAAATGTGCTTTATGTTTATAAAGAAAGTAACTAAATCGATTACCATTAATCCCCACTGTAAAAATACTCAATTCTGTTGTTGTGAAATAGGAAGTAAAACACTTCTTACCCATCCATACTTCTCCAAACTGCCCCTGCCCCAGCCTGCGCTGTAGATTGAGAGACTCGCGGGGAACTTCCCACTCATCCTGCCACCAGGGCTTCTGAGGGGCTCGGGTCTGACACGGTTTCACCAGGCGGGTGCATAGTCCATCAGACTCTCCTGCACAGAGAAAGACAAACAAATCGTGCCACTTTTCAACAACACTACATTTGAGCTCTTCTAAACAGCCTGATCGAACTGTTCTTGTCTTACGTCTTTTATAAATAACCTGACAAGCAATTTGTCTAAGGCACATATGAACACTCAAACATACGTGTATAATGTTTGACCAGCTCTGAGAGGGAATTGAAGGAGATCTTGGTGGTGATGTAGAATCCGCCTGCGTCCAGATTGCGGATTCTGTAGTGCTTGATGATGTCGCCCTGTGTTTGGTCAAGGTCTCGCACAGATAGGGAAAAACTACCTGAGGCACCAGAACAAGAAGACGATCAGAGGCTGCACATACAGTCACACATCTACTTTCACAACACGGCATTTTACAGTTAATGACATGTAGAAAATGTTCTAAAATTCACCCTTGAATTATCCTAAAAGGTTTCCTGACAAAATAACTTATTTAAATATTTGTATTATATATATCAATCAAACTGGAAAAGCTAAATATTCTGATCCAGCATTGTAATGCCGCCCTATGATGATCTAAAGCCTCCCGTAGCCCAAGGAATGTGATTTCAAACACTAGCCCACCGGGACTATGGGACTGTGGCACTGTCTGATGTGGCCTCATGCTTTTGTGTTTGTTTTTGCTGTTGTGTGAGAAGCAATGCGTTGTTTCACACCTGGGTTGGTCTCACTCTCTCTGATGAGGAAGGAGCCCTGCGTGTTACCAGGGGCCAGTAATTGCCTCATGGCGTCGTTCCTGGAGAGATTTTTAAAGAACCACCTGCAACACAACATTATTGTCATTTTATTAGGGCTTTGGCTCATTAAGTATCTCATTTGGATCATTTATTTTAAGTTTCAATTGTTTTGAAGATACAGGGTTGGGGCGTTTCACTCCTCCCACGCTCAGAAGAACACACTGAACATACGCAGAAATGTGGCATCAGCAAGTACTGGAGTGGTTAAGCATAGTGATGCTCAGAAACTTGTGTGATTTGTGGGAGTATTTTTTTCTCTTCTTTTTCCATTACTGACACCCCTGTAAATCATTTGTCATAACCGACAAGGGATACCCTGAATGAATCACCCTTCAACCACAGTTTTGGGCGTCATTTCCCAAATCACATTGTGGGGGAAGCTGATTTGATCTTTTATTTTTAAAATCCCATAGCAGCTGATCTGCATACATACATATAATTGTGATTGTGTGGATATGTTTGGGTATACATGAGTATTTGTGGATTTGTTTGGGTATACATGTGCGTGCGCTCCAAATGTAATCGAATGTTACATTACTTACGATTCTGTCTCAATGCTGTTCAGTTTTGCTACAAAATTCTGTGGTATGTATCCCTTCTGCCCGGTAAACAGAGACTCTGCCATGTACCATTCAGGATCATCGCTAAGAAACACACATATACACATATCAGGACAGTGTTTTAAACCACACAAAAAAATAAACAGGGAAACTCTGACTCTGATTTACACCTACAAGTGACATTTAGTTAATTTCAACTTCTCAAAACCCAAAAGTCAACAATGTTTAGATCATCGGAACAGTGTCCGTCTGTTTTAACATGGGCTTTGCTTACGTATTTAGGACTTTCATCTTCTCCCCTTTCTCAAACCCAAGGTCGTCACTGTGGGATGGATCATATTTGTATATGGCTACCACTATGTTTTCTGGAATACAAAGATGACAAGAGTGAGCTGTCTGAAACACACATTAAAGAGAAAATTGTAGGACGGGTGTTTAACGTATCTCACCTGGAAGAGGAGATGATGGTGGAGGTGTGTACTGGGATGGGTACGGAATCAGAGGATCAAAGGTCTGTGTGTGAGAGAGAAGAGAGCACAATGTTTAAAAAAAAAACATATATATACAGTTGTGCTCAGAATTAGTGGCACCCCTGGTAAATATGATCAAAACTGGCTGTAAAAAATTAATCTGGTCTTTCGTTCAAAAAATTACCAAAATGCTAACCTTTCATTGAAGTAAAATAATGGAAAGTGGGGGGGAAATCACATTATGTAAGAAATGTTTTTCTCCAAAACACGTTGGCAACAATTATTGGTATACCTAGAATTTTTTACGAGTAAAATACCTCTGAAGTATATTCCCATTAATATTTACCTTTTTTAGTACACCAGGGTGACTAGGATATTTGTCCAGCCATGACTTCTCGTTTCACAGGAGTTTAAATATGAGGAAACACAAAGGCCAAATTACCTTAACCATCCATCAAAATGAGTAAAACCAAAGAATAAAGTTCTGATGTTTAGTAATGACCATTAAAATGATTGAAATTCTAAAAACAAGCTTTTTTTATTACTGAAAGATAGCAGTTTTAGTTATTTAATTATGATTAGCAATTTCCTTAATGAGCTCTATGATATCAAAACCTCAATATCTGGATCCGATCATCAATGTCAATAATTTTTGAATGTCATAAACCAAATAAAGCCATTTCCCTATAAATAGGGTGGAGCTGTTCTTATTTTCTTCTCTCACGGCCTATGAAACAACTACCACAGAAAGTAAACATTCCATCGTTCTCATTATGCAATAACAACATGTGTTGTTCTCTTTAATTTCTAATCTAGGTCTACTTCAATAAAAACAAATCATGAGGAAATGTGCCTCAAATTTAGCTAGAAGTTTTAGTCTCCAATTGATAACCAACACAAAGGCACATTTCCCTCAAATGATGTAACCCTGAATGGGTTGACCCATTTAAACTAGAGTCACATCATCGCAGACAGACCACAGTAGGAACAGATACAATTAATTAATAATTTTTTTCTTGGAGGCGTTTTAGCCACAAAGAATGTGTATTCAAGCCTAATTTAATCAGAAAATTAAATGAAATAAGTAATTATCCACATTTTTTAACTACACTAAATTAAACATCAGGCAATTTCAGATTAAGATATCCCCTGACAAATTGTGTGATTATAACATATTAGTCTGTAAAAGATTTTAAAACTGTTAAGAGGGGATAATACACTGCTTGAGTTAAAAGTAAAACAAAATGTGTTGCCAGACACAGATGTGTAAAAAAAAGAACACGCGTTGTGTTATCTTTATCACATCAGTTTTAAGAGTGTGGGGTCAGTGGTCAACCATATTGAACCATGTTTAGAAGATCTACTGAGATTGTCAGTCTGTTTTAACATAGGCCTTGCTTACGCATTTAAGATTTTCATCTTCTCCCCTTCTCAAACCAAAGGTTGTCGGGTTTTACTAAACTAAACTAAACTAAACTAAATTAAACAGCTTGCCATTTCACATTGAAAGATCACTTGAAAACACACATATTCCATTTCAGTTTCAGCTATAGGCATTTTTCAAAAATGCTTTGTGTAGCTCTTTGTGAGACATTGTTGTGTTTTGCCTTATGTTATAAACCACAGAAATTTGTATGTCTTTAGTGTTGAGAATGGCTCCACCACTTCCTTTCTCTCTCGTCTCCCTACATATTTAGTGACTTCTGTCACTGTCTCGCATTACAACCTGCATGTTCTTAACAGTCTCACAATTCCGAAACAATATATCAATTGAAAAAAAAAAAAAACTGCAACATTTTCTAATAACCAGTGTGTGAATTATTCAATGACTTCCATGGGGATTCCTACAGGTATTTTTGTGGGGTGCGAAGATTTTGGTTCTTCAAGCCAAATATCTTGTAACGAAACTTGCACAGCTAGCTAACCGTAAACGATCTTAGTAAACAAACCACTGAATAGACCCCTTCTCACATTTCCGAGGTTCTCAGAAGCGGAAATCCCCATTTTGTATAAACGTCTATAGCAGTGAATGGGAGATGATGGCAAATATCATTTTTGTATTTGCATTTGCTCTAAAAGCAAAAGAAAAAATCTGCGATAGCGCTTCCACGACTTTCCAAAAGAAGGAAAACAATAGCAGTGAGAAGAGAGAAAGATGTCAAGTTTTCCATCACTTCCTCAGCTGTTGTAAGCCTATTAGAAACGCCCTCGCAGCAGCGTTAATTACTTTATGTAATTTACTGTCAAAGTAATATAACACAAAGTATAGCTTTATAAATGTGTGTTTAGTAAAACATTTGACTAAATTTGCGATGTGGAACTGGAAAACGCATCAATTTTTTATATAGTGTTTTTGTGACGTGTAAATCTATAATATTGTGGAAAACAAGGAAAGCACAGTATATACTTGCCGATACTTTTTTCCTTCCACTTTGAAACAGATCCTAGAGCTAAGAGTTGCTATGGTTACAATTTCATTTCGCGAGCGTCTGTTTAACCCAAAATAAAACCTAACTTAGTGGTTATTGATATAATTGCATGTGAAAAGAAAAAAAGAAGTATTGTAGTTAACTATGCCATAATATTCTCTTTAGCAGACACAGACGTACCTGACTGGCTGGAGGCTTTGGACAGTTACATTGATCACACCATTCATCTGGATGGTAGGAGAATTCGTCATCAGGATCAAAAGAGCCACAGTTCCCCATATTTACTAAAAGTGAGAGAAAACAGAAGATGAAGATGACAACTATCATAAATCTGACTATATACCATAAATAAATTCATGGATACATTCGTAAGTGCAATAAGTCCATCGATCCATGCAACTTCTGGCAAACAAAAGCAGGGTAGTGGCTAAATAAACAAATGGGTAATAAATAAAAAGGTAAAATGTATATTTTTTATTTGTTGGCATGCTTTCTCTTTAATAGAGAGTGTATTTCCTGTTTTATCGGACAAAATGGAGCCAAAAACATTCAGTTTATATATTTTACCGTTTATTTGTGTCTGTGGGTCAAGTAGTCTGTACAAATAAAATACAAGTTCTGGACCAAATCTGTACAGGAGGTTAATCCTCTTAATGAATTCTAGACCCTTTTTCCAACTCACACACATACGTTTCAGACCGTTTTCTTAGTGACCGATTTGGGTGTATTTTTCATTTGTCTTCAACATTATGTGTTTTGCATCATGAATATAGAACATTCTTTTAAAAATCCCTGTACGTAAGTGTTTGTATGTAAGACTGCAGAAGTACTGTAGTTTAGCCATATGTAAACACACAAGCCCAAAAGCATTTTCATTTCCATTAAACAGATAAATAATCAGAGTTCATGTGCTAACACAATGTGTATGTCTCTGTGGGCTTTGGACCCGTGAGAAACTGTGTTGTTGGGTCAGGAAAAGCTCAACCCTCTGGGTCAAACTGAACACTGTGAGCTCCTGGGACCGTTTGGAGAGAACAGCCCAAATCAAAGCAGGATCTCTAAACAGAGACAAGAGTTTCCACTGACCTCCGGCCTGTACCTGACCCGACCAGTATCGGTGCAAATGAGCCTCCAGAGATGCACAGCAAGGTCAAATGTTTTGGGTTCAGATTGCTTTATGAAGAACCAAGCATAGTTAATAGTTTGTATGACATAGATGTTTAATCACTTAAAGGGATAGTCAGTGGGGTCCATGTTGTTTTGGCTTTATTATATGGACAAAAAACACAGATATTTTTCAAAGTAAAAAATGCAGGACAAAGAAAGTCATACGAATTGCATGAGGGTGCTGATGACAAACGGTTTTGTGTTCATTTAGGCCTCCATATGTTTTTATAGGTTTGAAATAAAGTCAAAGATATCAAATTTCTCTGGAATCCCAATCACAAGTTTTTCATATATCACTGCAGTGTCTCAGCATTATGCTGGAGAATTAACAGAGGTCAAGAGGTAGAGACATTCACACCAAACAGTCAAAGTTAAGCCAACAAAAATATGTTTGGATTTTGCCTTCTTTATTATATAAAGAGCTGTTGTTTTTTATGTTATTTTATTTGACCTCAAAGGTTTTAGCGGTTCTCCTGCACAAGAGAAAAGTGTAGTATTTTATGACTGACACTTACCCTAATAAATAAATGAATAAATGATCTTAACATATAGGAATTAGGCAAGAATGTAATATATAAATGAAAATGTAAAGTAACAGCCTTTAGCTAGTAGGAAGGCAGGGGTTTCCTTCTTATAATCGCTTCCCCAGCATTTATGAAAATCCAATTTAAAAAAATATATATATATTTTCTATTTTACTGTTTTAACATTATGTGAAAACTCAATCCAAAATCACCCCTAGTGATTGAATCAAAATTTAAATGTAAAATCATGCAATTGTTCTTGACTGACCTTTAGGTCGAATATGAAAACAGATGACAAAACCAGTGATGACATACAGTATATAATCACTATATCATATTTCCTTTGTGAATTACTTTGCAAATTTAACGACTTTTAATCGCTAAGCAGCTGACAGCGCACATGTGTTCTAGAAATTTCGATTTGAACTGTGCAGAGATATTATTTCAATCCGAACATACTCACGTCTACTTTTCGACTTCAGAATAGTAATATTTTATACCTGCATTTAAACTTTACATTATTAATTCACTGTGTTCAGTTGCATTTTTTTTTTTTAGAAAATAAAATATCAAATATATTAGCAAATATTATAAGCTCAGCTTAAAACTCTTTTTGATTTTTTTAAAATATATTTTAAGCCTTATAAAAATTATTTTTTAAAATAGTATAATCTGCCCCATCTATCTCAGACTGTCTCAGCCTTTAGTTTTACCTTGTAAAGTCTCATCCAATAAATCATTCATTTATTTAAAGTAGACTGCCTGAGAGTACCGGTCTGATAACCTGTACTCATTCAAATTCATCTGGGCCTCGCTTTAAGTGAAGAAAAAGTAGCACCCCGCTAGTAAAACTCACCTTTTCTGTTGACAGAAGATGCTGATATCAGTGATGGGCCAGTTCAGCAGGCACTGCCATGTCCTTAGCTTTATATTTTATGAAGAACACATTTTTCCACAGAGCATCTAAACCAAGATTACGAACAAAACAACGAGATCTGTAAAACTTCGGCGTGTTTCGATGACATGTGCTGCTAAAGTGTCAAGTTGTGTAAGTCACGTCAGAGTTTGACTTCCCACCTTAACAAAGGCACATCATTTGTGAAAGCATCACTCTCTCACACACACACGCACACGCACACACACAAACACACACGCTCACACACCACAGTGGTGCAGAGCAAGCTTATGATAGAGCTTCCTGTCGTTGAGGTGTTTGAGCTGATATTTAACATTTTTTTCAGCAGGTGCACTCTACTCTGAGCAGCTGGTGTCATTGGAGTGAAGGATTCTGGGTCAGGACTCCACTTGTCACCTGGTTTTGTCGCGCCATTATGTCAAAGAGTGGAAAGGTTAACGGCACTCATGGGTTTTTGGCTTGTACTTGTACTAAATAGAGCCACAAAACGTAACATTTGAATATCCATGCTTAAACGTGTTACGTACATTGCTATTCTATGGAGCATTTGTGCCCATTTGCACACAAAAAAATAAAGCCTCTGATTCACTTTGAATCAAACATCAGTTGCTCTGTTACAGAGTAGGCCTCATATGCAATTTGCAACAGGTATATGCAATAAACTAATTTGCAAATGGATAATTTTGAGGTAAAGTCAATTTTACTTTTTTTTCAGTCAGCTTCTTGGAGATGATCCTAACCCATCTCATGTCTCTCTTCATTATCTGTCTCTTAAACCCGTTCGCTGTCTCTCTCTCTGTTTCTCGCTCTCTCCGAGCAGACCGCACACTTTTGTTGTGGCATCAGGCTGCAGATGCATGCATTTGCAGGAAGTCGCAGGCCTAACATTCAAAGGAAATGAGGTACATTCTTAACTTTTCTACTGCAGGAACACTCATCTTAATTTAGACACTGACGCCCAAGCCTCCACTGTAGTTTTTATTTATTTTTATTTATGTCATTCAGCATGACTGAAACGTTTGACCAGTTTCTTCATGTGGTGAGTCCACTGATCACAGCAAAAATATGCATTTCATTCTGGTTGGGTTGGATGGGGATGTTATCCAGTGATTATATTAATCATATATTGGCCTATTACTCAATGAGAATCCCTCAAAAGATGAACCGTGACCCTGATCACAAAACCAGTCACAAGTCGCACGGGTATATTTGTGGCAATAGCCAACAATACATTGCATGGATCAAAAAATCTATTTTTCTTTTATGCCAAAAATGATTAGGATATTAAGTAAAGATCATGTTCCATGAAGATATTTTGTAGATTTCCTACCGTAAATATATAAAACATTTATTTTTTCAAGTGAATGCAGCACAGTCACGAACATACAACATTAAATGCGATTTTCTCAATATTTGATTTTTTTTGCACCCTCAGATTCCAGATTTTCGCCTAATATTGCCCTATCCTAACAAACCATAAATCAATGGAAAGCTTATTTATTCAGCTTTCAGATGATGTATAAATCTCAATTTAAAAAAATTGACCCATGTGACTGGTTTTGTGGTCCAGGGTCACATATGGGGTCAGATTTGCAATGTCGAATCCTGGATTTCTTGTTTAGTTTTTGGTTCTCAATTTGAGTAAAAGACTGAAACAATTGTTTTTCCATTCTTTGTGGGTCTTGTGGTTGAGAAGAGGGGGGTTTGAAGGAGGGGGGATGTTGAGTGAGGCAGATCATCTTAACAGACAGTTACATATTCACAGTTACATCTCTTTTGAGAGCAAATGTTCATTTGATGATTTGAGAATTTTGAGAAATTTTATGAACTTTTCTAGGAGTTCTAACTAAGTGAGATCTGTGGAAAATGTAAGAGTTGAAAAATATTTAATGTGTTTTAACACAAAAACTAAACTAAGCAAATATGCGTAGCCTAATGTGATAGAGGTTAATTTCTCCTTCCTTGCAACATACACATGTTCAAAAATAATTCAAGAATTATATTTGTGTCTCTTTCTTGGGAGATTTTCTTCAGCATTGTTGTCTTTAGCTTGCTTACTAATTGTACGGTATACTATTTTCTGTAAAGCTGATTTTAAAAAATATGAAATAATTTTTTTATCATTATTGTAATAATTGGTAAAAATTGTAAGTAATATAAAATATTATACATATTTCTTTGCACATTTTTTTTTATATTTTTCATTTTCCTGAGGGGTCCCTCAGGGGTTGCATCATTTTTGGCAGTCCTTGGCCTTAAAACTTTTGAAAAACTTGTTATACCAGACGATGCTGAATATCAACTCTTTTTTTTTTTTTGCAGGAACGTATTAATTCTAAATGCAGATAGTCTATATATGTAACAACAAAACAATCAAACATTTTGAATTCACGTCAAATAAAAGTAAGTTTAGGTAGGTTATCATGATGGTTTCGTTTAAACTCTACAAAGCATAATGGCACTTTCATGGTATAGTGTTTGTTTTCTAGGCCTCGAGGGAATCTGTATGTGGAACACAACTAACCACTGTTTGTGTCTTCTCAGGTGACAAAAATAGTTCATGTTTCTGTTCAAAGGAGTAATCCTCATGTGAGATGTTCAATGAATGTACTTGCCCTAATGCCTTATGAGATATATAAACTACAAAAACTTGTAATATCAGTGTTGAGAACAGCTTTAGGGAAAAAAAGCAGATCAAAGCTCTCTCTCTCTCTCTCCATGTATTTATCTAGCATGAGATCATTTATTGGCAGTCACATGGCTCCTTCAGACAGCCAGTCCTGTCTCTGCAGTAACAATCAATAAAGCAATTGGTCCATTGTTATATGAATATAAATCCAGCCTTGTCTGAGAAATACCATCTATTTTCCTTCCTGTGACAACACTGCATAAAAACTTTCTGTGTTTATTCTTGTCAGGATGTGCAAGACGGAAGAGGCAAAGCAAGATAAGAACTACATGAAACTGTTTGGATAATTACACAAATTGATTAATTTAACATATGAGAATACATTTTGAAGATTTTAAATGCATGTATTTACAAATATTTTTACATTTTAATTATAGTGAAGGAGGTTTTTCTCAATAAGCATGGATGGATGATATCACAATATCTCTTCAAATTAATTTTAAGACATCTTTATTAATTTCAGGCAACTTTTAAAGCATTTTTTAGTTTGTACATCAAACATTTGATTAATCAAAAAACATACATTACTGTTCAAAAGTTTGGGGTCTTTAAGATTTTTTGAATGTTTTCGAAATTAAGACTCTTATTCTCACCAACACTCTAAAAAAATGTATGGGTCACAAATGGGTCAAATAAATTTGTTTAACCCAATGGTTGGGTTTGTCCACATTTGACCCAAACATGGGTTGAAACAACCCAGAATTTTTAGAGTGAAGGCTGCATTTCTTTGATCAAAAATACAGAAAATATAGTAAATATATAAAACTGAAATCTTATTACAATGTAAAAGCCCTTTTTTCACTTTTGATCAATGTAATGCATCTTTGCTGAATAGAAGTATTCATTTCATATAGGCTATAATATATTTTTTAAAAATTGTTAACGCACATTCAGTCCCAAGATGAAATTTGTAAAAAATATTAAGGTCCTCTTTAATTTGTTTTGATTTTATCATGAAGCTTTAGCACGTACACAGTATACAGTATATGCACAAAAGTATAGTGCTATAATTCCAGTACTTGTAATAAAGTAAACTGATCTTTAATGGGTTCTGTGGAAGTACTCATTTAAAAAGTAACCTTACTGTGTAAATTAAAGTTTCCCAAGCACAACATTCTTGAACATCAAGCAAAAAACGTACATTAGACCAACCACCGAAAGTGGGCTGAACAGCTTTTTACTTGCTGCAGCTCTGAGCCTGAGAGTGTGTGTTATTTTTAGGTTTTAATAGACAAGGTGACAAAATGCCTGAACACAAACTCACACTTCCTGTGAGGCTGTAGCTCGGGATCCCAGCCAAGCCGACGGGAGAGTGTTTTGTCCCCTGAGCAGTCAGGAACACTGATGGGAGTGTGTGCCAATCACACGCCTTTTGACACAGAAGCAGGTTCCTCCTGATTCTTAGATCAGCTCAGATTTATTCAAATATAAACTCTTTCCCAACTCTGAGGACTTTCTCAGACGTGTGGTGAGTCCCCTTTCACAAGTGGTTTAATAGTTGTTGTGCTGGCATTTCCAGATATGACCACCAGTCTAGTTTAAAAAAGTTCAATAAAGCTAAGTGATTTAAAGAAAAAGGACGTTTTTATTATTATTATTATAGTCCAAATTTAATGAAATAAAACTTTGGCTTCCAGTGTCAGTAATACATTAAATGTCCTGCACTGAGTTTTCTTGAGGGGCGTCTCTCATCGCCCTCAACAGAGTGAGAATCGTCTGGAGTTGAGGTTCATTTTGGTGAGACCAATATGTTTGAGAGTTGTGGAAAGAGTGAAGGCGGCTTTCATGGGGATGTCACACAGCAGGTCTGAGTCCTCCTCGCACTCCTCCAGCTCATACGTGGCGTCATCCAACATCTCTTTGTGACGGTGACACACCTGTTCCACCTTCAGCCTGTGGATCTCCACCCGTAAGCGAATCAACTGCCGTGCAAGACGGTTATCATGCATCTGCATCTCCCTCTGAGAAAAAAATGTGTGTGAGAGAGAGAGAAGGATTTTATAGCTTACCCATCGCGGTGGACTACAGCTAAAACCAGATACTTTGCTAACCAGCAGTAGGCCTATATAAGGTTAAATTATTCGGAACAGCAGTCACACATGCAGGGAATTGTGTACACCTTTCTGTCGAACACCCACTCAAGTTTTTGCACCTGTGCTGTGTGGCATTTAATTTTAATATGCCAATAGACAAGAGTCATGTCACCTGTGTTGTATATGCCAAAGATTTTAATTTCAGTTGACATGTATCTCACTTCACAGCAGTCTGGCTTATATTAGCCAAATCAAATTGCCTGCTTAACTGTTATAATAGACTATGTAGCCTATTATTTATATATACTTATTTAACAGTAAGTAATGTGGCATTTTCATACACTATAAAATATAGTTTAAAAAAACACAACAACAAAAAACAGTAATATTGTGAATATTTTCTATTTGAATATATTTTGAAAATGCAATTTTCCTCCTGTGATATCAAAGCTGAATTTTCAGTTGCCTCTACTCCAGCGTTACATGTGCCTTAATATTTTTGTGGACGACGTGATGCATCTTCAGGATATAGGCCTACAGTAGAAAGATCAAAAGAACAGCATTTGTTTGAAATTTAAATAGGCCTATTCTACAAACTATACCGTCCTTTTGATTATATTAATGCTGCTTAATTTGAAATGGTATTGTTTCTTGAATGTTTAAGAAGAACTTGAAAATAGATAGATAGATAGATAGATAGATAGATAGATAGATAGATAGATAGATAGATAGATAGAAAGATAGATAGATAGATAGATAGATAGATAGTAGATAGATAGATAGATAGATAGATAGATAGATAGATAGATAGATAGATAGATAGATAGATAGATAGATAGATAGATAGATAGATAGATAGATAAACCCATAGACAATGACCATATCTAACTTAGTCAAAAGTAAAAAATAATTTAAAAAATATTGATATATGAAATATATGAAATAGCTATAAATACAATACCAGTTCGTTTCTGAGCCACTGTAACGCGTCGTCTATAGTATCAAAGCCGCATATATTCTTAAAAGGCATCCCATCTTTCCAGATGTCGGGTGGCTGGATGTCCTCCTCCACAGATCCTGGGCTGCTGACATTTGAACTCTGTGAAGCATCAATCCACGGGTGAGCCTGCAGTCGCTCCTTCCATTCTAAGTACGACGGTCTGCGCGTTTGGAGTTTGAGTTTCTCTGTCAGGGCTTTCACACTATCCAGATCCTCCATATCTCCCTCAGAGCTCTCGTCTGCTCCCAGCTCTCTGAACTCCATCACTGAGCTGCTTTCATTCCTGGGCGAGACTGTGACTTGTGACTGTTCAGACATGTGTACTGTGCCTGATCATGTGCACGAGTGATTAATCTCAAGAGGTGTGCTGAGCTCATGTTTATATAGACAGAGAAGTGACCGCCCATGTTCTGCAGCCTAAAGTCATGATCAGTGTTTAATCGGAGAACTTTAGACAGTCTGAACTTGCAACATTTCGTGTTCCCATGTGAAACTATTCAAGTGGCACTGGCTCCCTTAAAACCTATAGTAAACAGCTTCTCACACACCTCACAAATAAATCACATATGGCTAAAGTGAAAAAGTGTTAGGTTCCAGGACAGACAGTTTTCATCACACAACATGGTTTCACAAAGGCAACTAAGAAATGACAGTAAATATTTAACTGATGTAGGCCTATCTTGTGGCCCAAAGCTCGCTCACACTTTTTACATCCACTCACACATCAACAAGTCATCGCGACTGCACCAAACATGAGTCTTTTATTTGCAACTGTTTTATAACAGAATGTCTCCATCTTCTGCTAATGTTGAGGAATTGCAGCAAGAATCTATTCAGCTAAGAATTACAATCTAGCATCAGAATCCGTCAGATATAATTTATTATTCTAAAATGAACGGTAGGCATGTTAGTGCCCCCTTTTGATACAGGGCTTTTTACAGATTGTTTCAAAGTAGCTTTACAGTGATAACAGCAAAACAATGCAAAAAGAGTTTCTCTAAACCGTACTCCATTTAAAAAAACACTTAATTTATACTGACTATGTCTAGACTATGCTATATAGTCCAACAAAAATGTTTGCAAAAATAAGTGACAAAAATGCTAAATGAAGTGTCATTTCCAGTCAAGATGCACCGACTAATGTTGACTTGAAATGACACTTCATTCAGCATTTTTGTCACTTATTTTTGCACAAAAAAAATGTGTTGCTTTATTCATGTATTTCTTAATTGATTGGCTGTAGATTATGCCCTCCCCCGTGTCAATTTTTCATGCTCCTACCACCACCATGCACCATGTGTTTTAACCATCATCATCAGCAGCAGCAGCAGCATGGTCCAGAGACATCCTCTCAAGCATCTCAGTTGAAAGATCTCTAAAAACTGTAACAGATTACTTCACAGCTTATGACAGGAAGAGTGATTACGGGAAGAAAAAAACAGCCACAACAATAAACAGAAACATCACAAAAAGAGAAGAGGGCTGGGACTTCAAGAACGGAAACGAAAGCAAAGAAGCAAACCAAACTCTTATGAATCGCGCGAGCAGACACACCTCCCGCCGCTCGCGCACTGTCAATTAGTGTCATTTATATTTACCAGATGCCGGTAAGTTTAGCCTACATTGACATCAAGAGGTAGGACACAGTTTTGTAAAGGATTGCCTTAAAACATTTGCGGAAAACTGAGACCCCGAGGAGTGGCTCGCCCACCAGCTCTCTAAACTCGAGAAGCAGCCTACCAGATGGTGGTTGTTGATATTGTGAAATGGAGTTGTCGGAGCACATTAAGACGGCTAATGTTGAAGATGTAACCCTGAGAAGACCTTTCCATCCAGCGCTCAGAGGAACCCTGTGCGTTACCAGCCACCACCTTCTGTTCTCAGACAGAAAGGATGAAGATTCCTGGCAACTTCTCATTCTCCTCAGAAACATCGATGCCACTGAGAAAAGGTAGACATGCTGTTCATCAACTGGATTATTCCCTGCTAGGAGGGAATCATAAACCAGACTAAATTGGGTTGCTGGTATTTCAATTTCGTTTTATTGGTGTAGCCAAATATATTTAATATATATATATAGTTATGTTAAGTAATATTTTGACTTATTGTTTAATGTTACAATATTAAGGACTTTTATTTCACCAGGATTGTTTTTCATGTAGGCATAGCCTAAATTAATAATACGCCTGTTCTTTGTAAATGCATAATTCATATTCTCATTATTACGTGCAAATATACTCTTTGAATCACTTTTGGGTCATGATTACATCAGATAAGGTTAGAAAATTGTGTGTGTTTGATCCCTGAAGTGACCTGCTTCTGTAATATTAAACTCTAATTCTCTCTTTCTCTAAATATAACCCATCCCTTTCCTTCGTGTCAGTGTCGAGAATCTTTTCGGATACCCCAGGTACACTTCTAAAGCAGGCCCAATGTTTGATTTGTGGACTGTCATTGCTCATTGAAGCTGCCGTTTTATTCTGATCTGGGATCTGCTGTTAATTGAATACAGTGATGTTAAAAAATGAGGAGATCAGTGGCAGTGGGCAGCATCTCGTTTCAGCATAAGAAGGCAACTTCTAAAATGAGCTGCGCTGGCAATGTGTTCTTAGCTTATGGCAGGGAGGAGAACAGAAGAAGCATATTTTGCAAGATCTTTTGTGCTTCGCAATGAGCATTTACGCAAAAGATCATATCACTCTGACATGCTTTTTGTGTTTTGAATACATGCAAAGCAGCTATTTGTGCAATATATATTTATGTTTGTAATCTAATGTCCATATACGGAGAGGAACTACATTCTATTAAAGTTCTATTTAGAGCTCAGTCATACCTCTCTATTTATCTCAGTGTCTCTCTGCTAGCCTTACGCACATGGCTTGTTTTTGCTTCCTGCTTCTGTCTCTTCTGAGGCCCCAATGGGGATGATTGTATGGAATTTGAGAATTTGAGTATGTTCTTAAAAATGTGTGTGGGGGTGTTTGTACGTGTCTAATACAGGGCTGTGGGATCCTCTGGTACTATCACCATTAAATGTAAGGACCTGCTTGTTCTTCAGTTGGAAATTCCTGGAATGGAGGAATGTCTGAACATAGCCAGTTCTATAGAGGTACTAATATTGTTCTCACTACTCATGCTTGCGACAGCGATTATAAATATTGCTCATTTTTAGGAATAGGTTAAAAATAATTTTGGTGTCTGTTTTTTTTACCATTTGATTTAAAAAAAATTGTACTGACCAAAAACTTTTGAATGTACATTCGAACAAACATTTCTGCCTTTCTAAAACTAAAAAGTAAATTTAGGAAAAGTAAATCATAACATAAAGTGCAGTATGAAAAATGAAGATTCATTCTGAGATTTGCTAAAGCGTACATTTAGCAGTGTTACAATATTATTAGTGTTTTTAATTATTCACTTTGAATTAGGATTAGATGATTGCAAAGGTGTTATCCAAATGTACAAATTGGGGAAATTACCATTCACAATTAAATATGCAATATTGTCAGATACCGATAAATTAAAAATGAATATATTGAGATCGTCAGTATATCCTCTTGTCAGTAAAGCATCCTGGAAAATCCTAAATACTATGGGTCATTGCAACTGGTCATAAAAGATGGCATCTCTTTTAAAAGATTACTTTTAAAGATGACTTAAGATGACATCAAGCTGAATATATTCTGAAAGAAGAAGCCAATCTTCACTCTAGACACCACCGGCAGTAAAATAAATGTTGAGACCAGCACTGCCTCATCTTAAATGAGAGTTAACTCTGATATTGTCTCATGTCTCTGTAGGCTCTCTCGGCTCTGGAAAGTGTGACAGAGATGTATCCCTTTTTCCATAGACCGTCACACCTTACTCTGCATGGCCCGTGGGGCCTGTCCTCAACAGAGAAATATTACAAACAAACAGAAAGACTGGTGAGCTGTATTCTTTCACTTTCACTTCCCCTTTCTTCAGACCAGTTAATGTCATTCTGTAATTCTCTCAATTTGAGACACATTTTGACACAAGAAAATAGACAAACACAAACAAATGATGTTCAAAATCATTATTTAATGTAAGCCATTGCTTAGTTTCCTGAAAGGAAGTCAAACAGGAAGCACTTTGTTTGCCACAGGAAACTAAAAGCAGTTGTGAGACATGTGGACACTTAAATTCACAGGAAACAGTGTGTATGCTTTCTCTAATAGTTTTTAACCCATATGCATATTTTTTTATTTTCTATTCCTTGTTTGTTTCCATAGCTTTCATTATCACCCATTGTCATCTCACAGCTGTTTCACGGGCCTTCATTTCTTTCCATAGCTGTAGATGTTTATCTCTCGTCTCCTTTTGGCATGGCATCATATTTGTATCAATTACTGTGTTTTTTACTTGTCACTCAGTTTTATATGCTGTATGTAGCTTATAAAATTGCTTATTTATAAGAATATAGTTATAACTATTTATAACTAATATGTCTAAATATATAAAGCATGTATGCATATATATTTAACTGTATACATTTACATGCTTGTGTGTGTGTTCATAATATGTGCATGTGTGTGTGAACAGTGGGACAGGTGGAGAGTCAGTACAGTAAACTCAGATTACTCTGTATGCCCATCGTATCCACATGCGGTCATTGTGCCTCGCGAGGTGGATGATGAGAAGTTGGTCCAGTCAGCCCGGTTCAGACAGGGCGGCAGATTTCCTGTGCTCTCCTACTGTCACCATAGGAACGGAATGGTGAGTGTAGGATGCTTCAAATTATGGCTGTAACCAGGGTTAAAAAAATTAGTGATTTCTAGGGTATTTTGTCGAAACCTTTTTGCCATTGATTCTACACTTTTGGGTACACTCTCTCTGTTCTGTCTGTTTGTTAAATTAGACCTTATTTATTAAACCACAATTTGTTAATACTTTACTATAGGCTAGGTAAATGTATACTTAGTTTATTATTCATGTACTTATTGCTGTAATATATTTAATAAGCATTGCTATATGGTTGATAAATGATAAGAACTTTGGGCTACACTTTATTTTAAGATTTCATCGTTACAGTGTAATTATACGAGTAACATTAATTAACATGTACTTACTAGGGTTATAGGATTAGGATTTGGTTGAGGGTTAGTTGCATGTAATTATGCATAATTTACTGTTATTACTATAGTAAGTACATGTAACATTATGTAACAAGGGCACTGTAAAATAAAGTACCGAACTTTGTCTAGTGCTCTATTAATGTTTTTAGCATGACTTTATGAAACTTTGTTAACTACTAAACTGCAATAAAATAGAATAACCTTCCTCGAGTGTTTGCATAGTTGGCATATTTTCATTCTGTAACCTAACCTACTTGTTCTACAGATCTGTGTACTAGTGTTATTATCTTGCTACTGTTTTTGATAGTGTTAAAACTGTTTCTTACAGATAACATCACGAATGTGCTGTCAGCAATAACCTGACCACGCATTTTTAACATTGGCCTTTTTTGATTTCTGTCAGTTTAAGTGGTGGCGATTCAGTGTTGCCAGATATTGCTGCAAAAACAACAACCCCCACCCATCCCTCTCCCCACCAAAAGAATAAGCCCGAAATCAGCTGAAATCTTGTGTTTTGGAAATAAAATAAAGATATGACTAACCCTAACTTGAAACTTCCCACTTTATTAACTTCCTAAAATGTCACATTAAAACTTAAACGCATACCTCGGGTCTTTAGTGACCCGGGACATCATTCACTACCTCCTCCTCATTCATTTTTTTTAAAATTAGACATCAACCTTCTTAGAATTCCACAATCAATTCATTATAAACAATATAATATGAAAACAATATATAATTATAAAAGAATGCCTGTTTTCCCATTCATTTTATGTAAAAATTGTATAGGGTCGCTAACGACCCAATGTGTGTAACCAACCCGATCTCACCAAATGCGTCTATATAGCACGCAGTGTGTTTATCGTGTAATATATACGCGAAAATGAGTTTTTACGTGCATAGTATACGCATGGATAGCACATGGTTGGGTTTAGGGTGGGGTAGGGTGCGTGTGTATTATACGCTTGGGTAGGATTAGTGGTGTGGGGTGCGTGTGTATATCACGAAATTAAGTGCGTATCATATGCACGCGCAAAACTGCGTATCATATCCACGTAAAAACTCATTTTCGCGTATAAATTGCACGATAAACACACTGCGTGCTATAGAGACGCATTTGGGTGAGAACAGGCTGGTGTAACAGTATAAATATATTTTTTCTGCACAACAATAATTTAATCTTTGATGACTGAATAAGTGCCATTAACCTGTATTCCACAAAGTGGCAATGTCTGATACATAATGATGAAGTGACGTTTCAATCATAGTTACCACAGGCAGAAAACAAAAGAATAGAAAGTACTATCAGCAAAACTTAAAATGGTTCAGCGATTTACTGTAGAGCACGTACTGAACACAATCAAATATTAGTGTCACTTTCAGTTGGTGATGGATCTGGTGAAGAAACTGTCAGTGATCAAAATATTGATTTTGAAGATGTTGAAAACTATAGTAATATTGATTAGATAGATAGAATATGTAATAATGATTGGTGAAAAAGTCATGCATTTAAGGGAATAAAGTGGTGTAAGTGAGTCTAAGTCTAAAGACCCTTATATCTGCGTCCTCACTCATAATTCTCTCTCAAGCCCCGTTCACTCTGCCAGTGTCTCGCAGCGACATCAATCGCTCTCCATAATTTTCTCACCATGGGGACTAAACAATCTAGCAAACTGTAAAAATCGAACTAAACTGAATTATACATGCAGTCACTCACGGGAGGAGTTGTAAACGCCTAATTAGTCATTCAGAGAACTTAAAATTTTAACAGAGGTCCGGACCTCTGTGACCTCATACTGTAGCTGGCTATGACCATGTCTCAAATATAAGTGTATGTAGTGTATTGGTGTGAAAGAACAGTACAACCATAAACCTGTACAAAGGTGTAACATTGTTTCCAGCATTGAATCATTTTTCATCAAAGCGAAAAATGCATCAATTTTAAATTTTGTAGGCTAATAAATTCATACAAAGTAAAAGTTATTTGCATCCATTGCCTAGGTGATCATGCGAAGTAGCCAGCCCTTGACAGGAGCCAATAGGAAGAGATGTAAGGAGGATGAGCTCCTTCTCCAGGCTGTGATTGATGGGTCAGTGTTGGGTTACATCATCGATCTGCGTTCTACCCAGCAAGCCCAGCAGGCCCGGATGACAGGGGGAGGTTTTGAGTCTAAATCCTGTTATAGTCACTGGAAAAGAATCCATAGACACCATGAAAGGTGAGAGGGAATATTACAAGTCATTTGTAATTGTCTGAAATGATGTAACACATTTGACTTTGAAACAGATCTGTCTTTGACTTTTATTTTGCATGTCATCGTGTGTGTTTCCAGGGGTAAGGTTCTGCAGGAGAGTCTTATTAAGCTGGTGGAAGCGTGTAGTGACCCGTCTCACAGTGTGGACCGCTGGCTTAGTAAACTGGAGAACTCCAAATGGCTTTCTCATGTTCACAGTGCGCTGTCCACTGCAGGACTGGTGGTAGAGTGTGTGGAGAGGTGGGGAGATCTATTACTTTGGTCTTTTAAAGGGACACTACATAATTCTGGGCTCTCTGTCACCATCTGTGGTTAAAACATAAAGTTGCAGTTTTATTAAATTATTGTAGGTTTTCTGTAGTGACTCGGTTTAACACTGATTGTCTATGTACTGGCTCAATAATAATTATCTAGTGTACCTTTAACTATTATTGTGGTTTGCTTTTTACAATCTGTCTATTATTATTTTATCCACAGCCGTTGTGTAACTTACAGATACATATATATTAGGAATTGTATGTTTTAATGTTTTTGATGTCAGTTATGGTTGACAAGCATATTTATTTATTTGTTTCCTAATTTATTCTTGTAATGGCAAAGCTGAAAAATATTTCTTATTATTATCGATGTTTTTTTTTTAGTTTAGTGAAATAAAGTTTAATTAAATAAGTTTAATTAAAAACATCATAAAAATGTACAATTAAAATAAATAATTTTTAAGTAATAAAAGCCATCCAAGGACAGAAATACATGTTAATTTTTCCATGTTATTATCTGGTCTGTGTATACAATTTCGCAAAACTAGAAGACTTTCTGAATGAATACAAGTGATATGATTTTTTAGAAAGGAAAATTTAAAACATGAAAAAGAAGAATTAGTGAAAATCAATAAACTATGAATGATTTACTGCCAATAATATGTAATCATGTAATCAATATTAAAGTAACTGTAGTCTGATTATGAATTTTAAAATCTAATCTAATTACAAGTACTTCATTTTTGTAATCTGGTATTAGCTGTTAGCTAACTCTGGTGCAATTACTCTTAATTGTGCATTGTCCCTGTAAAAATAAATAATAAAGTAAATTAAAGCATAGTTACGTAATCCAGATTACATGTGATCAGTTACTACCCAGCACTGTGTGTGTGTATATACTGTATATATATATATATATATATATATATATATATAGTAGGCATATTTTTTTTCTCTGTTGTTTTTTAAATCCTATGCTTATGCATGGCTCTGGGTTGTATTGTTCTTGCATATGGTCTATTTTTGTGTGGTCACCAAAGTAAATTAAAGCATAGTTACGTAATCCAGATTACATGTGATCAGTTACTACCCAGCACTGTGTGTGTGTATATACTGTATATATATATATATATATATATATATATATATATATATATAGTAGGCATATTTTTTTTCTCTGTTGTTTTTTAAATCCTGTGCTTATGCATGGCTCTGGGTTGTATTGTTCTTGCATATGGTCTATTTTTGTGTGGTCACTCCTGGCACACACATGGCTTTGAGATGTATCGCTCTGGTGTGTGCTCTGTTTTTTGCAGGGATGGTCACTCTGTGCTTGTGCATGGCTCTGAAGGGACAGACAACACTCTGCTGGTGAGCTCATTGGCTCAACTTATCCTACACCCGGCCTCTAGAACTCTCACTGGCTTCCTCGGCCTGCTGGAGAGGGACTGGATACAGGTGAATGTTTGTTTGTGTGACATCATTTGTGCTCAGGTATCTGGGAAATTTGTGAATGTTTACAGATGCATTATGCCAACAAAGCCACTTTTCTAATAAACTACACCCAATATAGCTCTCAGATCTGATTGTCAGAAAGTTGATGAATTGTATGTTTGTTGTTTCTCAGGCTGGACACCCCTTCCAGCAGCGTTGTGCTCATTCGGCGTATTCTCATGCCCGTCTGAAGCAAGAGTGCCCGTCCTTCCTCCTGCTGCTTGACTGTGTGTGGCAGGTGTGGCGGCAATTTCCTCTGGCACTGGAGTTTAGTGAGGCCCTGCTGCTCCGATTGGCACAAGAGGTTTACGCTTCTAACTATGGAACATTTCTATGTAACAACGAGCAGGAGAGGTGGGCACAAATTATCCCTATATGACACTCATCATTATTATGCACTATACCTTTCAATTAACCCTTCGCAGGGAGCTTGATTGACAGGTGATCTGACCAATCATACTTCGCCATCCGCCATTTTTTCCGACAAAGCAGTCAGGAGAGTTAGTAGATTAACATGGGAGGATTTGAACTTAAAAATGGAGTGTACTGGCGCCTTTCCGCGGTTAAAACAACATTCCTTCTTATGTTCATTCATGTTTATTTGATGCTATAAATTAACTAGTAGGAAGAGATGGTCGGTTCACGAGCAGCTTTAACTGATGCTCTACAGCGATCTGTCACAACACATTAAAGAGCCACAAAACGGTATTTATTGTTTAAATTTATTTGAAAAAATTACCAAATTTGAAAGGTGTGACTTTGTTTAATTAGCCTGGCTCCGCCCTCCTACCTACTTCCGCTCAATTTTCATTTTCCTTCAGTACTAGGTCTGGGATTGTGGTGTATTCTTTGGTTTTCTGAAATCAAAATTTCACCGGTCCAATCAGCGAACAGAGGGAGTGGCTGAGAATGATGACGTTGATGTCGTGCGTTAGTTTGAGTTGTAGTTCAGTAATGGCAGCGGAGAAAGATGCGAGCAATCACTGATCACTACACAGTATTTGCGGCAGATCCGAACCGAGCGCAGCGGCGTATTGTTAATGATTAGACCCAGCTTCGACAGTTGACTGAATACATTATCACTGTCCTCAGTATCAAATATACATTTAGAATTTGTAATTGTTCCGTGAATTCTTAAATTCGAACAACAAAACCTGCAGCTCTCGTTGACAGACATCTTATTCTAAACAATCCTCTGATCATTCGGATACGTGTTTGCGGCCGGCGCATGACATATGTCACGACCAAACGTTAGCGATTGGTTAAGGCAGATCCTGAGTGGCTCTGGGCAGATCCAATAGTTTTAAACTTCAACAGAGTGCGCGCCTACAAGGAAGTTAACGCTTGTCAATGGAGGGAGGCCAGACTCTCTGTACAAATGAAATGTACGAGAGTCTGGTAGAACCAGGCTATTGTTGAATATGTTTAATTACAAAAGTAACCGAAAAGTAACCTGGCCTGTCTGTCAGCATGTTGTCAGTCTCCTCTCTGCTCCGCGATGTATTTTTCACTGCGTGAGAACATGGTGCAGCGTAAGAGCGGTGTAGCTTGTCGGACATAGCGACAGTAACTAAGGGGGGCGGGTCTGTGGGGAACGTTCAATTACGCCCTATATTTTTCAATTACTGACACACTCGACTTTTGAGCAGTAATGTATGTATACTGTATTATTTTTGCCTGGGATAGATGTGCTGCAGGAGTGAAGGAGAACACACACTGTTTGTTTCAATCCCTACTGAGTCCTGATATTGAAGAGCAGTACCTCAACCCACTGTATGAACCCACTGATTTAGCCATTTGGCCTTCAGTGCATCCTCAGTCCTTACAACTATGGACAGGTTAGGTCCAGATTATTCAGTAATACTAAATACACACATAAATACAAAGTTACAGCTGTGGTGTGATAATGTTATTGGTATTATTAGTGTGTAGGTCCTCATTATCTCTATGGGTTTGTTGGTAGGGCTGTTCCTCAGGTGGACTGAGTATGCTCAGAACATGGAGGAAGCTCGAGAAGAGGTGTGGAGCATTGTGAAAAAACACCGTGAGAGAGCAGGACCTGACCGGACCAATAATACGCCTAGTACACACTGTGACACCTTGACCCCATTTGAGAACCTCATGGATGAGCTGACTATTTTGTGACCTCATGGTTGAAAGGACATTGTAGAGACTGTTACTATTATGCATGTCTTGGCAATAATTAGTCCAATAAAATGAGTACCACTGCCAATCAGCTTTATCAGATATAATGTAATATACGAAAGCAATCTGATGTTCTGTCATTGAATAGTAATCAGACATGCTTGCATTTGAAGATCAGACATATTGATTGTCCTCTGCCTTATTTTCAAGCAAAATGCTAATGTAAATTATGTGTTTATTGTAGTGTGTTTGAGTAGTTTGTTGGGATTTACTGTGATATATGAGACAACATCAATGATGATGTTTTACTGTAAACTATTTCCACACTGTTACAGACAGCTGAATGTTGAATCAGGTGAATGTGAGAAGTTTGAACACCTACCAGAAGGTGATTTTATACATGTTTGAGAAGTTTCAGCATTTGCCATTTGAGCATGGTTTATAGCCTAATTAATTATTGCACAGCTCTCTGGAATACTTGATTCTGATTGGTTAATTGCCACATTCAGCATTCAGATATTTTAAAATATAACTTGTCTAGGGAAATATTTTAATAAATATTATTAAAAATGTTTTCTAGCGTGCTTGTATTGTGATACATTTACTTTTTATTTGATTTTAGAATGTATTAAAATGTTATAGAATGTAACTGACATGTTTTTATACATATTTTTTGACTATTCAGAAATGATTTTATTATATTATTATTTGACATGTTTGACATTATACATTTACTATAAATTATAAATACACATTATTTGATTATAAAATTATGAAGGGGAATCTGCGCATGCGCGCACATACACAAACAATAACATCTCACTGGCCAATAAAGTCTTCAGGGTAAAGCCCCAGCTCAGCTAAACTCACCCACACAATATAAATCCGGAGTGGGCAGCCCGTCAGCAAGTTTGGCCTCTTGTAGCGCTAATGGCCACCACAGTCATTATCACGCGACCGCATGTGCTAGCATAACGATACAACTACATTTCCCAGCATTCTCTGCTCCGGCCGCTTTTTTATCCAATGGTCATTCGATGCGCTCCTCCGGCAACCAATCGGACAGTAATCTCTTAATTCTAACGGTTAAATACCATGAAAATCCCTCTCTTCAGCACTATTTACTTACTTAATTTTTCACCTCCGGATACACAACAGCAATGTTGTGATTTTGGTGCAAGACACGTGTTTCACATCATCACGGATTTCAAGTTTTGATAAGCTCAAGGTGAGATGTTGCGCTTTTTCTTGAACTAGCTACTGATTTACATTAATCGTGTATCAATCAACTAAGTTACATTTTAAAGACTTGACCTTAAGTTTGGGAAAAAACTAAGAAACAACATGTAAAATAGTTACTGTTTTCTTTCTGAACCATTCTGTTTGATGACTGAAATGTTTAATAACGGACAGATAGACGACATGCTGTCAGGTGTCCGGGTGTGTGTCCGCTCGCTGTGTAGCAGTAGAGGTTGGTCAGTTCGCGGCATGAGTTTGTCGCCGCGTCAAATCAACCGATGGCCGAACAACGAGTCCTCCGAGCCTCCTACGGACAGTCCTCGAGTCCTCATCACAGGTGCCATCTGTTTCCCAGCTGCTTAAATAACGTGTGATAAACTGTAATGTTTTGGTGGAAAAAGTCATCCGTTCCATCATGTCTTCTATGTTTGTTTTCCATGCCACGTAAGAGGCGATCCTATTGATCGCCATGACAATAGGTTGGGAATAAACAGTGTTAAAAGCGCTCCGCGTGCGCACAATGGAGCGCGCGGCTGTTTTATGCTTGTGCAATAGCGTGTAAAGAGTGTGTAAATGGACTGTCAGTTGAAGTGGAGCTGAAAAATGTCTGGACAATAACAATCACGGAGCGTATTTTAAAATAATTAGGCCTGTTTATGAAACTGTACTGGCATTTGTGAGCTTTTCGATCTTTTGAGTACTTTATTTGCCCGTGCACTATATTTGCAGGCAAACAACAAATAGCATGGGTTCTAACCGCTTACCAAATTTACCTACTTAGCCTATGTGTCTTAGGCATCAGTCTAAAGTAATCACTGCAATATATATATAATTATATATTTGATCCCACATGATGAGTGGTATGATGTTTTCTTTTATTAAGCATCTCTGACCTCCAAAATAATGCACACATAAAAGTGACATTTTTAATTAATATTTAGATTTAGGGAATTTATTCGGCATACTTGCTGCTCAGTTGTGGCATTGTGAGTGGTGACATTTCTGGTTGTTAAATGTTTGTTGCTTTAATGTGTAAACTCCTTTAATTGTTGAATGTGTTTTTCTCCTGTTGAAAGGTGGCCTGGGACAGCTTGGAGTTGGTCTAGCTCAAATGCTGAGGTTAGTGAACAGCTGAAAGATGTGTAGTGTGGGAGAAATTTGAAATCAGACTCCAGCACACACAATTTTTACAACTTTGCATAGATTGGATATTTGCCTTGCTTTGTGCTGATATGTGCAGTGAAAATGTTACCTTTTTATTTTCCTGAGGTAGATTTTGTGAAATTCTGCAAACGCTGAACGTTTCACTTTTCTTCTTTGTTTCATAATCATATTTAACCCCTTTTACATCAGGCAGCAGTATGGAAAGGAAAACGTCATCCTGTCGGATATTAGGAGGCCTCCCGCTGAGGTTTATAACATGGGTATGTTGACTGACTCTCAATACGGCTCTGATATGGGCAGGCGGTTGCATCAGGTGCAACATATATATAGAGCCACATGGACAGTGTGGTGCCTTGAACTGGCTGGTAAAGTTTACAGTAGCTATAATTTTTTTTATATCATGCGGCTCTTTTATTTCAACACTCCAATTACATTTCAGTAACACCGGATGAGGCTCTATATGTTATCATTAATTAATAGCTATGGTGAAATAAATCTTAAAGCATTTATTACTCTTATAGTATCAATTTGTACATAGTCTACAGTTCAAAAATGTGGGTTTTCAGACATTCATATTTTTTAATTTGGCAATAATGCATTAAACTGATCAAAAAGTGATAAATGCCTTTCTAATCATCTAACCTGACATTTTTTTTATCATGATTTAAGCAGCAGATTTTCAACATAATGATAATAAGAAATGTTTCTTGAGCAGCAAATCAGCATATTAGAATAATTTCTGAAGGATCATGTGACACTTAAGACTGGAGTAATGATACTGAAAATTCAGCTTTGCCATCACAGGAATGAATAAAAATTTTAAATATATCAAAATAGAAAACAGTTATAATATAATTGTAATAATATTTCACAATATTGTGTTATATTATGTATGTTTTTCTGTATTTAATCAAATAAATGCATCCTTGGTGCGCATAAGAGACTTCTTTCAAAAACATAAAAAAATTGTACAGACCCTAAACTTTTGAACATTAATAAATGTAAATGCATTTTGTTTTTGTGCAGATTCACACTTTTTGTATAAATTAACATAAATGTATTTCAAACCTTAATGTAAAGCTGTCTGTAACTTAAAAAAAGTATTTTTTTTAAATGATCCAAAAATAACATTTTGAGCAAGTACATAACCAGCCTGTGTTCAAAACTATCTGCTTGCCTTAGCTCGATTCAAAACGGTAAGCTTGTAATAATATTTTTAATTCCAGTGGTACTGGTGGATTTCCGCGGGAAATTCGAGCATGTCTTTGCGTCATTACGTCACATCTGTACACATAAAGAAGGTGTCTCGGCTAATAGGCTATATTGCGTGTCAGGATGTTGGAGGTGGAGATTTATAGCCTTTTCTCACAGCACTTGATATAATTAAACTTCCAGAAAGGTTCAATCACCAGTGACAACTTACTACAATGATTTACAACGATTTACTGCAATGCTGTTTTTCCCTTAGTTGGTCAGAACAAAAGTGGATGTTACTTACGGTACTTACGGTTTAGATGACATTTTCCGGTGAAAATTCTTATGTTGGTCATACTTCCAAAAAGTAGAATCTGTGATTCTGAATGACAGTATCCACACCGGCGCGGCTGACACATTCTCCTCAAAAATTGGATTCATCCGCGCTGTGCCGTGCCGAGGCACAACCCACGTAAAGTTGATAATTCTGCGAATAACTGCAATTGCAGATTTAGAACAGAGATGGCGACAAAGAGGAAAAACTACAGACTGCAGCTTTAGCTAAGTGATAATATATGAATTAACATTATCCTAGATTCATGCTGTAATAAATATAGTTTATTGTGAGTTCATGATCATGTTAACAAATTGAACCTTATTTACATTTCAATCACTTCAATTCATATTCCTATTAATAAAGCTTGCATTTAAACGCCAACGTCTGTTGTGTGTTTTACCTTACAGGCCCATTTGTATACGCTGACGTGCTGGACTATAAAAACCTGAGGGAGCTGGTGGTGAATAACAGAATCACCTGGCTGGTGCATTATAGCGCATTGCTCAGTGCTATCGGGGAAGCAAACATGGCTCTCGCCCGCACCATCAATATCACAGGTGGGAAAACTCTGTCACACATGTTTTAAGCGTTAGGGTTAGGTGCTATGACTGCCTAATTTACAACGTAAGGTTTCCACTATCCCTGACGTCCCACATTCTGTCCTTCTCCTGTTGCCCCTGTCCTGATATCTTCTCTTCTCCTCACCCCACTCCTCTTTCTTCAGGTCTGCATAATGTGTTAGATCTGGCTCTGGAGAACTGCTTGCGACTGTTCGTACCCAGTACCATCGGAGCATTTGGCCCTTCGTCTCCCCGCGACCCGGCCCCTGACCTCTGCATCCAGAGACCTCGCACCATTTATGGAGTTTCCAAAGTCCATGCAGAGCTGATGGGGGAAGTAAAGATTGATGTTTTTTATGTTCTAGTTAGTCTGGGGGGGAAATTAATTAAGTAATTAATTAATCAATATGTATATGTATGTATACATACTTTGTAAGCTTAATGTGAACAATTTCTCACTTACATCAGGGTTTCCCAATAAATAATCTAACGTAAAATTAAAATAAATGGATAAATGGGGCTGCGTGATAATCGCAATATTGATGAGATGATCAAATCAAAGGCTACAATTTAATTAAATAACTGTATTATCTGTTTCAGAGTGAAGAACATTATTATTAATAATTATTATTTTTTATTATCAACATCAGAGAACTTGCAAATGTTGTTAAATTATTTCAATATTAACTTAAAATCTCAATGGGTACTTCAAGTAAATATTTGTTAATAAAGAGGTCCGGCTGACAAAAAAGTTGTGGAACCCCTGACTTACATGATATTTAATTATGAAATGCCAACATTCTAACTGTGTTCTGATTGGATCAGTATCTCCACCATAAATACGGCCTGGATTTCCGATGCTTGCGATACCCAGGAGTCGTTTCTGCCCACACCAAGCCAGGAGGAGGCACCACTGGTAACTAGCCTCACTTACAAACACAATCTTTAGTTGTACATTAAGACACACACCTTCAAACTTATTCACTTATTCATTGAATTGTCATTTGCTTACAATAAACAACACACCTAATCTGACCTATTTAGTCATATATGTCCTCTTTTCCTCAGATTATGCTGTCCAGATCTTTCACGATGCCCTCAGCACCGGCCACCATGAATGTTACTTGCGTGCCAACACTCGGCTTCCCATGATGCACATCTCTGACTGCCACAGGGCCACCATTGAGTTCATGCAAGCTCCTGAAAGCCGACTTTCACTGCGTACTTACAACATCGCAGCCATGAGCTTCACACCTGAGGAAGTGGCAGAAGAGATCCGTAAACACCTGCCCCACCTGAGGGTCACGTACAATCCTGATACCATCCGGCAGACTATTGGTAAGAGCAGTGTGAGTTAATGACCTTTTGAAAGAGTCAGAAATCATATTAATTTTATTTTTTTTGTTTTATTGTACAAATAATGCCTCTTGGTCACTGTACTGTATGTGTTTTTCTGGAATAATCAAATTAAAGACGTATACATGTATTTTAAAATTTCAAAAGTACAAAACAAATGAAGGAACAGGCCATAAAACCCTTGATAACAATCCATTAATGCAATGATCTTAATGTTCATTAAAATTTATGTTCCTTCTATAGCGGACAGCTGGCCTGTGCGGTTTGATGACTCTAACGCCCGTCAGGATTGGGGATGGAAGCCTGAGTACGGCCTGTCAGAGATGGTTAGCGACATGCTGGCCTCCATCCGTGAAAAGAGAACCAATGCAGGACTACCTGTCAGCTAGCAGGTCTTCTCAGGGACTGTAACACAAATCACCAGCATTTTTCCAGTACATTTCTAAACTTATCTATCTCAAATTTCTTTAGATCAGGACTCTCTGTCAGTTAGAGAACTGCTGACACTAACAGTTCTCTACAAACATATGCTTGTGAAGAAAACATGTAAACCAACAGTGAAAACTCACATTCTCTCACTGCTCAGGAGACTCTTGCTGCGTCCGAAATCGCATACCGTATAGTAGGTACTACATTCGATTTGATACTTGCTTTGCTAAGAAAAGTATGTTCTATATAGTGTGAATGTGTGTAGAATGAATGCAATTCGGACATGCTATTTCCGCCATGTTGTCACTGTCATGTGACCTATGGCATCAGTTGCTAGTGGCTGCGCACTCCAGAATCTCGCCGGAAGTATTAGGTCATTTGGATACTTTTCGGCCTAGTGTTTTCGGACATACAACTTGGCGCACATACAGTTTTTTTCCTTCTATATAGTATTTCAGATGCAGTCTTTCTACTCTGTGATCTATTCTTACATAGTTTTTTAGTCATCATGGGACAGGGGAAAAACAAGAAAACTACAAAATGCTGATGATGGCCTATGATAATAATAATAATTGCACACATTATAGATGAAACAGTCCAATTTCATTATTTTAGAGACACCACACTTTTTTTTTTTTTTTTACTTCACGAAAATAGCAAGTTCTGGTCCCAATTTTCCCTTAAAGACTTTCAACGATATGATGTTATAACTAAAACACTGCTTTCACTGCTTAACCAATCCTGACATTATTTTTGGGAGGAGTTCAATTTTAGTCTTTTTGTACAAATACAGTAAGGACCATTAGACACCTTTCACCCTACAGTGCTCTAGAGTCTAGACCATGTACCGTCTGTCTTGGTTTGAACACAGCCATGGGCAGAAAAATCTTCACTACCAGCTCTAGTGTGAATCAAAAGATGATATTGCCTTTGTTCCAACTGCTATCTGTGATGAATTCACAGTTACCTGAATTTTGGGTTCTGCCCACTATTGCTTGTATTGGCTTTATTTATTTGGAGTCAGTTATCAAAGGCTCTGGATTCACAATGTATAGTGTGGTGATGTGAATTAAGTACTTAATCACTCAGCATTGCTGATTTATTATTTATACACTATGAAGAGATATTTTTTACATTTTTGCTAATTTAGAAGAGCAAAACTACTGGATAAAACACCCAAGGAGGCCTTGCAATAGAAAGGGGAAAGTTATTTAGCTTCTGCCTGTCTGAAAGTCTTAGTCTGCCTTCTGTATTGCCTAGTGCAGACAAATAAAAACAAGTCTTAACTAAGACAATATGTAGAATGACTCACCCCTTCCAAAAGCAAGTGTGATTTCTGGACAAAACATATTGTGTTCACAATTGAAACTGCCTTCATTTTCAGTGATCATTTAACCTCAAAAGTTGCTAATGACTTACATTCAGAACTAGTGGAAAATTGCAGTGTATGTCAAATAAATGACTTTAATACAGCAAACAGTTTATGTATTTGTTCAGTGTTGTTTTAAAAATGAATCATGTAAAATATTGTTTTTAAAAATCAGGATTTTTGTGGCAATATTATTACATTTTGACTTCTTCAGGTGTCCCAGATAATGCCATTGTCAATATATTTTTAGGGCTATAGGCTATAGCACAATTAAAACAACACAACACAGATCACAGATCAATGTGCTTTACATAACTTAAAAAAAGCTAATACTAACATAAATAATACAATAAAACACATAAACAGTCATGGGTTAAAAGCCATAAATAAAATACGTTTTTTTAAGGCGTCTCACCTTTGTTTTATTAGACTGAACGTCAGAACCAGCCTCAGTTGACTAGTTGTTTTTAGACTGACACTCAGTCAGGAGGAGATCCGAGAGATAGGACCTGAAGCTTTTCAGTCTGAGGCGCGATGCCGTTTTGTCCAATGACTGAAGCCTTTTAGTCTGAGGCATGATGCCTTGTCTTCATATGGCTGAGGTCTGAGGATGTCCTAAAATGTACACCGTACTACGAGACCATTCAAGGACTTATATACCAACAGCAGCATTAAACTATATATTTAGGAAAAACATTATGCACATTAAATTACAGAACATTAAGAAAACATTTATGGAAGAGGTTTCCTAACAAAATATAATGATAAATCAAATGATCACATAATAAATAAAATTATTAAAATGGCTGCTCAAATGAGAAATCAAATTCTTACATTTTCAAACAATAAATCAAATTCTAAAAATGGCTGCTCAAATGCAGTTTAATTTTTCTCATTTGTTGAAGGATAAAATAACAAAATGAAATGAAATAATTTATGTTTTATATTTTATACTGATTAATCAGTTATATTATGAAACATTAATTAGTATTAAATAGTTTTGAACAATGGTCCAGATTTAATTTTTATTCAAGCAACATGAAATATACATTTTTGTACAAATGCAAGTATTAAAAGCATGCCATCGAACGTGCCTTGTTGGTTGTCCTCCAACATCTGTTTACTGCCTGCGGAGGCAGCATTTCCCAGCTTTCGGACGCAGGGATTTCAGGCACATGATCACCGATCACCCATCTTCCGGAAGTGACGCAAAAGCTGCCGCGCCGCAGTGGATTTTGGGACATCGTGCCATATTGACACACGACAGAAATGGACGCGGGGTTTTTCCGCGTAAGTGTTTTATTCTTTTACAAATACCACACCATAAAGGTCGAATACGTTGTTACTATTTATTATTCGTCAGTTGGTTGACTGGTTGGTTGTTTTAAGACTGTATTTGATGTGTTCATTGGAGTGTGGCTGTAATGGCGGCTGCGTGAGAGAACCTGAAAATACTCCACAGCTTAATCAGGAACAACAGATTTAACGAATTTATTTTCATATTATCGCACTTATTATTACAAATGAAGTCCACTATTAAGTAATCTGTAGTCGACGTATGTTGGTTATATTTGTGAAATACAGACTGAAATCGAAATATAGATTGATATTTATTGTTCTTACACATTAATAGACTATGTATGTAACGTTATTGGTGTAACTTAACGTTATAAATAAATAAAAAATGTAATTAGCCTCGTACTGCAAATTGTATGTTAACCTCAGATACAGGTAAAAATAAAATAAAAATGTCACATGATGTTTTAATTATGATTTCATGTTTTTTTTTTAAAGGGCACCAGTGCGGAGCAGGATAACCGCTTCAGCAACAAACATAAGAAGCTGTTGAAGCAGCTGAAGTTTGCAGAATGTCTGGAGAAGAAGGTCGAAAATATGAAATTACTTGTTTTCTTTGGTGCAAATGTGTTCACAGCACCAGATTGCCATAAGCATTCTGCACATTGGGGCGCTCATTAGATTTTAAATTGTTCAATCATTTTAGTAGAATAATAATTTTCCAAACTACTGGTATTATAATTTTGCAATGCAATGAAAATTAGGCATTAAATTGATCAAAAGTGACAGTAAAGAGAAGACATTTGTAGTACTGAATAATTTTTAATCCAAAAAAAAGTTGATCCTAAAGTTACCCTAAAAAAATCCTGTGTTCTTCATGATTGTGTTTTCTGATGTGTTATTAGGTGGATATGACCAAGGTCAACCTGGAAGTCATCAAGCCCTGGATCACCCAGCGCGTGACAGAGATCCTTGGCTTTGAGGATGACGTTGTCATCGAATTTGTCTTCAACCAGCTGGAGGAAAAGGTAGACGCCCCCTCTGCTCTTCTCGCTTTTTTCACACATGCTGCTTTTATATATTAAATGTGTTTTGTTCTTTGGGAGGATGAGAGAAGGTTTGAAGATCAGTGAATAACCGCTGACAGTTATTTGAAACATTTGTCATGTGTAGATGTAACAGCAGAAAACATCTAACATCACAGTCTTTAAGTGTCAGTCTGGTTTTAAAAAGACAGAAAAGGGGTAAAAATGATATTCTCTCTCTCTGAAGATATGATTTGTGACCGTTCCTTCTGAACAGCAATGTTCTAATGTTGATGTGATTTATGATTTAAAAGGCCTGAACCAATATGGATCTTATTCCTTGCATCTGAAGTATAGCACCAACTCCTAATTAGATCTCACCTGAGCCCAAAGTCTCTCTGAATCCAACTCTCCCTTGATGATGAGCTTTATTTTTTGAGGTGAGTTATAAGCAGGGATTGACATTGTGCCAGTGGTAGAGTCATTTCAGCTTTATCATTTGTGCCTTTCAAAGTTTAGTAATACATCTTAAACACAAAGGCCTAATTTAATGAGAATTTTAGAACGACATACTACCATTAAAGAATGCAAAGAACACTTAAAATTGCATGTGATAATGCAGTACAACATTGGTGGTGTAAAATGGTCATTTTTTTCAGGGGGATTGTTTAGGCAATAATTATTATTATGCCTTTTCTAATTGACTAGCTCAGCTGGCAATTTTAAAATAATATATTGGTTTATTTATATGATTGTCCGTTTGCACAATGTGATACAAATAACAAAGAGAGAGACATTTTGCGTTTTCATTAATTTAGCTAAGGCCTGTTTATTAGTCACTGTTTTAGGCCTCATCCACACTACTGCGTTTTAGTTTAGAAACGGAGAATTAAAATGAATACGATCTCCGTCCACACCAGCGTTTTAGCTGCGTATTAGAATTGATTTCCGTCCACATTAAAACGACTGAAAATGCGGATCACGTGACCATTCACCAACACTGGGCATGCGCGTACCGGTGTAAACAGGCGCATGTAGGCAGTTGTAGCATTGTAAAATGCAGAATTTACTTGCACAACAGCTGCTAGCAAAGACATCAACATCAGTAACGCTTGTAATTCGTTATCCATGTTGCAGTCTCTAACGTTACGTAGTCCAGGCTGTTTTTGTATGTTTTCTTCCCGGGGACGGGTCATGTGATGGGTGTCTGACGAATCAGGGAAGGATACACCATGACTGATGACACCCAATCATAGAGCCGAGCGTGAGCCTCTGCGTCATCGTTTGTCAAGTCGTCCGTTTTGACAGTCTTCACTAAAACGCCCTCCGGAGATTCAAAACGGGGTCGGAGCGTTTTTAAACTTCTCCGTTTTAGGTCTTCGTTTTTGCCGTTGTAGTCTGGACGGGAGGTGCAAACGTAGCAAAAGGTCTCAGTTTCTAAACGAAAACGCAGTAGTGTGGATGGGGCCTTAGTCTCTAAAGATTTGATTTTCAGGAAGCTTTTGCTTGGATTCCAGAGAGGTATTTGCTCCTATTAATGATACGTACAGGTGTTTCCTTATTCTCATACATAAAGAGGTGCTTTCAGTTTTTGTAATTGCATAGCCATACAATAACTTAAAGGAATGTTTCAGGTTAAATGCAGGTTATGTTTGATCTACAGCATTTGTGGAACAATGTAGTTTACCTCAGAGAATAATAAAGTATTCCTTTAGTTTGTTTTTGTTTTCTAAAAAAAAAAAAATGCAACTACAATAAGGCACTTTTAACAGTGCCACTGTTTGAAGGAGTTAAAGACTGAAATGTGAGCTTAAAGCACTTTTAATTACATTATTCTATTTGTGCTAAAAATGGTCAACATGTGAAAAATAATTAAAGTAAAAAACATTTTTTTTCAATTGGACTTTCTTTTCTAGATAATGCTTATAATAATAATAATAACAAAAAGAATAATAATTGATTGGATAGATAATTAAGTACAGTAATGATATACAAAGTAAAACAAAAGGGCTAACATGTTCTTTTTTTATATCACACCTTTCCTTAACGCTGTTTAAATGGGTCCTTAAACTGTACATCAGGGGTGCCCAGTCCTGTTCCTGTTGATTTACCCTCCTGCAAAGTTTAGCTTCAACCCTGATTAAACAACTAAACCAGCTAATTAAGATCTTCAGGAGCACTTGATAATGACAGACAGGTGTGTTGAATCAGGGTTGGAACTAAACTGAAGGTATATCTCCAGGAACAGGATTGGACACCCCTAATTTATATGCAAAATATGTCTGAAGAGGGCAAGCAAATCATCATAATTGCTTGTTTCTGGGATCAAAAATGGGAAAATTCTTAAATGATTCCACAGATGCTGTTGATGAAGCTTAACCTTTATTGAACCAGAAATGTTCATTTAACACTCAGGACACTGGGTGCCCAATCCTGCTCTTGGAGATCTACTTTATTGCTAAATTTAGGTCAAGCTCTATTCTTACAACTGAACGTACATCTTTAGGAGCACGATTCAGCATCCCTGTCTTAGCACATGGATCTCATAGGTTTATTTTCCTCTTCATTTGTTGTAAATAAAGAGTTTTCCATGCCTTGTGTACTCATTATTGCTTGTTCGTCTCTTGCAATTTAGATAAATGATATAGCATTAAACTCAAGGTGATTGAGTGTGATGCAGTAGTGAGGCGGAGGCCAGCCAATGGAGCGCCTTTCTCCGCCCCCCCCAGCCCACAGAGCCTGCGCCACTCACACTGAAGACAACTGGACTGTTCTTGCTTTGTGGGGTTTTGATGCACTCTGTTTGTGGACTGTAATGTTTCTATCTCTCAGGAGTTTGATATTGCATAGGAAGAGACAGTCCTAGTGGTGGGGAGGGTCTTATTGCTCCTTGATGAGGGGATGTGAACTGGGAGGGTACATCTCAGTTCAGATAATATGTAAACATTTAATGCATGCTCAAAGTGAGTTTATCCATTTTAAAAGTGTTTTGATCCTTTTATTAAATTGGTTTGAGTAAAAAATAAAATTCAGCTTTGACAGTTGGTTTTAGAGACATTTTTGAGGCCCGCAGCAGGCACTGGGCTCTTGTTGAAAAGCAGCTGTTTACTGGATGTTCAGGAAGGGAAGGTGTAGGTAGACTTTCAGAGCTCAGCACACTGGTTCTGTGTCAGTATTAACTGCATGGTTTCCTCCCCTCTCTCTTCCTCCCTGCTCTTTGTGTTGCAGAACCCGGATGGGAAGATGATGCAGATTAATTTGACAGGGTTTTTGAACGGGAAGAACGCTCGAGAATTCATGAAGGACCTTTGGCCGCTGTTACTAAGTGCCCAGGAGAACATCGCAGGTATCCCGTCTGCTTTCCTGGAGCAAAAGAAAGAGGAGATCAAACAGAGACAGGTGATGAAGAGCTGAAAAGTTCTGAACTTGCATACTGATTATGATGGGGTTTTATAAAGCTGGACATTTAGTGTTGTAATTGGGTATGTGTACAACATGATTGTAAATTACAAGTTGCGTGTTTAACAGTTTTTCTATTTGTTGATTTAGATCGAACAGGAGAAACTTGCCTCTCTGAAAAAAATTGATGAAGATAAAAGGGAGAAGGAGATCAAAGAGCGAGCTCAGTCAAAAAGCCCTAAACGGTTGGTTTTGTCCTTCATTTTGCTTAAAGTCAGCATGAAATGGCTTCTCAAAAATTAAAAAATGTAGGTTGGCACTTGATTTTGTCCATTGGGAATTGTTGAATCGTTGTAATTTGCTAATTATAGTGATTTCATGTTAGTTGTTGTTTTTGATTAAAGATCATAAGTGCACATGAATCAAAAGAAAAATAGTTATGTACATGGATAAATAATAAAAAATAATTGTCAATTTTGATTTCATGGTGACGTTAACACTTAGATTAGCATATTTGTTGGTGTAAATAATGTTAATTGGCCATGTGCTTAACTGCTGTTTTTTTTTCCGTTCTTTTTCACTTTTAATTCCAGGAGGAAGTCCCGCTCCCCTGTGAAGCGTGACCGTAAATCCAGTCCCCCTCGCTCTCCTCGCCGAAAACCGAGCCCGGCTGCCTTGCCTCCTTCTAGTCCGCCCAATAATAAAGAAGAACCAAAGCAAGAACCGGACCAATCAGAGAGCTCCAAACCAGAGCCTCTCATTGAGGAGGCTTCCTCTACAAGGTAATTATGGAAACCTGACACTAGTTGCTATTGACCACATAAAGACTGTATGAATCTGAACCCCCTCACACATTATATCTGTCAGTGATCTGGTGGTTGAGGTGAAGCCGGACTCCGTGTCTGAGGCTGTGAAAGAGTCCTCTCCAGACAAAACGTCAAAATCAGAAGACAGGCCCAAACCCAGAGATAAGGATGGACGGAGAGATCGCCCTCGCCACCGCTCTCGCTCTCGATCACCTCGTTCTCGCAAACGACCTCGGTCCCGCTCTAGGTAAGTTTAGTCTCAGATGAAGTCAGTTGATTTCTTATCTTAGATAATTTTGCTTACCTGCAAATGTGATGGAACTGGGGGATAAGCTAATGTCTCTTCTAGGTCGTTCTCTCCTCGCCGCAGAAGTCCCAGGAGGCGAATCTCTCCGAGACGTAGGAGCCCCCCTAGACGGCGACCTCCCTCTAGACATAGGCGTAGCCGTTCACCTGTCCGCAGGTCAGCCTTTTTTTTTTTTATTCCACAAGGATACATTCAATTGTTCAAAAGTTACAATAAAGACTTTTAAAGTGCTACAAAACCTTTCTATTTCAAATAAATGTTTTGTGATCCGCAACTAGTGTTAAACGATAGATTGAAGTGCTCGTCTGTTTGAAGACTGGAGTGTGTATGAGCGCAAAGAGAGAACTGATAACAGTGGCAAGTTGGCAACGAGTGGCAATCATGTGAATGAAGACTAAAATAATGGCGGATGAAAGTTCAGCTTTAGCATCTCAGGAATAAATACAACTTTACAATATTACTTTTTTGTGTGTTTTTGATCAAATAAATGCAGCCTTTGTGAGCATAAGAGACTTAAAAAATAATAATAAACATTAGGGCTGTCAATTTTTCGATTAAATAAAAATAAAATATAACCTTGATTGCAATTTTCCCATGTCGATTACAATACCAAAAGTGACACATTCCATGGACAAGAAATCGCATTATTAGACCATTTTATAAGGCTACACAATATATTTAATCAAGGGTTGTCACGCTTTGTTTACAATAAATGAATTAATCTGGGAACTCAATGTGCGCCATTTTGCCAGATTTGCGGATATGCAAACTGTTATTCATTGCTTTGTCAAAATAAAAGTTAAACTCTCGCTGTACCATTTTATCGTAAAAAGTGGCCAAATATTAAGTGATTGAGTAGATATTTTAATTAAATGTTTGCACAATGTTAAACGAGGATTTGATCATGCTGTAAAGTGAAACAATCAACTGGCTTTTGGTGCCCTCTGCAGGCATTTGTTATACATAATGTACATACGTTGATTATTTATAGTATGTATATTACATTATGTATTTTAACTGTTTAATAAAACCATAATTACTTGCTTTTGATACTTTATTTGAATGAGTTATTATTGCCTCATTGTTATTATACAGAATGGGCAGAACCAATAATATTATGGGCAGAACCAATAATAGCGGCGGTAGTCATGGCGACGGAGAGTGACAGTCGCGCAAGCCAATCACTTGTTTCGTCCCGAATGGAATTAATGAGCTGTTTTTTGAAGATTAAATACACTATAGTCACTCAATTTTTATACTCTCTTTTTCAAAGTACTTACATTTTAGTTATGTATTGGTATATAAAGACAGTTTAAGCCAATTTGAAAAAAAGTTCTTTAGACAATTCTTACCTACACAACCTTTAATCGTCAAAATAATCGAAAGATTACTCAATTTCCAAAATAATCATTAGTGATTACCCTTAAGCACTTTTGAATGGTAAAGCCACTCTGGTCTTACATTTAGTTTTATAAATGTTCTTATGTCTTTTTCATCTTTTTACTTGTCTTTAATATAAAAATCTGTCTTTCATCTGCCTCATGTGTACTGCTATAAGTTTTATCTAGTCAGCTTTTGTTCACCTGATCTTGATCGTCCACCAGGCGGCGCTCTCGCTCCCGGTCCTCTTCAGGCAGCTCCTCCTCTCGGTCACCCCATAAGAGAGCAGGAAAGCGTAGGTCAGCTACACCGCCCAGAAAACCTCCACGCCGCTTGGACCCCGTCAGCCCCTCCAGAAGACGAGGCCGCAGTCCTTCAGGACCAGACACCAGCCCTTCAGGTTGTTTCCTAGAAGTCAATATTGTCATTTGAAATTGGAAATGGTTTGAATAATTCCTGAGTATAGTCTTTAAAAAAATGTTTTATCTGAAATGGTTAGGGCTGTAATCAACCAAAGAAAATCTTGGTCGACTGAAGTCCTGAAATTTTAGACTAAAAATGACGTTAGGAAACTGTGCGCAGTACTTGGTAGCCTTGTTGTCCGCCTAAATGAATTATGAATAAACAAAAAAATAGTAGGCTATTTGCAGTATATTAAATCGTTTTTGACCTAATTTTGCACTAAAATTAGTCTGACACACGAGTCTGTTGGCTCTGACAGTCGCATAGGGGTGGGCGATATGGCAAAAATATCATATCACGATTTTTTTCAGGAAAATCACGATTCACGATTTGATCACGATTCCTTTACATGTTGGTTTTACTATTTTGCAAGTGACTGAGCATCACAGCCAAACTAATGTCCCTATTTTAAAAACAAAGCCTTAGGTAACAAAATATAAAATAAAAAAGAATGGCAGACATTTAGGCCAAAGTGGCGAAGATAAAAAATATTTGTCATTTTCTTTGTTATTAAAAATTAAGAACAAAGATACACATACACAACTTAATATACAAATTAAATAAACAGGGCTTTATTTTTTCAGCTACAGGTGTATTTAACAGCATTGAAGAAAGTAATTAAATGAACAAATATGAAAATAAAACACAACATAGACTTCACTGTATAAATTGTACATTGCTTCTTATTAAAGCTACTATTAAAGTTCTCAGTCAAGAGTGAGTGAGATGCTCTTTGTATTTTGTTGTTTTATTAACAGGGATAGTTCTCCCAAAAATTTAAATTCTCTCAAGCCGCTTTAAACCCGAATAAGTCTCCCTCTTCTGTTGAAAATAAAAGTTATTTGGAGAAATGTGGGAAACCAAACAGTTGATGTACCCCAGTGACTTCCATAATAGTTTTTTACTATGGTAGTCAATGGGGACCAGCAACCGCCCGGTTAGCCACACTCCTCAAAATATCTTCTTTTGTGTTCAGCACAAGAAATAAATTAATACAGGTTTGGAACAACATTAGAGAGTGAGTAAATAATGACAGAATTTTTATTTTTGGGTAACTGTCCCTTTAAGGACAAGCTACTGTCACTTTCTGCGCGCAACGAGTCTACATGCATTTGACAAGCAGATTTTTTCTTAATTTTTTCTATTGTTCTTTCACTTTAGACATAACCAACTTTGTTTATGTAAACCTTGTGTGTATTTGACAGTATTAGCGCAATAAGACTCGAAAGATAACTTAGCCCAGTAATCAGACGCTTGTTAGGCTTTTAGTGCATGCGCGCATCGGGTGTTTGCGCTCAGAAAAGCGCCCGTTAGAACAGCGCATCTGCAGCGAATGACATGTTTAACCGGCAAGGCTTTAAAGCACATGCAAATAATTATTATGAACTACAGTGTCCCGTTCCTCTGCATTTCATGTGAATATACGTCGCGCTGTACAGTGTTGAGACGGAGGCGCCAAAAATGCAAACTGATAAAATGCACGATCCTACGATATTTCTTCAAAAGCAGATCGTGGAGACATTTTAATCGTCCACGATCAAAAATCGTAATATCACACACCCCTACAGTCGCATCACGTGCACTTGCGCAATATCATAGCCTGTGATTTCCAAAAATAATTGTCAACTAGTGATGTCATTACAATAATTTGAGGAAATTGCAACATAATTCAGACAATTGTTTTTGTCAGATGTATTATAACTGACAGACTCTCCTTTCAGCCGTGCAGCTCGCACAGAGCGAGGCTGAACACAGGAGCCCGTTTTCTATTTAAAAAAAAAATGCTGCCACACTGCCGATGTCTTTGTGGACATGGTAGAAGAGGACTGACTATGAATTAAACGCTCACAATTAAATAAATAATATTCAGCAAACCTTCTAGTAGCCTACTTTCTTCAATCTGTCTCTCTTCTCCAGTGGGTTGGGCTAATCCAAAAGAAGTGAAACAAAGGGGGGTGTTCTAAAGACAGACTGTTACCTGTGAAACAGGGGTGCTCTGAAAACACCCCCATTAGCAATTAGTGCTTTCCACCTGATGAAATGAACGCGGCAAAACTGATTAAATGAAAGCAGCAAAAAATCGACCAATCAGAATTTTGGCCGAACCAGAACGTATCGACTAATCGACTGGGAGATTACAGCCCTGGAAATGGTTTCTTGTCATCACCATGTAATTTGTTGGATAATAAGCAGTAAAATGATTCTGAACGAAATGCATATGAAAATTTCAGCTGTGAAGCACAGGCCTGGTGGAAGAAATGACACTCCTTCTCCAAAACCCAGACGGTCCGATGCATCAGAGTCTGGTGAGATTTAGCTCCTAAACATGCATTTGTGTGTATATCAGAAAGGTTTAGAGACTTGTAGGCAGAACCCTGTCTGTCTGGCCTGTTATAATATATAATGTTTTGGATCCTGCAGTTCTTGTCTCACGAGTCTCTTCAGTCTCTTCTGTTCATTTCAAAGATGAGGGGAGGGTGCATGTCATGGGTGTGTGTGTGGCTGTGTGTTTTTGCACATTACTCTGTGTTGGTGGGCACGTGGGTGTTTCTCGGGCACTGAAGGACTACAATGTTATGTGTTACAGAAGAGGAGAAGGTGGGCAAAGGGTCAACAGCAGATTCTGTCCAGCAGCGTCGTCAGTATCGGAGACAGAATCAGCAGTCCTCTTCAGGTTACCACTGTTTTTTATTTATCACACTCGTCCGTCCTCACTTCCCCTCTCTCTTCCTCTCACACCTGTGCTTGTACCTACAAGTCGTGTTGAATATGGAAAATGTATGCTAGTAGGTGTTTGATTTATTATTTTTGATTTTTTGCTAATAGACACTGGTTCATCCTCTTCCTCTGAAGATGAAGGTCCAAGGAGGCAAAATAGAGGGGCAGGTGCCAGGAATGGAGAAATCAGAAGGCGGCGGAGCCATTCACCTGCATCACCACGGAGGCGACACAGAGATGCATCCCCAAGGTGAAAATAATATTTGCATTTGACCTGTGATACTCCCTTAAGGTCACTACTAAGGCTATGTTTACACGGAAATTATCTGAAGAGAAAACACAAAAGTGGCGTTGCGTTATCACTTTTTTTTAATTCTGCGTTATGGGGTGGGAAATCGGCATGCATATGGTGACGCAAAAGTATGTGAAATTCGATGTAGTATGCACTCCAGGCGGCTAGGTGCCAATGTGAAGCACTTCCACACAATACCAAGGGCCTAAGATGCTTTGTTCACTTTAGGATAAAATTAGATTTTTCAGATCTTTTTATTTAGGATGTGTGCAAGCTACTTTGAATTGTAATTCACATTTAAACAGATAAACGCATAGATGAAGAACATAAAAAATGGTTAACGGATGCTTCGCCAAACACAAGACAACCTTTATTGTTTTTTTGCAGAAGCTGAAATAATTTTCATAGTTTTGGTGGACTAATCCTTTAAAGAATATCAAGTTTATAACTGAATTGAGTCGATACCCAGCCCTGTGGTTTACTCAACTGAGAGATGCTTTATTACTATCAGACCCTGAGTTTAGACTTCCTTTCTCTGCTTACAGAAAGAGACGTTCTCCATCACCTGCTGGCCGTAGACATCGTTCACCATCTCCTGTTCGCCGCCGCAGGTCACCCTCTCCTCCCCCAAGGCGCAGGTAAAGTCCAGCTGAGTTTATGAAGAGTTTGTGGTTTTGGGTTGTGAAGACTCTTAGACCTGCTGTGGGTATTCATCCCTTTATTCTGTCCCTCCTTTTTCAGATCTCCATCTCCACCTCACCGGCGTTTCACTCCTCCCATCCAGCGCAGATACAGTCCCTCCCCTCCCCCAGCTCAAAAAAGACGCTTATCAGGGTCTCCTCCCAAGCGTAGAAGGTCTCCATCCCCTGTATCCAAGAATAGAGGGTCTCCTTCACCTCTGTCCAAGAGGAGAGGATCTCTTTCACCCGTTTCAAAACGCAGAGGTTCTCCTTCACCCTTGTCCAAGAGGAGAGGGTCTCCTTCACCCGTTACAAAACGCAGAGGGTCTCCTTCACCCATGTCCAAACGCAGAGGGTCTCCATCACCTGTGTCCAAGCATAGAGGGTCTCCTTCACCTATGTCCAAACGCAGACCGTCTCCCTCGCCAGCGACCAAGCGCAGGGCATCTCCTTCACCAGTGACCAAGCGCAGGGCATCTCTCTCGCCAGTAGCGAAGCGTAGAGGATCGCCCTCCCCTTTGGCAAAACGTCGCTCCTCTCGATCCCCCAAACGGAACCGTGGCAGTAGTCCAGGAAAAAGACGTACTCCGCCCATTTCTGCTTCACCTCCACCCCGCCACCGTAGAAGCTCTCCAAATCCCTCTGCAGCCCAACGGGGCAGAGATGCCCGCTCCTCTCCCCCTGCCCATGCTACTCGAGTGTCTTCCAGTCCTCCGGCTCGATACGGCCCCTCGAGTTTATCCCCGCAGAGACAAAGACGCCAGGCGTCCCCGTCTCACAGCACCAGACCCATTCGCAGGGTTTCCCGCACACCAGAACCACGCAAATCTCAGAGGTACATTTTTTTTCTACCTTTTTCTATAGCTCCGCTTCTACTTGTGTAAAAGATGAACAATCTCTGAATGACTTTCTTCCTGTCCATTTGTAGAGGTTCTCAGAGCCCCCAGCCTGTAAGGAGACAGGTTTCACATTCACCATCTGCTTCTCCTCCTCCTCCTCCCACGGCTCACAAGCGACCTGCTTCAGTCTCACCCTCTCGCTCTGCTAGCCGTTCTCCACCTCCACCTGCCAAAAAGAACAGCAGTGTCTCCCCGAGCCCATCACCTAACAAGGTATGCCATACCTGCCCAAGCTTGGGTCTCACTTGTCCCAAACTGGGGCAAACAAGTCTAGAGAGCTTTGAGGCTTCTAAAATCAAATTTGATTCTGGTTTTAGTTTCCAGACTTTTCAGTTGTTCGTTTTTAGAAATGGATCCTATTAAAACTACCGTATTTCTGATTAATTCCAAAAGGGTGTCAACTTTTTCTCTTTTTTTTGTTCTGTAGAACTCAGATGTAGAAGGTGGTAAGAAGAAGAAAAAGAAGAAAGAGAAGAAACACAAGAAAGAGAAAAAACACAAGAAGCATAAGAAACAGAAGAAGGAGAAGAGTGGAGAAGAAAAGAGTGGAGGGGCGGCAGGAGCACACGGACAGGAAGCAGAGCCAGACTCTGACCAGAAAAAGGTGAAGTTACACTTTTAAAGCTATCTATACATTGAGAATAAAATAGTCCAGTAATATAAAGTGTCTCTCCATTTTTACCATACATATAGAAGTTCTATGTAAGGTAAAAGCCTAAGCATATTTGTTGTTATGCTTGAGTCAGACATAATTAATGCTACCTTTCCTGAAGGAATCAGAGAGTGAAGTAGAAGACAGTTTGGATGATCTGGAGAAGCACCTACGTGAGAAAGCTCTCCGCTCAATGAGGAAGGCCCAGATGTCTCCATCTCAGTCCTGAGGGAATATCTACCACACCCTACATTTCCCTATTTTTCTTCCACTCTCTGCATTTTAAATGTTTGATGTTGGTTCAGCTTTAGAATGTACAAATTGTTAAAATTCACCCTAGACTTTTGTTTGTTTGGATTTTTTTTTGGGAATGTTTATTGCCGAGGAGTTTTATGATGTGAAAATGATTGAGCAGCTGAAGCTTCTTGATCAGAATTTGTCCTTCTCCAACCTTAAATACTGTCAATGACTGTTTATCCAAAAACAAACCTTTTTTTAGTCCCCAATCCCTTTTCATGAATCCTGTTGCTTTTATGGTCATGATGAATCAAATGAAAAGCTTATTTGCAGTTCTGAGTTAATAATGTACAAGTTGGCCTATGGATTCTCGCTTCACTTCAGCAGGACTTTTTACGAGTGTTTTGTTTGCATGGACGGCAGACCCAAGCGTGTTTGTCCTCTAGTGTGCATGATCCATAAACCAAAACAACCAGAGAGCTGATCCAGCAGGCTGCTCTCTCTGTTCATCTGAGCATTGTGGCAACGCTCCAGAGCTCTACTGTGCACATGAGAACAAATTAGAAAAGTCTGTTTTCATTCTTTATTTTTGCTTTATATTTTTTGTAACCTAAGTTGTGTTTGGAATTGTTGATCCCTGCAGTAATTTCTGGCTTTGAACAGTCACATTAAAATGAAAGAAAATAAATTGTCTCAAATCCTTTTCTTTGAGTTGTATAATTGTTCAATATCCTCAATTTAATTTGTTTCCTTTTAAAGCAAACTAGTATGGTGACAATTGGATTCAAAAAGAATTACATGCATTACATTTTGGATGTAATGTATACAATGCTGTTTTGCATGTAAGGCTATTTTACATACGTTTGCTAGTCCATGGTTCTGTGGAAAGCCTGTGGTGTCCCAGGTCTGGTGATGACACATGTCACCTTGGCAACACTTGGAGACAAACCTTAAGTGGCCACATATGAAAGCTCAGTGAGTTCTCTTACTGTGTGATGTGGTTTACGAGGACTGATCCGCAGGCCAAGGCAACAGTGTTTATGCCCTGGTTGTTATTTTATAGTGACACCTGCTTCCTAACTACAGGATGCTGTGGGAATACATAGGTGTTTAAGAGATAAACATGAGGTCTGTCTTTACCGTGGTCTTTACACTGTCCCTAGAGGTCAGACTAAGTAATGGAGAGCGGTGTTTCTGAAACAGCTGTTTCTTCTGCAGTGTGCTGGAAGATAATTGTTAATAACAAAAAAAACATCTTAAAGGGATTACTCAAATAAAAATTCTGTTCTCATTTACTCCCCTTTATGTCGTTCTAAACTTTTATGTCTGTCTTCTGTAGGACAAATTCTGGTTACCATTGACTTCCATTTTATGGATAAAATATAAAGGACATTTCTTTTCCCAATGTGGTTTTGGGACATCTATACACAATACTAATGTTTTAACGTCAACATTTGAAGCAATATTCAATATTTGGTGGAATAACCCTGTTTTCCAATCACAGCTTTCATGTGTCTTGGCATGCTCCCTATCAGTCGGTCACATTGCTGTTGGGTGACTCTATGCCGCCACTTGCGGAAATATTCAAGCAGTTAGGCTTTATTTAATGGGTGGTGACACTTGCTTACATTCCAGAGGTTTTCAGTGGGGTTCAGGTCTGGAGATTGTGATGGTCTTGATCTGGTGGTCCTCCATCCACACCTTGATTGCTCTGGCTGTGTGGATTGGAGCATTGTTCTGTGGGCAAAAATAATAATGGGGAACTTTGTCAGAACAGGAGGCCATTTTTTTCAGGATAATCTTGTGGTGGCTTGAGTTATGCATCCTTTGCAAAGACATACCTGCTTTATATCTGATTATGTTTTCCCACAGGACAATGCTCCAATCCACACAGCCAGGCCAATCAAGGTGTGGATGGAGGACCACCAGGTCAAGACCCTGTCAAGGCCATCACAATCTCCAGACCTGAACTCCACTCAAAACCTCTGGAATGTAAGCAAGAGAGTCACCAGTCATTAAATAAAGACAAACTGCTTGGAATATTTCCGTCAGGAGTGGCATGAAGTCACCCAACAGCAATGTGACCGACTGATAGGGAGCATGCCATCAAGACACATGAAAGCTGTGATTGGAAATCAGGGTTATTCCACTAAATATTGATTTCTCTTATGTTGAAACATTAGGTTAACTTAAGTTGACGCTTCCTAAGTTAAAACATTAGTATTGTGTTGTTTAAAAATTAATACTTGTTTTCTTTGCATTATTCGAGGTCTGAAAACATATATTTGTGTTGTTATTTTGACCAGTTGTCATTTTCTCCAAATAAATGTTCTTAATGATAATATTTTTATTTGAAATTTGGAAGTTATGTTATGTATACATTTATACACACACAGTGCGGGGTAGATTACTTACACATTGTTGTCAGTTGCTGATTCCAAATTACATGACAAAAAAAAAAATTAGTTATTAATCTAGATTACTCATTTTAAGTAGTGTATTCTGACTACTTTTTGATAACTTTTAACCTCGTTTATCACATTGATTTGAATGGGATAATCTTATACCATTGATATAAAAATACAAAGCGAATGAAAATATATTCCATTCTTTGTTAGCAACATTGGTCAGGGTTTCACACACTGGGGTTCGTGATTTGAATGGAAAGCTATTAGTAATTAAATCAAGAATTAAAAATGAAAATAAATGTAAAATAAAAACATTTACACACAAAAAAAAGTTTTTACCTGCATGTCTTGTGACAATTAACTGACATCAGAGAACCGTGAACATGTTATTATTATTATTTACTTCTTTTTATCATTGATTAACTTAACTTAAAATCTAAGGGCTTACATATATTAGGGCAAAGAAGTTGGGGAATCCCTGCTTTGCCTGTCGATGTGAAATTGTACATTTAATGTTTGAAATACAAATCCTCCCATAGAAAGTAATTAAATGACTCACTGAGTGATGACTCAAATAATAATTAAAGTAGCCCGATGCTGATTAGATAGGTTATGCAATGTTGCAATGTTGAGAAAACACTGAAATGATTTCTGTAAATCCAGTGATCAGATGCGGTGTGGCTCAGTTTTCGGTGATTTCAGGCAAGTTTTTAATGAACACGTCACTGATTACTTTAATTGTCGCTACCTATATTGAAATTGTAAAAGGTAACGGATAAGCGGACAAAAGATTCGACTCGAGGGGAAGAATACAAAATAATAACCAAGAAATACACGTTACACAGTTTCTGCCAAAATACCATATTAAACAATTAATTTTTAAATTAAATATAGGCTGCCATATAGTTAAACTCGTTACCAGAAATGTATTTACTTTTCTGTTATATATGCTGTTAAAAGCTTTCTCTGTAACAATATATGAGAATTAAAATAAAAGTCAGATGATTTTTCTATATAATTTAGCAGAAAAAACATCCAGGAAGCTAAGCTTTAGTTCTTGTGCACGCGGCACGGTACCGATTCGGCTCGCGCCCGTTCAGTCCACTGCGCATGACATCACCGCCTTAAATACTCCCGTTGATTTTTTTTCCCCTCCTCGTCGCCATCCTGAGAGAGCAGTTGAGGAGGAGACATAGCGGACTCTGTCGGGTTTTCTCAGTGATGTGTTTCTAGGTAACGTTAGTAGAATCTCGTAAAAAGCTCATTACTTGATTTAATCGGACTCTCTGTATTTCGGTTGCGCTTGGAAAAGACACAAAGTGATATTTCTGTTCGAAAAACTCTGTTCGAGAAAGAGGGAGGCGTGAAAGGAAAACTTTTTGTGCCAAGGTGAAGAAATCGAGGTTTGTTGTTGTGAACGTGTCCGTATAAAGGCAGAAGTTCGGGATGTCTCTCTCGGTACCTCAAAACGGTGTGAAGGGGGATAACGAAGCCGTCATCGAGCTTTTTGTGAAGGTAAGACAAGAGTCTGATGAAGAAACTCCAATCATTTAAGTAACGTTAGAGATTAAAGGGATAGTGTACCCAAAAAAATAAATACATTTTTGTCATTATTTACTCACCCAAATTACTTTCTTTTGTGGATACAAACGAGATACTAGGCTGAACGATACCCTTTGTTGCCTTTTACTTTCATTAACGTTATATGAAAAAGAAGCGTTGAAAGTGAATGGGGAGACTGTCAGTCTCTAACGTTAAGCTTTAACGTTAACGTACACCTTCCAAACCCACATTCTTCTGTTATAATTTGAATCATAATTCTGTGAATACATTTAGTTTTTTTTTTATTCACAAACCCTAACCCGTAATATATCCAAAACGATGTCAGAAATATGATTCAGCCATTGTGTTTTACAGTAACGTTAGGCTACTGCATGATGACACTGTGTCCATGTGAATGTTAAATGGGTGGAGGCGTTTTCTCAATATCACTCAGCTCACTATCGGACTTTGTGACGTTTCTTTCATATGATATGTATGTGATTATATGTGATAAAAAATAAAGGGCTAGGAGTTTTCTCCTTCAGCTAAACGCACAAAGCACGTGGGTTTGAGGAGAGGTTGAATGAGAAACAATGCACATCTGCAGTTCCTAATCCCGACTGCAGGAAATCCGTCCGGTACAGGATACAGAGTAACCCAGACTTGCATTAAACAGAGCCAAAAGAGCCCAAATGCTGTGCTATAGTTCAAGATATGTCTGTTAAGTAAGGGCATTGTGTTTGTATGTGAAACCCTTTGAATGGAACTCGTAAAACTCGCCTTTCTTTATCTACTTCAACATTGTTTTGCCTTCATAAGTGTCATATTTTAACTCCACACAGGAATCAGTCAGATCTGTTTAATGTAACTAGAGATGGTGTTAGGATCTATTTCTCGTTGGTTTGCTTCTCAAGACATTAGTTCCAATATAAACTGAATAGAAAGAATCCAGTCCTCCTCTGGATCTGAGTAATCAAACTGGAATTATTCGAATTCCTCTCCACTGCAGGAAACCCTGCTGTCCTCTTTCTTTCCCTTGCTTTTCTCTTCTTTTCTCTCCCTCCGAAGGCCTTCTGCCCGGCAGAGCGGGAAAACTCCTGAAAAACTGAAAGTAGGGAGAGAAGGGAAGTGGAGGAGGGGAGGGATTTATAGAAAGAGGAGGGGGCTCCTAACTGGATGTTTGGGGTCTGATGTCTGTTTGGAATTGTGCGAGACAAGCTTTCCTCTAAACCGCATGGTTACTAAACTACTAGTGCATTGAAGCTAAGGACTTTGGATTTCAGTCTTGAAAACGCTGACCTGAAGTTTATGATTCCCGAGGCTTTAATTAAAGGATGCCCCTACTGTATTAAATGGACTGTAATTAATAATTCAATGAAAATTGCAGCAATTTGTCACAATAGAAGACACTTATATAGGTCAGCTCTTTTCGAGAAGTTGTGAAGTGACCCTGCAAGACATTAGAACAGACTCATATTTTAAATATAGGCTTTATTTTCTAACAGATTAAGACCCTACATGAAATCTGAGAAGTGGAGTTGAGTTTTCTTTACTGCATTTGCATATTTCCTATTGAAACAAATCCAAATATCCTGAGTGAGACAAATCCAAAAGCCTATTACTATTTAAAATATATTTTTTTAATAATCATGTTTTTTTTAAAAACATAAAACACTACCGTATATATTTCTTAAATGTTTATTTTGTTTTGTTTGTTTTAATTAATGTGTTTCAATAACACCATTAAAGTGCCCCTATTATGGTTTTTCGAATATTCCGTTTCATGCAGTGTGTAATATAGCTATTTGCGAATGTAAATGTTCTGCAAAGTTGTAAAGTCAAAAGTGCGCGATAAATAAAGTTATTGTCTCCCAAAAGAAAGGATTGATTAAATGAATAATCTGTAATTCAAATCCCACTGCTTTACGGTTCTATGTCACTAGATAAGACATCTGCATAATTCCTGTATTTTGTACGTTGTCTGCCACAAACAACTTGTCCTGCCTCCAAACACGTCATTTTACTGATGAGTCCGACTGCTTCTCAAATCTCAGTAGTTCAGCGCTGGATTTGCAAAACACTTGCTTGTGAAAGATGGGTCAGTACCCAGTTTAGTTGGACCAGTTTGCTCCTCAGAATCCGAACCTGCAAGTGTGAATATATTGATGTAAACATTTTCTACCGAGTGTTCAAAATACTTAGTTTTGTGTTTTATATTGTGTACGGTTTCAGCTAACTCGCATTATTGGCCCACTATTACCTAAAATTTTGGATTAATGCAGATTTCTTTAGCAAACTTTGTTTCATTAGTCATTCATTCATGTTAGTGCTCAGCTAACGTATGCGCTGTTATTGATACAGATACAGTTCCTGCATGTGCACCGCAATAAATGAGAAAAACGCATCGGTTTGTTGATGTACATACAATTGTTAATGCTGATGGTGAGGAATTACAGCTGCAACATCTCATAATGTACCTCAAACTGATTAGCGTATCACTGAGAAACTTCCTGCTCCATGTCGTCATTGCCATGGAGGTTCGGGTTGAATAACTAGTTCTTCCAATGTATCATCAACAGACTCTTGTTTGGATTGATGTGGTAAAATCAACGTCATCGTTACTGTCTTTACAGTGTGTACAATCACTGAGGAACCCTCCTGAGCTGAAGTTCAGTTATGGTAATACGCGTTTAGCTTCCAACAAGCGCTGTAAGCAGTAGACCAATCACAACAGACTGAGCTGTCTGGCCAATCAGAGCGGAGTAGTTCGCGGAAAGGAGGGATTTAAAGAGACCAATTCATTCAATGAGTCGTTTGAGAATCATTGAAAAATGTGGTGATGTGCAATGTATATTATAAGAAAATGAAACCTTTGATGCATGTAAACCTGTTGTAGGAGACCTCCAAAACATAATAAAATGAAAATAGCATAATAGGGGCACTTTTTAAAAATAATATATAGGGTCATTCTTATTTCAGAGGGCTTTTTTTTTTAAGTCACAAAACTGCAGTTTTTTTTTTAATTTGTATTTTATAGTATTTTATTTTTAATAACAGTTTTTATTAATATTATCATATTTTTAAATATAAATTGACCGTCTTTTTCTCTTCCTAATGCCCTTTTAATATTCTTCAATATATTGTTGTGATGTCATTATACTGTATTAAGTGCTTTATATTGGTCTGATAATGCGATTTTATGAATGGGGTTTTCAGGAAATTGTCCATCACTGCTGGTCATGTATTTAGACAGCTTAACCACACAGGAGTGTTTCCTACTGCAGTTCAGTTCAGTGATCGTGACAGGAAATCAGCATCCAAAATTAGCACATGAGCAGTGCTAAAACAATTCTGCTGTTGTGGCTTTGATATGGAACAGCATGAAGAGAGACGGCAGGTCTCCCTCTTTCAGCAGTGACCGAGTCTGCTGATATCAGATGAGCTACAGCGATACTTATAGTGTGTGTGTTTTGTTTCTATAGCTCCTGGGTAAAGAGAGTTTAGTTTTATTTGTTTGAAAGTGCACACACACTGCAATAGATAGATAACGATGACCTCTTTCCCTCCCTTTCTGTCGTTTTATGTCCCTCATTCATAATTAACCGCATGTATGTAATGCATCTTTGTTCCACCTTTTCTTCCTGCACAACATCACAGCAGGACCAGCCCCTTTGTTGCCATAGACACCAGGCAAACCTTGCCCCTGCTAGCAGCTGATAATGCAGTCATCTCCCTCCCTTCCTCCCTCCCTCTGTACAGCTGCACCTGCTGGTCATCTTTACCATGTGCATGTTCAGATTTTTGCTTTGGTCGCCATTAAAGCACACTGCAGAATACAAAGCGTTTCAAAAGGGCTCTGAACAGACTTCTTGTGTGGCTGAATCTGATCAGTACTTACTGGTTTAGAATTCTTCGTCTTTCTTTTAGTTGGTTGGTTAGTTTAGTATCCTAGTGTTTTCTAATTTGAGATTTAGAGATCAGCCTCAGAGGTTTAATGGGATCAGTGTCTATTAAATTGATGTGACCTCTAGAGTATGATGCAGCAGTAATGAAGCCTTGGACGGCAGAAGGATTTGCAGATCTCATGGTTATCAGATCAGATGTCAGACTTCAACATCTAGAAGTGTGGTAAATTACGGATATTTAGAGCAGGATATTTAGATGCAGCCATTGTCCTGGTCTGCTTAGCGTTTATAGTGGTATTTTTAACACCGAACCTAAAGGCATTAGGAATATGTTCACAACCTGATTGGTTGGCTTTTATGGCATATATTTCAAGACGGAACTTACCGAACATCCAACTCATGTGAAGAGCTTAAAAAATGTGTAAAGGAGTCAAAACAGCGGCAGGAATTCCTCCATCACGCATACAAACGAAGATTTGCTGCGAGGAAATGTCGTTCTGATGCCTTTACCGAACTGTGATGGCAATAACGGGTATGCTTGAGCATTCTGTCCTTTTTAGGGTCGCGGTTTGTAACATCACTACCCGTTCTTGGTTTGTTTACATATCTTTGGTTCATTTTGCATTCATATTAGGGCTGAACGATATGGACAAAATTTCATATCTTGATTTTCATGCCAGATATCTCGATATCGATACAATACGATATGACTACGGGGTTCAGTAAAAAACCAAGCATTTCTCAGAAAAATAAAAAGATCATAATACAAAAAAATGTGGAAAGTATAGTTTTATTTTTAAGAACAAGTCAACATTAACATAAATTACCAAAAAAAAATACAAATCAAACCTTTTACTGCAGCTCTGCTTTAACAATAAATAACAAATGCACAAATAACGAAATTGTTCGTTGTTTTTGTTTTCCGTTGTTTTTATATATATATATATATGTATATGTTACACACTGATGTCTATGGAAGAGGTAATAATAATCCTTTCCATTATAATTCGACACTTTTTATTCATATCAGATACACATTGTGTAAGTAACTTCAGTGTTTACTCTATTCTATTCCCAGTTCACCAGCCACTTACTTTTAAGTATTTCGGGAGAAGTGGATGAATTCACGTGTTGTAAATATAGAGGTTGTAAATCCAACAGATCCGATTCTCTGAACTGTGTCTGCGGCACAAACTAACACTGCGGCGCCCATCGCGCATACAGCTCAACTAACGCGATCGTTATAAAGGTGTTTAAACAACAATATACTTCCACTTGCATGTATTTGACAATCGGAATATCAGATATTTCATGCCATAGCTAACACATTTGTGAATATTCTGAATAAAAAAGGAAAAATGTCATAAAAGCAGATCATCATTCATTCAGCGCTGTTGCTGCTGCGGTGTGTCACGTGACAAGCAATTACGCGTCACCATGGAAACGCGGTCATGCGGACCTGCATGGGAGCGCACCGAGGTTGCACTCAAACTGTGCCGGGATTTGCGTGAATGTGAAAGCAACATGGACTCGGGTGTGCACTTGTTTAGGAAGAAAAGTAACCTGCACATGCGTTGCAGCCGATTACGATGTATTTAGTTCAATAAAACGCATGTAGGCCTAAGGGATGATGGTGTTGATGATGGATACAAGCGAGAGTGTGTCTGCAGTGTATTCGTGCATATCACGTGCAATCAGGGCAAAAATAAAATATCCTCTAAAGATTCAGTTTGCATGCAGCAGAAAGCCGCCTTCATATGACACACATTCAGTAAACCCAAGTGTTTACTCTGCTGCACCAAATAAATAAATTGCACAATATATTTATATTTACCAGCGTTATGTTTTCTATCATGTTCCGTGCACGTTTGTGATAAAGTAAGTTGTGTGCAAATTAGGGCTGCAACTAACGATTATTTTAATAATCGATTAATCTGTCGATAATTTTTTTTTTGATTAATCGATTAATCGGATAAAATAATAATTTAAAAAAGCATTCATTCCCAACCCTTTATTCAAAAACAGAACTGACAGTGCAAATTCACAGTGCAAAAAAATCTTCAGAAAGTGCACAAACAGGTCGCTCCTTGATAGGGATGCACCGATACCATTTTTTCAGAACCGATCCGATCCGATACAAAAAATTCTGAGTATCGACCGATACCAATCCGATACCAGGGCAGTTTTTTTTTAAATCAAGTAGAATTTCTATAACTATGTGTGTTGAACTGATAATCACTATTTTGTGTGTTAAACACAATCTACTTAATACAGACAACTTCATTAAAAAAAAAAGACCATATGCTATTATAAACTAGAATAGTGGATAATTAAGCATACAATTTAGTCTAGAAAAATCACAAGTGCACAATAATTGTATTAAATCTGAACATGAAAAAACATTTAGTGAGGAACAAATATTAGAATAAGTGTAACACTAAATTTGGTAAAACGTTACACATTGCTCTTTGTATTGTTGTAAAATACATTCATGAAAAACAAGATAACAAAAATCAAAAAGATTAATTATTTTATAGCCTAGGCTACTATAAAATTGAGACATGTTTTAAATGTATAGCACATCGGTTTAATGAGGCAGCAACATGATGGATAGTACAGAACTAGAAAGGCTATTAATAATCGTTCATTGCGTCGCTGTATTATGATATGAAAGGCCCCAATACAGTGCGGCACAAAGCGCTTATGCGCATCGCGAGCGCAGAATGATGCGCTTGAAGCAACACGAGTCACAGCGCGCAGCGTTTCGAGTCCGGATTGAAAAGTTCAAATCACAAAGGAAAGACATATTGATGCGTAGTGTATTATACAGTATCTATCTATCTATGCAATAGTTTATTGAGCATTTTCTTTTAACAGTTTTAAATGTCAGTTACTGTGCGCGTGAAGAACAGTTAGTGCTCTGACTCTACTCCAGTGTTGAGAGAAACCCGGTAGAAAGTAACATGCAGCAATAAAGTCCAGCAAGATAAAGTTGTTTAATGCAAAACCATAGACCTTTATCTACAGATCAAGTATAATTATAGTAACATTGAATCATCTTGGAGAGAGTTTTTCATCGTGTTGACCGTCGTACCGAACGCGACGCGCTGTTTGATGCTGAATGGAGAATGACTGACAGCCGCAGCGGAGGGAAAAAGTGTACGTGATCTTGAATTTAATCACTTAAATATTAATTTCTATCTCACATTATATTATATAATGGCTTCAGAGCACTTATCATATAGTGCACGACAATGGCACTATATGATTTTATGCACTATATGCACTTTATGGTGCTTTAGAATGTTTTTGTCCCTTTTGTGGGGCTTAACAATAGCACAGAATATACGCACAATAATTTTTTTACATCTCCGTGTCGCGCGACACAACGAATCGATAATGAAATTCGTTGCCAACTATTTTAATTATCGATTTTTATCGATTTTATCGATTCGTTGTTGCAGCCCTAGTGCAAATGCACCAGGGTTCGATAGAATCGAGTGGAGTGTGAATCCAAACCAACCCTTGTGGGTGCCGGGAACAATCGCGATTGGACTCAGACCACAGCAAACGTGCCCAGTGTAAAAACGCCCTACCGCACCAGAGTTTGTGGAAGCATATTTTCAAGGGTTTTGGTCCACTTGTTTGGTGCGCACCAGGGTACAGATGGCAGCGTTCACACTTATTCAATTGAAACGCACTAACAGAGCAATCGCACCAGAGTTTGTTTTAATCGAACCAAACATGCTAAGTGTGAACACACCCCATTAAGCAACCACCAACAACCCCCTAGCATTTTTAAATAAGCAGTGTGAGTTTCATTCACATTTTTTACAATTTATAATAATTTATGATCTACCCAATCCTCTACTCAGTGTGCACATGGAGTTGATCGCTCTGGAAAATGAGCCAGATCACCATGTGACACTGGTGATGTTTACTTTGCAGAAGGACACTGTCACTCAGGTGCTTTACCCAGTCCAGGTGCTGATGATGCAACCACAGTAACCCTTGCTCTGCTTTGATTGGCTCTTTAGATTAATTATTGTTTAGGCTGCATGTGGAGTCAGATGACTTCAGTGTGTTTTGCCTCTGGTTTGATTTTTGTTTGAGCTGATGTTAGCGATGTTCCCTGCAGAGTTATAGTTTAATCACTGCTTATGAATTCAATGACATAGTTTGTTCTTATGTTTATAGCTTCGTATGCGTTTTTAAAGGAACCATTGCTCCTTAGACAATAAACAGGATATGCTGAGTCTTACTTGTGAAATATTTTGTTTAACATTTTTTTGATATTCATGAGGAGTTCATAGGCTCCGATCTGCTGTGCTGTAGACCGTGACATGTCTGTCGAAACCTCAAGCGTTTTAGAGGAGGATTATGGGACAGCTCAGAGTGTCCTTTCATCTCACCTTCCATTTTTAAACCGAACTAGTGGTCAGTCTTTTTCTGATAGTTAAATATGCAATTCAGTCTTTTATCAGCTGCCAAGATGGGAACTTATATAAATACAGACATTTAAATGCTCCAAAAGATTGGTGAGAACCCCAGCGTGTCTGTTTTCTGATCGGAGAAAGTTTGTGTGGTTTCGGGTGTTCTCACAATGATACGGGACTATTAGAGCAGACAGACATGGACACATTCTTGGCCTTTAGGGCTCCAGTTGCACCAGAGTCAAATGCTTTCACTGCATGAGATCTGTCCTTACTGAACAGTCTGAAGGCCGAAATACTGGCTCAAATATTTCACCCCCTCTTTTCTCTCTCTCTTTTTTGTCCTTCAGCCAGTCACGTTAACAGACGGCTGCATTGCAGTCATCTCAGGATAGTGAGCCTTCATGATGAAGTTTCATCCGTTTGTTTGGAGCTCCATTGTGTCCCCTTGGTTCTGTGTGGGCATGTCCTTTATTTTCAAACCAATGAAAAGTTTGTCATGTCGGTCACTCCTTTATTGGAGCAGAAAGAATATGCGAGTCAGAGTACACTAGGAGGTTTGTATTTAACAGATGATTGTTGTAAAATACGTAGTTACTGGGAAATGCTCAAGTCAAATTAAACAGGAAACTTAGTGGATGTATATTAAATATAATGTATTTAAACCATATAAAATATTCACATAGTGACTTGAATATTTAAATATTAAAGGGTTTATTATAATATCGTATCAGGAAGCAAGATTTCGGTGTACCTAGTAATAGGGCTGCACAGTTTAGGGAAGAAAAGTCATTGTGGTTTTTCTGATAAAAAGTTAGATAAAAAAAAAAATACAGTACTAATATTTGTGCCTGTCTCGGTTACAAGTATGGGAAGATTTGTGTTAAAGTGACCCAAACTCAGAGCAGATGTAGAGATGGAGTTTATGTGGAGCAGCATCACGCTGCAGACACCGGTAAGTGTAAGAACACAGTGAGATATAGAATAGATGTTTTACTCATTCATTTTTTTTTTCATGGTACACACACACACTCACACACTCTTAGTTGAGGTAACTTTGTGTTGGTGTGTGACAGCCTTTTGCCACCATGTGTAACAGGCATATGCCTGTGAGATCAGTAGCATATAAATCCGTGTCAGCACCGCCTGGCTCTGATTTCCTCACAGGCCTTGAACAGGATTGTGTGGATGTCCTGTGCCATAATGACATTGGATGTCACTGCAGAGTATGACTCCTGTAACATCACCAGTATTTGAATTTTATTTTAAATGGTAAATGTAGGCAAATTTCACCAAGTTCTTCTGGCAGGAGGGATTTGACTCTGAATGGGGTAATTTTAGCCTGTAAGCTCATTTTGGATTCTGGCATTGATTTGCATGCATTTAGTCTTGTCAGATCTCACAGCTGATTGTCTCTCTTCTCCTAAAGAAAGTGATCTCCATGTTTTTGTTCATTTGAAAAACACTTGTTTATTCAGCTGGTGCAACACTGTGTAACCAGTGGTGTAGGTCAGGCGAGACTCTGCATGTGTCCGTGTGTGTGTGTGTGTGCTGTTGGTGACAGGCTGGGAGCGTGGCTTTGAGTCATCAGTCTGGGTCTGCTTTTTTGTTAGGAGGAATGTTTTGGGAATGTTTGCACAGACTTCGTAGCATACGGGAGGCCTGCATGGAATCTGGAAACATGTAGAATTCAAATGCCTAATATATATATTATTATTTTTTTTTTTTTTCATTTGGATATCTATGTATCTTTCCCACTTTCGAATGTTCAGTTGAAACTGAGCTTTTTGAATAAATATTTCCGAGACCAATTAGAGTGAATGTTTTAAGAGTTGTAAGTTAGATGCTGCTGATGACCACAGACAATTTTGTCAGTTGAAAGTTGGCTGTACCTCTGCACATATGTGATTTTGTTAGACTATCACGTGAACGGGGTAGGTAATGTTGCGTTTCACAATATATTGATTTTTGAAAAAATATTACAATTTAAAATAAGTAGCCTATATTAAATATTTTTTAGCCATTACTCCAGTCTTCAGTGTCACATGATCCTTAAGAAATCATTCTCACTCTTTTGGTGCTTAAACATTTATTATTTCACAATGTTAAAATTCTTAATATTTTTGTCCCCCCCCAGGAGTCTAAATAGCAGCAACTTTGTAAGAGAGCATGACTTTCTTCCCACCCAAAAGGGGTCCCAATACCACCCATATATCAGTAAATGAAATCATAGATTTCCTGATGTGAACGTCATTTTGGAAAATGAATGTCTCAATCTTTTTCTCTGTAATTGGAAATCCTTCTTTCACTCTGTATGTCTTATTTTTCTCTCTTTCTCCTTCCCTTTTTCTTTCCTTCCTTATAAGGTAACACCATGGTCAGATTGTGCACAGGGCTGGAGAATGAGCACATTGTGATTGTGAAGAGTTTGGCTGTTTAGAGTTCTAAATTTAGTCTCCTGGGCACTTCCCCTTGGCCCCACCTCCACACACACACACACACACACACACACACACACACACACACGCAGCACCCACTCCTGCCCTCTATTTCAGCCTCCCTTGTTAGGTCACACTATGAGATTCCCACATGACAGAAATGTGTGTGTGTGTGTGTGTGTGTGAGTGAGTGTGTAGAGGTTTAGCTATTCTTGTGAGGGCCAAATGTTTCACTTATATAGTGTAATATTATGAAAACCGACTAGTGAGCACATTTTACTGGTCCTCACTGGTTAAAAAGGCTTATAAATTGGCCAAAACAAGTTTTTATTTAAATCTAGTGTTTTGCACTTTTCTGTGACGGGTAGGTCTAGGTAGCCTGGTAATACCAGACTCTGCTACTTCACTTTGCTTCGTAGGCAGAGTCTGGAATGGCATAATGGAGAAGTGTTTTCTCTCTCGCTAGGGGGCGCTTGTCTGAAGTTTAAAATCATTGGTTACCCGTAAGCCAATCAGATAAGTTTAGTTATGACGCATGTTATGCGCCTGTACAGCCGCATCGAACCACAGACATCATGCATCAAACTCAAATCTATGATCGAACTTCCACTGTAAACCTGCTGTAAACACATGATGATGCGAGCGAAATACCGGAGTGAACATGGCTGTAAATGACCCCGGAATGTTCTCCATAACAGAGCGAATTGCATCCCGTGTCTCGTTTCCCATTTCCGCGGTTGTTTCGGTTTTCGATTTCTCTAACCTACTATGTAAAATATGGCGCTTAGCGTCTACATCACGGCTCTCAGCCCGCCTTCTGTTCGTTGATTGGCCCGGCCGTCCGAAGGCCGCTGGAGAACTGAAAGATAGGCTGCTATCTCAGACTGACTACAGGAGCGAAATGAAATTAGCGGAAGTAGGAAGTCTGACGTAGTCAGGCTAAGGTCTAGGGGTTTGATTAGTGAAAGTCTATGCAGTGTCTTCACTAATATAGTAAAGAGAGAGACTCCACCTTCATGCATTCAGATTGAGTTGCCCTCTGTGACGTCTTTAGAGCTGTGCTGGAAGAGATGAGATCACTCACAGAGAACGCAGATCAGATGGAGACGATGACACACTTGCCAGCTACTGCACCATGACTCACTGTCTCCACTGGACAGCTGTAGCTATGTGTGCTTAGGAAGTTCAAAACCTTCATATGTCCCTGACAGTGTTGCACAGTTGATTAAGAAATACTTAGCATTTAGCTGTGAGAGAATGTGGCATAATGCAACTGAAAGCATATTAGCAGTGATGATTTTGGGTGATATAGCTGAAAACCTATATCTACCTGTAGATACCTTTTAATGAGACCTGAGAAATGGGGATTTAAGACTAGTATAATAAATAAATGCTGTTTTTTAAACAAATTTATCCACAATATTCTTCTTCTTCTTTTTTTTTAATCAAATTAATGCAGGCAGCTTATTGGACATTTTCCAACTTATAAATACATTTTTTTCAACTTTTTAACAGTAGTAGCCTATGTGTATATTTTTATTAAATGTACTAATTATTTGTTTTAATTAACCAGAAAAACCTCTTTACTACAATTCTGACATCATTCTAAACATTCAGTGTTTTAAAACGATTCACTGAATGGGACAGTTTGTTAAACGTCAAACGTCAAACGTCATCAGCAAAGTTTAAAACAGAAAAGCAATAGTCTTTTATTATCTGTCTTTAATTGGTTTATTTATTAATTTGATTTAAAAAAAAAGTTTTTTATAAGCTTTGTTTTAGAGATTTCGGTGTTGCCATATAAGGTAAACAGTCTGTCTTTTTACGTCATCAGACTGCCATCTGTTTTTTTCCCTCTTTTCTTTTGGATGCACCCAATGTGTTTTTAAGAGGTGTTGAACAAAAGGGCTCTGTTTGTGTTTGGAGAGGCATCCATATGGATCAGAGAGTGAGCTAGACCTCCTTGAATGGAGAGATGTGTATGAGGGCAACATCTATGGAAAACAGAGATGCAAACACACTGCTGCTGTTCATTTTTGACCATGTGCCTCTTTCAAAGGTCATTTGGACCATTCCGATTTTAAGGGAACAACGTCAGTTCTGTTCAAAACCTACAGATTAAAAACATGCAGCACAGACGTCCCCGTGTCTTGAGGTGTGAGTAGTGTGTTGTGTAGCTGACTGTTGCTTATTTTAGTAAAATAGAATGTGTTTGAATAAAGATTGGATGAGTGAGCAGCTGTCTCAGAGGAAATGCTTGCCCTCAGTCGACATCGCAAAACCTAAACAAAACCCTCTTACAACAGCCCATGCCAGACATTTCTGGAATATATTCTGCTCCCCTCCCCACCATCCTCAGAGGCCTTGCAGAAAGGGAGGTGAGAGAGAAGAGGAAGAGTGTAAAAAAAGGGGGAAATATTAAGACAGGATGGGGTTTTACAAGTAAACGGGAGAGAATCCTCAAGTTTGTGAAAGCCCACCTGTTGCTCTCTTTTGTTCATGCTTTTTGTCTTGTCTTGTTGCTTTACTATATATGAAGGGTTTGTTGTAGTTAGTTAATATGCTTATTTTTTATGAAATTGGATTGAAAAGCATCAATGGCTGACATCCTTTTGAGTGATTTTTTTCTCTCTCTACGTCCCTCATTAATACCAACAATTGGTCTTGTTATTAAACCTCTTTGTGTGAGGAAAGTCTGTTTGCTCTCTGTTGTGATGAATGGAGCAGATGAGTAGAGAACACACCCTGGGGAAACCACAGCTGTGGTGACCTGCAGGCCATTACTGGTACTGCAACAAGAAAACTGATTGAACCAACACTAGCCTGTTTGTGGCCTCTGTGATAAACCATTTCTGATTTAGTCATTTATTCTAATGGTTTTGTCTTTAAATAAACAGACAGAGCCATAATGATCTCAGGCTCTGTAATATTCTCATGTTTGCAGACAAGAAATCACTTAAGATGTTTTGTTTTTTTCTGTTTCTTCTGTCATTCCCAATCACGAACGATCAGTCACACAGGATTCCTTTGATATTTTATCTGTGATATCTAGAGAACAGGAAGTCATATATATATATATATATATATATATATATATATATAATATAATTATAATATTAATCTTCTTCTTTAAAATGTTTGTATACACTATCAACATTTTGTTTTTTTAATTAATACTTTTATTTGTCAAGGATGCATTAAATTGATCAAAAGTGACATCAGAGACATTTTAAAATAAATAGATAATATAATAAAATGATTTCTAGTTCAAATAGCCCAAATGCTGTTCTTTCGAACCTTCCATTCATCCTGAAAATTGTTTTAACTTTCCACAAAAATATTAACTTACTGTTCTGTTTTGATGTGTGTGTGTATGTGTATATATATATATATACTGTGTGTGTGTATATATAGATATATATATATATATATATATATATATATATATATATATATATATATATATATATATATATATATATATATATATATATATAAAATCTGATTTAATAAATACTTTTTTTTTACATTAGTTATTAATCTATACAAATAAATAATACTTTTAACTGTATTACTATGGTAGAAAAATATATAATATTGTAACTTTAATAGAAACTAATCTTTAGATTTATAATATTAATGTGTTGTTTATAGCTACCTTTTAAATTTTAGGATGGGGTCCCTCACATGAGGATGATCTCATATGGGGGTCCGTGGCATCTAAAAGATTGAAAACCCTTGTTCTACAAATTTATATGCATTCAGGATTGCACTTTTAGACACACACAGCAAATAAGCTTTGATTTTAATGTTTTTCTTCATAACCCAAATTTTTTGTGTTGCCATTTTTAGCTGTGAGTTTGTGTAACAGGTTGTTTTATATAGCCAATTGTCAGCCCTAATAGACTGAACTCAACAGGACAGACCGAACATTTGTGTGTCTCTATGGAAACCGTTGTCCTGTCCCTATGAGACATACTCTTCCTGTTCCCTCTCAAAGCATCTTTCATTGGTTTACATTTACACTTATGCATTTGGCAGACACTTTTATCCAAAGCGACTTACATTGCATTTCAAGTACACATTTACATTCTTATCAGTTCTTGCTTTCCCTGGGAAACGAACCCATGACCTTGGCGTTAAGTAGAGACCTCTACTTAAAAGCCATTCAAAAAAAAAATTTTTGGGAATGGCAGGGTTTGTTTTGAGTATGTGAGCTAATTAATGTATGTGAAAGGGGCGTTATTACCTGCCTGTTTTTAACTAAACAAACTGCTCAAAATGAGTCCACAGGAGAAGGACCTGCCACAATGAGTACTGAACAGAAGTAAAGCTTTTGTTCACCACACAGAGAGCGAAAGTGTATGAACAAGAGATACCAGCAGGGTGTCTGGACGGGAGAGAGATTGAGGAAGAATGAAAGAGAGAGAGAGAGAACTCTCTAGAACAAAGTATTCTGTTGTTTATTGGACTGCTGGATTCTTTTCAACATGCAAAACCAGATAACAAGAGAGCTAACAACAATACACTACTGAAGAATAAAAGCTGATTCATATCAGTGCTGCTCTGTGTGGCTTATTGAGCTGAGAACGTGCTAGAATCCAGAACAGACTATTTATGATTGCGTAATGCCTTCCTGAAATGTTACAGAATGGGTTTTCATTCAATAAATGGTGGTGATTTCATCTAGCTAATCGTTACTCCCAGTCTGTTCCAAAACCTTGCTCTCTGCCTACTACCTCATGAGGCAGCATCCTAACTGTAATTAAAAACTCATACATGACTGATTAGTAACACCTTACATGAAATGCACAGGAAACTCGACTCAATTGATTTTTATACAGGCATTATAGAAAAGCATAAATGTATACAGCAAGCAATTTTTGATAAAGAGCGCATTACAAAAAATTATTTCAAATATTTTTAGAAATCCCTTTGTTACTGAATAATTTATATCTTGTTGCAATAAATTCTGAGATAATTGCCCAGTCCATGAAGGATATACACTAACGTCCAAAGTTTGGGGTCAGTGTGTGTATACTGTATGTGTGTATATTTATAAAGAAATTAATACTTTTATTCAGCAAGAAAAAATTAATTTAATTAATCAAAATTGACAGTAAAATATTTAGGGCTATAATGGTACAAAATAATAAGGATCAAGCAGCCGAGTAATGGCTGCTGAAAATTCTGCTTTACCAATTTGAGGAATAAATTACATTTAAGAATATAAATAGAAAACAGTTATTTTTAATTGTATTAATATTTTTACAATATTATTGTAATGGTTATTTTGGAATGGTCTTTGTGTTGAGCACCCATGATGCCTTAAAATTCTCCATATGAGGCAGATCAAGACATTTTGGTACCTCTTTCTCTCTCAAGTCAGGTCAGACTCACTGTTAGCTCATTGTATAGTTAGCTGAATCTGAATTGCATATGATTCAGAGCATAGAGATGTTCCTGTGTGCTTCAGCATCTAGTTTCTGGAGATTGGCGGAGGACTAATGGAGAGATGGAAAGAAAACACGAAGGTCTGTTGTGTGTTTGAGTTCACACGTAGTGTGGTATTCAGCTGAGAGATGTGGAGGAGGGTGGGCTCCTTTGGTGATATCTCCACTGTGGAATTCATGTCTTTAAAAATGTTCACACGTTATCTGAATATTTGAGGTTTAGATGTATTGGCATGATAAATGCCAGTAAATACATTGCTAAAGAATTCCTTCATATGCTTCATGTAAACCATGCGTTAAACCATGCTTTATATATTTTTTTAAATGCCACTCATTTCCCTCATTAGAAAATAAAGAAACACAAAACATAATAGGACAGCCTCACATAAAATCACAGGAGCAGTCAAATTCTGTTCTCAGTATTGGACAGGATCTCTGTTATTGGACATTTTTGCTCTCAGGATAAATATGCTGTATTAGGGATGCACCGCTAAGGTTTTTGGGGGGTTACAGATTTTAACTAACAATTATTGACCAATATTTGTCACTTGCTCTCTATTTTAACTTTTGTCATTAAAATAGATAGTGTTTTGGTCATGTTTTAAATCAGCAGAGTAAAAATAAAATAAACATGCATTAAGTTACTAGCTAGTTAATTGCTGCATCATCAAACAATTTCTAATGAACATGGATTGGACCCATTTAACATTCAGAAGGCCCACAAAACAAAGATACACATGACATAAACAGTGCTTTTTAGGTAGGTTTAACAGTTTTCAGGTGCAGAAATAAAGTAAACGAATGAATGAATGACCTACTTTTTATTTATTCATCAAAATTTTGACAAATTCCATGACAATCCGCATTATACAGTAAATTCTGTTTTTATGACTGGATTCCGTCCGCGTTTTCCGCATTGCCGAAATCATAGGACCCTATACATTAATCCTTATGAATTTTACAAAAGTTATTTAGTTAAAGAGTAGTGAGTGATAATTCTTTTTTTTCTTGTCTTTAAACGCTGACAGCAGCGCAGGAGGAATATTAGATTATATTAGACCATAGGTACACTTCAACTGTGAGAGACAGAATCTAAAACAAAAATACATCACATTGTATGATTTTTAAATAATTAATTTGCATTTTATTGCATGACATAAGTATTTGATACATCAGAAAAGTCACTCACAGTTGAAGAGTACCTATGATAAAAATGACAGACTTCTACATGCTTTGTAAGTGGGAAAACCTGCAAAAATCGGCAGTGTATCAAATACTTGATCTCCCCACTGTATACAGTTCAGTTTGTCTGCACATGTTCAGGACTTTGAAGGTTTTGGAAGGTCTCTTTGGTATTGAAAGGCCACCATGTTAGAATGTTGTAGCTCTCGACATCCACTGGGTTAAAGCTGTTTTTTTTATTCTGGAAAAGGACAACATGTTTTGAGTCAGGGGTCAGCTTGCCTTCTCTTAATGTAGGTTTTGTGTGTTGGAAGCTGAGTCTTCCTGTCAAATAAATCTCAGTAACATGGAGCTGATTGTTTAATGGTTAAAATATATTTCTTGTTGTGGTTTAGGCTAGTTGTTCTGTCTGGCTATAATCTGATGTACAATAATGACCCTGTGATTGCAAAATGTCCACTGCTGAAATTTGGAGCAACTCATTGGAATAATGACAGTTTTGATTTATTTCATATGCTTTTCTGAAGTCAGACTAACACATTTTTCTTTCTCTTTCAGGCGGGCAGTGATGGAGAGAGTATCGGCAATTGTCCATTTTCTCAGCGTCTCTTCATGATCCTGTGGCTAAAGGGTGTGGTCTTCAATGTCACCACTGTGGACCTTAAGAGGTGTGTGTTTTTGTAGTTTGTAGAACTTAGTTTGTAGTTTCCCCAAAAGTGACTTAAATCTTCCATTGGGATAAACAGTGTTGTCTTCATTAAAAAAAAAAAGATTTATAAAATAAAGTAGATCATTAAATGTTTTTATTTCCCCTTTTAGATAGTGTGTGTGTGTGTGTATGTGTGGTCTGATATTGTGAGTAAAGTCCAATTCATAAGTCAATACCATTGCTGAGTATTTTCTCTTTAAAACTGCAGTGGTCTAAAGACGGTCTCAAAAACATGTTTTGAAATCACTGGTGTTTCTTACATCACAAACTACTTTGTAACTAGTCACGTCAACGTGCCGGCGGGCTTTAGAATATCATTAACTATGACCGCTCTGAAGCAGTGGAGTCTCAAGAGAAGCCAGGTTATCCCTGTATACTTTTCTGTTGATATGAAAAATCGGGTACATTTAGCAATATAGCGGGTGTATGATGTATATTACGATGTTATGATGAACTATATGCCTTTTTCCACTGATGTTCTGAGTGTTTCTAAGGACACTGATTGTTAGAAGGCAGCTGTCTGACTCTGAGATGGTGAACAGGAACATGGTTTGTGTAATATTAGTAACACATTATTAGCTGTTTGATAATAACGTAGTCAAGCAAAAGGCTAATCATATTAATCACTGTTATGTTTTTGATGTTGTAAAGAGCGATACCATTGTGCAGCGTTTACCTCAGTAAGTTGACCTAGTGGATCTCTGAGCTGTGATTGAGTGGAGGCGGGGCTGTTTTGCATATTCATGGGGTTTCGGCACAGAGTCTATTTTTGTTGTGCTGCTCACGCTCAAATTAAAGTGAAAGCACACTTTTGATGGACAAAATGAATATGATTTCAAACAAAAAGTGCACAAAATGCACGTCTATTGTGTTTTAACAAGAACTGGAGTAGGCTATGTCAGAAAAGACTCAAAAATATTTATAGAACTTTTATTCATTTAAACAACTCATTAAAAAATTTTTTAATTCACTTTTTAATTCACTTTTAACTTCCCACACGAAGAGTAATTTATATAGTTCTGTTTTATAGCTGTTAAAAACGATTATCTGTTAAAAAAAAATGTTCTATGCAAAATGTTCTATTAAAGGAAAAATAGAAAATAAGTATTTGTGTGTGCTGTAAAGTGGTTAGAAAAAAATCACATCGGAAACGGGTAAAATCGGTATCGGCAGGTCAAACTGAATCTGAAATCGGCCTAGAAAATTGTAATCGGTGCATCTCTATTACTTACTAATTATATAATGTGTGTAGGGTACAATGCTCAGCACTTTTCTTAACAACCGTTTTTGATAATGCACATGGAAATTTGGCTTTCTTTCGAGCTGCTGGTTTGCTCTTCTCTCTTACCCTTTCCTTTGTGCCAACACGAGGGATAGGGTGCTCCTTGTGCTCATGCCAGAGGTGTGAGGTCATTTCCTGTTGTTGTAGTTAGTAAGATCAGAGTGTTCCTGCCTTCAAGGCCTCATGGGACATAACCCCCCTCTGTTCCTGAACCCTCGAGTGTTTTCATATTTCATAGTCTCCATTTGTGGATATCAGGGGACGACTTCCTCGTTTGAAACGATTCATGTAGAAAGTTTCTTTTTTTTAGGGGTAGGTTTAGTATTATTTATCAATACTAGTTTTATACAAAGCGAAGTGTGTGTTGGGCTGTGAGTGCTCTGGAAAACCCCTGTATTGTCCGAACTGTGTGCAGCCCCTGAGGGCATCTTATCACCTTCAAGAAAAACAATTCAATAAATGTCCTTGGGTTCTGCCATGCTGACCTCCTGTTACAGTTAAATACTAAAACATTTCTACAGTTCCCATGGCTTTGGTCTCATGTCACATTTGTTTGAGCAAAGTTGTGTAGGGTTTATAGATTGAACATACTTGTTGAGATGTGTTGAAGAGTATGAAAACTAATAATTTCATCAATATGAGAAGTAGACTCATAGGCCACGTTCACACAGCAACTGAAAACGGTTGTCAGTTCTGTATTTGAGTCCTTAATACAGTTACATTCACTCATAGTACGGTTATTTTCAGTCACTGTTCTCCACTGGAGCTGCTCCAGTCAGTTCTGTGTTCTACTCGGGATTCAAATGTTCCGCTCTCCACCAAGATATAAAAGCTGCTGGTAGTTAATGAAGATTTGACGGATGAACTCGGGGGCTTGATTGGACGTTTGACATATCAAAAGTGATAACTTTTCAGTTTTATGGACGTTGCTATGGTTACTGGTAAGATAATACGAGATTTACTACCGTTGCACGTTCATACAGACAGAATTCGAGATGCTACTGTAAGTTGTGTTTCAGTGGGGCAATGGGGCAAACTGACAGTGTGAACGTAGCCATATTAATGTTGCACTTATGTTTTTCTTTGTTGTAGAAAACCAGCTGATCTGCAGAATCTGGCCCCAGGGACCCACCCTCCCTTCATCACCTATAATGGAGAGGTCAAGACCGATGTCAACAAGATCGAAGAGTTCCTAGAGGACGTCCTCTGCCCTCCAAAGTTAGTGAAAGAGTGCGTTTGTGTATTTAAGTGTTGCATCTGTCAACACCCTGTCAAAATGTTTTATTTGACTTAAACTTTTATGTGTGTTTGTACACTCAGGTACTCTAAACTTGGTGCCAGACACCCAGAATCCAACACTGCAGGGATGGATATATTTGCCAAGTTCTCTGCCTTCATCAAGAACTCCAAACCTGATGCCAACGAGGGTAACCATAAAGATTTCACTCTCTCTCACCTCTAAACAAACAAACAAATGTACATTGTTCAGTGAAATGATCACACATTTGATAAGCTCAGTTTAACCACACAAATTCTTTCTATTGCTCCAGTTTAATAGATTAGACCTGGTTATGGTTGCCTTGTCTTATGTTGTGCATGTAAACAGTGTTGTCTCTAGTTTAGATAACGCAGGGCTTGGATCCAGTGACTCATTTACATACTTTAGTGCTGTAGGCAGGGCCACAATTTGATAGTTAGGTCAACTTCCAGAGTAAACACTGTTAACATGAAACTGAGTTTTGGTCAAAGTAATAGCGACTGCACCTTTATCAGAAGGTGTAGAACTGTTGTCATAATGATAAATATACTAGGAATTTGCCTTGGCGTAATGTCGCACAATCTCAAAGACTCTTCGGCTCAATAACAGTTTGGCAGTGACCCTGAACATAAACTAACTTCAAGAGTCTCCACCCTTATGAAATGTTGACTGTGGGTGATAACAGCCTCTCTATTCCAGCTGGAGTCTGTCAACATTGTTTCAGTGCTAGCAGACAGCGCTGTCTAAAGGAGAATTTGCTTGGAGACCTCTCGTGGAGAGCAGAACATGCCGTAGCATTTTAGTTTGCATTTAGTTTGTCACTTTTGAAGGTTTAGAGCTTAACAGGTAACATGTTACAGTGGCCTGCTGATATGTGTATGTGAAGTGTCAGGATCAGCTTTCACTGGATCGTAATAATGCCCTTATTTGGCAGCTAAGCAGAAGTGCAACCAAACTCTGCAATTCTCTTTTGGAACTTTCTCCCTCTAGAGGGCAGATCACTGTATTCATCTTTTTTATATATATATAATTTTGTGAACTAAATTATATTATGTTATATTTAGTGCTGTAAAATTGATTAATCGATTCTGAAATAAAAGTTTGTGTTTATATAATATATGTATGTGTATGTATATATTTAATATGATATAATATGTATGTATATATTTAATATTATATAATATATACACAGACACGCACACATACATATGTTATATATACACACATTATATAAACATTATATTTATTTTAGAATCGCGATTAATCGATTTGACAGCACTTATTATTTTTATTATACAAAGATTAATTTTGTAATTTGTCTACTCTGAGGCATTGCAAGATGATGTATTTTTTCGAGAAAACTTACCTTTTTTATCTTCCGTGTGTAGTTGATGATAGTTTTGTTTTTATTTTATTTCTTAAACTTTTTTTTAGATAACACGATGCTCTGTCATTAAATTGAGTGAATTAGTTAAATTTACTGTGAATTGGGAAATTTTTGTTGTGTCTTTGCAAATTGGAAAAACAGACACAAATAAAGCTTTAAAGTGGCTGTCTGTCTGTAAGGTGAAAATCAGAGGAACTTTGATTTATATGATTAAATTTATTTTTTTATTAATCACAATACATGTTACAACCCAGCAAGCAATAGCCATAATTTCACCGTCTAGGTTAACTCTAGACCCGATATAGTCGGCTATGAGTAACCCACTTCTGGCCAAAATAACCTTGAATTTGGTTACATGTCATTTTTGCCAAAATTACTTGCGAGATGTATGATATATCATGTAAGCAAAGTCAACAGTGATTACAAGGTGTTTGTTTTAATTTCTTTGACATGTTTCACGTAGCCTGTGCGTCTATTCTTGGGCTATGGTTGGACATCTATAAAATTTTCACTGACAGCCCAAATTTTGCCTCGTTTATCCTAGACGTCAGGGCTGTGTTTGGACCTCTATTAGACGTCTTTTGGCATTAACACTGCATTAACACTGCAAGTAAAAAAAAGAAGTTCTTAACCATCTCTTAATTGTTGTTGACGACATATAGCATTGGAAAGGGGACTGCTGAAGACCTTGCAGAAGTTGGATGAGTACCTGTGCTCTCCTCTACCGGATGAGATCGACCACAACAGCATGGAGGAGGTGAAGGCCTCTGTGCGCAGGTTCCTAGACGGTGAAGAGATGACTCTGGCTGACTGCAACCTGCTGCCCAAACTCCACATCGTTAAGGTAACCATTCGAACAGGTCAACCTCTGCCTCAGATTTAAGAGAATTTCACAATAATGTTTTGTGCTTCAAATGATATTTTAATATGATTATTATGTGCCATAATACATGACGAACTGAGCAGAATGATTTACCAGTTAATTTTCTCTCTTTCGGTTTGCAGGTGGTGGCAAAGAAGTACAGAGGCTTTGAGATCCCTAAAGACATGACGGGCATCTGGAGATACCTGAACGATGCCTACAAGCGTGAGGAGTTCACCAACACATGTCCCAGCGACAAGGAGATCGAGATCGCCTACGCTGACGTAGCAAAACGGCTTGTCAAATAATGGCTCAAAATCTCCTTCACTCCCCTCCCTGCTCCCCTGGACTGTTTAATTTCCATCACACGAGAAAGAGGAAAAAAAACAAGCTATGGACTTCTTTTTTCCTTCTCTTTTATTTAGAGTAAATACCCAATGCATGATTTCTCCCTCCTCCGTTACAGCTCTTTAGGACATATCATACATTTTCGGTGTGGCCGAAAGGCTGTTATCACACGTTACTTTTTTTTTTTTTTTTTGTCCTAGTTTAAGTGTTAAAGCAGAAAATGCCAGATACTGTCGGTGTATCGATGGCTAACAGCGTGTGAGCACGTGGCTCACGCATATCTATTCCTCTCACCCACACTATGTAGCGATAACTGAGTGGGTTCACCAGCCTTTTGTTTTATTATGGATTTAAAATATGAAAACAATGCTTTTTCTAAGCTTGCAACGTGAAGAGTTATAAAGGATTTTTGTTTTGTTTGTATCTAAATGCATTTGAACAGTGTTGAAAGCTCCAGTGTTTATTTTCAGAGAGTTTTAGAGAGCAGTGTAGCCCGCTGAACACACCGACCGAAGTCTCAAAAGACGCTTTACTGATGTTTTAAATGAAGTGCATATTGACTTATGTTGATATCAAAGTTCAACACTCAAATATGAAGTTCATATCATATACATTAGTCATCAGTTTTTTGCAGAAATGGCACCTTTCATAACATGTAGTAAATTCGTAGCACCTGTGGCCTTTTGATGAAAGAAACGCCTCTTTAACAGAGACTATAGATGCATGAAGAGATTCTATAGATCTGCCTTATTCACTCTAGATTCTTTATTTAATGTTAAGAGTGCCGCGCCATCATAACTGCATCCCATGGCACGAAACGCATGAAGGGAAATGCCTGTGTAGTAGAACTACTTCACTTGAAGTGTCCTTAACAATTTGAATAGTAGCAAAAAAATGGTTTACAAGGGGCATCTCATTTAAAGAAGATGAATTGTTTTTATCATGTGGTGCTATGAAGGATGGCCATATAGACCGAAAAATGGCTTTATAGTCTTACCATATTAGTCTATCAAGTTTGATTAAAGGCCCAGTGTAAAAAACTACTTTTTATGTTGAAACAATGTTGAGTGCACAACTTGATTTTGGTTTCTGATTTGGAGAAAGATAATAATGAAAGAAATTGGTTGCCATATGTTTTTTTCAATTCTATTTGTGATAGATAATTGTATATACTGTTTTGGGTTTTCGGAGATTAACATGCAACTTTTATACATTCATGAACTGAATGTAATAGAATGATACTTGTAATGACACTTCTGGCCTTATAGATTTCCTCAGGGTAGCAAAAAAGAAAACATGTGGTTGGAATATGGAGTTGCTGCCCTGTGGAAACAAAAAACAGGAAGATTGTGTTGTAGGGGGGCTTGTTTCCTTTTTCCACTCCTCTGCTTATGCCGATCCATCAATGAAGTGGATGGTTGCGTAAAAACGTAGCGATTCTTTTTCCAGCCTGCCCCCCTTTCACTTTGAGTTCTTTACAGGAGATCATTGGCACGTTATTAGAAAGTTGGATCAGGGCCTCCTTTTTAAAATCGGTTTTCAGCTTTGTGCATTTAAAGGAATCCGCAATGTGCAGGTTATTTTTATTTTTTTTATTTTTGAGCGAGAGATGCTCCCTCTATACTATTCAGCCCATATCTCTCTTGAGTAACTGAATGTTAAAACGTTGCTCTTTGTAGGTTTCTGATTGGGCCTGTGTGTGTGTGTGTGTGCGTGCAAGGAACAGGTTTGACATTAACTATGAAAATACTGCATGTTTTCCATATGCCATCGCACTCTCATTAAATAAACTGCTGGCAGCTATGACAAATTTGGAGTATGAATTATTTTAGTATATCACTTTCACAACAGATTTCTGCCATTTCCATTTCTGTCCTTCTTTCCAATATGATATCCACACGTTTTTGTAGCAGTACAGATATAAAACCTTTTTAGAATGGATTTATAATTAAATTTAGCCATTGCTCATTGGGGTAGGGGGAATTCTAAGAATATGCTAGTTTTTTGTCATTTTATCTAACAGGATGAGCATTTTAAAGTGAGACAAACCAACTTAAACCCAAACACTTTTTGTCGAAGGGATATTACAGAAAGACAAAGTGAAACTGAAGACAGACAAAACCAATCAAATGTTTTACAAATTAAACAAATTCTCAAGAAAACTATTGTTTAGAACATTGCTAACACTTTACAATAAACTCATTTGTGAACTTTTTCATTAGCTAATAAACAAACAATGACCATTACATTTTTACAGTATTTATTAATTTTTAAATGTTAATAAAATAAAATACAATAATTCAATGTTCATGCTAGTTCACAGTGGATTAACTTATGTTAAAATACGAATTTTGATTAGAAATATGTATTTTTGAATGTTGAAATTGACATTAAGATTAATTGTAATACTTTGCAATAAAACCTTATTGCAAAGTATTACAATTAATCTTAATGTCGATTTCAACATTCAAAAATAGTTCCTTAGTTACCTACCTTAGTTAACATAAACTAAGAATGAACAATACTTTTAAAGCATTTATTAATCTTAGTTCATATTAATTTCAACATTTACTAATAAATTATAAAAAAAATAAAGGTTGTATTTCTTAACATTAGTTAGTTAGTACTGTGAACTAACATGAACAAACAATGAACAGCTGTATTTTATTAACTAACGTTAAAAATATTAATAAATAGCCCACTGTAACAAAGGGATTGCTCATTGTTCGTTCATGTTAGTTAATACATTAATGTTAACACCTTATTGTAAAGTGTTACCAGATTAATAGATGTACTGTTCATGTTAACAAATGAAGCCTTATTTAAAGGGTTACTTACAGGAACATTAAAAAAAAAACATAAAGAAACGTGTACAATATGTTAACTTCGTTGTCATTGTAATATGAAAAAATATTTTGTGAGTTTCAGATTTAATTTATTATTTTTAGATGTATGGCCACCAGGAGGCGCTATCACCATTCGAAAGAAAATTACAGTAGTTGCTTCACACAGCAAATTGAGATTTAATAAAAAGAAGCACTGTAAAATTGACAATAGATAATTCAGAACAAGTTATGCGTCTATATATTCCAGTTCCCGTATATTCATCTTTAAAATCTACTTTTGTTAGATTTTACAGCTCAGACCAAAGTAAATACGAAGTTCAAAGATGAAGATGAACTGCGCGCTCCGCCCAACACGCTCATGTGAGCTTCAGGAGCGCGTGAATAACACCAAACCTCCAGCGCGCGCCAAACAAAGCGTGCGCATTTCAAACTTTCAGTTTAGACGCCTTCATTAGACTAAAGGGGAACTTTATCTTTGTGTATGTCGTATATCCTTAATCATGAGCATATCAAAGTCCACAATTAAGAAGCTGTTTGGGAAGTCAAAGAGTTTAGGTAAGGAAACCAGGGATGCTGACAGGACTGAGGGTCAGTGGGGAACTCCACCCGAAGACGAGCGCGCGAGTTTCAGACGTTCGTCTATGACTTTACCGTCGAGCCCTGGAGATGTCACCTCATACCCGGACTCACTGCCCACCAGCCCCAGCGAGAAGAAGAAGAAACGTTTCCCGACCTGGAGGTCCAAAACGAGAAATAAAGATAAAGAGTGTATCAGCAGTTCCGGAGACCTGGACCATGTGTTCAACCACAGCAGGTGAGTGATCTGCCGTGACGTCTCATTTCTAATGCTCTTTTCTCACATATAGGCCTATCTTTCATCTTTACCTGGAATCTCTCATTGCATCCACATTCACTGGTAGCCTATAGTTAACCTGGTCAGTTTTCAACTGGTCAGACTGGGAGACCAGCTGTACCAACTAAACAAGCTCAACAGCCTTTGCCAGGCTGGCAGACTATCTTAAATATTTAATGTTTAACATTTTCATGTTAGTAGTGACTGAGTTTTTTGGTAGGTTACATTTCTTATCATTGTTTTTAACAAACATGGTCAACAGATAATTTGTGTCATCATGATTATTAGAAATGTCATGATTCATATATATTCAACTTTGATTTATTCATATCTTAGTTTGTGTGAATCTCACAAAACTTCAAACCGAAATTCAAAATAAAGAAGTTATAATTTGCATAAAGATAATAAAGCCTTACTGCAGAATTATTCAATGAAGCATTATTTGAATCAAGACAATTTAAGTCCATCCTCCCTTACAATCCAAAAATGTCTCATTTTCATTGTGAAAGTGTAACAATTGTAAGAAAAATATATTGTATATGCCAGGCAGCAGTGTGTCATATGTAAATCTTTAATTTATGTTGATGTAAAAAAAAAAAAATACTGTTATGAGATTATAATAAGAATCAAATCTAAACAAAAACATGTTTATTGGGGGTTACCGGGAAATAAATAAAAAATCATAATGGTCCTAAATAGGCTCAAATAATAAAAAAAATCTCTTGATTTTTTTTATGTGAAAAATTACGGTAGCATGTTATAAGAGTCATGTACATTAACTAGCCTACTGGGCTCTTAAATACTATGTTTCCTGATAACTTAAAGTTTGTTCACATTCCAATGTTGGAATGTGAAAGTTAAAGGGCACCTATTATGACATTTAAAATGTTCCTAATGTTGTTTAGGGAGTCCCCAACAACAGTTTTACATGCATGCAATGACAAAAAACACTTTTGTTGTCGTATAATATGCATTTATTTTTACCTGATTTGCTCACCGACTCCCAAATGATTCGTTCAACGACTCATTTTTCAAACCCCTCCTTTGCGCGACGCTAATCTGCGTTGATTGGTCAGATGACCCAGCAGTGTTTACATAGATAATACTTATTTTTAACACGGAGTACAATGATGCTTTTATCAATTAAATTGTGTTATAATAATTATTATAGTCCACTGCTTTGTAGTTTGTAGTAAAAAACTAAAAATAAGATAAAGAATGTAATGTTATGTTAGCGAGCATAGCCCAGAGTTCATATTGTAAAAGCACAATCAGTCTTTGTTTGCGTTAGCCCGATGCATAAACATAACGTTTTTACAAAAAAAAAAAAAAAAAAAATGTAGTTACGTTACGAGGTATTACTCTATTCTTTAAGACAACTCCGAAAACAACGACAAACACTTCACATATCTCAATACAATTGTCATTGAAGACCTATAAGCTAAACGGTGCTTACACAACAAACAAAATAATTATTAAGCATGCTACATAAAACATAAAAGCAACAATTATTAATAACACGTACAGGTTGTGATACGGAGGAGGAAGCTGATGCAAATACACTTGGAACAACCTTCCTTCAATATCAGCGAATCCAAGTTTGAGTGCATTTAAGTTGGTAAAGCAATCGTCTTGAAAATGGCGCGAGCAAAGCACAAGGCTCTGACTATACTTCTGTGGTATAGTTGTATATATGAATTGTAGCCACTTAGTCTTCAAATGCTCCTCCTTGGGCAGATGAAAAAAGTTGGCTTTTGAGCCGCACTTCAGAACACAGCGTCTCGTCACCATGATATTTTCCCTGCTGGCCTTGGAGCGCAATAAGTGGGCGTATCGTATTCAAATAACTTGACAAGTTGACGTCATCTAGTCAGAGAAAAAGCTTCGGTCTTCTAACGATTCATAAAAATGACTCAGAGTCGACTCTTACTTTTGAAAGACAATAACTTTATATACGGTGCAGTTTCATATTTCAAACTTTGCAGGATGTTTTTGTTCACTTAGATCTATGTTACACACTACATGAAAGGTACATTTCAAAATTCCATAATAGGTGCCCTTTAATATAGTGTACTCTGAACAATGTTGAATTAAGTTCAGTTTATGAGGCGGCTACACTATTATGACTATAAGTACCATTGGTCTAATTTATATGTAGATTATTGGACATGGATTTATCTGTTACAAATTGCGACATTGTGGACTGCGATGTAGTATCAGGATTGTATTGTGCCATAAGACAGTGGAAAGCCAGTCAGCGGTTTGACAACGTGAATCTGCATCGAGCTGATCAGCCTCTGTGATCTCAAGATGTGCTATATTACTTGCTTAACAGTAAAGACTAGTTACTTTCCACTGAGTCAGCATTCAAAACACTCGATTCACACAATTCTAGCGAGGCTCCGTCGTCTGTGTTGAACAATCAAGGGTTTGGACACAAAAGCAAAATCTGACAAGAATCAGCAGTGTTCATTATAGTCCCTCTGTTGATTTATTTTCATCTTGCGTAATCACATTTGATGGGGAGCTTTGTTTGATTTGATGTAGAGAGAGCATGTTGTTAAATAGACAAACATGCTTCTGTTTTTTCAAACGGTGAGATCCCATTACTGGGATGAGATGTCCTTGTATTTCATTAGCAAGTTTCTTCCTATATAAGTTTGGTGCTTTTAGATTTACTGAATCACATATGCTGTGTTTTTAGTAAGTAAAATAAATAAATCTGTTGTATAATACTGTGATCTGTTCTTTCCAGATTACATGGACGGAAGCATAACAACATATCATCTAAAAATAACTATTATTGTCCATAATGAACCATTTCTGCAAATGTAATTAGTATTTATGATATGCTTCTCAATGTTAATGCCACTTTCCACTATACCTGGTACTGTTCAATGAGTCTGTTAACACTAATTTATCACTATATGATTAAGCAAAATAGCTTCACACTGCAGGAGTAGAAATGGGTTCAGTTGGACAGATGATTTTTAATCACAAGACTAGACACTTTAGGATATAAAAAAAATAAAGAAATTCCTGTTGCACTTGTTACAGAACCAGTTTAATCCTGGGACAAAATAGAAATGAAAGTTTGTTTTTTACTTCATCTTCAATAAGCATGCTGATTTAAGTGAGATATCGTCTCACTTTCATAACAGATTATGTTAGAGAGAATAATAGCAGGTTTGGTTTGATTATAGATCATAATGTCTGTAATTTGTTAAAGGCATATATTAAAGGAAGTAAAGCCATCACCGACTACAGATGAAGAGGACCGGCAATTATATTTACTATACCGCTGTGGCTTAATCTGAATTTATGAACTAACACTTCTGAAATAGGCCTAGCTGTAGATTTATACCTAATTTTATAGATTGACAATCTAATTTGCTCAATGGTTGTTAATTTAGCTCACATGAATTCACGTGGTTGTTGTGTACAAAATACAAATGCACTAGTTTCTTTTTTCGTCGTCTTTAGGTTTTAGACACGAAAGTGCAGATTACACAATTATCAGGCTTTTGGGATTCATCTATCAAACTGTATATGAACCAAAAGGCTCTGACAAGCAATGTGATCAGAGAAAAGATTGAGGATCACCCGCACAACAGAAGCAGACTGCATACATACATTAAATGAAAAACACGTATATACATTTACAGTTGGCAGCTTTGACAGTTTGAGAAAGTAAAGTGACCCACAGCATGTTCATTATCCTTTTTATGGTATTAAAAAGTTAAGCTAAACCGTTTATGAAACACTGATCAGTTGGAAATGCGAAAGAGCTGCTGGGAGCTGCATGGTTAAAGTTGCCTGTGGGCAGGGTGTGTGTGTGTGTGTGTGTGTGTGTGTGTGTGTGTGTTGCGGGCAGGTGGGGGTTGAGAGAAATCCAGCTCTTAATGATGATGATTGATATTTGCTGGAAGCTTTGTTGTCATGACATAAAATGCTACAAACACACATGGTTGTTTTTCTGTATTAGTGATGACAACTCTTAGCCTACACACTGCAACTAAATTTGGTTGTCACTTCACCTTTTAGTGCTTAATCCTGCTCTGTACATACACACACATTTTTATGGGAGTGACAACCACAACACTGCAAGAGCTCCTCTGTGAAGCAGCCTTTCCTCCGTCGACTGAGCTTTAGGTAATACTGCTGAACATAAGTCCTTTGTCGCTGTAATATATCTTTGGTCAGAATTGCTTAAACCAAACACATGAGACTCTAAAACATTGCTATGGTTAGCACGGTGTCAATCATTGCAGTTTCAGGAGTGAGTCGTGTTCCGTACACACATGGAACGATACTTTAAGGGACGTACTCCGGCATTTAAATGCGGTTGTCACTCCTGAAACTTTACAGTGTGTAGTAGGCCTATGTATGTGTTTATACAGAGGTGATGTTTGCTAAATCCCAAACATAATCCTAACAATTGCTAAACCCCAAACCTCCTCACACAAACCTATTGAATATCAGTAGATTTAAAACAAAACGTGAACATAAGAAAAAATTAATAAATATATAAAAAATAAAAAAAATACCCCAAAATATATTTACATACTTGTAACATAATACAATTTCATTGATATGTTACTTATATTTCTTTATGGCTATTATTGGCCATTCTTTATTGTCAGTTTATCTACTAATATATTGCATGTGCCCAAAATTTATTGTATTACTGAAATGTATTTTCTTACCCCTTAAAGTACATTTAGAAAAATATATTTCCTTAAGTGTCAGTGCATATTTTCAGCATATTTTTGAAAAATTAGTTTGGTGATTTGGGCAATTTATGAGCTGTTTGAAGGTCCTTACAAGTCTGTTTTTGGCGTGTTTGACTATATTTGTGAGTCTAAAAACATTAGACCCTCACAATCATAGACAAACCTGTGTGTTTCAAGTGAAAAGTCTTCATGGATTGGATCACATCAGAAAGTAATTGTTACCATTGCCAGATTTGTTCTAAAACTGGCATATTAGAAAGCTCTGGACGAGCAGTGACTCACTGTGGTTGGCAAACATCTGGATTTGCAACACTGTATGCTTTTGTAAAGCAGAAATAGAAGGATTTGTTCCACTCAGAACAGTCATAGATGAGTTTGGGTTTTTTTAACATGCTTTTTTAGCATTTTGTGGGATATGTTTTTTCTTCTTTTCTTCGTCTTATTCATATTTCTTTTTCCACTAAATATCTTCCATTGTTTTACAGCTTGAGTGTTTTTATGATACAATCTTTTAGCTTGAAGCACCTATATGTTTGTGTTTAGTAGACACATTTCAGTGTTTCTTTACAGATTTGGCATGATAAACAACTTCAGTATCTGCTTTGAATTTTCTGCTGACACACACACACACACACACACACAAAGCACTCTATAGTCCTGACTGCAATTGATATATTTTGCTTTAGATTTTTTTAAATGCATCAGGGAAATCCCATTGTCTGTATCTCAAAATACAATTTACTGTTAACACTTTGCAATAAGTTAACATTGTTAACATTTAATAAGGCATTAGGTCAAAGTAACAATGAAAAACTTTTTTTTAAATTTACGTTTATTGATTTTTTTAAATTCAAATTTGTTAAAAATGCATGAGCTAAGGTTACGTTATACAATGATAATACTGTATTAGTATACTGTATACCGTAAGCTAGATTAATAAATGCTGTTTTATGTCATGTTAGCCATTGCATTTACCAGGCCTAATGAACAGAATCTTATTGTGCAGTGTTACCATTTTATTGAATTTATTTGAAGGAAAATTGCATACGCACAAAAGGCAATGTGACCATTGTTCATTTGTTTGCATGCCACTGACAATGTCATGAAATGGTTAATATTGTTACCAGATCATAGCAGACCATCAGTTCTTCAACAGTTGTAATAACCTGGTGAAAAGTGCTGGTGGGTGGGTGCACTCTCTATCTTGACTTTCACCCCTCTTTTGTGTGAAAAGCTCTTTGTCTTGGGCACCTCTGCATGTTCCTATAAGCACATAAACTCATGCTGCAGGAATGTGCAAAGAGTGCTTGTGAAATATCCCAGTGAGCGAGATAAAACAGAAGCTGATCACTCCTTACCATTGTAGTTTATATCATTCAATGCTTTTTGTATTTTTAACATGTCTGCTATTAGAGCTTCCTAATAAAACCAGTGAAACCCGTTTTGCTCTGAAGTTTTTTGTTTCTTTGAATACAGTTTGTTATTGTGTTCCATGAAGGGAATTACTAAAAATATGGTTCATCAGCACCTGCTTTATAATAATAATAAAGGCAGGCTTAAAAACTGGAAGTTATTATCTCCAACCTTAGAGGACCTTACTGTTTGCAAACTTTTTATACACATAAGAAAACAGCTTTCATTCATTTGTAATGATGCAAATTTGTATTGTCTGGCATATCATTGACATTAAAGGGTAACTAAACCCTAAAACAACTTTTTTAGTTAATGATCTGTAAGACTGGGGCTTTATTAATGCTGCTCATTGATTCATGTTGTGGTACTGCGTGACGTAAGAGGGTACCAGCTCACCACGCCCTTGCCTACAGAGAGACGCGTCTCAGGTGCACGCCCCCTCCACTGGGCTCTGCCCACTTTTCCAGCATTTTTCAAATATTGCCAGTGGGTGGAGTCAGGCTCTGACCAGGGGTTGAGTTACGCTTTTAAAAAAGTTCTGCTTTGTTATTTATATTACTTTGAATGGCTGCACGATATTGAGGAAAAAAATGCGATATGCGATAACTCGTTAAATAAGGTGATATTCGATATGTGATATGATAATGCTTTAGGTGTGTAAAATAAATGTAAATTATATTTAAATATATAAAAAAAACTTACAAAATGATATAACCAACAATGTTTCACATTATTTTTGTGAGAAGCATCCCTACAACTTAAGAAAGTGAACAGTGTTTTACTGTAGCATAACATAAAACGTAAGTGTCATTTTAACGTTAGTGTAAACCAGGGGGTTTAGGGTTTCGAGGCTAGGCCTACATTTTATTTAACAACATCAATTGAATTAATCAAATGTACAAATAAAACACTGCTTAGTCGGTATCTATGTATTAAATATTTACTGATTCTCATTAAAGCTACAAAAGTTATTCAGTCAAGAGCAATGTGTGAGTTTTTTGTTGTTTGATTAACATTAAGCACACAGACGGAAGCAGGTTTATTAGGCTGCTGTCACTTTAAGAGCTGCATGGATCCAATATATTGTTACATGCATGCTTTCGTTCTCAACTGTTTACTCCACTTAACATACTTAACATGCATAACTGACTGTGTTTACATGAATACTCACCAAGACAGGCTTTCTGTACTGTAACAGTCATGTGTCCAGTGGAGTCTCTGCGTCGACCTAAAACTTGGACTTTTTTACCTTCTTTTGGAGTATTAAATTCATGCAGTCAAACATGCATGCCATTGCGATATGCATATCGTGATATGTATTTTTTTTGATATTTCGATAATTTTGATGTTTTGTGCAGCCCTATTACTTAGTCATATTTATTTAGTGATTTGCAATTCATGCTTTTGCCAATGCAAGGTGATTTATGCCTCTTTTTGTTGTAGTTGGCTGCCAATTTATAAAACTGAGATAACATTTTACTGATATTTTAATCTTGTTATTTATCCCCTTATCATGCATATTTTTGTCTTATCTACATGGTTTCTGAAATGCACACTTGCACAGGCTGACACATAACTAGGCTGTCATAATTCAAGATCTGTTAAGTTACTTACAGGCTCACTGAGAGATGTTTCAACCGGCCCAGACACATCTCACAGAAATCTGATTAAATAAAGGCTCTATTCGTTAGAGGCTTGAATTATGTTCGAGCTCTTGGAGGGTCCACAGGGTTGAAATGCAAAGTGTAAAATCAAATAAATAAAGGTTGTTTCCACATACGGTATCTTATCATGTAAACGTTGTCACCAATGTAGTGATGATTCTCTGGCAGCTTCACTTGTATCTAATGTTTACATTGCTTACAGATACCTTTTACTATATAAATGCACATATTCAGAATAAAGGTAAGGAGATCATTTAAATACATCTACAATAATGAATAAACAGATTTGTAATAAGATTTGTTATAAGAATCCACTCAGTCCCATTCTGTAAACACCTCACAAACTGTATTTTGTACTAATGAATCACTAATGACAAGGTGGATAAAGAAAAATATCATGTTATGTCAGGGATGTTTCATCATATTCTTTAATCATTTGAATAAGAAGGGCACCCTGCAAATGTAGATTAGTCAAAGAGGTCCAAAATTTGATCAGGTAGTGTCTTTCAAGGGTGGAAAGACATTTAGTTTGGTTCACAATTTCTTCTGTTCATGACAACTATATGGGCTATAAACCAAAAAATATGTATTTGGGATGACAGCATCTGTTATTTTGGAGATAATTTTTTCCAAAACACTTGAGAGAAAATAGTCATATTTATTTACTGTAAGAGGGGATATCGTCACATGATGCTCAGATTCAATATACTGCATCCTGCACAGTTTGCATCAAATTAATTTTAGTTGATATCAAACCCACATCCTGAGGGGAAACTCTGTGACATCCATCACTTCATGAATTCAGAACCAAAAATTGAAACATTCTAAAAGACACATAATCCCAGGGAGCCGAAGGCTGACACAGGGAGACGTGTGTTTACAGGAAAGACACTTAAAGGAATTATCTGGGAAGGCTTAGGAACTCAACCATGCATACATTTGACATACGCACGCGCGCATGTACCTGTAGATGGGTCAGAGTACTGACTGTTTGTACTGCGTGTTTGTGAGCGGATTAGTAACAGAATGGCGTTCTTTGATAGAAAATTGAAGAGGTGAACATGTATGGGCTCAGAATATTATTGTTAAACAAACGGGGGAACAAGCTGTATCAAAAAAGTACCAAAAAGTAATGCATATTTATTTTTTACAGACATTTTTGATCATATTTACCAGGGGTACCACTAATTCTGACCACAACTATAGGCTATATATATATATATATATATATACACAGTTGAGTATTAGGTTTAACTAAATGTATAATCATTAGCATAGCATAGTCATTGATGTTATATAATGACAGATTTATCTTGTTTTCTGTCATTTTCATAATTTGTAAAGGGGAGTGTAAGTTTTCATTTACCAAACCCCTTTGCTCCATTAAAATATTATCTTTTGGACAAGAATCATTCAAAAAAATGAAAATGATTGATTCAAAGTTTTCAAAGTAAGTTGTGAAACCGACCAGGCCACATTGTTTTAATACCGTGACCATATTTAGGTTAACCTTTTAGTGTTTGTGGGTGTGTGTGTGGGTTTAAAATGAAATCATCATGAAAGGTTATGGGAGTTTTAAATCGTTAAGTTTAATGGCAGCTCAAGATAAAGACAAGGGTGAGACCTTTTTTTTTTTTTTAAAGGAGTCATTACTGCTCTTTAGAGATAATAATAATAATAATAATAATAATAATAACAATAATAAAATAGCCCTAGTGTCAGCTTAACATCTTACATTTTCAATGTATTGATTCAGAGCAGAGGTGTAAAGCGGTTCCTAACTGGTTTGGCCATGGGACCCACATTTTCCCATGTCATGAAGCTCCAACCCAAATTTTTAGGAATTTGAAAAAACGATTAACACACACAAGTACCCTCCCACTTTACTTAACATACGTAAACTTTAAGAATGTCACTTACACTGATGAACAGTATAAGGTAAAGCTAATAGCAGTCCAAAACTATTTTTTGTTATGTTGATATGAGACACAATCATCACAAATATAGAAACAACACAAAGTAAGAATAAAGTGGTATGGAAACTACAGTTACCAATACCATGACAACTACACAACATGTAGTAACAATTCTTAGTAAAACATACTGAAGATGAATAGAATAAACATCATACCTGAATGCATTTCCTTTCCAGCTAACATGACATTCCAGTTACATAATTTATTGGTACTTTTCTGTAATTTCATTGGACTTTTATTGGACATGCTCGCAATTTAATTTGCTCTTTATACATTGACATTTACATTGAATCATTTAGCAGATGCTTTTATCCAAAGCGACTTACAAATGAGGAGAGCAATAGAATCAATCAAACTAACAACAGGACAACAATCATACAAGTGCTGTGACCCTTCCCAGTTTGGTCTAACAGAGTATACGTAATGTTAAAAAAAGTATAGATATGGATATAGAGTAGAAGAGGAAAGAATATACTGAAGTGATATACAGTGCATGCGATTGAAGAGCACAGTATAATGTCTGACAGATGAATCAAAAACTTTTTACGCATGTCTTTCAAAATAAAAGTAGCCTATGACAATAGAAAAACATTTAGGATTGTGTTTTTGTTATGGTTGATGTTGACTCCGCGACACACTCAAAACGACCCACCAGTTGTGAAACACTGGTGTAAAGAGTTCCTAAAACAATACTTAAATAAAAGTAGAGACACCTTTTAGTCAGAATGACTCCATTACAAGTTACAAGTAACCAATTTCAATACTACTTGAGTAAAAGTCTTAGTATTCACACCTGCCTTGTTTGGTTTGATTGAATCGAACTCAAGTTCATTCCCCCCTTGCTGCGGATCTTTTGGGCAGGTGTGAATACAGCAATCGCACTCGGGTGTGGACCAAACAACCGAACCGAGACCCAGCTGAAGAGGTGGTCTCGGTACGGTTCCAAGCGAACTCTGGTACGGTTTGTGTACGGTGTGAACATGAACCGACCCAATTGCAGAAAGCACTGCACCTTTTTTGACAGGGTCAGATTTTTACTATGTAATTTGGGGTAATGAAATGCCTATACATTAGTGTTGCAACGAATCACAGTTGATCTGTGTATGGACCAGCTGCCCCACTGTTCGGCACGCATGTGATTTACGGATTAACCACTAAATTTAACCATCATGGACTGAGCGTTTATCATTTGGACGTGTTTTGTCTTGCCAATTTACACATTCAAACAATTTTAAACGCAGAAGAGGCGAAAATTGGGACTCGCGCGTTATCTGTGACCACAGCCGTACGCACCCTAAGCGCGCGCACGCAGAGAGAGAGAGAGGCGTGTTACAGCACTGGAACACCGAATTGATTCCTCTTTTGCGTTTCCTTATGACGGACTCGTCTTAAATTCTCTGCAAGTATTCTCTCGGTTTTCATAGTTGAAAAAGAAACCAGATGTTTGTCATTTTTTCTCGGTCCGAGCAGAAACCCAATATTCCTACTGTTGTCTGTGTCATTAATGTTAATAAAACAACAAAATACAGCTTTAACAAAGATGAAACTATATATTTAATTTCTACATTTTACATGTAGGCTTAATTATTAATTTCTGTACCGGAATTAGACTTTGTAACTTTGATATTTCGTATTCATCTCTGCTTGTAATTTGTGTAGGCCTATTTGTTCTTATTTTATTACTGGCTGTTCACTTGTTTTTAATAATGTTAGAACTTTATCAGTGAAGAGCATGCTCTCTTCACCAGAACCGTCTTGCAGCACATCTTCGTCTTCGCAAAATCCTAATTACAACATCGTATAGATGACATTGTATCATATGATGCTCATAAGTTTCTTCATATTGCGTTATAGCTGATAACACCAAATCAGTAAAAGAATAAAAATTGCACTACGAAAGATTTTTGCACTTCCTGAGAATTACTGTCCAATGAATGGATGACATTAGCACACGTGGTTTTATTTACAAATTTTGGTTCACTTGCAAAAAGGGCAGTGTGAAAGCGAACCGTACCAAACTAAAAAAAATCTGCATTGTATTTGGTCCGGACCAAAGCAAGTGAACTAGCGGACTTTCCTGGTGTGAATACACCCTTGGAGTACCTAATTTTTAAAGTACTTAAAGGTGAACTAAGTAACTTTTTTACCTTAACTGATCAACTTCGGAGTCACTGGAATGGTTATATTACTTATTTTGGGTTGAATGGTGGTGGTTTCGCACCCTCCTGGTCCCCGTGAGCGGAAAAACAGCGTTTGCAACTTTGGGCCGGCGGCCCGCCGGCCTCTTCGTCTGGATGGAAGTATCGTGTGATCCCAAGTCTCGCGAGGTAAAGAATTGCTTTACTGCAAAAATAAATCTGCTATAATGCTGTCATTATTGCGCTCCTTCACGCTGTTGGAACCCGAATGAAGAAAATCGAAATAAAACTGAACACCTAAATATTGCAATAAATCAATGTCGCCACAAGTCAAGTCATCTTCATTTATATATCGCTTTTAACAATGTGGATTGTTTCAAAGCAGCTTGAGACTTTACACAAGACTTTTAAACGTCTACAAACACTCCAGTTTCAGTTAAGCTCAAGTGCTCAAAAAGGGCATGAGTAAACCAATATCCTTCAAAAAGGTCTCTTCAATATAACGGATAAATAAAATAATGTTAAGTAACTAGTCAAAGCCTACTTGCAGCCATGTCCTCCTTATCTCATATAACACCTGCGATTCAGCAACTACCTTCTAATGCACTCACATTCGATTTGCGTTAAGTAGCCTTGTTGACAAGTTTGGGCAAGTAAGAGCAAAACATACAAGATAATACCTTAAATGCCCTGTTGATGGCGATCTCACTTCTTTTGTAGCAGAAATAAACTGCAGAAAAAGTTAGGTGCCATGAATTACTCATTTCAAATGTATTTGTGTAAAGAATACATATACTTTTTCAATAATGTAGTCAAGTAAAGAGTAAAAGTTGCTAATATCTTTGATACTCAGTCAAAGTACAAAGTAGCCAAAAAGCTATACATTGTTACGACCCAGATTAGGGACCAACGTAAAAAAGCTGTTCAGAAAAATTGCAATGGCCGGGGCAAGCATAGATATAATATAATAAAGGCTAGATGTCTCGTCCGCGCTGCTGGCCAATGGAGGTCGACGTCCGCACACGGCGGCCATCTTGCCACAGGGGGCTCGCTCACTTGTAACATTGTTTTAATGGTGCAGGTACTTTTTAAATAACCATAACTTGCTCAATTTTCTACCGATTTTCAAACGGGTTGGTTTGTTATAAACATCAGAGATGTAGTTATGACACTGCGTACTTATGAATAATTATAATATTATATATTTCAATATGTTCAAGCATCCAGAATCATAGCCACGTTAATAACGTTTGTAAGAAACCAAACCGTTTGTAAATCCGTCAAGATTTCAGCGAGATAAGAGTATTTGTGTTCGTGCAGATCACTCACCTTACAGAAAGCTTCCCTGTGACAAGATGGCCGCCGTGTGATGACGTTAGAGACTCTGCCGTAAGACATCTAGCCTTTATTATGTATATCTATGAGGGCAAGAACAAGATCAAATTTAGTGGCAGCAAAAAGTAACAAAACAAACAAAGAAGATAAACATCTACAAAACTTAAATAAGGACTGGTGAGCTAACTAATCTAAAATACAACTCAGAGTTAAAACATTCCTAACTCAAGATAACAAAAGAATCTTCTGGGTCAGCTAACTTGCCTATGCTTTCCCTCTTATCTAAATGAACTAAACAAACAAAAACTCACCATCCTGTACAAAAGAAAAGAAACTCCAAAAACACAAACAACAGGTTTCCTGAGGTGGGCCAAGGTGAAGAAGTTAGGAATTATCAGGCTCCCCCCATCCAATTGACTATGCTCAGAAAAATACTGTTGTTTTAAAATTGGGAAGACACTTGCTGTTATTCACGAATTACAACCGCAGTCCAAATTAGTTTAACGATTTTGCAACACCTGCTATTATTGAGTGAATTAAAAAACGTACTGGTCACAAATATTTCTTCCATGAAATTGTATTTTGCATTGTTTTTATTTTTTAATTCTTTTTATTAGTATGCTCCTGTGGCCTGTTGTCTTTCCTTGTATGATTTCACACATCCTGTATCCTGAATTTTCATGAATGCTCTGGAGACAGTCTGTATGCAAACTGTTTTTATGTAATGAAGGGGTGTGGCTCTCCCAACACTGTGTGCAACAGCTTATCGTGTGTAATTTGTCACATTACCACTGTACCATGAAGCCAAGTGATGCATCAGATGAGTCTCTGGTCATATTAACTGTACCTGATTTTATATATATATATATATATATATATATATTTTTTTTTTTTTTTTTTTTTTAAGGATTAAAATATGAATATATTCATATTTTATATAAGGAGTAAAATTATTTTATATAAGGAGTAAAATTATATTATATTAATATAAGGAGTAAAATATGAAAATATTCACCCAAATATGATTTTTTTTATATGCCTTTGTCATTCTGAACCTGTAAAATGCCTGCAAATTGGAACGAAGCAGAGACCAGGGAGCTCCTTACTATCCGCGCTGAAGCTGAGATCATGCGCCAGCTTGTTTTTGACGCGTACGTTACACGTCTCATCCTGACCTCAAGTGTCTTTACGGGATCTTACCGGGATGTGTGTGAACGCACTCACAGATCCCGGAAAATCACTGGCAGTGTGAATAAACCCCAAATGAACACATTATCCATGTATTTTCTGGAATCTCTATGTAAAAGGGGCCTGGCAGTGCCAGACTGGTCTGGCAGTGCCGCCGCTAGCTTAGCTTAGCATACTTGGGTATCGCTACGCAACACCTGAACCAATCACCACGCGTGATATCTCTGCGCCCAAGCAGTGCTTCGCTGCCAGACTAAGACAATGGATGCACTAGGAAAATAATGCGTTTGCCCACCTATCTAAATGTAGGGGAGACGGTGAATAACCCATTTTATAACCCACAACGGTGGCGTGTTCCTTTAAGTATATCGGGGTCTTAAATGTGGACAGAACTGTAATTTTTGGGCGAACTATCACTTTAAATATTGTGTTTGGCCTCATGCTAGTCTTTAACAAGTATGAAGTATTGAAGAATATTGCTTTATATGTTAGGATAAAAAAAAAAGAGCTGGCATATGTATATATATACATACCGTATATATCATTTCAGACACAACCATAACGGAATACAGAACAAAAGGTATCACTCTCTCAGATGAATATAAACATGAACATAAAATGTGGACCTTGTACACAAAAGCATTGGGTTTCATTGCGCACACACACACACACACACACACACACACACACACACACACACACACACACACACACACACACACACACACACACACACACACACACACTCACACACACACACAGACACAGACAGAGAGAGAGAGAGAGAGAGAGAGAGAGAGAGAATCCTTACACATGAACTGGATACAGACACTTTTATACTGCAAGAAACTTATGCAGAACAGACTATTTTCTATGTCTTTTGAGGGGGCGGTCAGAATGTGAGTGGATTTGGGTCAGAATGTCAGTGTTATGTAACAGTTAGGTGCGGCCCAATGCTTCTTACTGGGCAGCGGTCTTAGTAAGAATAGCCTCTGCTGTGGATCTTTGTCCTTGCGCAAAGCTCTCACAAATATTTGCTTGCCTAAATAAAGTACCCCAACCCTCCCAAATGCATTGTCCTAAGTAATGAAAACAAGGCTCTTTGATTACAGATTTAGAATCCAAGTTTGAGCCCTGTTAGTGAATCCTTTCCTCCAAAATCCATAAATAACACTCGGTGATCAGAACTGGTCTCACATCATTTGAAAGTAATTCTTTCTTGTTGTCTGTATTATTGATAATCTTCCAAAACCCCAGAACTGAGACAAATAGGACAGGGTTCAATTTTTTTGCTGAATATTTAAGATGTCAACAGCAAAAACTGAAGTTAAAGACTATTATACGTTTTTCATCTACCGGTAATATTTATATTTTATTGTTTTTCAGCTTTATTTAAATGAATGAACCCAATTTTTAATGGTTCATTGTGTTGTATGTGGGTGTGAGACTGACAAGCAGTGCTTGAACATTAGCATAATTCCACAGAAAGTGCTTTAGATGATTCACAGAGCTCTGCCACTCCTGTATTTATAGAATTTCTTGATTAATTGGCGAATGCTCTCATCTACAATTTGTGACAGGGACCAGACACGTGATGTGCTGTCATGTGATCAGGTGAATGTGTGTTAGTATGATCACTCATGTTCAGATCATGTTTTTTTTTTTTTACACATAATAAAATTTTGTGTGACAGGTCAACACACACACAAATCACTGGATTCTTTTTTAATTCAGAATCTGTGTTAGTGGGTCATCCTGTAAATAGGCTTGGTCGACTGAAAAAAACCCCAGACAATTGACGTGTGTGTCATGTAAACAACGAAGGAATTCAAAATGCACTGAAAGGAATATTCATGGATATCTGTATGATACAAAATCTTTAACTGGATATGAGCTTATTCAGATTAAATATGAAAACCCGCAGGCGTCTCAGGTTGTTTGCGTTAGCATCCATAGCCCTGAGATCACGGCTTCTCTTACTGACACACATGCCAGATCATGTATTTGCCTGAGGGCTCAAACAGTCAGAGAGGAAATAGAAGTATTAACCCTTTTTTGAGCCATAGCTAAATAAATGGGTGTCATTCACAATATGAAGCATGATTTTTAATAAAATATTCCTGGAAAGTCTAGAACCAACATAGATTGTCAGTTCAAATTTAGCAGGGATGTTGGTTCAGATTAAGACACCAGAATGCCATAAGCCATTTATCGCATTCAGCACCCAAACAGTTGAATTCATGTGAATTCTTTAAATGTGATGAGTCAAGCGTGAACACTGGATTGGGGTCAGAACCGCCAGACCAGACACGCTGCATGCTGAAAATCTGTGAGACTTTCGTTTACTACAACAAACCTGTCAAAGAACATTTTTGTCTTTTTCCCCTTAATGGTGCTCAGGTATTCTTCCTGCATGTAAAGTTCTTATTTACTCAGATACTGTGTTCTCTGGAAAAAGGATGGAAGCATGCAGATCTTTTATGCACCTTCCTCATATTTCTAGTTAAAAAAAACAAGTTTAAAAGCTGTTTGCGGTATGGGGCACGGAAGTTGTCGCAGTAACTATAATGATTCCCAAAGGCTTTTTATCTGTGCCAGTGGTATGTACCATGTCCTATACAGTTCATACACTCCGTTCCAAATTATTATGCAAGTGACATATCAGTAGGATTTTAGTACAATAAACATTCAGATTTTAGTTTTTCAAAGAAAAAAAACAGTATTTCTACACCCACTGTAAACGTTTCTCTTTGTGAGATTTGGTTAGGGCTGGCTAACCAACCATGCACAACTTTCAGGAGGGGTTCTTGGGACTCCAGAGACACCAGCGACTTCAAATACCTGTTTGCTGCTGAACAGTGGGTTTTTTATAGCTGCCGTATATTGCAATTTATTTTGTTTTACAGAAACTTCCCTTAATAAGCCTTTATCTGACCGAGTTCTTCTGTGCTCTCAATCACTCACAAATCTTTTGACAGTTCGGTTATCTCCATTCAGTTTTCACACAATATTAGTTTTTTTCATGCCTTTTGTAAGACATTGCACCATTTCATGCTTTTCATCTTCCGAAAGATCTTTCTTCCTCCCCATTTTACATAAGAACTGTGACTTGCTTAATAATGTGGAACATCCTCTTTAAGTTTTCCATTTAAGAAGACTTGTTTTACTTGAATCATTACTTGACGATCTCTATAGTATGATCTGGACATTTATTCGCCATGTTGTTATTATCATGTGTGTAGTTACGTCGCTTCACTGCCATTCACATATCCTCTCCCGTGGCCTTAAATAATAAGTGTTCATTATATGCACACTTCAGAATCTCGACATAAGTAATATAGGTAATTTGGGTACTTTTTGGCTACTCTGTTATAAGTACTGTTCGGACATACTTCTTTTGTCACTGTTTTTCACCTATACTCTATAGGGAAGTATGTGATTTCGGATGCAGCCTAAGTGAAGGGAAAAGCAATAGCATACTTGTGGAACTAAGCAGAACTTATCTTAGACTGCTCCCTGGTGGTTATATTGCAAAATGGTTCAATTGCACAATCTTTAACTTGCACAATACCTAGACAAGACTTTCTAACTTTAGAGACAATTTATAGTTTTGAAGCCAGTGTGACTGTAATTTTATTTAAGATCTGACACTACATTGAATGGAGGAATTTTTTCTAAGGACGGTTTTTATGGTGTCAAACTTTATTTCAGGAGGTAGCCTGTTTGACACCTAGGTGACAATTAATTCCTATTACCATGAATTATTCATATGGCACTTTAATGCTAAAAGATAGACTTGTTATTGTTGTGTCACAACGCATATTATAGTGAGCTGGACAAAAACTACAAAGCTGTTGCAGCACTTAAATATTTATTCTGAATCGAGACCATGACGCCACATTCTTCCAAGAAATATATGCAATAAATTCACTTAATTAGGTTTAATATGCTTGGTTTTCTGTTTAAATGTGCTTACAAAAACACTCTGATATTTTAACTGGTGCCACATACTCTTAAAAGTAAAAATATATGATAGTATCTTATATATTTCACTATAATATAATTTTCCTATAGTTTCTTTTTTCCCCTCTTTGACCTGAAATGTGACCTGAACATGTTCTTTACTGGTTATATGTGATTCACATGAGAGGATTTTCTTTTGAAGCTTATTTTAATTGTGTTGAAAAGTCGTTTTATCTTTCAAGATAATACAGAAAAACAAAATACAATCTTATAGAGCCCCCTTACAGTTGTTTGCACTGATACTTTACATCTGCATTGCAAACTAGGGCATCTGGGAGTCATTTTATACTACAGTAACAATTGGTTCTCTGTCCCACAGGAGTTTTGATCAGGTGAGCATCCAAACGGCGGACTGTTTTATGACCGACACCTGCCCCACCCCTGTCCGCTCTCGGGCTAATTCCATGATGAGCCTGGATCTCATCTCCCTTTCAGATCCATCTTCTCCCACTCGCAAACACAGGAAGGTAGGTAGATCCTGGTAGCTCTGCTCTGTCTGTAAAACTGTGGATCTTGTTAAGTGTCATGATGGACATCACATGAGGTCATCTTTTAATCCTGAATATATTATTCAAATTTTCTTTACACTTTGTCCTATTAAACAAAAAGAACATACTGATCTTGATGACATCACAAAATTGTACTGTTAGGAAGAGGAAGTTGACTGGATTTCCTATGCCGAGACTAGTTTGCTTTAGCCTTGGGCAGCTGCTGCTCTACTTTCATCAGAGGATCAGATTACAACAGTCACTGCTCCCTGTACAACAAACACTAACAGACGCTGAATCTATCTGAAATATATTCTGTGTTTCATGTGGTTCTTTTTTGAATTCTTCACAGATGTTTTTTTGTAGAGAAGACTCATTTGTTGAATCATGTGTTCACAAACCAAGGACATTGTACATTGCTTCGTGTATATGGTTTAACGTACTACGTAAAAATACTTGGTAAAAAGCTTCTAGTGAATTAAAACAGCTCAAATGTGTTAAACATACATTTTACAACCAATGTCGGCTATTTATAACAAAAAGGGTTTGTTAGTGAAATAAGTAGCTATATAAGGTTATTTAGATTTGGTTTTCCCATTTGCTTTTCTGTTTCAGTTCCATTCATGACGTAATGATCTCTTGAAAAGCTTCAAGGGATAGTTCACCTAAAAAGGAAAATTCAGTCATTATTTACATTATTTTCAAGAATCGTTAAAAAAAAAATTGGGTGAACTATCTCTTTATCCCTTTGTTGTTAACTCTTTCATGAGCCTGCAGAGGGCAGCACAGGCTAAACAACTCTGTGAACTACACATTAAAGACCTCGGCTGCGTTCCAGTCCAAAAATTGTCATGCACTCGCTAACTTCCCTCCGTCTCGTTCACTCGGCTACATCATTGCTTACGTTGCACGAGTGCCCACTACTGGCGGAAACTGCAATGGGCTGAATTGGAACGTCCTAAGCCCTTGATGATTTGGAATCAGCTATGGGGTTGATTTATTATTTATTTATTTATGTATTCCCTTTAAGAATTTGTTTAATGCAGCATCCAAATGTATATAGGTGTGTTTGGGTTGTTTAAAAAAATATATATATATAATTAATATATCATAGAGTTGTTTGTGGTGGTGGTGATTAGACGAGATCTGCGGTGAGGTCACAATCGTGTTGCATTGTGGTATATGGAGGTGCCTGAAGAGTACATATGAAGTAGACTCACTCCCTCGGTCAAAATCGAGAGAACGAGGGTCTGTCCATATAAACTTCCCTCGTCCACTTCACGGAGAGGAAATTCAAAATCACAGCAGGGATTCCCCTGTGGGGAAGTGCTTAGGGAAGTTTGAAAGTGCGTGTGGAACTGGAGGAAGTGGACTGGAACGCAGCCATAATATGTATGGACATCAAAAGAACATCAAAATTTGGATAGAAGTATGACACTATGACATAATAAAACATAATAAAATAAATATATATAAAAAAATTATATGGGCTATTCAATCACAAAGTACATTTATAAATTGTCAATATCATAGGGATCTAAAGTGTACACTTTCCCTTATATAATATACATTTTCACTTAATTTTTTTTTTTAGTTTCAAATTCCATTTGTCCACACAACCATTTGTTAGTTATCCATACACAGAAAAACATATACGCCCTGCACTTTGTTTCTATGATACTCTATGCAAAGTCCATGTTCAGGTTGCTCATCATTATTACCTCGATCTGAAATAGAGTAATGCAGGGATGACGTCAAAACCCGGAAGACTAATTCGCAACTAGTTTCCTCAAGATTTTCCTATAGGGTTTTTATAAATTTTTTAAAAAAAAATGATGTGTAAAATATAGCCTGTGGTAAACATTACTTGATGATACTTTGACTTTTTGTTCTATGATGTAAATGACACACACCCCTTGCGAAAACGCAAATGTTGAAGCTGTATTTTTGAAAACGTAACAGTTTACGTTGTAAAACTAAACCTCAAATGATCTTCAAGTTATGGCTTTATTTTACTCATAAATTGAAAAACCCCATAGGAAAATCTCAAGGGAACGAGGGTTAGTCTTCCATAATGAATTAGTCTTCCAGGTTTTAAAGTTCCACCCTTCAACATACTGGGTGTCTCTTTACCAAAGATTTTAGTAACAATATTGTAAAAATTAGTGTGTTCACTTTGACCTTCTGAGTTGACAGAAAACTAAAGTCAAAGTCATACAACAGTGAAGTCAAACAAAATCCTCAATAGCAGAGTTAAGGAAGGCTGACCTTTCTGTTGTTCATGACAAAGAGAACTTCAAGGTTTTATCCTTCTATGGATAACCACCTGATGCCAAACAAAGAACACGCCTTCCCTTTTTAAAAGTTATTAGAAATATATTATGCTTATGGTGTGTGTTTTATTTGCTATTTAGCTGATAATTTTTTTAATCCAAAGCAATACTCAAATGAATGAATATTCATTAAATTAAGTGTTGTACTCAATTAATGCACAATGCATATTTGTGATGAACAAGCAATACAGTTCATTGGTCATACAAACTTTGGGCTGAACATGCAACTAAATATAATAATGATACATTAGATATTTTATTAACTTTTATTTAATTTTATTCACTGTAGTTTCACTTTATGCTAGTGATATAGAGTTAAAGAATCCAGGTGACAAGTGCAATACAGAAATGAAAATAAATCAGTTAAAGTAATTGTTGTATAGGTGAAGGTATTTAATGGTTTTGTAATTAATTTACATATTACATTAGGTTGACAACAACAACATTATTATTATGAGTTGTATTATTTGGTGTTATTAATGCCTGGTGGTCTGTAGAGTCACGTTGGATAGACAGGAAGGGTGTGGCGTTTGGATGTGGTCGGTCTTCATACAGTACATTGACTGTGGACGAATAATGTTATTTAACTTTGCCAGTTGCACAACAGCTTTAAAGTGAGTGCACTTACATGTGGCACAACCTGCAAAACTCCTGGAGCGGCGCCACCAAAGTAAACAGAACATGATTGCAATTTCAAAAAGTTTGGTTATTTTGTTTCGGTTCATGCAGTCTGCGATTGAACAGCGATTGAATGAGACGGTCTGAATATCGTAATCGAGGAAAGAGCTGGATTAATAGTCGGCTATTTGTTTCTTCTATGTTTTATTGCTGAGAACTTTGGACTGCTTACAATGATTTATGTGTTCTGATTTCGGTACTGCATGAAAAAAAGAAGAAAAAAAGACACAAACTCACCACCTGCTAGATAAAATGGTAAGACAGCTATTTTGTTTAAAACGTTAAGGCAAAGTATCTGTATTTGTTTTTGGTGTTTTGTGGCGTCTGGAGGGAGTTTTTGCCCGTCTTAAAACAGTGAGCTGCCTGTACATAGACAGCATGTTTTGTGATCTCACATGCGCGGTAGCCGGTAGGCTAAATGTTTTTTTCTTTCTTTCAAAAGTGCTGTGTGGTTCTTAATCGGAACACGCTTATGCCCAAAATACTGTGTAGGTATAGGACAGTACACCACTCGGTTGTTGAGACACCGCCTTTGTCCTAGTTTAGGATAGTGATCATGCGAATCACTTTTTAGAACAGTTTGTTCAAAAGAGCCGGTTCAAAAATAAATCAATGATTCTTTACGCATGGCGTGGTATCAAGTTCATATTCCGATTACGATTATTGTATGTGTGTGTGTATATAATTATTATTTTAAAATTAGGTTTGAATAATAATGGTGTTATTGTAATATAATGCCCCAGTTTGGGTATGTTGTAGCCATGATTTAAAACGTAGCCTACATAGTCAAATCAACTACAATAAAATTAATTTGTTAATGAATCGCTCAGCTCAGCTGAAAACTTTTCATGTTGATCTATCATTCGGTTCAGTTTACCCGTTTACCGCTCGGTCAGGGGGTGCGTTTCCTAAAGACTATTGGTCGCAAGTTCTGTCAATAGAGTTCAATGAAACTTGGGACCCTAGTTCGGCTAACGATGATTGTGGGAAACGCACCCTGGCCCTGACCGATTTATGAATTAGCTAATCGTTGTGTCTTGTTTCGTGAACTGAATCATAAAAGGTATCGACTCCAAGGAATGATTCGTTTATGAATCGGACGTAGTAGGTGGAGGTAAAAACAAGGAGGTACTTACGTGTTTCAGAGAACTGCTCTGTAGAGGAAAAGATCATCTATTATTAACGGGGAATTGGCACTTTTGAGGTTAGTCATCATTTCACCTTGGGTGCTCAGAATTTTTTATATGTAGATTTTTCTTCTTCCCATAACGTCTATAACTGCCGCTGGAATATGTTGTCAACGTGGCGCTGCTAATATTTATGTTTGTACCTATCTGAAAGATGGGGCAGATGTACCCCAAACTTACTTATAAATTAAGCACATGTGTTTAACGTTATCTATTAATGTATTTTATGATTCTGTTTTTAAAAAAAAATTATATTAATTTAAAATGCAATATTTGGAGTTTTACATTGTCACTTTTAAAAAATAAAGTATTAACACCGGTGTCAGTGGCAACACTAAGGTACCACATTTTTAAGTAACAATAAGTTGTAATATAGTATTTTGTTGGAGGCTATTCTGATTAGGATTCTGTTGATGTGCTTCCTCTTGTTTCCTGGTGACAAATAAATGTTCTTGCACATCAACACTAATTTTAGAGTGCCCGCCAAGGATCGGTTGATCTCATGTTCAGATTTTGAAATCCATGGATTATAAAGTGGAGGTTTTGGGACTTGTCTTAAGTCCCACTTGTCTTTTCTGGAGACATTTTACATAATTTTTCTAATGATTGTGTGTGGCTATCTTGTGTTGAATTCCTTTATACTACTAAGGTTTTATGCATTTATGTAAGAGTGTAATCGTGAATAAAAATATTTTAAGCAATAAGGTAAGATGAGCTGTGCTGTATATAGGCCTAGTCATCAAGGAAGACTGCTAGCACGTTGGGGAAAACAAATACCAGTTACCATAGTTACCTATGCTTTTCTATGTGGGAGAATATTCGATAAGTAGGCTATCCAATAGATTTAGGTTTTTCTTTTTACCTTCCAGCAAATTACTATTTGCCAATGAAACACAGAAATACACAGTATTATTGGTGTTATTTTGTCAAGATCATTTATCATAATAGGGCTTGGGCGTCGTGACGTCATACTTGGCGTGGTGGCCATGTTGATGGCCTCGCGAATGTAAACATAACGTTACAGCAAGTGGAACGAGTAGAAAAAGCAGAGTTGGAAGAAAGAAAAAAGATGTTAAAATCCCGAAAAGGATGCGGAATTTACCGTGATACACTAAATAAGGAAGCCAGGGACCGGTATGTGGACAAAATCGGTACTATAACGGTTTGGATCCATATAAAATTGGAAACAAAGAGTGGAGCACCGACAACGACTTGCTGCCGCCGGTTTGCATAACCGATATCTTCGGCTAACGTTACCTAGTTTGTTTTGTGAGCGCCTACACCTCAGAACAGTTCCGAAGCTACAAATCATTGGAGTCGCATGTACAGTTCACCAATGGGTGGGTTTAGGAGCTGCAGATCATAAAGCTGGAACAGGTGTTACGGATCAACTGGGGATCATGTTAACTGGGGACGCGCGCGTGCACGCTGATAGTTTTACCTGGATTTCCAGCAGATGTTAAACGGCGACAGATTCATGCCCTATTTTACGGATCACCGATTAAAAACTAGTATTTCCAACGCTATCTCACGACCAATTCGTACGAATTTGTACGAGTGATTAAAAGGTGGCTAATTCGTACGAATTAGTACGACCTTACTCGTACGAATTTGTACGATTTGTCTAAACCCACGTGACGGTTGGGTTTAGGGGCGGGGTCTGGGGTAGGTCATTCGTATGAATTCATACGATTTTGGCAAATCGTAAAATATGTAGGCCTACGTTTTAGCAAAAAACGTACAAATTCGTACGAGTGAGGTCGTATGAATTGGTACGAATTAGCCACCTCGTAAAATTTGTACGAATTGCCGTGAGATCGGGTTGAGTATTTCACCAGTTGTATGCGAATACGCGGTATGCGAATAACGCGCTTTGTTTTGCAGTGTATATTCCTGCGTATTTGACGCAATTTCAAAAGAAGTTTAACATACTTTAGTGTCAAGCTCAGTCCACATACTGGTCCCTGGCTTCCTTATTTATTGTATCACGGTAAATTCCGCATCCTTTTCGGGATTTTAACATCTTTTTTCTTTCTTCCAACTCTGCTTTTTCTACTCGTTCCACTTGTTGTAACGTTATGTTTACATTCGCGAGGCCATCAACATGACCGCCACGCCAAGTATGACGTCACGACGCCCAAGCCCTATTTAGTAATCGGAACTAACATTGCTAATAATGTTAAAAATCTGTAACCCCCTCAGCACAGTCGCAAATACTCAAGTTTAATAGTTATTTGAGAAGAGATTGTATTTTATTTAGGTGTTCTTACTTGTCTTTCCCTTTTTGTTTTCCCAGAGTTCTGAAGAGAAGAGTGGAGTTTTCAATCGTATTGGTAGTTTTTTCACTCGGAAGAAAAAAAGCAGAACCACATCGGATGACAGGGATGAAAATTTGTCGCCGGAGGCAAACAGCCCAACCAAGTACTCAGGGTCAGAAGAACTGATACTGACTCAACACAGAGAGATTTATGATAATTCAGAGTTTGGTCCAGAGAACAGAAGTCCCAGCGTGTGTAGCGTAGCCTCCGTTGTCGCATATGGAGGAGACTTGCCTTTTGCTGACAGTGGCAGTAGTGGACGAGGGAGCGTAAAAGAGGTGGAAGTGATCAAAGTGAGCAGGGTTGAGACCTCCTGTGACAAGAAGACCGAGCATCTTGTGCAGGAAGTGAACAGGAAGCTCCAGGTGTACCTAGAAGAGACAACAGACACAAAAATAAAGAAATGTGCAGACGTCCCTGTACACACCCCTGACACGCCAAAGTATTCCGTGGCCTCAGGAGGGACGGAGAGTAAAAAAACAGTTTTGAAACCCACCATCACAGGCGGCGGGAATTACACAGCGCTGGTCGGGGTGACTCTGGGATCACATTCTAGAAACTCATCGTCCTCTGACATTCAGCCTGGAGAACAGACGGTAACTGAAAGCATGGGGAAGAAAAACAGTTGCAAACGAAAATCACGCAAACTAAGCAATCAAGAAGGCAATCATGAGCTTCCCACCCCAACGAACACAACTTCCCCTGGGGCAGAGGAGAGGTCAGCTCAATCTTCTCACTCACCTGGTCAAGTACACAGAGCCGTGTGGGCGGAAACTCACCTGACAGAGGAGGAGAGTGAGAGCTCCATTACTGACTCACTTTCTCCTGCAGAACCTGCTCTGGCCAGCCCAACTGAGAGTTACTCTGTCCTCAGTGCACTTGCCAGCAACACTCCTGCTCCTTCTCAAGCTCCAGAGCCAGCCAACTTCACCTTACAAGACAGCACTGAACCACCAGAGGAGGAAACTCGAGAGAGACTTATTCCTAAACGCCTACATGCTGACAGCAATGAAGAGAAACGCAGAAGCTTGAAACTGTCAAAGAGTGAAAAAGTCTTTGCTAAAAGAGTGTTAGTTGGTTCTCAATCAAGCCTAGACGAGGAAGAACAAGCTGAAAGTGAGACTAACTTGGATATAACGCAGAATGCACAGCAGGTTAGGGTGAAAATGTAAGTTCTCTTGTGTTGTGTTTGTGTGTCTGTGTTGGGTTACTGAGCAGCGAGGGCTTTGTTCAGTCTGTACAGTGCAGATGACTGTGTGCAATATGATACTTGGGTTCCCATGATTTTGAGTATGAGATGAACAATGCCTCTCAGATCTTTCTATACATTTAGATATATATAAATATATATACATTGCCATTCAAAAGTTTGGGGTCGGTAAGATGTTTCAAATGCTTTTGAAATAAGTCTCACATGCACACAATGCATACAATAAAACAGTAATATTGTGCAATATTATTACAATTTAAAATAACAGTTTTTATTTTAATGTATTTTAAAATGTAATTTATTAATGTGATGGCAAAGCTGAATTTTCAGCAGCAAGTTGAATTATCTTTCAGTGATCATTCTAAAATTGTGATTTGCTGCTCAAGAAACATTTCTTATTATTATCAGTTGAATGCAGTTGTGCTGCTTAATATTTTTTGAGGAAAGAAACCATGATGAAAGTTCAAAAGCAACTGCATCTTTTTAAAATAGAAATAGTTATATAACATTATAATAGTTTTTGCTGCCACTTTTGATCAATGCGTCCTCACTGAATAAATATATTAATTTATTTCAAAACAATTACTCACCCTAAACTTTTAAACTTGTTTTATAGCTATATTAGTTTTGTTGTGGACTAACCCACAGTGTTACTGTTGTCTGGGCTAATGTTTAAAAACTGCTGTTTCTATGTAATTTGATTTAATTATCTCATTCTTTATCATATCTTCATGTACAGCTGTGATAAAAGTAAATGAACACCCGTACAATGGAAATTAAGTGCAAGTGATTCACTGTCAAGATAGGGATCGCTTGGGTTTTTCTACAGCAGCTATTGTTTGATTTGATCTTTAATTCACACAAAATAAATTTACCTGAATAATTCTGTGCAAGTTCACTTCTGATTAATCAGCCCTTTTCAGCTGAGTAATCTTAAAAGTCTACAGAATTAATTGATATTCTATGTCATGGTTAAAAGTGTAAGGTGTTTAAGTTGTGCAATGATGATGCCAAGGGTAAAAATGCAGTCAAACAAGTTAATAAATGTTCTGAAATAATTTATGCTCTTTAACACCAAGAGTTTTTACACGCTTGAAGAAATCAAATGATTTCTCATTAATGTGATTCATGCTGTTGAAAGCATATGAATGCATGGATCCTCCCATACCTGTCTCTTAACACTGCTGTTGCCTTTGTCTTTCCACAGATTACCAAACCCCAAAAGTGTGAATGTCAAGCAGTCCAACCTACAGACAAATGAGTCGGTAGAAGATTGTGCTGTTTTCATTCAAGAGCAGCCTCTCAATGATGATGTAGAGAGCCCCTTTGAACTTTCAACAGAGAATAGAGACGCTACTGATTTCCCAGAAATGCCAATTAATAAAGTACCATTTAAGAGTGTGATGAGCAGTCCTCAAAACTCATCTGTGCCATCCAAGCGTACAGACAGAGCTGCGAGTGGAACAAATGGGGGAATTAAAGCAAAGAGCCCTCCACCACAAGTTGCCCCTAAAACAAAAGCTGTAATGTCTCGCATTAAAAGCCTCTCTGAGGCATCAACGATAGAAGTGCCTCCAGTACGGAGATTTTCGCAGAAGCAGACAGACCAAAAAGAGATCAGGTCTCCAACAGAAAAAGACCAATCTGTTACACTTAGTAAACCAATTGACACTAAGACCAGGATTCCTAAGAAAACCGGACCAGAGGTTCAAACAAAACCAAAGAAAGTGGTGGAGGTTGTCACCGTATATAGTCTGTCTACTGAAGCTGAAAGACAGATGTCCACCAAACGTCAGAATGGGACAGGATTAATTAACCCAGAGCAGAAAATGTCACAGACAAAGAGAGTGGAAGAGAGGGATGTTTTGGATAGCTCACTAATGACAAAAACTTCTCAACCCCCTAAAGAACAGGTCACTGTTTCAAAGCCTAAAAGAGAAAGAAGTTTAAAAAATTCACTTTCTGTTTCTGATGATAAATCCCCATCTTCCCCATCTTCACTGGATAGTTCTGGTTTAACAAAGCTTAACATTGAATTCAGAGCATGTAAAGATATTCCAAAATCAAAAACACCACCAACAATTGTCAGTGACAGAAGTCCAACATCAAAGAGTAGTTTTCATTATTCAAAGAGTAAAGTCAAGTCAGGTGACACTGGCAACAAAACTCTGGTAAAACTTTCTTCCTCAGTGCCTGGCAATGACCAATCAGAGCAGAACATTGAAAAGGAGAAGTCAGCGAACGAAACCCAGCTAAGCTGGCCAAAGAGTCCAAGAAAAGTCATGACTGATGTGTCACCAACAGGAAGAAAGCTGCCTCAAATGACACCAACGAGCCCTCTTAAACAGCCCTCAGATGAAGAAGTTGCCCGTGGAGAGAGTGAGTCATATGAACCCGCTTCTCTGCCACTTAGCAAGCCAGAGAGAAATGAGTCATCACTGGTTAACGGTCCTGAAAGTAATGGCAAATGTGATCAAGCCACTGGGAATGCTGCGGCCAGGGTATCACCAGAGCTCAAATTGAAAAGCCCTGTTAAGGACATGGTTGATTTACAGTCAGCAACACCACGTCTCAAAAGTCCCACTAAACTTAAACCCAAGAAAGATTTTAGGAAGGCAGAGGCAAATGCAGCTTCAGATTTAAAAATAGACAAATGTGAGAAGATGACAAATTTGTCTGTCACACCCACCACTGCTCTGAAATCTGACACAGTTAAAAATATTCGTACACAATCAAAAGCCATTTCTGACACGGAGAGTGAAAATTGTGATACTGCTGAGACCAAAGTCACACCAGCTGTGTCACTTTCAGTAAATGATTGTCAAACCAATCGACAGACTGAATCAAATCTATCAACTTTATCAGACCCACATGTTGCATTAGATAAACAGTCAGATATTGACAAAGAAAAGGATATTGTTGGGTTTGGGGAAAAGACATGTGCTTTTGCTACGGCAGATGAAATTTCCACAATATCCAAGATTGCTAAACAATCAAAAGCCTCTTCTGAATCAAATGGTAAAAAATCTGGTGCCACTGATACTAAAGTCACATTGGATTTGCCACTTTCAGAAAAGAATGATTCACACTCCGAAAAACACCAGACAATGTCAAATCTACCGATTTCATCACACCCACATGTCCATGTTGTACCAGATAAGCAATCAGTCAAAGAGAAGACGCTTACTGGGTTCAAGAAAGAGAAGTATGGCCTTACCAAGGAAAATGAAATTTCCTTAATACCTGAAATGGGCCATTACACAGCCAGTGATCTGAGTATTCAAGATATTTGTAAACAATCAAAAGCCACTTCTAAAACAAAGGGTGAAAAATCTGATGCTGCTGAAACCAAAGTCAAACTGGATGTGTCACATGTCCAGATTATGCCAGATATGCAGTCGGATGTTGTCAAAGAGAAGTTTCTTGGTTTCAAAGAAGAGTGTGCCCTTCCTAAGACAGATGAACTTTCCACAATACCCAAGGCAGCTAAACAATCAAAAGCTGCTTCTGAAGTGAAAGATGAAAAATCTGGTGCTGCTGAAACCAAACTCAAACTGGATGTGTCGCTTTCAGAACACAACAAAATGCAAACCATAAAACTTCAGACCGAATCAAATCTACCAGATTCATCAGAGTCATGTGTCCAGATTATGCCAGATATACAGGCAGATGTTGTCAAAGAGAAGTTTCTTGGTATCAAAGAGACATGTGCCCTTACTAAGACAGATGAAATTTCCACAATATCCAAGAAAGCTAAACAATCAAAAGCTGCTTCTGAAGTGAAGGATGAAAAATCTGGTGCTACTGAAACCAAACTTAAACTGGATGTGTCGCTTTCAGAACACAACAAAATGCAAACCATAAAACTTCAGACCGAATCAAATCTTCCAGATTCATCAGAGTCATGTGTCCAGATTATGCCAGATATACAGGCAGATGTTGTCAAAGAGAAGTTTCTTGGTATCAAAGAGACATGTGCCCTTACTAAGACAGATGAAATTTCCACAATATCCAAGAAAGCTAAACAATCAAAAGCTGCTTCCGAAGTGAAGGATGAAAAATTTGGTGCTACTGAAACCAAAGACAAACTGGATGTGTCCCTTTCAGAACACAACAAAATGCAAACCATAAAACTTCAGACCGAATCAAATCTACCAGATTCATCAGAGTCACATGTCCAGATTATGCCAGATATACAGGCAGATGTTGTCAAAGAGAAGTTTCTTGGTATCAAAGAAGAGACATGTGCCCTTACTAAGACAGAGGAAATTTCCACAATACCAAAGAAAGCTAAACAATCAAAAGCTGCTTCTGAAGTGAAGGATGAAAAATCTGGTGCTGCTGAAACCAAACTCAAACTGGATGTGTCGCTTTCAGAACACAACAAAAAGCAAACCATAAAACTTCAAACCGAATCAAATCTACCAGATTCATCAGAGTCACATGTCCAGATTATGCCAGATATACAGGCAGATGTTGTCAAAGAGAAGTTTCTTGGTATCAAAGAAGAGACATGTGCCCTTACTAAGACAGATGAAATTTCCACAATACCAAAGAAAGCTAAACAATCAAAAGCTGCTTCTGAAGTGAAGGATGAAAAATCTGGTGCTGCTGAAACCAAACTCAAACTGGATGTGTCGCTTTCAGAACACAACAAAAAGCAAACAATAAAACTTCAAACCGAATCAAATCTACCAGATTCATCAGAGTCACATGTCCAGATTATGCCAGATATACAGGCAGATGTTGTCAAAGAGAAGTTTCTTGGTATCAAAGAAGAGACATGTGCCCTTACTAAGACAGATGAAATTTCCACAATACCAAAGACAGCTAAACAATCAAAAGCTGCTTCTGAAGTGAAGGATGAAAAATCTGGTGCTGCTGAAACCAAAGACAAAATGGATGTGTCGCTTTCAGAAAACAATTTACAATCCATAAAACGACAGACAGAATCCAACTTACCAGTTTCAACAGAATCGCATGTGCAAGTTGCATCTGATGAGCTGCCAGATGTTGTCAAAGAGAAATCTCTTGTTGGGTTTGAGAAAGAGCCAACCAGTATTCTGAGTGCTCAAGGTATGGAGAAGTCTTGCCCTTCTCAGGAACAAATCATTCCAGTCATTTCAGATAAGTCATTAAATATAGTCCAGAAGATGGAGACCAAAGAGCACAGTGTGAAAGATGCTCTAAATTCAGATTTGAAACTAGCAAAAACAACTATACAGCTAGATGAAAAGGTTAAAAATAAAGAAGAACGTGGTAAATGCAAAGTTTCAGAGAAGCAACCGGTTCAGTCTGAAGACTCAAGTAAAACAAACCCAGAATGTGTCAAACAGAATGAATCCAATATATCAAAGCGAGTTGATGAGACAGCAGTAGCAGTGTTCACGTCTCCAGAGGCTGCTTCTAAACCAGAACCTGTTCAAAAAGGTGATCAGACTTTAGAGCAGCATCTTCCATCAGTTAAAAAAATACCAGATAAACAGACTCTCAAAGTGGACAGGAAGAGTGAGGTCCGAATTAAAAATACAGAGTCTAACCTGAAAGTCAAGGATTTTACAAAGACTAAAGATAAACTACCAGCTATTAACTTGCAAAAGCTGAAACTTCCATCCGACCAAAGCATTCAACAATTTACATCTCAGAATCTTCCTTTGGACCCCAAAAGCCTCTCACAAACTAGCAAGGCACCATCTAGTTGGTTAGACGTGGACCAAAGTTTTGAGAAAAAGAGAACAGAGAGACGTTTGGATTGTTCTGCAAGTGATGACAATCAGCTTGACACTTCGGGTGACTTTGATGATTTCATTCGTAACATTAAAGAGAATTGCTCTCCTTTCTCTTTGCCTCCACGAAAACATGGGCAGAACAAGATGCCTTCGCCACCTTTTGCTATGCCGGCCATTAAAGAAGATCACTTTGAAAAGATTCTTGACCCAGAACAGTTCCGGTTTGGGACAAGAAAAACTGCGGGACCAAAAGACCCTTCTCCAGCCATGATTATTAAGAAGAACAATGAAGGGGCAAAAACCAACCCATTGTCCAAACGTGCTGAGGACAGCCTGCTTTATAAAGGTCTTTCATCTAGACGGGAACAAGACAAAGCTAAAAAGCTCACAGTTACAGAGGAGAAAAATGATGGAGAAAAACAAATCACAGAAGGCTCTGGAAAAATGTCCTCAAGGTTGGAAAGAATGTCAATAATTTCAAACCTTGTGAACTACCCAAACACATCAAGAAAAAACAGAACTGAACCAAGCTCTCTCAATGGCATTCAGTCCCCCATAACGCCACAACCAGAGGTGGTGCCAACCTCAGGAGAGCAGAAGGGTATACCACTGTCCCATGCTGTCACAGCTCCAAAAGAGGGGCTTGGTGATTTACCAGAGCATGGCAATGTAAAGGGCGGACCTGGCGATTCAGTAAAGGGCCCATTGACACCACCTTCTCTTCCAACTTTCTCAGAAGTCAAACTGCCTGACTTATTGGAGAAATACATGAATAAAGGCAAAGAATCCAACACAATTAATCAGCAAAGGCCTGATACTAGCTCTCTCCCTGCGTTGGATATTGGTCTCACCTCCAACACATTTAATTCAAACATGGGACTGCAAGGCATATCAGGATTAACATCTCCATCCAACAGCACTCAGCAGATTCCAATGCTCACACCCACCAACCTCTCACCAACATATGCAGAAGTAAGAAAGATTCTTAATACAGAATGCCCACTGTTTAAAAAAAAAAGCCCAGTAAAGTAAAGCCCAAAAAGTCCTAATTTTAAGTTATTGCTTGTATAGTAGTATAGTATAGTATAGTGTACAGCATGTGCTATATACTCTAGTGCATAATGTGTATAAAGCCTTTGTTTATAGTTTATTCGCTGCAGGGATGTGGTGAAGCCTTGCTTCACCATTGAAACCGCTTGGGTTGTCTGTACCTGCCTGGTCTTTTATTAGTGGAACTTATGTTGTTCTGTGTTTAAGGGGAATGTTAAGCCCTCTAGGCTTCAGTTTGTTTTTATAGGTACCACTGATCACAGTGCCTTAGTGAGCAGTATTATTTTTAAACCAAAGGTCCAGTCAATCTCTCAAAGTAGTTTTAAAAATGTAATAAATGTCATGTCATAATTTTCTTATGTTTATATTGGAAATAATGTTTGAATATCAACTAATTTGTTTTTGATTTCTAGACATCAGGTGTCAGAGGCTTCCACAGACGCCCTGGAAAGGTATTGCAAAACTGAACTGATCTATACAAAATTGGTCATAAATTATAATATTTATAGTACTATATTTGAAGACCTCCGATGCAAAAGCCTCTAAAGGCCACCTCTGTCAAAATTGAGATAACAATATTGAGTGAATGCTCTCCGCACATAGTATACGTTCATCAAATACTTTCACTTCAAACTCGCCTTGGGCCATTCAGAAATGCCGGTACTTGGGTAGAAACCTATACATAGGAGCCTGATAAAAATGTTAATATTAAATAAAAACTTTAGACTGACTTAGAGGGTTTTGCATCTGAAGTCTTCATTTATTTAGTAGGTATTTTAGTACAACTAGTTTATTGCTACTTTCCAGTTAATTATCCGCTCTTACAGTGCTTCAAATAAGCAAGAAGAAACCATAGAACTCATAATGTTTAAATATTCTTGCTTGCAGATTGTTATATACCAACAACCTCATTTTGGAGGAGAGGCATACGAGGTCTTCAGAGACGTAGAGGATGCTACCTCTCTGACACTTTCTCCACTCATCTCCGTAAAGGTCGTCAGAGGATGGTAGGAACAATCACTTCCTCCTGTTCAGAATGTGACAAATCTCGTGACACTTAAAAATGCAAGTTTGCTAATGTTTCCTGTTTTGTCCTGTTAGCTGGCTACTGTATGAAAAGCCAGGCTTCCAGGGCCGATCCATCGCACTGGAGGAGGGGTCAGTTGACTTAGCAAATGAGTGGGCGGAGACAGAGCCCAGTGGAGAGATGGGGCCAAACAGCCTGCCACTCCCAACTACACCCTTGGTCATTGGCTCCATTAGACTTGCATTAAGGGTAAGTCTAAAATCACGAGTCACATGCATCAACACTTGACCTCAGTCATTAATCAGAACATTTACCCAAAGAATCTCTTCAATAAAAAAGTATAATATGCATAAAAAAATGCAAATGAAGCACTGACGTGCATGCTTTGATCTTTGATTTGCATTTATATTTTCCTCTCAGGACTACAGGACACCTAAAATAGACCTGTTCACAGAGCTGAATGGGATGGGCCGAATGTCTTCATTCTGCGATGACACCATAGAAACCTGTTCATTTGGTATTCCTCAGAATACTGGGTCCATTAAGGTCCACAGTGGGGTGTAAGTGAGCTTCTGATCTTAAATAAATGCCAAAATGTCTGCTTATGTTTACAAAGGCTGCATTTATTTGATTAAAAAAATACAGTAAAAATAGTCATATTGTGAAAGTTTTCAATTTTCATATATTTTAAAGCTGAATTTTCAGCAGCCTTTACTCCAGTCACATGATTTTGTTTATTTTTTCACATGATTTGCTGATTTTTTTTGTTTGTTCAAGAAACATTATTATTATTATTATTATTATTATTATTATATCTTATTGTCAATGTTAAAAACTGTTGTGCTGTTCAATATTTTTGTGGATTCTTTGATGAATGGAAAGTAAAAAAAAACTGCATTCATTTGAAATAGTAAAGACATAATATTTAAAAAGATTTGTCACTTTTGATCAATTTAATGCTTCCTTTCTGAAGAAAAGTACGAATTTCCTTCTTTCAATAAAAAATCTTGCGTATGGGAGCAAAACTTTGATCTCTCAAAGCTAAAATGAGAGATGAAGGACACAAGCTTCATATTTGGCCTCGCTGGATGATCAAGTGGAAAGTTTTGAGGTTAAAGCATGTGACCGATGATTGAAGTTGAGATTTTTGGAGAGAAAGAGACTGTGTGTATGAATGGAATGTTGCTTTCTTGTTGTTGCGTGTTGGTTGGAGATGACATTTTCGAAATATATATATATATATATCATGCCATGGCGTGTTTGTTCTTTGCCAAAGCTTCAAGAAGCATGTTTTTAATTTACAAAATTAAAGTTATCTTTTACCAGGTTTTAACACAATACTTAAAACTATTTTTTAAAAGTGTTTTTTTTTCCTGTAAAAAAACTATTAGATCGATTCTTACTGAAGTTGTGTGTTTGTAGATGGCTGGTCTTTAGTGACCCAGATTTCCAGGGTCTTTTGGCTGTTTTGGAGGAAGGAGTATATCCCTGCCCTCAGGACTGGGGTTTTCCCACCCCATTTGTCGGATCACTGCGACCCTTGAAAATGGTAATTGCATACCAACACTCACTTTCACACACTCATTTTATCTTTATCATTAATAAACAAAATATATGAACAGAGATTAATTTTTTTTTGTTCCTTATGATTTTCACAGGGTGAAATTAAGGTGGAAAATCCCAATGAAGTTAAGGTAAGCTGTACATGTTAAATCTCATTGAACACTGATTGTGTCAATAGGTGTAGTTCACTGAGAAACTTGTAATGACTAAAGACTAATTTTGCACATTTATTTGGTGAAAGACTTTCTCTACAGCCTGGAATTAAAGGTACCTGTTGATGCAGGTTGTCTGGACCAGACTGAGCATGCCCAGATGTGGGATTTGTGCTTGTTATTTGCTTTCTCAGTCCGTGCCAGCATTTGTTCTTTTGATTTCTGAGTCGTGAAAGAGCAGCAGCATTGTGTCTGACTTTTTGAAACTACAGTTAGATGCAGTAAAAACTTTGGCAGTACATGTATTCCACAGCAGAGGCGTGTGATACCATTATGATTGAATTACATCTATACTTATAAGAAGCAGTAAAAGGTTATGGCAGAGGACATGATGGACTAAGGAAGCCGGGTTAGTTTGTGTGAACTGTGCCTCTAAGGTTTCTGACATTCCTGAACTAATGTTTGGCTGGGCTCTGAGTGCTGTATACAGGCCTTGAGTTGGCTTTGCCAGAGCCTCACCAACTCTGGTGGAAGAATTCCCAGAATTCAGAATATTCCTCCTACAAATGTACACACACACATAAACACACCCCAGTCAAACATTGAACATGTCATGCATTTTGCTGTATGAAAATAAATCATCTCTATGACCTCGGTAGCATTTCATTTGGTCATATTCTGGGATGTTGTGTTCGGGTCTGTTCACACAGGATGTGTTATTGCATCTGCTATTTAATTGTTTATCTGAGTAAAAATGCTCTAAACAGATATCATGAACTGCTGCAACTTGCTTAAATTGTTCATGTTGCTTCATGTTTTTGACTGAAAGTTATTTTGCAGGAAGCTGTAAATTGTTTTTCTCTGTCTGAAATTAGGCAGTACTCTTTGAAAATCCAATGTTCCAAAGTGAGTTCATAGAGATCGAAAGGGACATTTACAACTTTGATGAAGGAGAGGAAGAGGAGAAGAAAAATGAAGAAGAGGAGACTGAGAGTCCTGACAACAACAGGAGAAAGAGACTCTGTTCTGTCGGTTCATTGAAGATCCTTAGTGGCCTGTGAGTGTACTCCTTTTTTGACAGTAAGACTGACGTTGTAGGATTTGGTTTTTGGTCGCAAGGTCTATACATATCCTCAGTTCTTGCTGGTTTATTGCCTTTAGCTGGCTCAGACAGTGATTCATGTTTTTGTTCATACATAGCTGGGTAGGATACTCTGCTCCAGGATTCGAGGGGCGCCAGTATCTTCTGGAGGAAGGAGAGTATGCAGACTTCACTGACTGGGGTGGACTGGAAGACCGGCTCCTCTCTATACGTCCTGTGTTAGCAGTATGTACACGGAGACCATTTCTGAAACAAAAGAGCTCAAGATTAATATTAAATACACAATTTAAAGCATAACCTCTTCACATTAATAAACTATGTGTAGCCTTGTGTTTTTCTGACTTGCACTGAGGTTTTCTTGGAATAAGGAGGTTGTAAGTCATTTCCTGGTTTTGTGTCCTGTAGGATTTCATTACTCCTCACGTGAGAATGTTCAGTGAGCGTGACTTCACTGAGAGAGGGATGAATGTGGACCTGCTGGAACCTGTCATCAGCATGGAAGCCACTGGCTTTGGCATAAAGACACAATCAGTGGAAGTCCTCTCTGGAGTGTGAGTGTTCCTTTAGTTCCATCTATATCTAAACTCCCTCCTTCAGACATCACTCTCTCGTTTTCTTCCTTTCTTAGTATGCTGTAAATCTGTGAGTGAAATGTTTATTAGCTCTTATGGGCAACTGCTTACAGAGATCAAATCAGGAGTAGTTCAGTCAAAAATTTTAATTATTTCATTATTTAAATATTTATTCAAGAGTGTAACAGTCACCAGATGAATCAAAACATTACAAACTTTGCTTTGAAGCAAAATATATTTGGAAGTCAGACAAATGTGATAAATATAATAAATGCTGAAAATTCAGCTTTGCCATCATAGGAACAAATTACATTTTAAAATATATTAAAAATAGAAAAATATAATTTGAACTTATTATTTCAAAAGCATAAATCTTACCAACCCCAAACTTTTGAACAGGTGTGTGTGTGTGTGTGTGTGTGTGTGTGTGTGTGTGTGTGTGTGTGTGTGTGTGTGTGTGTGTGTGTGTGTGTGTGTGTGTGTGTGTGTGTGTGTGGGTGGGTGTGTGGGTGGGTGGGTGGGTGGGTGTGTGATTATGATTTTGTCAGTTAATCCATCAACTAGTTATCATCAAGATCTATAAACTAGATCTAAAACGAATGTGTTAAAATGTCTTAATTCACTCTGTAACTCTGATTAATGGTATGTTATAAAGCTGTTTCATGGTTTAAGTTCATACCTGCTCTAGTGTTAATGAAAGGAGTGGCACATGAGTGTGAGGTGTCATATATCCTGAGGCAGACTCATACAGTACTCTAGTTATCTTTAAAAAAAAAATCATGGTGTGGCAAACAGACATAAAACTCAAGTACACACGTGACACTGTGGCTCTGCATCATTGTCAAGGGTGTGACTTTGATATGATACTGAAATTAATCAGTTATGAGATGCAAAACAATAGTGTTCATATTTAACACTGAATCACAATGTCATTGTGTCTTTTTATGTATCTGTCACACATATTTCTGTATATTTAAAGTCTGTGGTTTACTTTATAAGATTAGTTAGTGACATTTTGCCTACTGTGACTGTCTGAGGCTAATTCATTCAACTGTCCATATTTTCCTTATTGGATGTAAAATTTGTGGCTGTGAATGTGGTCTATATTACAGATCTCAGGGGCCTCATGTATATAAACTTTACGTAGATTTCATCCTAAAAGTGTGCTTGCGCACAAAAGCTAGATTTTTAGTAGAGCAGAACCTATACAAAATTCCCTTTATAAAACCCAGTCAGCAGAAGATGCGTACGTGCATGTGCTCCACCCCGAAATATCCATGTATGGAGCTGACGACGCCTACTTTTACTATGCATATCCTTATCTGCATATAATTTCCATATGCATATTCCAATCCATGTTAAACCATGTTTAACAGTACAAGACATTAAGAAAATGAGATGCGAACTTTAAATGCCATTTCTGCCATCACATTACAGAATTAGTGGTAATTACTAATTCATTTAGTATCGTTGTCTGGTTTTTAAAAAAAAATCCGTTAAAGCAAAATTATATAATTTATACAATAATTATATCACTGGTTCTACAGTATTGTCATCGGATCTTTTTAAACCGACCAATGGACCTTTCTACCACCAAACGAAAATATGCACCATTAATCATTGTTCTCGTGAGAAATATTTTCTCAAAACATGAGTTCTGCAATGTAGTTTAAAGAGGAATTATCATTATCAACCCATGGTGGGTTACAAAGTAAGCCTGTCAGTGAAATTCTCTAACATCTGACTGAACAGGTGGATAGCATTCGAGAAGGAACACTTCTCAGGGGAGCTGTATGTTTTAGAGAAGGGTCTCTACGGCAGTCCAGAGGATTGGGGAGCACGCAACTTCAAGATCTTGTCTATTCAGCATGTGGTTTTGGTAATCAATATCTGCAATATATGCCCTATTTTTTCAATGTTACTTACATTGTTACTTAATTAAATCATGCTGGTGTTTGTATTCCCATGGCATCTTATATTTTATTTTTATGTCTCAGAATCAGGCTGAAGGACTGTCCAGATATAAGGTGAGTTTATTTGATTGTGAATCTGAATTAAATAATCAGATATTAATTAATTGGAGCTGACATTACACTCCTATTGGCCAGTGAAAAGATGATCAAATTAGAATATTTTATAAATGAACATGCAGCAAGATGCTTTGTGGATGACAGGCATTGACATTCTGTGGAGTTCTGCGGACAGATTGCAGACAGGCCTAATTTGAACTGTGTGAAGATCTTGTTGTTCTAGTCGACTAGATTAATTTTTTAGTTTAGATTAAGAAGCAACTTCTTTGAAGCATCATTAATGTGATGTTTTGATGAAACTCTGCCTCTTGTTGGTTCTTAGGTGCAGTTGTTCACTGAGCTGGGGTTCCAGGGAACAGTACAGGCCTTAGATGAAAGTGTGGCATTCCTGACAGAGGGCTTCCAGCCCATGTCCTGCAAGGTTTTGGCTGGGAGGTATGAACCCAGTTCAGTGCTATCAAAGAAAATCCAAGAGGACTTTTCTCAAAATAATCAACAGGATAGGATAGTGTTTCAACATAATGATACATTTCTCTGTGCATGTCTGTGCTTGAAGCTGGGTGGTGTTCGACGGCCCACAGTTCACTGATAACATGTATGTACTGGAGGAAGGAGAATACCCCAATCCTGAGGCTATGGGCTTACTCAACTCGGATTGCAAAATCAGCTCTGTCCACTGTGTAGGACATGTGAGTACTGGAAAGATGACCTAGGCTTGTCAGATTAATATTTAATTTGGTCCGACTGAAAATGAGGCTGTGAGGATGTGCCAGGCAACAAACTGTCTCTTGCCCTATCAGACGAGGGCTGTCTTGCAACAACAAATTACTTTAATTGGTCATGTACATGTATTTTTGACCCTTGCCAACATTTGGATTTAAACATTAAACATTTATCTGGTTAAAAGAGAATTTGTTGTAATAACAAGAACAATGCTCTTGGAAACCATATCTACAATGAATTTGAAAATATAAATAAAATGAATTGCACCATATGCTATAGAAAAGTCTAATGTCAAAACATTTTTGTTTGTGGTGAAGCAAAATGAAAATGTTGACAGGAAATATTTCTAGAGAATTTGTGATCTACAGTATAGGCGGTGTTTTGTTAGCTGAAGAATCTAAACCCAGGTACACAACAGTACAACATATTCAATTCCAAGGACAGCCTTATTTTCAGTCATGTCATATTAAATACAGTCTCATCGCCTAATCTGACCAAGGTTTCTGTGATGAGACTAAATCATTGGACTTTTATTTAATAATAAACACATTCATTCTTTGTTTCTCTGTCTACCTCAGGAGTTTTCTATACCCTCCATCACACTCTTCTGTAAATCCGGCTTCAGAGGGCGTAAAATAGTTCTGACAGATGGTGTTTTGAACCTTTCTCTGGCTGGCATTGATGGACGGGTCAACTCTCTATTGGTCAATGGAGGAATGTGAGTGGTTTTCTGACCCATTTAAAGCTCAAGAGTCCATCTGATTTCAGTGTGGATGTAGAAAAGCCTAAGTTAGTGATATTTAGTCTCATTTATGATTAATTTGGATGTGAAAATAATGTAAACGTAATTGATTTATCTTTGTTGTCAGCTGGGTGTTGTATGAATACAGAAACTTCCGTGGTCGTCAGGTCCTGCTCCATCCCAGCGAGATCGGTGATTGGCAGAAGTTCAGCGGCTGGGAGCAGATTGGCTCTCTTCGTCCATTACTACAGGTTTAAAACACCAGCACATCTCTACTAGAGATTATCTTATAGAGTTGGAGATGGCAAACTATGACCATCTAGTTGTTCAGACAACCCAACAAGTAATCATTCAAACACAACCATGTGTCTTCTGTCTTTCTCAATAGAAACGTGTTTATTTCCGGCTGCGTTGTGCAGAGACAGGGTGCTTGATGTCTCTGTCTGGACCCCTGGACGATATAAAGCTCCTCCGGCTTCAAGTGCTGGAGGAATCTGGTGGTCCAGAGCAGATGTGGGTCTATGAGAACGGACTACTGCGCTGCAAGGTACTCGAGACTTTGATCAACACTGTTATACCTGAACTTGAGTACACGTGTGGTCTCTGTTATGGCTATGTTTACCGATCATGACCAGCATCTTTCTCTCTTGCTCTTCAGTTGGTAGAGGACTGTTGTGTGGAGACGTCTGGAGGTGTGGTGATGGCAGGTTCCAGGTTGAATCTCTCACCTGAACCAGGCAAAGACAATCAGTTCTGGAGCATTACAGGAGACGGAATAATACGCAACAACCTCAAGCCCGACCTTGTGCTGGAGGTCAAAGGTCAGTACTTGCGTATGCTTGAAAGAAGAAATAAAAGAAACAGAAAGGTTGGAATGAAACAAACATGCACATTGTGTGTGTGTGTGTGTGTCAGTCATAAAACTGCACCCTCCACTGACGAGCTCATAATCTCTTACTGATGACACATTCTGATGTCACATCATACCTGTGTGATATTTCTATTAGGAACTGTGCTCGATCTACTTGGCAACTACACTGACCCTCTCACATACATACCACAACATCCTGTCAGAGGCAAAGAATCTGTGCAATCTAAATGCTTATAATATTCCGAAAAGTATTATAGTAAAACACTAATATAATTAAAATATAATATATTGTTATAATATATGAAAATATATATATATATAATTCATAAAATTTGAAAAGGTTCTATGGTCAATGTGAGTTGCTTAGTATAAAGTCACTAAATATTTTCTTCGGCTAGAAATGTGTGCCATCTTTACTAGATTACAGCTTACAAGAAGTAAGATGAGGGTAAATTATTTATTTGGACTGAGACTGTAATCTCTGATGAAAGAGCACTGCTGTGTGGCTCCTTTTGTTTGTCTGAGTTCAGAATGAGGCTGTTTGTGATTCAAATTACTGTAACCTGAGCTCCACCCTGACTTCAGTCAGCAGTAGCCGTGTTGCCCTCTAGTGGTCACTTAATGTGGAACACCGCATCAGTCTTGAATTAGCACTGAAATGGCCAAGGCAAAAGTACATAATATATTCACACACATTTATAGAACACACACACACACACATACAACAGTTAGTTCTAATATGCCGATTTGGTGCTCAAAAAACATTTTCTAATTATCAATGTTGAAAACAGTTGTGCTGCTTAATATTTTTGTGTTTAACTATGATATGTCTTTATCAGGATTAATTTTTTTTTTTTTTAAGTAAAGTTTGTAATCTTGAGAGGTATTTGACCTTCTTAATCTATTCTTCATCCAGGTGGCCAACAGTATGATAAAAACCAGGTGATTCTTAACACCTTTGATGAGCAGAAAAACAACCAGAGATGGACAGTGGAAATCCTTTAGTGTTTGAGTCACAACAGAGACCAATTCTGTAACTCCTGATGTTCAGCAGAAACCCTAAACAATCTGAGGCTGTTCTGAGTCTTCAAGATGATGGGAATCTAAACCCCCAAAAATTACTCTGACGAGATTGTTATCCCAGGATGAGAATGTGTGGGGGACTGAATCTCTTGAAATCATCCATCTACATTACAGTCTCTAAATGAGTGATGTGTCTTTGGACATTCAACAGAAGTTCATCGACTACATCAAGGACATTAAAAAGACCTGCCACAGTTTCACTGGATGCGTCTCATTCAGCTCCCTAGTTCAGTAGTCAGGGCACTGATCAGGGAGTCAGCCATTTTAAAAGCTGTCTCAATCGCCAAATCCTTTCAGTGCACTGAAACGTTCGCTCCCTAAAACGTCCCACAATGCATCATGAAAACCAGGGAGTATCGATGCTCACTAACAGAAGTTCTGAAACGCAAAACATAAATCATGCGAGCTAACTCACTACACATAACGACACGAGATAGATGTTTTTAAAAATACAAACAATTATTTAATTAGATTTCAGCATAAACTACATCGCTAGACAGGTAATGAACATCATTTTAGCTAATGTTTGTAATCTATGGCTGAAATGGTGCATGTATATGTAAGAATATATAAGAATGTACTTTAAATAACATAAAAAATATTAAAATATCAGTTCTGCTGTAGTTCATAAATACCAGTAGTGATGTTGTACAATGAGGACGTTGTCCTGTCGCAGGCAATAGTCATTAATGTCCTAATGTGTAGTGAGCCAGGGTCCTCACCAGTGCCCGAATTTGTGTACACAATATACTGATTCATGACCTCGGAAACTAGGGAACTGAATGAGACGCACACATTGTCTTTTGTGCTAGTACTTTTTTGTTGTTGACTCGGCAACACAAATAACTGACCTGCTTGCAATGCAATGATATTACCAAAGGGGGTGCAATAGCATTAAGATTTGTACTAGCTGCACTTTAGGTGGCCTTGTTCATTTTTTTTTTTTTTTTTTCTCGCAAAGAATCAAGGTTTGGCTAGTTAGTTTGATGCAGTTTACCCCATGCTTAATGGGGCAAAAAGCTTCCTCCAATTCTTGAGTTGCTGTGTATTCTGATTAAATTATTTTTTGTAAGAATTCCATAAATCGTAGATATTTCATTATAGTAGATATTTTACTAGTGCCTTAGTTTTTGAGGGCTCTTAGACTATTTTTTAGACTATCTATTTTTTTTCATAACATCTCAACTTCCTTGTCACATCTCAGGATGGTCACTATTAAAGTGCTTGTGCATGTTCATGTGCTATTAGCAGTCATGGCATCATTTTCTTGTGGCTACAGAGTGATTAATCATCACATTCATTGGTTCAAAACAACCTGGCTGCAGAACTAAGCTCTTATGAGTAAAATGAGCACATTTTAAATGACACCAGATGAGCCACTTCTGTTGAGAGGAATCAGAATACAAATGCATAGTTTTCTCCAGGTATTACAGACTTCACTGAATGTAAAGCGACATTTACATGCCATTCAAAGTCACTGAATGTTAACTCACACTATTTTACAGTTGCTGTACAGTGTTTAACATGTGAGACTATTCTGCTAAATCAGCAACAACAAAAAAACACCATTGCACATTCTTGCTCTATTCTTGCTGATCTGGCATCGGTTCAATCCTGTTCACATATTCACATTTATTGGAAAGGCAGCTGATCCTTGATCTGCTGTTCTGCTCTCAAGAGTATTTTCTGTCTCTCTCCATTTTCATTTATAAAGTTTTTTGATAGTTGGTTTTGTGTGTTTGTACATTTTCTATCCATCTGTTTAGTCATCTGTTTTAGCGTTTTTGTTCATGATTTCCAAAATATACTGTTACATAAATAAAACATTTGTATTGTTTGTTTGGCTTTTCAAGTTGTTTATATATAAGATAGCAATATATAAATTGCTATAAAAAATTGAAATAATGAACAAGACTTATTTTATATATACTAATATATTTTTGATACACTATATATACACACAATACTAATTTTGTAATGCAAAATAAAGACACTAGCCATTAGATAAATGTTTTTAATTCAACAGACATTAAAAAAGTGCCAGGTTTAACAGCTTAAGGAGGTTTTTGGTTGCCATAGTCACTCTTTTTGGTCCTCTGTGATGGACACTACAGTTTTGCCACGAGCATGACCCTGCTCTATTTTCTGAAAGGCTTGAGGCACCTCAGGAAATGAGAACACTTCCTCCACCACAGGACGGACCTACAACAACACAACAGATCACAAAAGTTAAAAGTAACTTTAAATAACGCCTACAGGTTCACTGAAAATTCATATAAAAGCCTGAAAAGAAACTTTTAAAGTGTGCCTGTACTGCATTAGTTGTGCTAGAGTCATAGTGGGTGTAGTAATTTAGTTGTGGGTCTGATGTGGTGTAGAGGTTAGTATTTTTTTTATTTATTTTTGTCAAGTACAAAAGTACATTTTATTGGAAGACAATTTAAAAAATGTTTTACAATCTTACAGATGTCTCTTTACCAATAGTAAGAAAAAATAAAAGAATATAAACAGACCATCCCATACCCGACCTTAGTATTCTGAGCAGGCAAACAGAAAGTTGCTGGTTTGACCTACACACGATTTAAGTTCTTGTCTTCATCATGCCCTTCAGCACGATTTGCTACCTGTACTGTCTCTATAAGTGTTTATGGCACCTTTGAAAAAAAATATATGATCTTCTGAACTCATTATCAAAAGTCGGGCCAAGTATTGTTTTGTATTAAAGAAAGAAAGAAAAGAATATATATATACGTCATTGTATTATGAACTTTAAAGGAGAATATCTTATCTAAACAAACCCTCACTGACCACAATCATGAAGTGAAAATATAAACATGCCTGGTTACCAAACAAACAGAACATGCAGGCACAACACCACAATGCTTTAAAGGAAATAAGATGAGATACATTTCCTGTCTGTTGCTCTCAGTATCACTATGTATTTTTACTTGGATGTTAAAAGTTTCTAACTTAAGAAAAAAGTTTTTATGCTTTCCAATATAGAAAAAGCTCCCTTAAATGCAGCTTAACATTAAAGTTTAAAGGATATATTCAAATAATGGTAACTTTAATAATGTTCTTTTTGGTTTCTTTCTCTTCTTTAATGTCTGATATTAAATTATTAAATCCCACAGCTCCATAACTACTCTTTCAATGACGCGTCTGTCTTGTGTTTATGCAGTATTTGCTATATCTGACGTCTATCGTGAGGGTAGTGGCCCTTCATAGCGTTGTTCCTGCCACGGAAGAGACAGGTTGTCATAACATGAGCGCATAATGACTATTCAGTCTCATTTCTGTGTTCAAGCAAACAGCAAAAGACTTAAGAGTCAAAAGTAAATGTGCAACTGTGATTACAAATGTATTGCTGGTAAAGTTAAGATGTCATTCTATTTTGACATGGAATAATTTTTCTTCCTGCTAAAAGTTAAAATCTTGCAGGGGAAAGTAGATTCTATTTATTTTATTTATATGTTTACAGTTGCTGTTAATCATTGTCAGTGTGAACAAAGTGCCACAACTGAGAATCACGTATAAAAGCTGACAGTTAAGAGAACTGACTGAAGATATGGGAAGGAGAAAGCTGACTTGTTGCCTCGCTCCCCTATTAAGCAATGACTTTTCAGAAAGTGTGAATGTGCGCATGAAGATACCTCACAAAACGTATTTCAGATTGAGGAAGCATAAGGGTTTAATAAACTACAGCAAAATGGAGAGCTTTTGAGATAACTAAACACATATTTAATTACTGCAATACTAATTTCTCACTAGAAATGACATGGAAAGTGTTGGTCAAAAACATACATTGACAGAGTAACTGACCACTGCAACTGTCAGATGCCATCTTTATTTTTTAGCTCAACTGTCACTGAATGGAAAGCACAGGATAGTGGGATATCAAAGACAGCGAAGGATACATCTACGTATGCTGCCTTAAAAAAATCAGATGACGGTATTTCCGTCAGTAGACAGGATGTCATACGATCATTGGATTCAAACATGGCTTGTTCTCCTCCTACCTGCATGCGGGGGCAGCATTTTTCAGCTTTCAGACGCAGCTAGAGTCTCACACACATCAAACACACTGATGTACTGTACCTTTCCAGAATCAACCATTTCGCTGATCTCGTCCAGCGTTGGGCCACTTGGAGCAAAGAAACCCCAGCGATAGTGCACTCCTTTCCTGAGGTGCTGAGAAAGAGAGAGAGAATTAGTACTGAACAATCTTCTACTTCCACATTTATAACTTGACTAACGAGTGAAATTGTTTCAGGTAATCAGGCTTAGGTTCCCGACACTTCTACACTTTCATTTCCTTCATTCTGGATCAATATTTTCAGTCATTAAATCACTTGTTTCCCTGTGTAACATGACAAGGTGGTGTAAAGCAATAATGGGTCATAGCAGTGAAAGGAAAGTGTATTTGATAATGAAATGTGTCATCAGTGGCTGCATAATAATTTCTAGACCAATATTCGATTAAGTAGATTTGTGACATTGATCATGTGACTCTTTGTAGAGATGTTCTTTCTTCCACTGAAGCACAAGATGGTCAGTGGATCATCTCACATCATGTTGGAGAACATGATCATCAGGTTTGACACAAACTTGTGGAGTTCACGCAGCTTCAGTCATTAAAAGTAAAAGACCAATAACTGAGATTTTTTTCTGTGGGTTTACTGCCAGAAAACAGAGAGAGGGGTGTCGATTTCCTGCTGAAATTCAGTGGTGTGGACTTCCTGAAACATGAACCTCTGCAAGTACAGTGTTCAGACTAACCACAAAAAAAACTTAAAACATCTACACACTGCAGTATACAAAGAATGTTTTGAAAGAACACTTATTCACCAACGATGCATTCAATTGTTAAAAACACTAAAATATATATTATGTTACAAAAGCTTTCTATTTCAAATAAATACTGTTCTTTTGTACTTTCTATTCAACAAAAATAGTAAACTGTCTTCAACATTGATACTAAGAAATGTTTCTTGAGCACCAACTCAGCATATTAGAATGATTTCAGAAGGATCATTTGACTTTCTGAAGACTCGAGTAATGATGCTGAAAATTCAGCCTTGCCATCACAGGAATAAATGACATTTAAAAATATATTAAAATAGAAAACAGTTATTTTAATTTGTAATAATATTTCACAATATAATTTTTTTTTACTGCATTTATGAACAGATTAATGCAGCCTTGATGAGCATAAGAGATGTCTTTCAAAAACATTAAACAATCTTATCGACCCCAAACGTTTGAACTGTAGTGTGTGTATATATACTGTATATAAGAAAGTCTGGTTTGTAGGGTGAGGGAACTTCACTTACTTTCACCTATTATTTTTGGTTTCTTTTTCCTGAAGTCTCTCGATGTTTTTAAGAAACTTAAGTGATTCATACAAGCTGCTAATTCACCAACACATACATCTGTTTGAAAGGTCATGGTTATAAACTGATAAACCATATAAAATAAGAGGAGTTCCAGACTCTGTGGCAGAAGAAACTAGATTTCTAGATGTTTTTCACCAGCACATGAAAAGGAAGTCTCTACCTTCAGCACTTTGCATCCTATGGTGACTCCAGACTGCATCATTCCGTCTGCTAGGCCCAGTTGGTCTGTGTTACGCAGGAACGGTGTTAATAGAGTAACATATTTAGCACCATTCCAGGGTTTCAGAAGATCTAGTGCCCATTTCTCAGTTTCACCACCAATATTGTCTAAAATCAAATCAAACCTGAAAGAGAGAAAGAGACAAAAAGAAATAAACTCAACTTCCATCACAAGTTCCATAAAATAAAAAACAGTCAATGACTGGTTGCCCAAAAACGAACTTTTCTAAAGTCTGTAGTTGCTTTTCAACCGGTCCAGCAGTGTAGTCCACGACATCATCAGCACCCAGATCTCTCACCAGCCGCTCTGCATTCTGGGAACATGTTACAGTCACATGGGCGCCCCAGGCCTTTATCATCTGTAGACAAGTAAAAACCAACATCTTAATCAAAATGTCAATTATACAGTGGTGTTACACGCAGATGATTAGGTGTTTTATTACTTAGTAACTAAAATGTTTGTAAAATTATGCAAAATGCTAAAAAAAAATCTTACATGCAAAGAATTATCATCATCACCTGTATAGCAAAGGTTCCCACCCCTCCTGATCCTCCCAGGATCAGAACGCTGTATGAGGAAAGGAGAGATCCATTAAACAACTGCACATCTATTATGATTCATCTAAGCCTCTAACATAGGTATGAATTATTTGAAATCACCGTTGTTGTGTTCAAGTGTTGCTGAGATCACAGTGTCGAAAGCAAAGCAGAGCTTTCAGCATATAAAGTACAGTTGTCTTTAAATAAGAATTATCTGCTAAATAATGTAGCAAATTTGTAAATACATGCTTTAATGTGGTAATTAATGTCATTTTGTAAAAAAAAATTGAGATGCCTAATCTAATTTTTGTACATGCTAATTCAGTGAATACGCTGAGGGCATTATTAACAGAAAAAATAAGACCAATTAGAGGCTTGAGATAAAACTAAATACAGGACAAGACAAAGCAAAAAGGAACATGAAATGAAATACAGTGCAGCGCCCTTTCCAACATTTTACTCTTGTCATTCATTATTTTGGTGTTAGGAACAATAGTGACAATGCAGCAGCAAAAAGTATAGAGACAAGATCATTTTTGCAACTCAGTTTCAATAAATGTATTTCCAAACGTAGGTTCGGGAGGAGCCTAAACATTCAGTCCTGTCAATCATCATTACGAGCGTATATAAGCAGCAGTGACTTCGTCATCCCAGCAACAATTCTTCCGGCATCCCTCCTCCTCCTCTATTTCTTTCTCCTATTCTTCCTCTGCGCAGCACTGTAATAGGGGGGTTTAGCTGGGAGCTCGAGTCGAGCCTCGGGTTCGAGCTTCCTTTGAGGACAGCAAGCCAAGTTTGTCTACCGTTAACTATTAAGACTGAATGGGCAGGCGAACCCGTGAAATCATCTTTTCACAACAAGGAAATATTAAAAATATGATTCTATGTGAGATGAGCCTATTAATTGGACGAAACGAAGACCTACTCCCACTCGCCTCAACAGGAGCAACGGACAATGTGGTACAATCACTGAAAGATGAACGTTAACAAACAAGTACTTGCCGTTTCTTAGCACAGTTGTCTTTGTTCAGGCCACCGGTGTTGACGATGGCAGACCAGGCCGTTGCAGCCACGTACGGGATTGATGCTGCTTCAACATGCCTGAGCGATTTGGGCTTATGGGACACCTAAATCACAGAGATGAACAATGAACTTCTCTACGTAGGAGTAAAGTAATTATCTAATTGATCTGTGACGTGTCAAACGTGTCTGTACTGTTCTCTACATGTGAATGAATGCTTTTATCCGTTTATACAACAAAACATGAAATGAAATATTACCTCATTAGCACTAAGCACTACAAACTCTGCCAGGCCGCCCTGCTTCCATGGAGGGACAGCGGCCCACACCTAACAGAGAAAACAGACTTTAGGGTAATTATTGGACATATATACGGATATATATATATATACGGTTACGGTTATGATATTATATAGAATAATAACTGAATAGAGCACCTGATCTCCTGGTTTAAAGCAGTTCACATCCAGGCCACATTCCATGATCTCTCCAGATACATCCCGCCCCAGGATTAGAGGAAACTCACTGCCTGTCTGGTTTATGTTCAGTGGATCACGTTTCATGGCCATAGTAGCTGCTCCATAACCACCTATGGGAAACATAAAATACTTTATTAAGTACACTATAAACTCTTACCAGAATTTTTTTTACATTTATTTATTGAACATTTTCAAATGAAATACATGTTTATTGTTTAATTTATGGCGTTAAAGACCCAGTCAGGCTGGTCCCAACAGGCCTTGTGACTCATCCTTTCACAATAACACAATGAAGTGGTTTTGACTTTATATATAGGCCAACTGGTGTAAAGCTGAGGATGAATTCACTAAGCAGTTGCATAAGAGCCACTGATATAGATTGTAGATACTTAATGTCTGAAAAATAAATGATTCAATAACTATACCTTTTAAAAAACCTTGCACGTGCCCTTGAAATACTTCATCTTATTGTTCTGAAAATCTAAATCTGTGCAACTACCACCAAAACAAACTGCTACAGGATGATACATGTCCTCACTGTGTTGAGATTTACTTTGAAATACTTTAACCAGTTATTTATAACTAAAACTAAATATTTTAGAAAACGTTGTGCTATTTAAAATTAAGCTGAAATCAAATAAAATATATAGACTAGATGAAAGAAAAACTTTAACAAACAAAAATTTTAAATGTTGCCTTGACAACTAGTTAAAATAAAATGTTAAAATAAAATAAAAAAGTTTAAGTACTAACATTACTAAAATTAAAAATAATAATAAAGTTAAATATAAATATATATCTATAATATTAACGAATACAAATGACAAATATATATATACACACACACACATGTATATATAAAATCATTTAAAATACTGTACTGTAACATGGTGATGATATTTAGCAAGCACCACTAATGACAGCTCATAATGACTAGGCAATTCACAATTATGATATTGCATGCTACAGTTCAAAGTCAAACATTTTCTTCATTAAATATGGTGGTCATTTGTCCCTCACTCACTTATGTCATGAAAGTGACTAACTTTTCTGAACCGTGTAAGATGCCTACAATCATTCTATACAATATAAATGACACATGCTGTAAACATAATGATATCAGTCAGTGATGTGATCGTCACATACCCCTCATACTGATGTCGATGGGGTTTATAGCCGCAGCGTGCACCTTCACGATCACTTCATTGGGATAGTTGATGATCGGAAGCGCCGCGTTCTTAGTGAACCGCAACACCTCGTTTTTCCCGTATTTGTCAATGACCCATGCGGGCATCACAGTCCTGCGGGAGGCTGAGAAACTGAAGCTCCTATACTGACCCCTCAGCGAGCACACAAACCAGCGTCTACACATGAGCATGATTGAGCAATCATAAACAATATTCCAGGGCTCTCCTCCCGATGATATTTATTACTGTCTCATAAACCCTTCATGAATTAGAAATAAACCTATTACTGCTTGATTACACACTCACAAGTTCAGCGAAAGCGCGTCTCTTGTCCTGCAAAGTCAAAACAATCCGGTGAACTTTCACACGACGCACTGAACCAATCACAAGCCACATTGCGTTTTGATTGACCAATCAGAGAGCAGAGGTGATGGAACGTCACCGAGGTCAACAGAAAGTGTCATGTCAGCCTCCAGTGCGGCAAATGCGATGCTCGGCCTGTCTATTAGAGAGGTCTGTGCTTACTTTAACCTTAAATTAAATTATATCGTTTACTTGTAGCCAAGAATTGAACTTTATAAAGATTCACCGCGCTGGTTTTCTTGGCACTGTGTTACTTAATGTTTCAACTCAAAACCTTTCTAAAAATTCAGCTTATAAAACAGTCTGACAACGTTAGACCTTCTAGGACCAGCAGCTATAGGCTGGTTTATAGCAGGGTCAGGGTGTAATGAGATTTTAGCTTAAAATCCATATACATGAATACATGCATTTATATGATTACCTACTAAAATAGAAAGCCATATTTTCTGCCTACTACAGGTGTCCCAGGCACTGAGGGATGGAAGGGTGTCTGCCACCGAGCTCTGCAAAAAGTGCATCAACCAAATACAAAGGACACATTACCTGAATGCTTATATCACCATTACAGAGGAGATGGCCATGGAACAATCACAGAGAGCAGACAACAGGCTCCGCACAGGTATGTATGTTGTGTCACATAAAATGTATATTTGATGGCTGAATAATAATTTCCATGTGCTCTATGTAAAAGGTAAACCTCTTGGTCCTCTGGACGGCATTCCCTTCTCTGTAAAAGACAACTTCTGCACGGATAACATCAAGACCACCTGTGCTTCAAACATGCTTAAAGGTCAGTTAAAATACAATAACAAGATTGAAGCATAGACACCTTTACGGTGTCACTGGTGATTTGTGAGCTGTTTACATTTAGTCTGTTTGGATTTGTAGGTTACGTTCCTCCATTCAATGCTACAGTTGTGCAGAAGCTACTGGATCAAGGAGCAGTTCTTGTTGGAAAAACTAATTTAGATGAGTTCGCAATGGGGTAAGATCTCTCCAAGTGTGCACCTACACTGCATTTCAAAAGTTTGGCGTTAGTAAGATATATTAATGTTTTGTTTTTTCAGCAATGGTACTGTACCTAGTTGAATAGATTGAACAGATTGTGTCTGCTCTGCAAGTCTGAGCATTTCCTCTGTCTCTCTCTCTCTCTCTCTCTCTCTCTCTCTCTTAAGATCGGGCAGTGCAGATGGGGTGTTCGGTCCAGTTCGTAACCCATGGAGCTATGCAACCCAATACCGTGAGCAGAGCAAAGAAGATCCAGATTCTGATTGGGCAATCACAGGGGGAAGTTCAGGAGGTAGTGCAGCGGCAGTGGCTTCTCTCAGCAGCTTCCTGTGAGTGTAAAACTGTCCATATACCGGTAATTCTGTATGCTACAGCAATTACCAGTCAAAAAACACACACGGACTTTCGCTTCAATACAAGCATGGTCACATATTTGTTTTACCGGCCATTAAACTGTTTTTTGTAAAAACAGGCAGTACTGGCACCAAAACTTTAGATACTACTGAAAATTCACAATTCTCTGTTCAATATCCAAGCCTCTATTCTATCCAATTTCAATACCATAACTAAAACAACTAGCTATAATTTATATACATTTAAAACATTAAAGACAAGGAAATAGTAGTAAAATAAAAACAAATAATCAAATTACAAGCAAAAGCACAAAATAAATAAAATATAACAAAGATACTGTGAAACTGTGCTTTTCAGGTTTTTCAGGTAGGTCTGACAGTAGTTTTCGGGTACAGAAATGTAATAAATTAAGCAAATATAAAATAACACTGCATAGTCTTCACTGTATAAATTAAACTTAAACATCCTTATTATCCAAATAACAAAAGTTATTTAGTCAAGACCAGTGAGTGATTTTTTTTCTTTGTCCTTTGTTGTTTGATTAACATTAAAAACAGACAGCAGCGATATTAGGCTGTTGTCACTTTAAGACGAATGCATGGATCTAATATACTGATACACATGCGTTTACTTTCTCAACTGTTTACGTATGGGTCACTTAAGACATAACCGACTATGTTTACTGGGATTCTTGCGGGGTTTTTTACATAAACAATTGAATTTGTCTGCCCAAGTGCAAGAAGACATGAAAGACAGCGAGCAAATACTAAACTTAGCTCTCTGAGACGCGGCTTTCAGGGCACGTGCTACAGATGTTTGCGCACAAAACCTTCCACACAGCGTGCAAGAAAATGAGCTTCCTTTCGCATCATCTTGAATATTGTCAAGCCTTGAACTTTTGTGACGATGGAACACTGGCCCGTCAACTGTCCTGAGCATCTTTCTTGTTTGTTCATGGATTGTTAGAATTAATCAAATAAAAAAATTCTCTTAGAGCCTTGGGATCTGATACAGGAGGCTCTACACGAAACCCTGGTTCTCTCTGTGGGGTCGTGGCTCTGAAACCCTCTTACGGCCTACTCTCTCGTCACGGCCTCATCCCTCTGGTCAACTCAATGGACGTGCCGGGAATCATGACCAGGAGTGTCCATGATGCTGCCACTGTCTTGAGTAAGAAAGCTTTCGTTCTTTAACATATGAGAGTCACTGATTTAAATTTGTGCTTTAAGTTTTTGGGTGGTTTTGTTTTTCAGGGATTCTGCAGGGACGAGATGAGAGAGACTCAACAACTGTCCAGGCACCCGACACACCACCTAGCCTTCCTGAACACTTTGACATTAGAGACATATGTGTTGGCATACCGAAGGTAAAGCTGCCTTCAGACCATCCACTGGGTGACAGCAGCTCAGTGTGGTTAACAGCAGAAGGGTCTAGCCTGGTAACTCAAATATTCAAACAAGCATTGTTTGTAAAGTTGGACAAATTAACTTACCATGTATAAAAAAAAAAATATTAAGATAACGATTAATTTAATATGTAATGCAGCATTGGAGAGAATCTCACTGTCAAGTGAAATAAAAACGTCAAGAAATTTTAGGTTATTTAATTTCATTAATGATTATATTTTTATATATATAAGTATTAATTACTTTTTTTCTGTAAAAAGAATTTAACCTATTTATTATGTAACTGTAATGAAAAACAAAAACTTAATTTGCATAGTAAATTTGTAGATTAAAATGTTAAGTATTTATCACAATAGTAATTATTTAATTTAAATTTCATTTATGCTGCTTTAAATAAAAACATAATATTGTCCAGGCAGGATTACTGTAATACAGTAATGGAATGGACTTTACTGCATTATGTTTATTTCTTACGACTGTAATGAGAATATGGGGCAAAATATGCTTAACTGTCATAATACTTTCACAATGCAAAAATGGTCTTCATTTTCTTTTTTTTTTCCAGATATTTGGGGTGAAATAAATTTGTTTGTATGATATTGTAATAGAGTTTCTATGATGTTAGGAATATCATGCTCCGGGCCTGTCTAAGGACATTCTGGCCCAGTGGAGTCGAGTCGCAGACATGTTTGAGCAGGCAGGGGCACGGGTACAAGAAGTATCTCTTCCACACACACAGCACTCCATCGTCTGTTACCACGTCCTATGTTGCTGTGAGGTTGCGTCAAACATGGCACGTTTCGATGGGCTTGAATACGGTATTTAAAGCCTAAACATTTCCAAAAACCATCACATAACAATTAGACCTACATGGTGGGTTTAAAATATAGGTGTTCATTTTAAAGCTACAATTACAAAACACAAATTTTACATCTTCATTTGAGTTTTGAAACTTAATTTATTTCTTTATTTTTTAATTGTCCCTTTTTCTCGATCAGGCCATCGCAGTGCAGTTGACAGCTCCACAGATGCCATGTACGCCACCACACGACATGAAGGCTTCAACAATGTGGTCCGCAGAAGAATCCTCTCAGGAAACTACTTCCTACTGAAATCGTGAGGGCCTCAAATACAGAACCACAATTGTCTCAGATCCGTTGAACACTTTTACTTTATTAATAGTTTGTATAGCCCCTCTCATGCACACTCTATTTAAAGATGCACAAATTTGCTCACTTGCTTAGTTTCTACTAAATCGATCGGTATCTACATCGGTAATACATTATCATTGACATTATAGTTAGACAGATGCTTGAGCGTTTGGGGTCAGTACGATTTTTTTATTTAAAAGAAATTAATCATTTTATTCAGCAAAGATGCATTTAACCGATCAAAAAGGACAGTAAATACTTTTACATTGTAACTAAAGGTTTTAATTTCAAATAATTCTATTTAGCAAAGTTTCCTGAAATGAAACTATCACAGTTTCCACAAAAATATTAACTGGTTTCAACATTGATAATAAGAAGAAACCTTTCTTAAGCACTGAATCAGCATATTAGAATGATTTCCGTAGGATCATGTGACACTGAAGACTGGAGTAATGGCTGCTTAAAATTCAGCTTTGCCATTGCAGGAATAAATTACATTTTAAAATATATTAAAACAGAGAACAGTTATTTTCAATTGCAAAAATATTTTACACTATTACTGTTTTTATGGAGCCCCTAAAGGGACATGGTGGTGGAAAAAATATGTCAATGCTTTTGCAATGCTATTGCAAAATGTTTGCGTTCCCCCAAGAAACTTTGTGTTCGCTTGCAAAACATTTTAATTCTATGTGAGCAATTGCAAAGTTTCTCAGGGGAACGCAAAAACATTGAAATATATATATTTTTTAATGTATTTTTGATCAAATAAATGCAGTCTTGGTGAGCACAAGAGACTTCTTTCAAAATCTTACCGATGCCAAACTATTGAACAGTAGTGTACATTAGTTTCCAATTTGAGTCTTAGCTACCTGCAGAAGTTATTCTTATTAACACATGGCCTGCACTTTTTTTGTTGTGATTATGTCTATCACTTATACAGAATTTTTCAATATGCAGAACATTGTAGGTTGGCTGTATACTAGTACAAAAAAAAGTAGCACTTCCAAATTTTACCATGGTGTAATGATTTGCGCAAAAAAAAAATTGATGATATCAATCCAACCCTACTGTACTTTAGTGTGTTTTAATGCAGCTTTGCCTTGGTTTTGCTCTCACAGAGTGGTTACAGATATCAGTGATTCAAATCTTCACATTTCACACCCTGTCTTCTCAGGAACTATGAGCGTTACTTTGTGAAGGCTCAGCAAACCCGCCGTCTTATCACTGAAGATTTTAAAACCATATTCCGCTCTGGCATAGACGTTCTACTCACACCCACAACACTGAGCGATGCAGCCCGCTACTCTGACTTCATACAGGAAGACAACCGAACACGCAGTGCTCAGGAGGATGTCTTCACCCAGCCTGTCAACATGGCAGGTATGCACAGGAAGTGGATATGAGAGAGAAATGACTCCTCTTAATGGAGTGAGATTCCATAGAGGTGCTGCATGTCCATATGTGGCTTTACCTGTGCAGATGGGGTTTGTTTATCACCTGTTTTGAAGTCAATCAGGGAGTTTTGCAAGATCACAACATGTGTGAATGACCTCTGAGGACAGCAGGGTTGTCTTCTGAAGCAGTATAAATAAACTCACAGCTGAAAAAAAAGTATTGTGATCTTTTTCTAAGCCAAAATAAGTCCTTGTTAATATCCTTGTTACTGTGTATTTCCTCCACAGGTTTGCCTGCTGTGACCGTGCCAACAGCCCTTTCACCCCGAGGTCTTCCCATTGGCCTGCAGCTGATTGGTCAGACACTACAGGACTGGAAGTTGTTGACAGTAGCCCACTGGATAGAGAAACAACTCAACTTTCCATTGGTCTGTTTTCATGAAGACTCAAATAAGAGAGAGCTGGACCATTCAGTCAGAGAAAGGACACATACAGTAGGATTATAATCTAAACACAAAGACTGTTGTGTTAGAGTTAGGAGGAAATTAAACCTTTGACGGTTAAATTTAGTATGAAGTGAGAATGTCTGTTTTAGTATGTACATCAAATGCTTTAACAGCACACTGGATCTATATGGAGTCTCTATTTTGGACGTTGGGCTGCATCATTCATTCTCCTTTGCTTCTCAAAATTCAAGTGCCATTTATTCTGCAGGATTGGCATAAGTGGAGCCACTGGGGTTGACATTTATTTTTTATTTTGTCACTATATTTTATTTGTCAAACATTATGGAGACAATAAAGTGTAAACCGTATGTGGGGAAAATATTGATAATTGATTTGAATTAAAGCATTGTGTTATAAACGTATAAACTCACATACACACAGCACATCGTTTTTTGCTACGCTGTATTTTTAAATCTATATGAGATAAAAACAGCTGTTTTAAGCAAGTTATTTTTTTTCTTTATTAATGCTGAATTTCGTCATCAGGAAACGGGGATTAGTGACAGATTGCGTGTCACATTTTGGCAAAATTTCACAGACAAAAAATGTCTGTTGTCAATAGTGTAGCGATGTATAGACCAGATCTCACACAGAATTCACTTAAAGAAAGTGGCTTTCTGTTGGTCAAACCAGCGAAATCGTGAACAACTTTAGGTGGTTGTGAAACGTGCCTTTGGGAATCTTTCACCTTCACGACATTCGATTATATGTGATATAATTTATTTTAAAAAATTAAATATAGCATTGTGTTATAAACTTTTTGTGATCTTAAAAATGACCTACTGCAATCCTTATGTTACAGCTTTTGCTGCAGATGTGGTTACTTTTCAGATTTTGTGAAAGCATACAAATAAATCAACTAGGAAAATAATTTATATAAGGTATAATAATTCTAATTTATACAGTCAGAAAATATGGGCAAGCTTGAAAAACAACTTGTATTCAAAGAGAGTGGTTGTAGGTCTCCAACAGAACCATATTTAATACAGTTTTTGTACCACAACCAATGGAGAAGTTTGCAAGCAAACCGCAGGTGTGGTGCTGTTTAACCATTCTATGAAAGTGCACACATCCTGTTTCTAACGACAGACAATTCTTTCTTAGACCGGAAATGAGCTTCAGTTATGTCTAGAGTATGAAGTCGCTATTTATCATTTCTTTTTATGGCTAAGGTTATAAACTGAATAAAGGGAGCTGGCTGTGAATTATTGTCTCTCCGTCACATCACAAATTGTGTTGTGAATTATTGTGTTGTGAATTATTATCTTTTTGTTCTGTTCTTACATTAAGATGGTTAAGTTAGAACAAAATAGTGTGTTGAATTGTATAATCACAATCATATTTAACACTGATAAACAACCTTCACACAAATGAAAAGAATGTGAATTATAGATTTATCCTTGGACAAAGCTTAATGTTGTGTTTTGTATGATGAAGCTGGAATCAGTCATTCTTGTTCAGTGGTATCTTTTGGTTAGTGCTGGAAGGGTGCTCTTTATTTTATTCAAAGTTAATGTGATTCTCTCAGCAGCACTACAGGAAGCTGGTGTATCTAATTTAGTCAATGAAGAAGTTCACTTTAACCATTTCATTCCACAATAAAAACAGTACTGATTATCTGACCACACACAACAGAAGTCCCTTTCAAAGAAAGGAGAAGTGCCTGTGGGAATCTTTCCCCTTCACATGAAATTCTAGATCGCATGGATTTCAGTTGAAATGACTGGATTTTGCCCCTTTAAAATTCAACGAACAATGGTAAATGTGATGTCACCGCACATTAATTAGTCAGGGTTGACCCTTTAAATTTAAATGGAAGAACACAAGGACTTAAAAAGGTCCTAGATCACGTCATTTTCACAACTCACAACTTTCAAAACTGTTGTTTGGCTTTTTTATGTAAGAGGTTTTGTGACGTATGTCCGAGTCTAAACGCTTCTCAAACAAGAAACAATGTAGGGGGACTTTTTTTTTTCATTTAGAATTGATTGGATTGTTGTGGTTTGCTGTTGTCATGATGTCATGTGAGTGACAGGTTGTCCCTCTCTCTTGCCAAAAAACGTGTTATCAAAGAAGAGAAGAGGGGAATTGATTTTGATGAAAGGTTATGAAGGGCATGAAAAATGATGTGCACAGTTAAATAATTTAGAATAAATACTGCAATATTCCATAAAAAAAAAGAATTGTCAATTTTGATTTAATGGTGACTTTAAACAAAACTCAGTTTTACAACAAAATCCTCAACTTTGACCATGTCTCACAGCTTTTTGCACTTCTTTTCTCAAACAGTCTCAAATTAGATCCTAAGTTTCAATAGGCTGAAACAAAAACAACTTCCATCAATGACATCAGTGTTGTAATATCTCAGTGCGTGTGTCATTCCTAATAATATGTCCAAATAAAATGTCAATTATGTAAATATGAAAATATTCCGTGTGTGATAATTCACATTTGATGGCTTTTCATTCAAATAATGATTTCTTCTTAGTTTCTGTTATCAGTTTTGTTACATCTTATTTTGTTAAATTAATGTTTGAAATAGTATGTTAGTATTTACCTCAGCTTGTAAGCTGCTTGTGATGAACTTTAGTTCATCATGTGGCCTTCTCCTTACCACATGTGTTGATATAGTGTTTGCCAGACTTTAGTAGCAGCGTGGCCATGCTAATTCAGAAGAAAAAGGCTGTTGGATTTACCCATTTAACGTGTTTTGTTTTTCTTCATCAATTTCTTCATCACTTTCATAACATCAAAAAAAGATGTTATGAAAGTGATTCCAATGATATCGCTCCTCTGTGTCGTTATCATTTCAGCTCTCCTAAAATCAGAGTGATTATAGTGAAGTTCACAGCGTAATTTCGGTAGGAGTGAACCCATCTAATCCTTCAATTAACTGCCGGAGCATATAAACCTTGCTCTGGCATCAGCTGCTTTGCCATGCCTCCACCTCCCCAACTCCACCAACATAATTTAGGCATCTTGCTACCATACTCATCATCCAAGCATTGGTAGTCCCACTGGCGGGTATATCTAAGCATGAGTTGAAGCTGCTTCCTGGAGCCCCTCTACTGTGGACAGCAAGCCAAATACGCTTCCTTATTAGCTTAAAGATTAAATAGGTAAAGGCACTCGTGAGAAACTTTATAGTTTTAGTTATCAGTTATCATGCTTGGTGTAAACAGACCTTAACTGAGACGTTCTCTGATTGTAAGAATGTCTGTAGGTGATATGAGCCATTGCTGTGGGTTTTTGTATAGCCACACACCGCCTGAGCGTTTTTAATGATCTGGCAATGGGTGGGTTTCTGTTTCCAATTACTCTAACCACAGATCAACCATATAACTTTTCACCTTTTGTCAGATATTTTGATTGGTATATACAAAAAGAGAAAGAGGAAATTTCTGCAAGAAAAGAAATAAGATGGACTATAGGGCAATATGAGGTGACCTATATAGGGCCGATGTGGCAGGGGGTCTCGTGAGGTAGTCAAAGGAGCCAACAGCAGAACTGGTGTAATGACAATCTGGCTTGAATAGATAGATAGATAGATAGATTTTTATTTGTCCTCGAGAGGAAATTTGTTTCCACCATAGATGCGTACATAATACAAACACACATAGCACATTGAGAACATGACTATATAAACATATACCAAAAAAACAAGAGAGCATACCTGACGTATCAATGGCCGATTTCTTATGTATTTAGAGCTCGTATAGATACAGGAACAAAACTCTTGCTAAACTTGGCCTTTCTACACATCGGCATCCTATACCTGCGGCCAGAGGGCAGAAGAATAAAATACTTGTGAAGTGGGTGTTCTGAGTCATTTAAGATTTTTTGTGCCTTTCGCAACGTAAATGTCGAGACACTATCTGATAAATTGGGGGTAGGGATACCAATAATTTTGCTTGCTAAATTAGTTATCTTTAAGAATTTGTTCTTGTTGGTGACTGTAAGCATATGAAAAAAACAAATGGCACCATACATAAGGACTGGCTCAGTAATACTGCGATACAGAAGCAAAAGAAGACGTGGCTGAACAGACAAGTGCCTAAGTTTACGAATAGCTGTCAGTCTTATGGCCGAATAAAGGGCCATTATTGATAGCTTCAATCAACACAAACAGTGTTCCACCTTAATGTTTAGACAACAGACTGAAAGATATCAGAGAGACAGACAGACGCTCTCATTCATGTCATCTCGATCTGTTGAGTACAGGATGTTTAGCTGCTTGTGCTCTCACCTCAGGGACAAAATACCCCTATTGTTCTGATTCCTCATCAATAGCGTTTCAGAACGTGGTGATCTGACTTTAGTGTTTTTGAAAAGATTGTTTTCCTTGAACGCATAACCATATCAACACTAGAATCATGTTAAAGGCTCTATAGCTGTTGTTTGTTTCAATACTCTACATGACCAAATCAGGGGTCAATACACTGCAAATTATCCCACATTCTCTCTTGTTTATGAGCAGCACATATGTATGATGTTAACTGTAAATATTCAACACAGCTTAGTCATTCTGTTCACCATCCCTTTGGCCCCTATGGGATCGTTGTGAGGAACAATACAGTCTTTAATTGAAATGGCACAAGGTAATTGAAACTGTAATTGAATAAATACTCACTTTTATTGACCAAACATCTTGAGTGCGTCTATGTCCATTGATAGGCTGTTTTAGACACTTCTAAAATACATGAGCCAAGTTCCCTGCTTGAGTTTCGGGTGAGTTCTCACTTGCTGTATGCCATTACGTCAGTGGCAAAAAGACATCAGCATTTCAAAAGTGACTTTATTCTCTTAAATACAGTAACAGAAACGTTTAAAATCGCTATAAAAGTGCTACAAGAAAATGGAAGAGTAATACCGTATGCTTCAATCTGGATGGAGAAAGAGAGAAGTACAGTATAGGAACTAAGGGGGTTTTGTAACCTGCCTTTTCAGAGTTAAAACTGAAATAATGCGCACTTGCCCCTTCTTGGTTGGCCCAAAAAGGGACAGTCTGTTTCAAAGCCATGATCAAACTGACTATTTTTTCAGTGTTAAAAGAATGATAAAATATCAGTGTAATACTGGAATCGAAATGCATGAATAAAACTCTGATTATAGCATTTTTTTTTTTAAACAAACACTAATATGAATTTGGATAAAAGATGACACGCAAACATATACAATCATCCACTTTAATTGTGCATATAGACACATTCTTAATTATTACAATTAATAGCTCATCACAATCATTACAAAAACATTGTGGAGGAAATGCATTACAGTGGTCAGATTACAAGAGAAGTGTGCCCTATCTAAAACATGACTGGATGGGGACAAAACACAACTGAGAGCCCAACTGTGTGGTTTTGTTGGGGTTTGGAGGGCCCTCGGTACATATGCAATGGCAAATTTCCTTTAAATTCCCAGTAAAAATAAAATAAAAATCAATTACAAGTTGTTGTGGCATCTTTCTCTCTTCTGTGTGTCTTCTATATTCACGAATTGTGGAAAAGTTGGCTCTTCATGTGACTGTGTGTTTATCTCGGTCATCTCAACATTCTCCAGCCAGTTTAGGATCTACTGTGGATGAAGGCCAGAATGGATGGGATCAGCAGGCACAGCACGGTGGGCCACGGACCCAATCCTGTGGCGCTGGCCGTAGCAGGACTATCATCTGGTTTACTGGTGGTGTTTGAAGTGCTGACCTACACCAATATGATAGAAAAGTCAGAATATGCGAGCAGATTATCGTACATTACTTTAATACACTGTTAAAAGTAAAAATGTGCAGTTGTTAACTTAAAGAACCATTTCTGCTTGTTTGTTGCTGTAACCAAGTTTAGTCAGGTTGATTTTGCTATATTTAACAATAATTTTGTTTTAATTTTGATGTTAATTCCACTGAAAAAAACAATAATTAAAAATTACTTCATTTTTCTTTGGAAAGTTTTTGCACAAATATTTTTTAAGTAAATTTCACACGCATATTTTTTAAGTAAATATCACAGATGGAATAAGTAAACTACTTAACTAAGTTTAGTGAAAGTAACAAAGAAAATAAGTAGGCTAATTTTAACTTGACTTGTAAGGTAGATATCTATTTAGTTAAAGTTTCCTTTGCAATAGGCTACATTTTACTCAAAAAAATTTAACATTGAATTTAACCACACTTTAAGTATTTACTTAGACACATCTAATACAATATAAATAATACAGTATATATTGTGTGAGACACCATACTTTTCAAAATTTACGCGATACGTGAAGGCAGAGACCTCAGTACAAAATACACAATGACGGTAACATTTGATGGATCGTTTTTGTGTTTGAATTGAGAGAAAATGAACTCCAAATGTCACAAAATGGCAAGTTACTAATCCTAACAACATAAACAATGATAAAACAGTGTAAATACAGCTGGAAAACAGTGAAAATCAACCTAATGAATTAATCAAGGCCCAGTGCATGATGGGAGAACACCAGTATCAGAAAAGTTGAGAAATTTTACGTTGATATTTACGCTTTCATTTCTACACGCTTGAATTGAGTACTAATATAGAATGTATTAAGTTTTTTATTTTATTATTGCCTGAACTAACTTTTTCATGTAAATTACATTTTTCTGTAGTATTTACTTCACCACAAAATTATTTTTATCAGTATCCCGTCCCTTTTTTTGTAACAGTGTATGCTAATGTTTATTTGGAGTAACTGCTTGAAAATGCACTTTGTATGGTAGGCCTATTATTATTATTGTTGTTGTTGATATATTTTTAACCAATATTCTTGACACTTGTTGAATTAACAGACACATCTAAGTATAGTAAAAAGTAAATCCACTCCAGCAAAAGACCCAAGCTTCTGCTTCTACATTATAAAGAGAAGTGGTGACACCTATAATCTACATTTTGCATGTACATACAACAAATCATTACCAAATGTATCAAAGGTTATTGAAAATGAATTAACAAAATGATCAAAGATAAATAAGAAAGATGGGAAAAATGCTAGAAAAACTTCTAATGCAAGAGATGAACAAATCATATTGCCTACCTGCTGAGTTGAAAAAGATAAGTTTATAATCAGTATCCCAAGGCACAATATCAATATTTTGTTCATTTTTATGCCTTCTTCTTCCAGAGACCGTTTCTGTGGGGCAGAGTCTGTGTTCAGGGATGCGCGACAGGAGGGGAGTTTTATTCACACATAGATTTCGGTTTGACGTGTTTAACACCTGCCCACCAGTTTTTGGAGGAGGATCATATCCTCTGGCTGAGGAGATCTCAAAATAAAAGTTGTGCTTTCAAAATGTCAAATACACTTAATTCTCTAATACATTTCGATCTATACTCCTTTTTTCTACTCTACGTTCTAGAATCTAAAGTATTACTAATACTCTGTGTGAAGAGAATACACATTAATGCCAAATTGAATAAAAGATGACATACAAGACATATACAATCATCCACTTTAATTGTGCATTCAGTACAGACACATTCTAAGATGGATTACATTGATCACATTCATATAGTAAAATTTGTAGTACACAATATCATTATAGAAATGGAAATTGGGCTGTTATTTTAAATGCATTACTGATTTAAGAGTTATTTTGACCTCAATCACATACTGAGCATAGGAGAAACAAACTCTTCCAAGAGAAGTTGCCATGAGTCCTCCCTAAAACAGTGACAAAACATGACAAAGAGCCCAAGGGTGAGGTTCAGTTGAAGGACCCTCTGTGTGGGGTTGCAGGCAGCAGGTGTATTCATTTTCATTAGTTAAAAATCCATTTTAAAATGAGCTGTTGTGCGTTATGTCTTTATGAATTGTGGAAATATTTGCTCTTTGGGTGAACGCTGTCCATTTCGCCACTGTCTCAGTTTGGTCATCTATGGCGGAGACTCTTCATCCATTAGGATCTACTGTGGATGAAGCCCAGGGTGGCTGCTGGGATCAGCATGTACAGTGTGGTGGGCACAGGACCCAATCCTACAGCACTGGAATTTGTGGAAGGATAAGTGGGCGTGCTGCCTCCTGAGCCACTGTTGGACTTCTGATCCTAAACCAAACATGAAGAAAGTCAGAAAAAAGTGCTCATAAGTTTGTGACTTGAGAAGTGATAACCTGTTTTCGGAGCTATACTTGTAGATGCACTTTGCTATCATTATTGTAATTAATTATATAGATGCTTACGAACACAGTAAACAATTGAACAAATCCTTCCATCCTCTTCTAAAAAACGAATACAAATAAATGGGGAAAATAAATCATATGCCTACCTGAGTTGAAAATGGTATGGTTATGATCAGCACCGCAAAGCACAATATCCAAATTTTATTCATTTTTGTGCCTGTGTTGTCTTCTTCCAGAGAAGTTTACTGCTGGACCAAGGGTCTGTGCTCATGCAGTGAGGGGGCAGGCCAGACACTTTTATTGTCAAAGTGACGTCAAAAACACATGACGAGATAGGAGATGCCCCATAATAGATTTAGCTGCAGGTGAGATGAGATATCCAAAAGGGGGAGGAGAATTTACTACACTACATGTGAATAACAAAAACTGTAGTGTTTTGTTTAAACATATTTTGCACATATATATTTAGCTAACTACGGATCACGGAATTAATATATTCATAAGATACAGTTTAATAGCTGTTTATGCAACTGGCCCCAGGTTGTGGTGTAGACTACACGTCTTTTCCCTGACAAATCTTTAATTACGTATAAGAGCATTTCTATTGTTAGTAAAGCTACCTCAAAATGAGCATAATGTACTGAATTAAGGAACTTGGTTTTTACACACCTTTATGAATTTGGCAGATGCGTATTCAAAGCAACTCATTGAAATTGAAAAAGTATAAAACAAATTATCAGTTCATAATAGCCTAACGTTACTATAAATTTCCCGGGAATCGAACCTCTACTGTTCGAGCTACGGTATGGGTTTCCAGGAGGGTTTACTCAATTATTCATTAATAATTATTTACATAAAAAATCGTGTTAAAATGTGTGTATCGAACATGACTCTGAATAAAACCTTGTTTTTTTTCCTCTCGAGTGTGAGCTTCACTGTAATAATTTATTCTACTGTATGTAATGGGCCACAAAACCCAGAGCCATAGAGTCTCAATGGCTCTGACAAAACCTAATGCTATGCTACGTTACATAGCATTAGGTTTTAATCGGTTTTAATAGCATTAGGTTAGATAGCATTAGCTCAAGCTCCGCTCTCATAGCGACCCTACATCGCCCTCTTCCGGTTCAAATCCGGAGTCACAACATGAAAAGGCGTTTTCGTTTTATGTGTATGGTTAAGAGAATGTCTCTTGCTGGCTTCCGTAGTTCCGTCGTTTCTATCATTCCGGTTGAGATCGAGTGCCGCCCATGCGGAGGAGGAGGTCACATCCCATAACAAACTCTCACCCTGGTCGGAAATTCACCTGTCAGAGTCCCTCATGCTGCTGGTTCGGCGTTCGGCAGTAGGTTTCGGCGGTGTGGCTCGATGGGGACTCCGCTGTCTGTGCTCCAGAGACGCACCTGGCCGGTACCGGGACACTGTGTTGCTGCCCCGCACTGACTTCCCCATGAAAGTGAACGGGCCAAACCTCCTGGAGCGAGAGATCCAGATTCAGCAGGTAAGAGTGTCAGATCCAGGACCTGTCACATGCTGTTAAAACTGAGCGGTTCTGTTTTGTTACGTTCCTAAATCACCCTGAATTAAGGTGACAGTATCTGTTGCACGTCCTTAAAGCCACAACTCTGGGTTGTCTTGTGATGGTGTTTGAACTTTGCTGTGTTGTTCTACAGAAATGTGGATTTGACCAGCTGTACACATGGCAGAGAGAGAAAAAGGCTAAGAAGGTGTACTGCCTTCATGATGGACCACCGTATGCCAACGGGGACCCACATGTTGGGCACGCTCTCAATAAGGTAAGTTACCTCCTGTCAGTTCATAGTCACTCACGAGTCACACAAGTAGTTGTTCCTGGATCTACATCCTTCACTTGTCCTTCAAAGACATCATACAATAATATCCCTAAACCTATATGAATGGAGATACGCTCTCATGAGCTTCATAATATGCCATCAGCATCTTCGTTTGATCTCTCCTGCAGATCCTCAAAGACATCCGGAACCGTTTCGAGGTGCTGAAAGGCAGGCTGGTGCACTATGTTCCCGGCTGGGACTGCCATGGACTGCCCATTGAGCTCAAAGCACTGGGAGACCTGGAAACCAGTGGGATGACTCCTCTACAGATCAGACAGAAAGGTCAGGAAGTCACATATAATGAATGTTCTGGCGAAAAAAGTCATTTGTTTTAATATTAAAAGCTTATTCTGCTTAATCAAAAACTGCCTTTGTGTCTCTCCGTTCAGCACGGGAGTTTGCAGAGAGGGCCATCTCTCGGCAGCGTGCTGCATTCCAGCGCTGGGGCGTGATGGCTGACTGGGACAATTGTTATTACACTTTTGATGGGAAATATGAAGCGGCCCAGCTGAAAGTCTTCCTGGAGATGCACAACAAGGTGAGAGAAGGTCTTTCTGTACAACACAGTTTGACATGTTTGATTTCATTCCATATGTGAGGATTTCACATTATCTACACTACCATTCAGACGTTTAGTTAAATTTAAGATTAAGAGTTAAGAGCAAAATGTTTCAAATATTTTTTAAAGAAGTCTGGCTGCATTTACTCGATAAAAAAAAAAAAATTGTGAAATATTTATACAATTTAAAACTAAATTTATAAAGTTTTCTATTAAACTAAAGTTGGCATAAAACTGAGGTTGCAGTAGTCTTTTCTTTCCTTATTGTAACATATATTCTTGTGAAAAGGCTTTTTGTACAAGCAACACTTGATTGGGTCTTGATTTTGTCCATTGGGTGGGTATTGATTGGATCGTTGGATGGTTGTGGTTTGCTTTTGCTGTGATCTCATGTGAGTGACAGGTTGTCTCGCCCTCACGCTAGTAAACACGTCATCAGAGAAGAGAATAGATGTCGCTGCAAGAGGGAGGAGAAGTTATTTAATCTTTGATTAAAGGTTACGAGGACACATGAATGAAAAAAAAAAGATGTGCACGGATAAATCCTTTATAATAAATTCTGCAATTATGGGTGGCTGGGCGATGTGACCAAAATCTTATATGACGATATGACTAATTTTATTTCACGATAACGATATCACAATATAGATATTATTGCTAGCTTTAAATAAGGTTTTTATGATCTACTATATATACTTTTTATAATACTATCCTCCTAACTAAGTAAAAAAAAAACTTACAAGCTTACTGAAGAAAGTAAACAGTCAGTGATAAAATAAGAACAAAGAAATGAATTGCAAGTAATAGGCCAAAACACCAATAGAACAAATAAACATGAAATGGACCTACCTGAAAAACTTCAAGCATTAAATAAGAAATACTACATGGTGTATAAAGTAATTAAATGTACAAAAAACACTGCATAGTCTTCACTGTGTAAATTAAATATAAATTAATTCTTATTAAAGTTACAAAAGTGATTCAGTCAAGAGCAGTGAGTTATTTTTCCCTGTCTTTTGTTGTGGCTGAATAACATTAGTGACAGGTTTATTAGGCTGCTGTCACTTTAAGACCGAATGCACTGATCTAATATACAGATACACTGAACTTTTTACGTTCACTTAAGACATAAATGATTGTGGATACTTGCAAAGACAGGCATTTTGAGACATACGTGTGTGTATTTGACCTGTTCAAGCCCAATAAGGCAACAAAAATAACTCCGTTCAGTTCTCACAGGCTCTATGAGTAGCGGCTTCATGAACAGCGCACATATACCGAAATGAGTTTTCTTTCGCTGCTTATTGCGCTTCAACAGTTTAAAAACACTTGTTTTTAAACTGCAATGCTTAAAAACGCATACAAATTGATAAGCTTTCATGACCACACATGCAATACAGTATTTCAAAACAATTTTTTTTTTACATTTTTATTTAATGATAACATTAACTTTTGATCATTCTGACTTTAATGATCAAACGTCAAATGATAAAAAGTTAATCCTTGCAGGCTGAAAGTATTCATTTCTTAAAACCAAAAAAAAGTACTGACCCCAAACTTGTTTGTGTACTCACCCTCATGCCATTGAAAAGATTCTCACTTTCCCCTTCTTTTCCTATCTTTGTGTACAGGGTTTAATTTATCAGGACTATAAGCCTGTGTTCTGGTCACCATCATCCAGGTAGTAGAAGCTCCTTACATAAAGACCTTTAATAAAGCTTAACAGAAAGCTTTGATTTTGAGGTTTGATATGTTAATGTCAGTATATGGTATATTGTTCTGCTGTATCTGCCTCTGTAAAGGACTGCGCTTGCAGAAGCGGAGCTGGAGTATAATCCAGAACACGTGAGCCGTGCTCTGTACATCACTTTCCCCCTGCTCACCCTGCCAGCCAAACTCGCTTTGATAGCCGGTGTGTATATGCTGTCTATACCTGTGCCATGTGCTTTATACAGGTCCCATACACAGAGTTAAAGTTACGCTGCTATTTCTGATGTCAGTATCTTCGTCTGTGATTTAGAAAGTTGGGGTCGTGTGTCTGTTCTGATATGGACGACCCAGCCATGGACTATTCCAGCCAATCAGGCAGTGTGTTACATGCCCAAATTACAGTAAGTCATAGAGCTATGAATCTGTGGGATGAACATATGATTTCATGGAGATGTTCATGATCACATGCTTTTCCTCTTCTCAGGTACTCTGTAGTGAGGCGAGCTGATAATGAGCAGCTACTCCTAGTGGCCACAGAGCGCATGAACAACCTCTCCTCTATACTGGGGACAAATCTGGAGAGTTTGGCTACGTTTGCAGGTAGATCCACTGTTATTGGCCACAATTATGCCTTCTGAACTGGCCTAAGCATTTGTCTGCCTCTTTCACTCATCTCCAGGGTCAGATCTTGAAGGTGGAGTTTGTCAGCATCCCACAATTCCTTCAAAAGAAGTGCCTTTGTTGCCGGCTAATCATGTGACCTTGACTAAGGGAACTGGATTGGTCCACACTGCTCCTGCTCATGGCATGGAGGACTACAGTGTTGCAACGCACTTTAATCTGCCAGTAGTACGTCACCCATACCTGTACAGTATATGCTGGAATAGTAAGAATCTTGGGTTGTTGTTGATTTTAAACTAGCTGTCTCTCTCTATCTCTCTCTAGGAGTGCATGGTGGATGAAGAGGGCAGGTTTACAGAACTTGCTGGGGCTGAACTGCAGAATAAATCTGTAATGACTGAAGGCAATGCCACAGGTGAGAGAGATGGAGGAAAGAGAGAATATATATATGTGTATATGATAAAAGAAAATGCATGTTAGTAACTAATGTTGTGTGTGTGGGCAGTAATCTCAATGTTGCAGGCAGTGGGTGCAGTTGTGAAGGAGGAGGACTGTGTCCACAGTTACCCGTATGACTGGAGGACCAAACAGCCAGTCATTACCAGAGCCAGTAAACAGTGGTTTATCAACACAGGCAGCCTCAAAGACAAAGCTAAGGTGAGCAAATACAGCCTGCAGCATCAGCTGGATGAAACCCATCAAAATATGTCTGGGACATGTTCTGCATACAAGTAAAGCTCTTTGAAATTATATATAAAAATTGTCATGGAAATAATGTGACAATGCAAATCATTTCCTGATCCTCCTAAAATAGTATTAATTGTGTTAAAAAAGTAACTTTTTTTTATTTGTAAGTGAGAGAAGTGAGCGTATATTTTACACACACACACACACACACACACACACACACACACACACACACACACACGTGTGTGTGTGTGTGTGTGTAATATGTGCAAACAGCTCAAACAAATAAATGGTCAAATAAAAAGTTACTTAACGCGTGTTCTTTTTCTTGAACGGGACATGTTTTTGTGAGTGCACATTCTGCATTTATTTGAATGCAGAATACATTCTTAGTTACTTTTGTTGGAAGTATTAGAAATTAAACAGACTTCCTAGTAGGTTTTTCTGCAGAAAATAAACTGAGTGTGTTTGCATAGGATGCCCTGCAGAAGGTGCGTGTGATACCCGAATCGGCTAGGTCCAGTTTGTTGGCGATGTTGGACAGAAGAACATACTGGTGTATATCTCGGCAGAGGAGCTGGGGCGTCCCCATCCCAGTGTTCTACCATAAAGAGACTGGAGAGCCACTCTTAAACAAGTATATACTTACACTGTCATAGACATAGTCAAGAAATGCATATAAACTACAAGTTTAAGAATTCCCTCTTTCTTTCTCAGACATTCAGTTACACACATCGCTAAAGTTTTCTCTGAGAAAGGAAGCGACAGCTGGTGGGCGGAGCCAGTGGAGACATTTCTGACTCCAGAGGTTCTTCAGAAGGTACTTTTTTCCTAAATTTTCATTCAAAAGTTTGGGGTCGGTAGGATTGTGTTTTTTTGTGTGTTTTTAGTCTCTAATGCTCACAAAGTCTGCATTTATTTGATATTCATAATATTGAAACAGTAATATTGTAAAATAATATATTTAAAAATGTAATTAAATTATTCCTGTGATGGCAAAGCTGAATTTTCAGCAGCCCTACTCCAGTTTTCAGCGTCACATGACCCTTCAGAAATCATTCGAATATGCTGATTTGCAACACAAGAAACATTTCTTATTATTATCAATGATGAAAACTGATTTTTACATGGAAACGGTGATAAATATTTTTTTGCATTCTTCAAAAAAAAAAAAACATTTTTAAATGTCTATTATTACTACTATTACTTTGATCAATTTAATGTGTAATTTCTACTTATTATTATAATTGTTTTATTTTATTTTACTGACCCCAAACTTTTGAATGGTAGTGTATGTTTATGCTACAAATACTCTTTAGTGCAAAATGAAAGTTATAAATTGTTTGTTTGTTTTGTCAGAGTAAAGCAGGTGCACTATCTGATTATGTGCGGGGTGAAGATGTCCTGGATATCTGGTTTGACAGCGGTGTCTCATGGGCCGCTGTACTACAGGGTGAGTCATCAAAGTGCTCCTTATCAATACATGTATTTCTGGTTATTTAAGCAATCAATAAGTATATTGTTGATTGCTTGTCTGGGGTCCTTTGGTATGCTTTGTAGTGTTATGTCACTTCTCTCTCACTCTTTCTTTCAGAATCAGACCCGCGTGCAGACTCCTGTGTGGAGGGGAAAGATCAAATCGGCGGTTGGTTTCAGTCATCGCTCCTCACGAGTGTAGCTGTACGAAATAAAGCCCCTTACAAGTGAGTAATAAAAATGCATTTCTATCGTCACAAAAGAGTTTAGCATTGTAATGGATATGGCAATGTTAATGTATTTATTGCTGCTGCTGTTGCAGAGGTAGTACAAATACTTGCTACTACCAATACATACACAGGCACACTGCTGTGAGCATTTACTGCTTCAGCTAATGTTGGGTGATATGCTCCATTTTCATATCGTCCTATCGTCAGCCTTTGAGATCGGCGATACGCGATATTATTGTGAGGGGGCGGGGCTTATTTGATTTATTTACTCGTTAATTTGCTTGTTTTATTTCTTCGTTTTATATATGAGAATCTTTTTCTATTTTGCTAGCAAAGGTGGAGTGTTTATTAATAGGCAAAATTAGGTTATTTCCCGATATAGTGAGGTAAAAAAAGATCCTAATAATTTTTGCATTTTTTATTAAACCTTTCTTTTTAGCAAACTTTGTGTACACAAGCAATGTTGTCAATGCTCGAGTTCATGTGTAGAGCCCCTGGTGATACTTCAAGCTTCATGTTGTTTCGAGCCTCCTTAGAGTTTTAAAAATAGCGATTTTGATGCCATCATTGTAGTGTCTCTAGCACTCCCATTCAAAGGGCATTTTGACTGAAAACGAAAATACGGTCAAACTTAAAAGTGGAGTTTCCATTCTAATTATGCTTTTACAAGAATGTTCGGGTAGATGAACAAAAATAGCATAGGTTTGGCAAGAATTATCCTTTAATTAGAAGAATATTTCTTGTTAAACAAGTGTTTGAAGCTGCTTTTGATTTTCAAAGATGGCAGAGTTGTGCTATGCTCGTGAACTAAAGTGTTATTAGGCCTATATCATTTTAGTGATATTATTATTATTACTATTTTGTAATTGTATTGTTTTTAGTGTTATTAGTGGCATTCAATTTTTTAATGTGCTATGGAAACAAAATACTGATGAACAAAGATGCCGTTTCATCTTGGATCTGTATAAGAATGATGCGTCTGTTAAAACAAACACTCTTGACAATTTGCGAATGGATCACCTTGCAATTTAATTTTGATGTGGGACGTAGTTTTTTAGTCTGTTTAAAAAATATATATTTTAGAGGAGTCCTCATACGTGCGTGTCGGTGATGTCGCAAGTGTTAGGCTATGTGGTAATGTCGTTATGAATTTAGGCAAGGCAAATTAATTGTAGTTCCTAATATTAATTTAATAATAATACTAGCTTTATAATAATATTAATAATAATTTAATACATTAATGGGAAAATGAGCGAATTATCGTGTTGATATCGTCAAAGGCTTCTGCCATCAGAGATAACTCTGACTATCGTCTATCGGCACAAGCCTAGCTTCAGCACAAATAGCATGTATTCCAGGTGGAGCTGGGGAGGGTGGAGGGTTTCTGAAAGCTGCTACAACAAACACTGACCAGTATTTGAATGCAAGCAAGCTCATTGGCTGCTGATGCAACAGAAACCAATCAGCTGCGCCATTTAGAGAACAATGTGATTGCTAACAGATTGAGTTAAGGACAGCCTGCGCCATTTATAGTTTCAAGATAGAACTTTGCATGTGAATGTGACAAATACATATGTTAAAAAATATGCTGTGTGTTTCAGAGCTTTAGTGGTCCATGGATTTGCTGTGAGTGAGAGAGGAGAAAAAATGTCTAAGTCTATAGGCAACGTGGTTGACCCAGATGTCGTTATTAATGGAGGGAAGGTGAGATACGATCAACCAATGCTAGAATTAAATTACGTCATCCAGTCAGTGTTTTCAAACATCAATCTCTCTCTCTCAGGACCTGTCTGTCTGTCCTCCATATGGTGCTGATGTTTTGAGATGGTGGGTTGCAGAGGCGAACGTGTTTTCTGAGGTTCAGATCGGACCGAACACACTGAACGCTGCCAAAGACAGCATCAACAAGGTCTGGCACATATCATGACATAGATAATAGATAAATTGTTGCAGTAATTTGCTGCCAGTCAATGCTAATTTTGAATTAGATATACGCTAATGTTCTAAAGTTTTAGTAAGGTCTGTAAGATTTATTTTTTAAATGAATAATTTTATTCAGCAAGGATGCATAAATTGATCAAAAGTTATAGTAAGTAAAGACATTTATAATGTTACAAAAGATTTCTTTCAAAACACTGTTCTTTTATATCTTTTTGTTGATCAAAGAAAACATTTCACAGTTTACACAAAAATATTAAGCAGCACAACTGTTCAATATTGTTAATAATAAGAAATGTTTCTTGAGCACCAAATCAGCATATTTGAATGATTTCTGAAGGATCATGTGACACTGAAGACTGGAGTAATGGCTACTATAACTATGACTTTAACTATATTCAAATAGAAGAGTCATTTTAAATTGTAGAGTTTCACAATAGTATGTTTTTACTGTGTTTTAATCTAAAACAAATGCAGCCTTTGTAAGTTTAAAATACATTTTTCTAAAACATCTTACTGACCACAAATGTATGAACAGTAAGTATAGATCAAAGTGTTTATGATCTAATGACCTCTCATTAACCTGCTATTCTCTGTCCCCAGCTGAGGAACACACTGAAGTTTCTCTTGGGGAATCTCCAGGGTTTTGATCCTCGTTCCCAGGCTGTGGACACTAAACAAATGCACTACATAGATCAGTACATGCTACACCTGCTCAGAGAGTTCAGCATGAAGGTGAGTCTAAATGTTAACAGGTTACAATGTTTGTAAACCAGCTGTGCACTGCTGTCGGTCATGTGACACGTGTTTGTGTGTGCTGTAGGTAACTGATGCCTACAATGAGTTTGACAGCAGCCGCGTCATCCGCCTGCTGCAATCCTTCATCACTAGAGAATTATCCAACTTCTATTTCAGCATCATTAAAGATCGGTAACCACTCATTCAATTATGTAACTTTCTGTTCAAAAATTAAGCTATTTTTTATGCTCCGTAGCTAAACGTCCCACTCACTGTCTCTCTCTCTCAGGCTTTATTGTGACCCTGAGGACTCCCTTGGTCGGAGGTCGTGTCAAACGGTTCTAGAAGAGATTCTGGATGGAGTGAGTCGCTCTATCGCTCCTGTCCTCCCTCACCTCGCTGAGGAGGTGTACCTGCACTCTCCTGGACATGATGGTACTCACCCAATTTTCGTGCAACTGATTCTGTACGGCTACAGACTGGCTACTTCACTGTAATGCTTCTCACCTCTCTCTTTGTCTGTAGAGGGGGACACTTTGTTTCGTAGCGGCTGGATTAAGACCGATTCAGTGTGGCGGAAGCCAGGACTGGAGGAGGCAGTAGAGGGTGCATGTGCTATCAGAGATTCCTTCCTGTCGTCTATTCCGGGACGTAACGCTGCCGAGTATGACCTCATCATTGCCATTGAACCCGGCCTGTTCTTTGAAATCATGGAGGTACATGGATTTTAAAGCCTGTTCACAACAACAAAAATGTTCGGCACAGAAATTCATTCCGATTTTTGTTTGCGATTTGTCTGTTTAGAGCAGGAGTGTCAAACTCGGTTCCTGAAGGGCCACTGTCCTTCAGAGTTGAGCTCCAACCCACTTGAACGAGCTAATCAATGTCTTCAGGATTACTAGAAACTTCTTGGCAGCTGTTTTAGAGCTGGTTGGCACTAAATTCTGCAGGGCAGTGGCCCTCCCATGAACTGAGTTTGATACCCCTGGTTTAGACCGAATCATAACAAATGGCAGGCAGGCTGAATGAACATGCAAATTCTTTTTCTGACAGTATGTGGCACTTACATGTAATTTCAAAATATAAATGCAGAAATGCCCTGGTATCCCCATACACAACTTTCCGATTCTGACACCCTATTTTCACAAAGATGGAAAGCACAAATCTTATTGGATGGGGAGTTTTCTTCACAGTGAAAAGAAATCAGAACACCTGCGTAAAGAGATTCTGTCGCATTGACAGCCATTTATTCAAAATTTAAATATTTATTGCACTTAATAACAAACATTTGTATTGGTATGAATAGAGATAATAGATACTTTGACATCTTTAAATAGGAAAACTTTAAATAGATAATAATTTGTGCTTCATGTGCTTGCGACTAAATTTTATAAGTTGTTTTTCCCCCACCCTTTTCTGCCAGTCTCTTCAAGAGGAGCCCACTTCCACCTGCTCTCAGCTGACCGAGCTCATGATGGCCTCACGCACGACTCTGACAAACTCTCTCCCGCGGGATTTGCCATTGGATTCTGTCACAAGCACAGGAAACTTCCTCATCAACCTGGAAGGTGAGATGCTTTTCTTCTGATATAAATTACGCAGTGTTTCTATCACAAAAATTAACACCACCTACTGATTACTACCCCTTTTTGTAGCAGTTAGTTTAGACCAGTGGTTTGTCATACAATGTTACAAAAGTTTTCTCCACTGTTATTAGTTATACTAATCTGGTGATTGGTTATAATCATCTAAGCTAATCGTATTTTTATGATGATGTTGTGATAAACGTTTTTTAAGTCTAAACTGATCTGATCACCTGGTATGCATATAGATACAGAATGTACATTACGTTATGTCTGAGCATGCACGTTTTCTGCACATTAGTTTCCTTGCTGTTTTAAAATACTCTTATACCCTTTCTTGAGCGTGCAGGTCATTACATAATTTCTTTATTGCAACATAAGCATATTCTTCCAAAGCAAAGGCAGGAACTAAGTTAAACTGATTAAAGAATTAACAAAAGTATACATCTTCTTAAAACACCTTCTTTGCCATTCTTTTCAAGTAAACATTTCATTCTCTATCATACATTTTCCAACACAAGGTCTTATTAAAATTAATTATATTTATAAATTGCCTTATATTGGGTAGGTGCTTTGAATGTTGTGTTGGACTATGCTGGGCATTAAAATCATGAAAGTTGAGAACCACAGGTTTAGACAGAATTGGCAACATTTGGTTTTAATTTAGAAGCAGTTAAACTAAACTTGCCTTTACTTCGGAAACAGATAATTAAGAAAATTCCTAAAATATTACGGAACTCCAAAGTAATTGGGTATTGATCTGCTCATCTGTGTGTCCTGTAGGGGGAATGATCCGTGAAGAGAGTTCATACAGCGTAGCCGCGATGCCCACCTCTCTCTCGCGCTGTCCGAGATGTCGGCGATACACAGCAGATGAGCCAGACTGCCTCTGCCCAAGATGCCAAACCATGCTGGAAAATACAAAGTAATGACCCTGACTGTTGCCATGACTACTGCCCACCCACTGGCCCTCCTCCACCTCCTTTGTTGAAAAAGGCTGCTAGGGCTACCATGGACCAGTAAAAAGCTGCTATTGTAGCAGACAGAAAGTTGTCTGAAGCTGTGGAAGAGGGGGTACCATGTTACTCAGGGGTCGGATAGGAGACAAACTGTTATAAATGAATAAAGCAAAAATTAAGAAGGAAAAACCAAACAGGAAATTTTCAACTGAGAAAGCATACACAAAAACCCGTTTCAGATCATGCTTACAATATTAGCACTGACCTGGGATCTGTGTTAAGTTGACAAATTGAACTGTGCAGTTCTCTGCTACAGGTTTAAGCCAACTTATTGTCAGTACACTGAAAAGAGCGTTTGTATATGTCAATTTGAGATTGTTTGCGGTGGGTGGAAGGTTTGGTTGAACACGTCTAACTGTACTTTCTGTATATTCAAGTCATGAGGGGGTATATTTTATTGTGACATTTTGCATTGAAGATGTATTTAACATGCAGAAGCGATTTGTGAAACCATTCTTTAATTGTGACGTTGATTGAATGTGGCAGTTTTATCACAGAATGGGTTTACAAAATGTAGACATTCATTCTGCTATTTTCATAAATGAGTCTCAGTGAGAGGAGAGTTTGTCATTTTTTGTTTCTGTTTATCTGTAAATGATGCTTTATGACGTGAGTTTTATTGCTAAGCCAATAAACAGTGCATACAGAAAAATATGATGTCTCTTAATGTGAATCTTCATAATTTCACTGCTTCTTAAAAAAGGAAAGGATCCAGTTGAGTGCTCCAGCTACAGGCCTCTTTTGCTTTTAAATGCAGATTTAAAGATTACCGCTAAATTACTGGTCCGGTGGCTTCAAGGCCATATGACAGAACTGGTTCATAGTAACCAGACAGGGTTTATAAAGTCTAGACTTACTACAGATAATGTTAGAAGACTATTACACATTATAGATGGTGCTCAAGGCTTAAGTTCCCCTGCTGCTGTCCTTTTACTAGATGCTGTCCTTTCGCCTGGAGTGGCCATTTCTGTGGTTGGTATTAGTTCATGGGGGTCGGCTTGCCATTCATTAATATGATTAAGGTGCTGTATAAAAACTCAACAGCTGTAATGCTTACTTTCATAGTAGGAAATTATTATATTCTATTGCATTTGCTCATGAAATTGGACATGAACTCCCTCTCAAATCAGATTTCCCAGTTGGAAACTCAGATTTTCTAGTAGGAAACTCAGATTTTCTAGTTGGAAACTCAGATTTCCTAGTTGGAAACTCAGATTTCCTAGTAGGAAAATACAAGCTTCCTAGTAGGAAATTAATTTAAAAAAATGTCTTTGCTCATGAAATTGGATAGCAACTCTCTCTCAAATCAGATTTCCCAGTTGGAAACTCAGATTTTCTAATAGGAAAATACGTGTTTCCTAGTAAGAAAATACGAGTTTCCTGGTAGGAAAATACAAGTTTCCTAGTATGAAAATACGAGTTTCCTAGTAGTAAAATACAAGTTTCCTGGTAGTAAAATACCAGTTTTCTAGAGAAATTCAATTACCGGTATAATAATTTTTTCTCTCAAATCAGAATTCCCAGTTGGAAACTCAGATTTCCAACAAGATCTAGTAGGAAAATACGAGTTTCGTAGTTGGAAATTATTCTATTCTATTGCATTTGCTTATAAAATTAGACATGAACAACCTCTTAAATCAGATTTCCCAGTTATAAACTCGGATTTCCTAGTAGGAAAATACGAGTTTCCTAGTGGGAAAATTAGAGTTTCCTACTTCCTAGTAGGAAACTAATATAATTTTGTCTTTGCTCATAAAATTGGACATGAACTCCCTCTCCAATCAGATTTCCTACTAGGAAATATGAGTTGCCTAGTAGGAATTACAAGTTTCCTAGTAGTAAAATATGAGTTGCCTAGTAGGAATTACAAGTTTCCTAGTAGTAAAATACCAGTTTCCTAGTACCAAATTATCAAAAATTCTTGTCTTTGCTCATGAAATTGGACATGGACATTTGAAATCTTGAAACTCAGATTTCCTAGTAGGAAAATACGAGTTTCTATTAGGAAATACAAATTTCCTTAGTAGGAAAATACGAATTTCCTAGTAGGAAATTATTATAATTTTTTGTCTTTTCTTTTAGGAAGTTTAGGAAACTCAGATTTCCGAGAAAATACGAGTTTCCTAGTAGGAAAATACAAGTTTCCTAGTAGGAAAATACAAGTTTCCTAGTAGGAAAATACAAGTTTCCTAGTAGGAAAATACGAGTTTCCAAGTAGGAAAATACGAGTTTCCTAGAAGGAAAATACGAGTTTCCAAGTAGAAAAATACGAGTTTCCTAGTAGGAAAATACTAGTTTCCTAGTAGGAAATTTGATTTGAGAATTTGAGAGGGAGTTCATATCCAATTTCAAAGATTATGAGTTTCCCTTTAAAAAATTATTATAATCTTTGAAATTGGATATGAACTCCCTCTCAAATCAAATCAAATCAAAAAAAAGTAGGAAACTTTTTTTCTACAGTCCTGGGAAATCTGAGTGTCCTGGTAGGAAACTATAGTAGTTTCTTAGTAGAACATATGATTTGAGAGGGAGTTCTATGTCCAATTTCATGAATAAAGGCAACATTTGAATAATTTCCAATTAGGAAACTCATATTTTCCTACTAGTTTCCAACTGAGAATTCTGAGTGTCTTAGTATGAAATTTAGAGTTTCTTAGAAAATATGATTTGAGAGGGAGTTCATGACCAATTTTGTGAGTAAAGACAATAAATTATAATTTCCTACTGGGAAATCTTGAGTAGGAAACTCCAGTCCAGAAGGTACTGAGTGTCCTAATTGGAAATTTATTTGATTTGAGAGGGAGTTTATGAGTAAAGGCATAAGTAGTAGGAAAATACTAGTTTCCAAGAAAGAAATTATTGTAATTTTTTGCCTTTGCTCATGAACTCCTTCTCAAATCATATTTCCTACTAGGTGTTCTACAACTTCCCACATTAAGGACATGTTGCTGATATTTTAATGCTCCCGTTTCATATTCAAGACAATGAGCTGCACAACAGTTCTCGGAAATTGTCTTTAATTTTGGTATCACGTATTATATGAGCAGCCAGGCACAGCTGGTACAGGCCTGCATAAAAGGTCAGCACTACAGAAGAGGTCTTTCTTTTCTCTTGCAACCACACCTAAATTTGTACATTTAAAATAAACACATACATTAACAGATGACATTTTAGTGCTTGTTCACTAATAAACAGCATCAATTAGACATTACAGACACATTTAATTGGCAGAATAAATGAACGAGAACATCTAGAATTTGAAATAGAAAATATACCCCTCATGGAGTTAATATACTGTAATGTTTTGATTATACTGATTAAAGCACAATATTATTTTAAGGCTTCCTTGTAAAGAATGCCCTTCTTTAATTACAGGACTACTGTACATGAATAACATAGTTTTTATCCTAATAACACTCTAGACACTAGAGACTCCAGGCCTTTGTTCGTGACACGTTCAATGTGCACAGGCATTGTGGGGTAGCACATCCTCTAGAAGTGCTAGTGTTCTTGATATGTTATTTTAGTGACAGTTGGGAAAAGAGATTAAAGCCAGCTAAATTAAGCAGATTACTGGTGATAATGATGCATTTATTTAGGCTGCTGACTGGGTGGTTTTCCAGGTCTTTGGGCTCCTGGGAAGGTTTTTGAGTCTAGAATATTTAAAAAACATGATTCTCATTCTCTCTCCTCCAAAGCATTTCTCTATATCAGGGCTCTTCGTGTAAAGAGTCCACAGCCTCCAGCAGGTGGAGGGCAAGGCTATACTGGGCGTGGTTTTCTGGGAGCATCTCGATGACTTTATTGATCAGTTGACTGCTCTGAGACAGAGGTACTGAAGGACAGCGCAGTTCACTGGGGTCCTAAAAACACACAAACCATAATACAGGTGAGTTTAAGACAGTAAGTGATTGGCGAACTGTGCAGCCTGTGTAATCTTACCATAGCCTTCAGCCAGGTACAGAGGGTCGGTGGCAGACGGGCCAGCAGCTCCATGTTGGGTTTGGTCTGTGACTGGGAGTGGAGTAGGGAGAAAGAGAGTCTCTGACCAATCAACACCAGCAGCTGAGAACCCAAAACATCCTTGTCCTGCACCTCCATCATCACCTGAGAGATTACGATAGAAAGAAAAAGTGGAAAAAGATGGATGACAAAAGAAAGAAAATAGAAAAATCACAAAAAAAAGATAAAGAAAAGATATATACAAAGGATAAGGAAAAGACAAAGAAAAATGATAAGAAAAATGATAAAAACAACGAAAGAAAAAAGAAAATTACAAAAAGACATTATACATATTATGTTTTCTTAATATTCTGTTATTCTTTATACCAAAAGAAAAACAATAAACCAAAAGTTTATAAAGAAAAAAAGCACGATCTTTTACTCCTGTATGTATGCTCAGGAGGTTTAACAATGTGTGTGTGCACGTTACCTCTTCTGCCCTCAGGTCCAGGCCCTGGTTATAGAGCTCACAAACAAGGTGTCTGCGTAGTATGTCAGTATTGACTTGCAGTAAAGACGAGAGCTCCATACACACAGACGGCCACATGTCTTCAGCACCACTGTGTTTCACACCGTTCTCCTCAGCTTCAGCTAGAACCTTCACCCAGCCTGTTAACACGTTCATCAGAAACTGCACACACAGTAAGACAGTGTATCAACTTTGGTTTCAGAGGTGAGCTAAAAACATCTTACGACCTGTTATCCGAGAATCTTTTTGTTATGTGGTCAACATTTCACGGTCACTGTACAAGATGCATGTTAGACTGATTATAGAATAAAAATGTTAATACTTATTTTAGTTGGGGGCATTCTTGTTGAGAGCAGTTCTGACTCACTTCTTGTCTCACAGCCACCAGGTTGGGGTCCATATCTCCACTGGGCAGCAACTGAATGGACGCCAAATCTCTAAAAAACGCATTCTTGCCCTGTAGATGACAGAAAAACACAACATGAATTAAAGGCAAAAGAACTTGTAGTCGACGTGAAAAGTAAATTGTGCTAATCTAAAAGTGATGTATTTCTGAGAGAAATGTGAAAAAAACCCCGATTAGCTCGTTGTAGTTTGCTAATTGCAGCGATTTCATACGAGTGACAGACTGCTGGAGGTGATGGATTATTGTTCAGTCCTTGCGCTGGTGAGCACGTCATCAGAGAACAGATGTAATTGCAAGACGGAGGGGAATTTATAATGACTAAAAAAACTCCAACATTCCAAAAAAAAATTTACATTTTGATTTTGTGGTGACAGATACATAGTTAAGTGTGACGTAATTGTGTTTTTGTTGTCCTGTTTTTACCTTGCTGTCGAACAGACTGAGTGGTTTCAGGCGCAGAGAGAAGGACATGGCGGCGTGCAGCAGAGAAGCTAACACACAGTGATGCTGAACGAGGGGATAGTGTATGGATCTCTGATCCAAAGCTAACTCCACAATAGACACTGGACCCTCAGCACCGCCCCACACTTCCTCCACGCTCACATCTGGAACAGACACTTCCTCCACCCCTGAATCCGCCTGAGAGAGAAAAGACGTTTCTAATATATTTCACGCTTTTATTTCAACCCATAATTTGTTAACCATTCTTGAAAACTTCATTATAACTTAAGACATGCTTCCACCCATGCATCCACTGTTTGATCAGTCCTTACTCTGGGGAAAAAAGGAAAGGAAGGGAGAAAAGAGGAAGATGAGACCTCCATCAGAGCCTGCAGTAACTGCACGCAGGAGCCCAGGAAACTCTTCACAGCTGCATCTCCCATTCCGACATCCTAAACACACACACACACGCACACAAGTCAATTAAAATGAAAAAGATCTAAATTGAATTAATTCTTTGTGTCTTCTCTTACCCGTCTGCACAGCCGATCTTTAGGTGCCTTTCCCACCTAGATCAACACAATTATTTAATCTTAGTCACAGCACACAAAGAGAAAGAGCCAAAGTACACAGACACACTAACCTTTTCCATTAGGAAGGCAGTAGCTGAAAACCGCTTGACTATGAAGGTCTGCCACATCATTGCAGAGACACCTGAGGGAAGAGCATTGTTGAGGGAGAGAGTTATCATATGGAAATCCTTCTGTTGTGAAGAAATATGTTGTGGCAACTTGTTCAGGCAACTTCACTTAGTCAATATATGTCGTTTTTTATTAGTGACTCTTACCCAACTGAATGTAAGGACTGGAGATCATCTTCAAAAACTCCACTGACCACTCTAAGTACTGCCCCACCTGAACAGAAAGAGAGAGATGAAGTGTCCTCAGTGATTAGTTGATATTTTATATCAGTATTAGGAATATCAGTATATATATATATATATATATATATATATATATATATATATATATATATCAGTACTTGCTATTCGCTGTTCAGTAATACTGAACTGATATATACTAAGGATTTGTGGGTGGTTGCCCTGCATGCTTAATAAACAGCAAGAGTAATAAAGAAACTCCAGCTGGTCCAAAATGCAGCAGCTCGAGTTCTTACTAGAACCAGGATGTATGACCATATTAGCCCAGTTCTGTCAGCACTGCACTGGCTCCCTATTAAACATCACATACATTTTAAAATCTTTCTAATTAATTACAAAGTACTAAATAGTTTCGCCCCTCAGTCAGTACTTGAGCGAGCTCTGAACGCATTTTAGTCCTTCACGTCTATTGCGATCTCAAAATTCTGGCCAGTTGATAATACCTAGAATATCAAAATCAACTGCAGGCAGTAGATCCTAGCACCCAAACTGTGGAATAGTTCTAGCCTTGTACGGGAAGCAGACACACTCTGTCAGTTTAAATCTAGACTAAAAAACACATAACTTTAACCTGACATACACATAACACAATCAATTTATATGATTCAAATCAGTCAAATGATTGTTAGGCTGCATAAAAAAGGTCCACCAGAGCCAGGAACACTTCCTATAACACCTGATGTACTTCGTAAAAATAATGGCATCTACACTAATATTAGTCAGTCTGTTTAATCCTCATCCCGAGGTTACCGTAGTCAGCCGTATCCGGATCAGATGGTGGACCTGCACCCTGACACGACCAAAACACAGCCCTGAATGTCAGCAGAGACCTTGTCTACTAGACAATCCCCTGTGAAGACCTCATCAACATGACAGCCATCGGCACAGACCACAAGAACCAGACAGGTCCTCTGCACAGACCCTATGGCCAGCATCGGCGTGATGAATTCAATCTTCAAGCTAAAGGAACTGGGTGAATATTTGAATCCTACCGATCCCGATCTGAATTCTGACTTGTGATGCAGCCTTAATCATAATGACACCGTGTTTATTCATTGGCCAGAGGATAACTGGCCCCTGACTGAGCCTGGTTTCTCCCAAGGTTTTTTTCTCCATTTTGTCACCTGATGGAGTTTGGGTTCCTTGCCACTTTCGCCTCTGGCTTGCTTAGTTGGGGACAGTTAATATTCTACGATATTATTGATCTGACTGTACTGACGCTGTTGTATGATAACTGAACTGAGCTGGACGAAGACATCACTTTTTGCAGAACTGCTTCATAGAAGACATGAACTGATTTAATAACCTTGCTGTTTAATAACTTTGTATATAGATCTTCTATTTTGTTATTGATTGTATGTTTATTTATTCCCCATGTGTAACTCTGTTGTTGCTGTCTTTGCCGCACTGTTTTTGCTTTGTCTTGGCCAGGTCGCAGTTGTAAATGAGAACTTGTTCTCAACTGACCTACCTGGTTAAATAAAGGCGAAATAAATAAATAAATGATTCATGATCTTTACAACGGAACTGAATCAATACTGAACTGACTACAGCTTAACAACAGCCGATATGCATAATTTTCCTGTTATCACTGTAAACCTGCTTTGAAACAATCTGTATATAAAGTGCTATACAAATAAAGGTAACTTGACTGCTCCATTAACTATTTTTTTTTTACTTTTACAAGTAAGTATTTGGGAAAAAAAATATTTTGCTAAATGAATGTAAAAAAAAACAAAAAAAACAAGTCATTTGGTTCCAGTATTTATTTTTAAGTTCTAAATAAGAAATGGCAATTGGTTCCCAACCTTATTATAAGAAAGCTTTGAGACTTTTTAAAGTCTTTACCTCTGTGTCTTTGTTCCACTGGACAACATTTTCCCAGCTACAGTGAGCAAACAGCACATCAGGAGACAGAGAGCTTGGGAACCGCTGACACACACACTCCAGCAGCTCTGAGACAACACACACACATGCTTTAGTCAAACACAAAACACACACAGATGGTTAAAAGAAACCACCATGGAACAATTTTGATGTATCATCTAAGTCACATGACCAAGAATCTCCACGGTTACCCTCCAGTTTCTCCTCCCTGCCTTGCTGAAAGGGCTGTTCCGTGGGCTCATTCTCTCCCCTCTTTTGAAGGATCTTACTCAAGAGATCTGGAGACACACCGTGTCTGAAGATCAATTTTGAAACGCAGTCTGCTACACCACCTAAAAGACAAAAAAACAAAAATATGGAAACACTATAATCATTAATTTCCCTATTTCCTAGTATGAAAGCATAGATTATACATAACAGATATCACTGACAGCTTCAATATTCACTAGCTTTAAAAGTTACATTTATTTGACAAAAAACAGTAGATTCTTTGATAAACAAAGTTGAAAATAAGACCATTTATTTGAAATAGAAATCTTTTGTAACATTATACATATCTTTACTGACACTTTTGGTCAATTTAAGGCATCCTTGCGGAATACAAGCATTAGTTACTTGTAATAAAAAAATCGTACTGACCCCACAATTTGGAATGGTAGTGTATGTGTGTTTTATGCACCTCTGCCACTCTCTAATAGTGTTTTGACTGAGCAGCGTGTAACAGTGCCCCCTGTAGAGCCCTGAAGAGACGGCAGGCAGAGCAGCGTCTGCAGAGCAAGAACATCCTCCAACTGCTTTATACACACCACCCACTGCTCCAACTCCAGAGAAACACACACCCACTCCTCCTGAAACTGCACAGAGAGAAAGAGAGTTAAGCACACTCTGCACCAATTCTACAGATGCAGAAAAAAGACACACAAAGACACCTTGCTCTCTGCCAGCCTGGTGATGGCATTCTTGGCTACACGATGAGCGACTAGAGCAGCCAGTAGTGCGGAGGCCGCGCTTTCAGACTGAACACATGCTGTGCGGACCTGCTGCCACCAGGGTGAGACACACTGGCCGTCCCATGACTCATCTACAGCTCCTGATACACACACAATTGAAATATTAATATCCATGATAAAATATAGAGGACACAAGGTCAGTCTCTCCTCCAGATGATGTTAAAGACCTTTCATTGAGCTGAGGGTAGACAGCAACGTGTGCAGGTGTGAGACGGCATCTGGGAACTTCAGTACTTCTTTCTCTTTGTTCAGCCAAACTGACAAGAGCAAAGACTGCGAGAGAGAGAGATAGAGATAGATAGAGAGAGAGAGAGAGAGAGAGAGAGAGAGAGAGAGAGAGAGACAGTGTGATCTAATCTATCCATCCTTCAATCTTTTGTGTTCTTTTTACATCACTTTATCTTACCAATAGCTGCTGAGGGCTGATGCCACTTTCCTGCAGAGTCTCACACACTCTATGTAAAGGACTCTGTCCAGACAGACAACCCCAGAACAGGAAACTACCTGAAAGCATTAAAATTCACACATCAATTAACCACTTATTTAATGACAGTGACGCATCAATATTAAAATTCTGAAGATACAGATCATTATTTTCATGTTACGGGATAACACTAAAGAACTTTTCCTCTTCGGTCGCCCTACAGGTTGGAAGCAGAAATGTCCATTATCGCTGTCGTAAATAATTTAGCCAACCGCAGCCTACTGTCGCACACACGCTCACTGTTTATCCAGCACCGGCTTTGGAATGAACGATGTCCACAGACAAGGTAGAGTATGTTGCATGATTTCATGAAAGTATGATGTATTGCGACATCAGAAACGAAGAAAAATAAAATAATGACTATTGTAACGCTTGAAGTAAAGCAAGTAAAATTTGTAGTTTTCTTATGTCTCATTCAAACTACAGAAACGCAACCCGATCTGGCAGACTTGCATAGTGCGGTTATAGCAGATATAGGGCCGCAAAGCGAATCCAGAAGTGCCTTTCACCCTGTTACGACTTGATGAACCACTGATACGAATTTGGAAACGTTATTTTAAGGTAAAAATGTTTTCTTTAGTGTTGCTTTAAATGGCCATTATTAATATTATATACTATTTTGTCTAAATACATTAAAAATAAACACTAAAAACTTAAAACCAATAATTTAAAATGTTACAAATGAATTTAGGCAGTACAAAAATGGATATTCATTTTGAGATTTGCAAAAGATAACATTTGGTTATTATTGTGTTTTAAAAATAAACATTAAGAGAATATGCGAATTAGTCCTCGCCTCCCCTCAATCACACCAGTTCGGAGTACCTGTTCCACTTGGTCAATTTTACTGTAGTAAACGCTACACAATGGCAAGTGGAAATATTGGTTTAATTCAGCCATATATGTTATAAGAAGTAGTAGAAGAGTGAATTATACAGAGTCGTCTACAAGTTGATGTATCAGAATGGTAAAGGCTTTTATGTATTGCTCTCTACAATGTCAGACACATGACCGTAAATTATGATTAGCCTTTGGTTTGACTACGTTATCAAACAGCTAATAGTGTTTTAATGCTACACAAACCATGTAAACATGTTCCTGATCGCCATCTAAAAACAGGGTACCCCCAGGATCCTCCAGCTTAAATTCAAGGCTTTTTAAGACCTTTTTAATACCATTTCAAATGAAATTCAATGCCAACTTCGTACCCATTCCAACAATAATCCATTGAAAATATCAAATCTGTATACATTTTAAACCCTGGAAAATAATTAAGTAGGCTACTATGTAGGCTACTTGAATTAAATAAAACATTTTATTTAAATGATCAGTCATATTTAATACATACGCAACAGCGTTGTAGTGCGCACGTGTGTGTGTAGGCCAGTGTTCATTTTGGCAGCCATTTTTGATTCAGTCTTTGTCTTCATCTTCAGATGAAAATGCTTATGAATGCAAACTTTTAGTCATTACTTTTAGTAAACTGCAGTTACTTTAGGTAGCTATTTTATATGTAGTGTTTAGACAGAAAATGTCATAATTATTCTCTCTAGGCCATTCAATTAAGCTTATGAGAAATTATTTACATTGCACTCTTTAGCAGTAGCACTTGTGCAATTCTACATATCCCTTTTCCTAAGTTCCGTGGTTCTCCAATTTTTTTGAGTGCCGTACCCCCTGGTACCCCTCTCTTCCACTTAGACTGCAGTCACACCTTTTCCATTAAGGGACAATATTTGCCCCCTTTAATACATTTTTCCATTTAATTTTTAACCTTTATACCTTTTAAAAATAAATAATGCTTTAAATAAAACAATATTCAATAAATATGCAATGTTAAAAAACGTTTAATATTAATACAAATATTATATTAAAATAGCCAGTAGGTGGCGGTCATCGAGTCATTCATTCATTGAATCTCACGATTCGTTCAAAGCCACAGATTTCGTTGCAGAATAGAGCAATAAGCCTGACTACTGTTTTATGCAGTACATCACTTAAATGTTACCCTTTTTTTTACTGTTGTATAAAATCAATGTCACATTTGAAATCGTGTGGATACTCGGGAAACATTGGATTCTTGCTCATATATGATCAACATTAAAAACACTGCTGGATATCAGCCTGCATTTTGATCGCAGATTTAGTCGCACAAACAGTGCAAGCGGCTCGTGACAGGACACAGACCGACTGAATGACACTAGAAAATCTCAAATAAAGATCGCTGAACTCCAGCTTGTCTGTGTTTTCAGATCATCCGCGCTTCAGCAGTGTAGTGAGCGCACGAGCGCTAGTAGCTACTATCTTTTTCTGTACCTCACTTGCCTAGTAACCATAGTAACGGATGCGCAGTGCGCACGCTTTCGCGTTTTCTGCTATTACGTGGAGCGCAAGGTGCAGTCAACGCTGCATGAATTAGCCTACATTAGTAACAGTTAATTTTGTTACGGTATGAACTTAATCCTAGGAAAAGCAAAAAAAAAAAAAAAAGGCCTTTGTAACGAAATCCAAGACTTTGTATACCAAATTCAAGGCTTTTAAGGCCTTAATTTGAGATGATCAAATTTAAAACTTTTTCAATGCTTTTAAGACCCCGCGGGTACCCTGAAAAAGTTCGATGATCTGAACATCATAGAAAGTCAGTGGAGAAAATCCCCACCTGCACGTTGATGGGATTGGTTACATGTTTGTCTAAAAGCATATAAAATAAAATAAACAGACATATAAACAATACTAAAAACGATTTTCACCACAGGGTGTCTTTAAAAAAAAAACATTAAAATAATGCATAAGCACTAGCAGAGAGCAGTTTACCTAGTTGGGTCCAGTCGGTATCAGGTTGTTTAATCACTCTGAGCTCTCCGTTCACCCATTCCAACTGAGACAGAAATGTTCGGACAGGCAGCGGCCCACTAGAGTCTTGAGCAAATGAGACAGAGGGCCGAGAGTTCATCTCTGTGTATCGTTGCAGGATTGGGCCAACACGGGCAAGATCCTCCTCAATGCCAGAAAAAGACAGCTGTGCAGAGAGCAGAAACCTTAAGTTCAAATCTTAGTGTGACAATGGTACATTAGTTTAGCTTAATTGGATAGTGTCTGTGTGCACGTGTTACTCACATGTTCTGGCTCAGTGGGTGATGTATCTGGTGTGTGCAGTAACTGAACATTTGTATAGAGCTGGAGAAGTTTGAGCTGGGATGAACAAAACTGCAGCAATGACTCATCCACTGCTTCAGGATCTAATACGAAGACACATGAAAACCAGATCAGTGTTTAAATATGAAAAATACACAGTGCCCAGTGAGGATTGAAGGGGTTACCTTGTTCTTTCAGGCTAGCCAATAATGCACGAGTAACATGGGTCAAACAGGACACTGGTGCATTCTTATTGGAAAGCAGTGACTCCAGGGCCTGTCAATCAATCAGATATTTTATTAAAGAATTTATTAACAAATATGAATGAATATGTTGGTGTGTGTGTGTGTTACTAACCTGTTTCTTAATAGCTGGATGTTTAATGTCCAGTAACACACTTTGTGCTTCACTCTCAAGCAGAGCTGTAAATAAAAGTTCAAAGGTCAACTCAAACATGTGGACACATCAGTGCAATAGAACTTAAACACAACATTGGGTAGTAGTAGTTCTTTTTTTAAAAACATTTTTCACCCAAAAATAATTTTGTCATCATTAACTAACCCTCAAGTTGTTCCAAACCTGTATGAATTTCTTTCTTCTTCAGAACACAAAAGAAGGTATTTTGAAGAATGTCAGTAACCAAGCAGTTGATGGGCCCCTATTTACTTCCATAGTATTTTTTTCTCCATACTATCGAAGTCAATGGGGCCCATCAAATGTTTGGTTACCCATATTCTTCAAAATATCTTCTTTAGTGTTCAGCAGAAGAGATAAATTCATACAGGTTTGGAACAACTTGAGAATGAGTAAATGATGACAGAATTTACATACCGGTATTTGTGACCATGGATAACAAAACCAGTCACAAGTCGCACGGGTATATTTGTGGCAATAGCCAACAATACATTGTATGGGTCAAAATTCTAGGTTTTTCTTTTATGCCAAAATCATTCAGATATTAAGTAAAGATCATGTTCCATGAAGATATTTAGTAAACTTCCTACTGTAAATATATAAAACATTTATTTTTGTGAGTGGATGCAGCACAATCGCGAACATAAATGGACAACTTTAAAGGCGATTTTCTCAATGTTTCGATTTTTTTGCACCCTCAGATTCCAGATTTTCAAATAGTTGTATCTCGGCCAAATATTGTCCTATTCTAAACAAATCATACATCAATGGAATGTTTATTTCTGCAGCTTTCGGATTGTGTATAAATCTCAATTTCAGAAAATTGACCCATGTGACTGGTTTTGTGGTCCAGGGTCCCATTTGAGTGAACTATGAGGTATTTGAGGTAACTATGAGGTATGAGGTGTCTGACCTGGTTCCACCTCCCTGGTCCTCAGTAGAGTGGTGAGTCTCCTCAGCAGGTGCATGTCTTTAGCACGCTCACTCTTCTTATCACTGGGCAACAAACAGAACAGATACATATATGCTCACCTGCATTATGTGTGTGTTTTTTTTTATGTATTAATGTGCAATTGTTATGTATGAGTGTGTACCTGAGTGCCAGGTGGAATGGTATGGTGACGGCTCTCAGAGCTCCATTAACCGGATCAAACAGACACACCTGCTGTGTGTGTATCTGCCAACCCTGACTGGTTACACTATTCACACCCATTAACCTGTGACCTGCATACAACAGCCTTAAGAGAGAGTAATGAATTAATAAATATGCATTTTTGAATTGTAGCAATGTATTTTAGTTTTTTTCAGTTAGAGTGTGTACCTGCAATGTTTGCCTACAGTAAAAGCCCCTACTCGAGGTCCATGCTGAGTTCCCCACACCTCTAAAATGCCCCTACGTGGGGCATAAATCACCAGAAACTGGGCGTGCCGGCGGGGCATAGAGGGAGATGTGGCTATTTCTCTCTCCCCAGGAGCTTCTGACACCTGCACCCACCCGAGCTGAGCATCACGATAGCCTACACAAAATACAGACATTAAGGAAATGTGTTATTGTTTATATACACTACTATTTAAAATAAATATTACAATTTAAAACAAATGTTTAATTTTCACATGATCTTTCAGAAATCATTTGGTGCTCAAGAAATATTTCTTATTAGGAAATTGTGGTGCTTAAAATGAAACTGCGATACATTTTGTACAGGATGCTTTGATGCATAGCAAGTTCAAAGCATTGATTTAAAACAGAAATCTTATGTACACTTATGTGACACTATAAATGTCTTTGCTACTTTTTTGTCACTTTTCACAGTTCAATTAATACAAATATTTAAACTATTTAAAAATATATATAAAAAATGACCTAAAAAACTGTTGAACAGTAGTGTATATATATAATTATATTATTGCATATAACATTTTATAAATACTAGTATTATAAATATTAAAATAAAATTTCATGTTTTTTTATATTGTTTAATTTATTTGTATAATTATAGTATTTACTTAATTATATTTAAAACAAATATAAATATTTTTGTACAATAACATTTATCATAAATTTTTTTTTTTTAAAAGATTACATTTACAGTTGCATGCTTTTAGTTTTTAAACCTAAAATATAATTTATTACAAAAAATTACTTTTAACTACACATTGTCATATGGACAAGCAGTCCCTAATGATACGGATTTTTGCTTTAGTGAACAAACACACTAAAAACATCAGTCACACGGATTCAAATCTTGTTTGTCACAAGATACTTCTGCAATTTAATAGGAACAGGCTCATTTGATGCTTGTTCGCAAATCAGACTACATCAGTTGCGCTACACTGCTCACCCTTCCACATCCTGATAGCGATGCCTCGTGCCACATCCAGCAGCGTGACTCTGCCAAAGTCATCTGTGACTCCAGCCATAGTGTTACATGGAGAGAGACAGATAGACTCGCCATGGCGACGAGAATCTGGAAGACCAAACCTGATGAAACCAGAAAAATTTGGTGTAAATATGGTGTGTATCAGTGTTTGGTAAGTTACTCTAAAAAGTAATTACTAGCTACTAATTACATCTTTAACAGTGTAATTCAATTATTGCATTAATTTCTCTCTCTAAAAAGTATTACATTACTTATTGATAATTACTTTCTAAATCCCATAGCAACTGACCAATTGAACAAAACAAGGATAGACATGACACTGCTCTTTTAATTCTTTAAAATAAATAATATAGAATTGCATAAATTATTCTTGAACCGACCAGAGTATTTGAAGGGAGAATATTAGATTAAAACATGCATTTCAACATTAGATGTACAATTTTGATGTTAAATCCTATATTGCTTTATATAGAATAGTTCTATTCAGTCTATTACATCAGAAGTAACTGTAATTTAATTACAGAAAAATGAAGAGTAATCCCTTACTTGACTTTTGTAGGGAAAAGTAATTACGGTAAATTACAATAATTAATTAGTAATGTATTACACCCAACACTGGTGTGTATATGATTAAAATAAGTTAAAAAGCAATGTTGGAAGGTAGTGTTACTGCATACAGATTTACCTAACAGGAAGGGATGTGGCCGGCTCCACCTTTGGCTTCTGTTTCTGCACTGACTCCTCTTCATTTTTACTCTTCCATCCCAACCAACCACTATGGAAGAAGAAAAGAGAGTGACAGAGACCAATAATGCGTAACCATGGACATGTTAAGCATTGTCAGCTTGAACATGACAGGCCAGTGCTAATTAGAGCCAAGAGTTAAAATAACCCAGACACACAGACCTGGCAGCATTGAACAGAGCTGATGTGAGTTTGCTGGCCACAGCCAGAGCCACATGGGAGAGAAGAGGCTGAGAACTTCCCTGAGATATGAAAGAGGAAAAATGGCCATAATCATCAAGAACAACTACAAATAAGCCACAAGCACCAACAATAGACCACGGAAAAGATGTGTGTGTGTGTGTACCTCTATAGCGTAGTAGAACCCAGTGTAGGGTCCTCCTCCCACTGTGATATACTGACTCATAGCAGGAGGGCTTCCTTTAACCGCAGCATGATATCCTCCCAGAATAGAGGCATTTTTCATCTGATCGAACACACTCAGAGTAGTAATACCTGAAAGAGACAGACACCATTTTTTGAAAGACATGAATAGTTTTATTCAGCGAGGATGCATTCAATGGTGACAGTAAAGAAATGTCTAATATTACAAAAGAGTTAATATTTAAAATATATGCAGTTTCTTTTTGAGCTTTCTATTTATCAAATGATCCTAAATAATGCATCACATTTCCACACAAAAAACAGTTTTCAACATTGATAACAAGAAACTTGATATCAAGTTTCTTGAGCACCAAATCATCATATTAGAATGATTCCTGAAGAGTCATGTGAAACTGAAGACTGGAGTAATGATGCTGAAAATTCAGCTTTGCCATCACAGGAATAAATTACATTTTTAAAATACATTTAAATCATAAACAGTTATTTATATATTGCCTGTAGCCTATTTAGTATAGCCTAAGCCCCCAATGATGTGCGAGTTTGGTCTTTTATATCACTGTTAGTCCATTAAGCTATATTAAGCCTTTTATATGTCCCGACGGCCGGGGAATCCTGGAGTATGACGTATGAAGGGAAACCGTAGTACTGAACAGCGCCGCAATTTAACTGTTCAAGTAGTGTAATTCAACAAGCTTTTTTTGTTTCGAAAACATTTGCCATTATTTTACTTCCATAATACCGACCCCAAAGTTTTGAACGATAGTGTATATTAACCGTTGTTCTACTGTGCTGTGGCTTTCTGTTCAAAAAGATAAAATTAAAATGTTAGAGAAATTAAATAAAAGAAATCTCTCTTACCGATGCTGGAATGGTCTGTAATTGTGTCCATATCTTGTAGGCCCCACTTCTTATAGGCCAGTGGTGGGGGCTGGATAACATCACTTCCTGCTGCTGCCGCTAAAAGGCAAAGGGATAGATACAGGGAATAAAAGGCATGAAAACAAATAACATGAAAGGCAAAATAAAAAATATGTAAGGCATTACTGGCCACACTATAATCTGGTGAAAGCCTGATACACATTCATACACCAGCACTCTCTATCTTACCTCTGGCAACCTGGTTTCGACAGGCACGTAAAGACTGGAAGAGACTAAAGCCATCGATGGTGACCAGGGCTGCTGGGTACAAAATACTGAGCTCCTCATGCTGATAGAGAGATAGACATTTCAACATCATCAGCGTAGTTTGGTCTGCTGTTTAAGTTAAGGTGTCATGTGTAGCCATGCTAAGAATTGCTTTGTGCAGAAATGAACACATCAGTTATTGGTACCTGTTCCGTTACTCCAGGGTGACGTGGAATCTCATAGGTGCGACATTTGAGTCGCAGCACAGGATCTTCATGCAACAACTGGGCCAAAAGAAGAACACCACTCTATATACACACACACACACACACACACACACACACACACACACACACACACACACACACACACACACACACACACACACACACACACACACACACACACACACACACACACACACACACACACACACACACACACACACACACACACACACACACACACACACACACACACACACACACACACACACACACACGATAAGACCAGTGGATTGTCTGCTCTGCTGATACTGGTCTGGTTTTAATTAAAGATGACACATTACTGTTTATTATTAATGCATTAAATAGTCCAATTGAGCTGGTGAGTTTGTAGGTCAGAAAACATCACAGTACCTCTGTGTAGAAACGGACATAACCTGAGCTGAATCCAACTACAATACAGGTCCAGTCGGGTCGGCCGGTAGAGCTTCTAAACAGATAATGAGCACATACCTTACCGTTCAAAAGTTTGGAGATGGTAAGATTTTTAAAATGTTTTTGAAAGAAGTCTTTAATGCTAACCAAGTATGCATTTATTTGATCAAATATACAGCAAACATTTTAATGATTGGAAATATTATTACAATTTAAAACAACTGTTTTCATCTTTAATACATTTTAAAATATAGCTAATTTATTCATGTGATTGCAAAGCTGAATTTCCAGCAGCCGTTCTTTTTTTCTCTTCTTCTTAAGAAACATTTATTATTATTATCATCAATGTTAAAATCAGTTGTGCTGCTTAATATTTTTGTGGACATTTTCTGAATTCTTTGATGAATAGAAAGTAAAACAGATTACATTTATTTGAAAAGTCTTTACTGTCACTTTTGATCTGTTTAATGTGTCCTTGCTAGATAAAAGTATTATATTTTTTCTATTAAAAATCTTACTGACCCCAAACTTTTGAACGGTAGTGTATTTGAAAGAGTAGATCTGTTTGGAGTGTGTGTGAGTGTGATGTTCTTACCTCTTCTGGCTGGCCAACGGAATACAGATAACACTACTGATACACTCTCTGTGAAAAGAACAAGACAGAAAATTGAGAACCAATGAACAAAAATAAAAACATTATCTCTGAGCTTTCTATTTATTACAATCCCTCTTATTATAAACATATCTTTTTATTAAATGTTTAGAAACTCCTCTACTTATAATATTGCCCAATTCTGTTTTTGTCTTGTACTCACCCTTTCTTCTTTGTGGGATTAAATCCCTTTATGTTATTTCTAGTGCTGGGCAACTATTAATCGCAATTAATTGCATCCAAAATAAAAGTTTGTGTATATGTATAAACTTTTTGTTATTTACATATAAATTATGTAGAAATATATATACAGTATATACATGCAATTATTTCTTAAATAAATACATGCATATGTGTGTATTTATATATACAAAATAATTATACACACTAGTACACACACATATATTATGCAAACACAAACTTTTATTTTGGATGCGATTAATCGCGATTAATAGTTGCCCAGCATTAGTTATTTCCCATAAAACCATCCAAACCTGACCCTGCCCTCTCCTATTTCGTCTCTCACCCCTCTTCAACTCTCAGCGTTCCGCTCCAGGTCACAGTTAGGGACATTTCCTCCTGCCCACTTTCAGCTGTCCGCCACTTTGCTGCCAATCAATCAATCAATCAATCAATCAATCAATCAATCAATCAATCAATCAATCAATCAATCAATCAATCAATCAATCAATCAATCAATGAGTTAAACCAATCAATAACCAATAAAGAAGAGATTAATCAGTACTGTATGTATGTGTGTGTACCAGAGAGAAATATGGCTTTATGCTCTCGAGCAATGACCAATAGATCTGAGCAGGGCGAGAGAGACAGAACACAGTCCTGCAGCCAGGGGGCGCTTTGCTGCTGCTCCTCCTCCTCAGCCTAGGAGAACACACAGGTTTAGAACGGCATTTCATTTGAGTAAATAATAACATAATTTTCATTTTTGGGTCTACCAATCCTTTAATACAAACCTGAGCTCCATCCTCTTTACCGTCAGGATTCTCCCAGGAGGCCCAGTCCGAGTCATCCCACGTTAACTCATTCTCTAGAGAGAGAAAGAGAGAGAGAGAGAGAGAGAGAGAGAAAATGATGTGCTGTAAAAAAATGCGGTCAGCAAGCAAGGATGACTCTATTCACTATAACAGTCGGCTCAATCTGCTCCTTCAAACTCTGTTAGAGCTTATTTATACAGTCTTATTCTTTTTCTCTCTATCTTTAATTCCATGATACTCATTTATCCCTCGTGTCACTATAGTCAAGTGTTTTAGACACAAATTGCCTGTCAATCGAATGACAGAATCTTGAATGCAAGGTCCCTTCCCTTTTCTTTTCCTGTCTTTCTCTTCATTGGTCTTTCGTTCATTCACTGTCTCAAACGCAGTCATGTGCTTCAGAATCTTTCTGCAGGATGACTCATTCACCAAGGGCAAACACACCTCCCTTTCTCTCCATCTTTCTCTGTTATTTTTCTCTGTATGGTCTAAGTTATTCTGCATCACAGTCAGAAAAATCACTTTACACATTTTCTTTTATCAAAATGCACCAACATACTTTCCATTGACTTAGCATTAGATTACTATAAAAACAAATAACTTTATATACCCATAACTCCAAACCTACCTCTCACAGAAGTTTTTCTGCATTTATATATTTAGTAGGTTAATTACACTGCTTTTTTTTTTTGCCTGTCATGACTGTGTCGTTCTGCATTTACCTCTAAACATCCACTTTTCAACTCTACCAACCATCCACCAACAACAACAACACCACCCTTAGTGACACCCATAAATCACTGAACAACCGCAGTGCAGGAGAACCATCATTAAACTGGACCTTACATAACGTTACACATACAGACAGACTGACTTCAGCAGTACCTGCTTGTGTTTTCTCTTCCTCCGGGCCGGCTTTCTTGTGCTTGGGGAACAGAAACTCTCGCACCTGTCTGAGCTCCTGGACCCGGCCGAACTCCAGCAGACAGCAGGACATGATTCGGGCGGGCGGAACGAACCGGACCCAAAACCTACGGATTCTACGACATAAACCCACCGTCCGATACACGTACTTAGTGTGTTTATGAGCCTGTCAGTGAGGTTTGTGAGGGTGTTGACTATTTTTTGGACCAGAGCGGGTAAGAAAATCCACTGTCTATGGAAATCCAGCTGAGGTGTTGTTGTGATGTGAGTTTGGCATGACACATCCACATCCGCTATAGACACGCTAATCGCGCGGCTGCCTCCTGCTGGCCTGGAGGACACGCACACAAGATATCATATTAATCGAAGAGTTTTAGAGCAGAGAGAGAACTGTTTTCATTTAAACTGTTAAAACAGTTTCTTTCCTGATTGAGTCCTCATAGGTGAATATAATAGATCATTTTAGTCAGGTATGTATGTTCTTTATTTAAGCACCCTTAGATAAGATAAGTATGTACACAATGGGTTAGATGTTACACTTTCTTTTTTATTAATTTCTTTTTTTATATATTGATTTTTCTTTCTCGATACATACCGGTAGTCTATTAGGCCTTTCATCTAAATTTAAAGAGTACTACAATTATTCTATAATTATAAGTTAAGTAGCAAAACATAATATGTTTAAATATTTTAAATAAGTTTAAATATTGGAATTAAATAATTTACAGCATTTAAAACACATTTAACGCATTTAAAACACATAAAAAAATAAATTACTAATGTTTGCTAGTGTGATTTAATTATTCACTTGTTTACCCATCAGCTATAGCAAAAATAAGATGTATAGTACCAGCAGCCTTAATGTGTATAAGTGCTTATAAGAACACATGTAAAAGAGATTTCTCACAGAATAAGTTTTTTTTTGCTCAGGAAACCTGATCATGGAGAAGAGAGTTCACAGAACAGATTTTGCTAAGAGAACATTTTCACCAGAAGCCAATAAGGTCTCCATGAAGACATCTAACAGATCTCAGCTTTCAACTCAAGACCGACAGGTAATAAAGAAACACGCATTAGGAGCTGCTACTGCATGTGTGGACTGGGCCTGTCACTGATCAATCTCCTTCACCTCACAGAACAGGGTCAGGGACTGCAGACTAGTTCAGTTGCTGAAAAACAGCCGGCTGGGCTGTTGGCTGAGTGAGATATGTGCAGGGAGAGTGGCACTTCAGCTGCTGATAGCCGGACTCTTCCTGCTGTTTGTCTGGCTCCTGGCAGAACTGTACGTGGTCCTGCCCTGCTTCCTTCTGTGTGGTTGCCTCTTTCATGAGCCATTCAGGAGGGCGGTGAACACAATCTGGGCCTGGATAACAGCTCCCGTAGGGGATAAAGTGCTGGAGAAGGTGCCCCACACTGATGGATGCACTGGGATTAAGTGTAAATGAAATAGCATGTTGGAAGCAAAACCTTCCCTTTATTGCAACCTCACTGAGACTTCCATTTTTTTTTAATGAAAAACAAACAAGGCTTGTGTTTAAATTCACTTCAATGTAAAAGGTGCAAACACATTTACAGTTGTTTTGGTGAAATTTCACAGAATAATATGGGAGTAATGATGATAAACCCAACCTCAAACAACTGCTTTCCAAAAAGCCTTGTTTTTATAATATTGAAGTGGTGTTCACATTCAAAACAAGAAAGATTACTATCTTGGTAACTAATAAAGCTTTAATAATCGTGAATTTGATAATAAATTTGATTCTATGAATCAAGTCCACACCACAACTATAGTGATAACAGCACATATGAGGAAATATGAAGTTGGAATCACAATATTACAGGATATTTCTTTGGAAATACATCAGGTGAAATTCTTAATTGCAGCAATGTGTGACCAAACCTCAAGATCTATAAACCTTCAAAGTTTAAAAATGTAGTTATATTAATTTAATTTGAATATTACTTCCTTAATCCTTACATTCCAAAACCTGCATTGTGCTTGCTTCCTCAATACAAAGTCAGTAAAATATAATTTTTCCTAGTCCCTAAAATTTGATTGGTCAACTGACTGATCTCCCATTTATAAACCACCAATTGATCACCATACACTTAAAACTAAAGCCCAGATTAATTCAGTAGAACAGTTTTATATGCACAAAAATAGCAGCAGAGGTAGGACTGTGATTTGATAGATTAAATACATTTATTCAGGTCATTAAACAAATCAATCATGTGAAATTTCAGATGCTACTTCAATCTACTGAAAACAATTTCAGCTCATTGTCTGCTTTTGGCTGCATTGAAATAGAGCCTGACCCTGCAGGGATAGAGTAGCCATGACAACAGACCACAGATTGTCCTTGTCCACATTTTTCAGCATTGGCGAGTTACAGAGCTGCTTATTTTAATGAAACACTTGGAATAAAATCAGTTGAATAGCATCCAGAACCATGGTCTGCACTCTGCACCACTTTAATTAGCCTGGTATTTGTACGGTTGCTAAGGGACACAAACACAGAAGCGGCAAAAATAGTTTTCTTCCATTTATTAAGTTTGAAGCCCACTTATACAAAACTCATGAACTGCTTTTAGAACACTTAGATAGCTTTCCAAACATTTGAAAATAAATTAAGGAGAAGAAGTAAACAGCAACACAAAAATAAAAACATTAAAAAAAGAATGAATTATGACAGGTGAAGATCAACGTGAGGAAATGCAACCCTCACATAAAGGCATTGTTTAGTCACACATTTGCTACTATTTTAGGTAATAAGTTGTTAAACAAATCCAATAGAATCGGCTTTAACCTTCTAAATGATGTTAGGGAACTTCAAACAAGTGCTAATCTGTTATATTGAATCAATATCTTCCACCTGGAGGCTCTATTTGTGTCAGCTGTCTTTTTATCCAATGAAAAAATGGCTGGTGGATCACATTGCTTCAGGCAGGTTATTACTGACGTGTACATGGGTCATGCAAAGTGTTATGCCGTGACGCTTTTCTCCTCAATTATTACTATCATAAGACATAAAAACAGCAAGTTAAACAGGTCTAGAGTTTCGCTGTAAATCCCAGAGGTATTAAGAAAACAGAACATGCAATGCCATTTGTAAATGCAGCTGTGCAAATGTGTACGTGTCACGGTATCCGAGTTAAAATCCCTTTTCCAGCTTTGTCCATGCTGACCTAGTTTATCGACATGGATTGTGTCTGCTGACCTGTGATCAAGCACCCTGACAGAGTTAAGTGTGAGTGTGTGTATGAAAGCCTCTGGTCTTGAAACTTCAGTGTAGCGAAATACACAACAACCTTCAATACTTACAATCGTCACTCTTTCTTTATGAATCAACATTAATGTTCAATAATCAAAGAGTACTGAAGTAAAGTTTAATAAAATGCTTATATATCAGGACACTACTGAGATCTTTGCGTAAGAGAATGAGTGTGTTTTGCTCTGGGTTCTTAGTAGAGCAGTTTCTTCCCAAAGCAGTATTATTATTATTCTTTATGTTATTAAAATACCAATAAACAAACAAGCAGAGCAAAAGAAAAGAGAATTTGACTGGTCACAGCAAAATGTCTGTACACAAATATTAAGAAAAGAGAAAGAGGTTTGGCAGGGCGAGAAGACAGATTTTAGAGGAGATTTGGGAAAGTAAAGCTGCCCCAGATAGGGGTAGTTTGCTGACGGTGGGGGGATGGAGGGAGTTGTTCTGGGTGGCAAGCCGCTCACCTCTTCTTGGGGGCTTGGGCCGTACGGGGCGGGGTCACAGGTCGCCCTGAGTTGACCCCACCGTACTGATACTTTGCCTTCTTTTCTGACGGCTTCAGGATCTGAGAGAGAAAAGAGTGTGTGTGAGTGCATTGTGTGCACACAATGCATGTGTGTGTGTTCTTGTATATATGGTTTGAGTACACAAATGTGTATAATGACATGGATATTACAACTTAACAAAGGTTTACGAGGACACTTCCTGTGTTCTCGTATACCAAACGACTTAAAAAAATATACTAAACTGTGTTTTTTAAAATGTGTGTGTGGATGGTGACACACCTGAAAAGAGCACATGAGTGACTCATCCACACTCATCATTCCACCGGCATTGTCAAACTCCCCGCAGTAGTTTGGCGCTGAGAACAGAGTGACCAGCTGACGCTTTGCAAAGAACTCATAACCATCTTCAACAACCTGCAAAACATGACACACTCATTGCACTAACTAAAATCACAACTTGCATATAGAAGTCATAACCCACCTCAACCACACTTATTCAAAGTTACCACATGGATAGTGAATAGTGGATACTGATTGGTTGGAATGAATTGGTACCTGATGTGCCCTGCAGATTAGGTCCAGATCGTGGCGGTTCAGGAATTTGCTGACTACGTCAGCACCGAAAGTGAATGAAACGCCACGATCGTTCTCCCCCCAGCCTTGAACATCCTTATCTGGGTCCGACCACAGCAAATCACACAGCAACCCTGCAAGACCAAGAGACAGAGAATATGTATCTAATAATATTTCATTCCATTATCTTGAGTTATAATAAAGTTGATTTAATCTGCAAAATATGTTGGTTGTAAAAATAATGTTTTTATTAGTGCTCAACTAATATTAAATGTAATAAAATGTTTTTTAATGGCCAATGCAAGTACCAACATATAGAGCAGGGTGGCCGATGGCAGATCAGGGTTATTATCATTAACTAAAACTATTAAAAACATTTTTGTTAATTAAAATACATTTTAAATAAAATATAAATACTGATGAAAAACTTAAACTAAATCTTGACTTGGCACCTAACTGAAATAAAAATAAATTAAACGAAAATACCATATATATATATATATATAAATATATAATATTGTATGTCACATGCACACACACACACACACACACACACACACACACCTGTATCTGGGACGTCAGTTGGTCGCATAATCCGGCGTATCTGTTCCATTGACTGCAGATCAGGAGAGAGACCTAGAAGACGGACAGATAAGAGACAAAAAGTCAGACAGAAAAAGTGTCACAAAGAGCATGCATTAATATGCTCAGACTCAGTTGCCCTATTTTATCAGGCCAAGAGTCACTTCAATAGAACTATCCATCATTTGTTCACACATTCTCACCTCCATGGCAACAGAAAATCTTCTCATCTATGATGGCAGCGATTGGGAGGCAGTTGAAGCAGTCTGTGAACGTCTTCCAGAGTTTTATGTTGAACCTGCGCTTGCCTGCAACAGACAAATGTACACATTCATAACAATACAGCATTATGCATGACCTGAAAGTTTGTCCAATGGGTGAGAAAATCAATAATACGATTTCAGATTGTCTGGTGTGGGTGTGTGTTAATATTTGATGTGTTTATATATGCATGTATACATGTGCTCAGATGCTCACACTCATCGTAGAAGCCATAGATACGGTTGATGGAGGCGCACTCGTGATTTCCCCTCAGGAGGAAGAAATTCTCTGGGTATTTGATCTTATAGGCCAGTAGGAGGCAGATAGTCTCCAAAGACTGTTTCCCTCGGTCCACATAATCACCCAGAAAGAGATAGTTTGCCTCTGGTGGAAAACCGCCATATTCAAACAACCTCAACAGATCTGTGTACTGCCCATGGATGTCACCTAGAGACAGAGAGAGAGAGTTTATATGATTGACATCACAAATCAATAAAGTTACATGGATTTAGTCCAATTAGGCTTAAAGAAAAGAAAAAGTCTAAAGATCTTTTCACCCAAAATTCAGGTTAATGACACATACACAGAGGGGTCTCAGGTGTGCCACAGAGAGAAGAGAAATGACCTCAAACTTATCCTCATTACATTCATATTTATATCCTGCTCTACTTACACACACATTTTCAAAACCTTGAGAGATAGAGGGGAAGGAATGTAATTAAACCAGTAGAAATGTTCTCCGCCCTGGAGAAGGAGAGTATCTAACCTACCACATATTTTAAGTGGCGCCTCCAACTCCAGCAGGATGGGCTGGCTGAGGAAGATCTCTCGAGATTTAATGCAGAGTCCTCGAACTTCTGCTTCTGTCATCTGAACGATCTTCCCTGGACGACATCCTCGCACTGGAACAGTAGACATCAACATTGGTTAACAGCGTTTGCTAATCCTTAAGTGTGACAACTTTCCTGCAGCCTCAATAACTGGGTCAAACGTGTGATTTTCGAATCACTCATCACAAATTGGCCCACATACCCTACAGTCATTCACTGAAGCATATTGCACACATAAATAGACACTCTCAATCTGGCAAACTGATTCATCTGATTTGTGAAAAAACTGATTTTTAGTGCTTAGAAACAAAGGCATGTTTATAAAGTGCTGCACGAGCGCTTCTGAGGAAGAACTAGCCACTGGATTTGCCAACTTTTTGGAAGATATTCAGAGTTTTGCTCAGGGGACGTAACTAGATATCTATGAGAAGAACTACCGGTATATATTTTGGTTTGTTTTGAGTTATGACAGGGGAAAAAATCAGTACTTACTTAAATTAAAAAAATTCACACCGGTTTATGGTAGTATGCTTAACTATTTCAGATAAGCACTATAAACATTTAAAAACCATGGTTGTTAACTTCACATATTTGTCAGACAGGTCTTTTCCTGTCTAAGTGGTCTAGAACAGGCTGCAAAGTATTGGGCTGTGCTCGAAATCATCCCCATACCCCTAAATAGGGGTCTATTTGAAGGGACAGCGATTTGTAGTGGTGTCCAAACCATAGTGAACTTGATCGCGTGCACACATTCAATCCATTGTGAGATTCGCAAGTCTGACCAGAGGATGGCGCCCGCAGCTGAATCATCCATCCAACCATTTTCCAAACGGCTTTGTCCAATGTAGCTACAGCGTAATATCATACAGGTATAAATTCCTTTTTTAATGATTATTAAATTGTTTAAATTTAAATAAGGTTTATACATAGTTTCCATGACAGAGTTCAAGAAAAATATTTGTATTTTTCTACTGGAGCTGCCAGTTTGATACGTCAAATAATTATTAAACAGCAAGCACAAACGATTCAAAAGCAGCAGCCCTTCCGGCACACTTCGTGTTCAAATTTACTCACTCGTTTTCATTCACTCCCTCAAGTGAACTATATTAGTGGACCAATGTAGGGAACAGTGAATGAGGGTATAGGCTAGGCGATTTAGGATACAGCCCGGCTGTGCAAGCTGACAATGACACCTGATGCCTTTACACAATCAAAGTCTAATGGTGGCAAATATTTACTGTACAATTGATTAGATAAATGCAGCCCTAGTGAGCAAAATAAACTTTCAAAAACAATTTAAAAATCTTACCGAACATGCGAAACAGTAGTGTACATAATACATAAAAAAAAAATTATGTCATGTCCTGCTCACATAATTTCAGTGAATGTTGCCGTTTACGGTATGTGAGTGGGAATCTTGAGTTTCTGGAATTCAGCAGGAATGTTTCCGCCTTGACAGTCGAGACTGTCTTACTGTTACACAACCATTTTGCAGAGCGGTTTGTCCAAGAACTTTATTTGATGGAGAGAAACTATAAGTGAGAACTTACTAGCTATAATTCACTCTGAGGCGGGGAGAATGACAGATTAGAAAAGTGTGTATGGGGAGAAAAAGTACAATAGCTCAAAGACCGTATATGTCACAGAGAAGGAAAAAGTGTGCACTTTTCTTAAAGCCATGATTATGGTTATATAATAGCACTAACCATTTTAGTGTTCAGGCCGTCCACCCTCACAATATCCCACACAGACCAGAAATGTTGGAGACTGTTTGAAAAGAATGCTGTAACCCCAACTACTGTGCGTGTATAAAGTGCAGAGCATATGAGATTGCAAGCATGATAACATTTGTACAGATTGAAGTGTGTAAAAGTCTATGAGCTGATGAAATGTCCCTGTTATTGCAGCATGACTAAACATAAGGAAAGTCTGATTGTGTGCATGTGTGTGAGTTTGACAAGCCACAGTCCAGACCAGTCTGAGCTAGATTATCAGCTGGCTAGAAAAAACTTGTTCAAAGTGGCAATCGACTATTTGTGAGGAATTTTAAAACTAATTCCTTGTTCATCATGTTAGCGTCGTCATATTACATAACAATACACAAGAACGATGACACAGACAAACTAAACTGATTCACTTTCCCACTACAGCAATTCACAAGATTATCCAAGTCCTGATGGGCAGCCATTAGACGGTCCTCTCCGACCACCGTGGGTATGTCAGCAGACAGCTTGATCTTCACAGATCGAGGAGTGTGATCGAGAGAGACACAGATGGAACATGAGAGAAACATACAGAGATATGTTTGTGATACGAAGTGTGAGGAACTGAGAAGTCGGACATTAGGGTCACAGAGAATCACAGATGGCATTGCTGAGTGAGGGTCAGCAGGAGGCTGTTGGGACAGATGGACGGGCACGAGCCATATCGGTTATCAGGGTGGTGCAATAATCCATGGCGCTTTCCTTTATCAAAAGTAACTGAACAGCAGAAGTTTGTGTAGCAACAAAAGACACTGAGATGGACAGAAATACCCCATGGTAGATCCTAACCGAATTCCCCTGAGACAGAAACATTGGTCTTTCTACTAATATCTACTATACAGGATAATAAATAATTCCAGCATCTAGAAAGGCAGAAAAGTAAAAGCCATGGCACACACTAAAGCCTACAATCCAGTCTACTCTACAGTAGAGAAACAATTACCGAGCAAACAAAGCAGCCATAAACCAGATTTCAGAAGATTGCTAATAAAATATTTTGAAGAATGATAAATTGATTCAATGTAATGTTCTGATAATAATACAGTGTAACATTATGAAAGGAATGTATTTTAAGATTCGTAAGATGATATAATGTAACAGAGAACAAATCTTTAGCATTCCATTTACAACTTATTCACTTCATACAGAGAAAAAAAGTTCATCTTTATATTTAAGTTACACAGTAAAGTTAATGTGTTATTAAGAGAAGATACAGTGTAACATTCCTAAGAGAATACAGTGTAATGTAATGGAGAGAATATAGTGTTCATTACCATTATGATGAGTATTCAATGAAACTAAGAAGAATACAAAGTAATAAAGGGAATGCAGCAGTAGCGGCTCCTGACTGTAGGTAGGGCAAATTCTAGGTCATAGCGCTAGTTTAGGAGAAACAGTTTGTAAGCTTTATTTTCTAATTGCTAAACCACATGTATAAACACTTGAGGCAGAGGTCTTAGTGTCCTTATTTAGCCTGATGGTGATGCTCTAATGATGGACTTGTACTGCTCTAAGTACGCACAGCACACACGTTGGCTGCATCTGAAATCGCATACTTCCCTACCATATAGTGGGCAAAAAACTGTATGTGACAAAGTAGTATGTCCGAATTCACAGTACTCATAAAAGAGTAGGCAAAAAGTACCAGGATGACCTACTACTACCAGCGAGATTCTGAAGTGTGCATAAAATGGACACTTTACTATCCCATGAGGCCACAGGAGAGGATTTGTGAATGGCAGGGAAGCGATGTAAGTAACTGATGCTGGTAGGTCACATGATAATGACACCATGGCGAATTTAGCACGTCCAGATTACAATACTACACACATTCATACTAAATAGATTATAGTACATATTTTTTAGTGGTCGTGAAGTAATTACTTAGTCAAGTCATCTTCATTTATATAGCGCTATTAACAATGTAGATTGCTTCAAAGCTGCTTTTCAGAGATAAACGTAAAATTTAAAGTAACAGATTGTTTTGGCTTTATAGCGGTTCTTGAAAATTGTTATTTTCCAGCTAAAGTTACTTTTGATTGATTCACTTCCGTCGAAAGGATAATTTGTTATTAAATTAGGGGCCCGTTCTCTCTAAACAGACTTTAAACGCGAACCTGTGAGAAAAGCTGATGGCGCTCATGTGCGCATCAAGAATTAATTCTATAGTTATTATGTGCGTTTGAATATATGTGCGCATGTTTGTAATCCCCTACAAACCAAGCCTAAACAAACTACTTGTCCTGCCTATAAATTTGATACAGAAATTTATTTTATCACTACGGGGTAGATACGCAAATTTTGGTAAAGTAGTAAAGGGATCCTCCATAGGAGAGGCTAGTTGGCACGTTAAATTTAAATATCCTGCTCACTTAAAGGGATAGTTTACCCAAAAATGGAAATTCTGACATCAATTACTCACCCTCATGTTGTTCCAAACCAGTAAGACTTTTATTCATCATCGAAACACAAAACTAGATATTCTTTATGAAATCTGAGTGAATTCTGTCCCTGTGTCAGCTACGCACCACTTTGATGCCTCAAAAAGTTTATGAAGAGATCGTAAAACTGATGAATGTATATGTGAATAAAAGCTTAAATTCAATCTGTTTAACGTATAAAGCGACCGTGTCTTGTCAGAAAATGTGGACTAAACCACTCAATTCATATGGACTAGATTTACGATCTCTTGATGAACTTTTTGAAGCATCTAGGTTTTAGTTGTGTAGCTGACAATAAAGGGACAGAAATCACTCAGATATTTCATTAAAAATATCTTAATTTGTGTTCCGAAGATGAACAAAAATCTTATGGGTTTGAAATGACATGAGCGTGAGTAAATGAACAGTTTCATTTTTGGGTGAACTAACCCTTTAACAACTTAAAATAGTCTAGAAAAACAGAAAAAATATTTGTTGCATAATGCAATATTTATTATTGATTCAGTTTATATATTTTGGTGGGGCACTTCTCCACCTGCTCATTCAGATGAGACAAGCTGGAATGAAGTGAAACATTACTAATAGTATACGGTATACTATTAGTAATGTTTCACTTCATTCCAGTTTGTCTCACCTGAATGAGCAGGTGTAACCTTGAAAAGAATAATGTTTTGTTATGAAGAGGATTCAGTTATTTCCTCAGAGGACTACAATAAATCCTCTTCATTATTAAACAATAAATATAATCTTCATAGCATAACATTGCACTTGTATTCTGTCATTTCTGTTAATAACGTTACACTGCATTTTCTTAATAAAATTATTTTGTATTCTCCTCGTAACGTTCTTGTTACACTGTAACACGTTACAAAGTGAATGCAGTGTAACGTTATTAAAATAATAATACAAGTCCAATGTTATTGTAGAGCATATTTATTGTCTGATTATGAAGAGGATTCATTGTAGTCCTCTGAGGATAATGCAATATAAAAATAAGAACAGAATTTAACGTTATTGAGAGAAAAAACAGTGATGTTACAAAGAGAATAGCGTAACGACGTAAGTTACATAGTAACGTTAACGTTACATGCAATGTAACATTACCATTATGAATACAATTCAGTGTAATATTACTATAAAACAGTGTACGTTAAGGGTTTTAGAAAACACATTTATAACATTAATAAAGAGTAGGTTAGGAGAAGTACATGGTTGTAAAGGCTACTACTAAATATAGGGTGAGTTGAGTCGAATGGAGAATCAGAATTACGTCGGTTAGGCTACATTCGCCTGAAGTCAACGACGCAGCGGACACTGCATCGTCCTGCCCTCTCTCTCATTTACTCGGTTTTTTTGAACAACTGATGTATAAACTGGAGGCCCTCACGTCTCGTTCCTGCTTCGGTAGATAAAGGCAAGGTTAGATCTAATCTAAAACTCCCAGCACTGGTAAAAAAAAAAAGGCTTGACCAAACCCAGGGGCCACAGCCGTGTTTGTAAACAGGGCGCAGAGACGCGAAGCTAAGCTCTCTTTACGCACACAATTCCCTATTCAACAACAGAAAAACAGATTATGATACATACATAATTACCGAGTATGTTTGTGTAAACGTTAAAATACAGTTACTTTCACAAATCTTACCTTCAAGAAGACGAGAAATGAGACTGTCGACGTTTAATTCCCCCTCCGCCATCTTCAGTGCCGAGTTCTGCATGCAGAGCTTCCAGTAACGGCCGCTAGGTGGTGGTCACAATGACGTCATTCACTTGGTTACAAGCAGTACGTCAATATTAATGACCTTTTCATGCATATTTAATCGTTTGAAGGCAAACTTTTGACCTGTTGAAAGCAACTTAATTGTTAATGGTATTTTCTATTGTTCAATGTCTTGCTATTTGTGTATTTGGTTTCCCTTCCAGGTGGATTTTTATCAGAGTAGGATTACTCTTGGCATTTATTTAGCCTTTATATTTTGTAATCAATTTATTGAGCGTGATTCACACAAGAGTGCGTTTCTTTAGTCATATCAACTTAATTAAAACGGAATTTAATTCTTAAAATTACTTAATTCCAAAAAAATGCCTCATTTTGTTTATTGCATGCTTTCAAGCCATTGGTTTCCCAATCCTGTATCAAAATTATCATACATTTAAGAATGATTTTGTATTTATTATAATATGTCAGTCATATATTTATCGTAACTTTTCGTTTAGGCTTTAGTCAAGGCTTTAGTTGCGCTGCTGGCGAAGCTGCCATCTATTGGTGAAAAACTGAAAAATACTGATTTAATATTTGGTCATACCAGATGCGCTAACTCAGTTCCTGGAGGGCCACAGCCCTAAAGAGTTTAGTTCCAACCCTGCTTACACACACACACACACACACACACACACACACACACACACACACACACACACACACACACACACACACACACACACACACACACACACACACACACACACACACACACACACACACACACACACACACACACACACACACACACACACACACACACACACACACACACACACACACACACACACACACACACACTATCGAGTATAAAAAGCCATTATCAATGGAGCACAGATATTATGAGTCACCATGGCAACAGCGCCAGACACAAAGAGGAATTACTGTTATACAGTGTTGGGTGTAATTAATTACCATGTAATCTAAATATTGTAATTTAATTAAAGGGATTAATCTTAATTCTTCTGTAATTTAAAATAAAATATGATGTAATTACATTAAATAGGCTACTGCATAGACTATAGAACAATTCTGTATAAAAGAACAGTAGATTTAACATACATTTTTAAAAGGTATATTTTGAATGTAACCTTCTCCCTCTACACACTTTGGTCAATTCAAGAATAGTTCATGCAATTGTATATTGTTCATCTTGAAAGCATTAAAAGTGCAGTTTCTTGTCTCTCCTCATTGTATTGTTCAAGTGGTTGAGGTTGATATGGGACTTAGTAATTAATAATAAGTAGACCAATACTTTCTAAAGATAGTAATTATTACATTAATCTAATTACACTGTTGAAGATGTAATTTGTAAGTAGTAATTCATAACTATTTTAGAGTAACTGTTATAATATCAGGTGAAACTGGAAGAACAGTTATTCAACCTAATTTTAATTTTCATGACTGCAGGCATAAAAAGAATGTGGCAGCAGCTGAAAATAAAAAATATATAAAAACATAATTCAATCAGGTAAGGCTTGAGCATATCATGGGTGTAGGCTATCTGACTTTACAAACATTTGACATATTACATAACTAAATAGCATCCAGTGTCTAGCAGTGCAGCAGCATTTTTGGCTGAGGCTATTATTGACAAGTGCAAAACCAAAGTTTGTTGAGTATTTGAACCTCACTGCTAAGAAAAATGAGAGGGGGGGAACAGAATCCGACGGCAAAAAAACAGCTGTCGGAATCCGTTCCCCCACCCTCATTTTGAGAGGTTTTGATGAAGTGGCTTAAAAAAAGGCTGATCAATTTTTTTGAGCTTAACTGCCATCAGTTTAAAGAATATCTTTTGCCTTTTAACCATGATAGGAAAGTATGAAAAAAAAAAAAAAAACGATGACCCGGGACCTGTCGTCAAAATCCCAAAAGTATGAAAAAAAAACAGAAAAAAAACGATGACCCGAGACTTGAACTCTGGTCTCAAAAATCCCAAAATTGTTAAATGTCAGTGCTTAGACCACCAGGCTATAGGGGACAGATGCAAAACAAAAGTTTGTTGTGTATTTGAACCTCACTGCTAAGAAAAATGAGAGGGGGGGGAACAGAATCCGACGGCAAAAAAACAGCTGTCGGAATCCGTTCCCCACCCTCATTTTGAGAGGTTTTGATGAAGTGGCTTAAAAAAAGGCTGATTCAATTTATTTGTGGATGGAGCTTATCTGCCATCAGATTAAAGAATATCTTTTGCCTTTTAACCATGATAGGAAAGTATGAAAAAAAAAAAAAAAAAAAAAAGCGATGACCCGGGACCTGTCGTCAAAATCCCCCAAAAAAAAAAAAAAAAAAAAAAAAAAACGATGACCCGGGACTTGAACTCTGGTCGTCAAAATCCCAAAAGCGTTAAATGTCAGTGCTTAGACCACTAGGCCAAAGGGGCACGTGCAAAACAAAAGTTTGTTGAGTATTTGAACCTCACTGCTAAGAAAAATGAGAGGGGGGGAACAGAATCCGACGGCAAAAAAACAGCTGTCGGAATCCGTTCCCCCACCCTCATTTTGAGAGGTTTTGATGAAGTGGCTTAAAAAAAGGCTGATTCAATTTTTTTGTGGATGGAGCTTATCTGCCATCAGTTTAAAGAATATCTTTTGCCTTTTAACCATGATAGGAAAGTATGAAAAAAAAAAAAAAAAACGATGACCCGGGACCTGTCGTCAAAATCCCAAAAATATGAAAAAAATAATTAAAAAAAACGATGACCCGGGACTTGAACTCTGGTCGTCAAAATCCCAAAAGTGTTAAATGTCAGTGCTTAGACCACTAGGCTATATGGGACAAGTGCTAACCAAAAGTTTGTTGAGTATTTGAACGTCACTGCTAAGAAAAATGAGAGGGGGGGAACAGAATCCGATGGCAAAAAAACAGCTGTCGGAATCCGTTCCCCCACCCTCATTTTGAGAGGTTTTGATGAAGTGGCTTAAAAAAAGGCTGATTCAATTTTTTTGTGGATGGAGCTTATCTGCCATCAGTTTAAAGAATATCTTTTGCCTTTTAACCATGATAGGAAAGTATGAAAAAAAAAAAAAAAACGATGACCCGGGACCTGTCGTCAAAATCCCAAAAGTATGAAAAAAAAACAGAAAAAAAACGATGACCCGAGACTTGAACTCTGGTCTCAAAAATCCCAAAATTGTTAAATGTCAGTGCTTAGACCACCAGGCTATAGGGGACAGATGCAAAACAAAAGTTTGTTGTGTATTTGAACCTCACTGCTAAGAAAAATGAGAGGGGGGGGAACAGAATCCGACGGCAAAAAAACAGCTGTCGGAATCCGTTCCCCACCCTCATTTTGAGAGGTTTTGATGAAGTGGCTTAAAAAAAGGCTGATTCAATTTTTTTGTGGATGGAGCTTATCTGCCATCAGTTTAAAGAATATCTTTTGCCTTTTAACCATGATAGGAAAGTATGAAAAAAAAAAAATGAAAAAAAAACGATGACCCGGGACCTGTCGTCAAAATCCCAAAAATATGAAAAAAAAAAAAAAAAAAACGATGACCCGGGACTTGAACTCTGGTCGTCAAAATCCCAAAAGTGTTAAATGTCAGTGCTTAGACCACTAGGCCATAGGGGCACGTGCAAAACCAAAGTTTGTTGAGTATTTGAACCTCACTCGGCTCACTGCTAAGAAAAATGAGAGGGGGGGGAACAGAATCCGACGGCAAAAAAACAGCTGTCGGAATCCGTTCCCCCACCCTCATTTTGAGAGGTTTTGATGAAGTGGCTTAAAAAAAGGCTGATTCAATTTTTTTGTGGATGGAGCTTATCTGCCATCAGTTTAAAGAATATCTTTTGCCTTTTAACCATGATAGGAAAGTATGAAAAAAAAACAAATAACGATGACCCGGGACCTGTCGTCAAAATCCCAAAAGTATGAAAAAAAAACAGAAAAAAAACGATGACCCGAGACTTGAACTCTGGTCTCAAAAATCCCAAAATTGTTAAATGTCAGTGCTTAGACCACTAGGCTATAGGGGACAGATGCAAAATAAAAGTTTGTTGTGTATTTGAACCTCACTGCTAAGAAAAATGAGAGGGGGGGGAACAGAATCCGACGGCAAAAAAACAGCTGTCGGAATCCGTTCCCCCACCCTCATTTTGAGAGGTTTTGATGAAGTGGCTTAAAAAAAGGCTGATTCAATTTATTTGTGGATGGAGCTTATCTGCCATCAGTTTAAAGAATATCTTTTGCCTTTTAACCATGATAGGAAAGTATGAAAAAAAAAAAAAAAAAAAAAAAAAGCGATGACCCGGGACCTGTCGTCAAAATCCCCCCAAAAAAAAAAAAAAAAAAAAAAAGAACGATGACCCGGGACTTGAACTCTGGTCGTCAAAATCCCAAAAGCGTTAAATGTCAGTGCTTAGACCACTAGGCCAAAGGGGCACGTGCAAAACAAAAGTTTGTTGAGTATTTGAACCTCACTGCTAAGAAAAATGAGAGGGGGGGAACAGAATCCGACGGCAAAAAAACAGCTGTCGGAATCCGTTCCCCCACCCTCATTTTGAGAGGTTTTGATGAAGTGGCTTAAAAAAAGGCTGATTCAATTTTTTTGTGGATGGAGCTTATCTGCCATCAGTTTAAAGAATATCTTTTGCCTTTTAACCATGATAGGAAAGTATGAAAAAAAAAAAAAAAAACGATGACCCGGGACCTGTCGTCAAAATCCCAAAAATATGAAAAAAATAATTAAAAAAAACGATGACCCGGGACTTGAACTCTGGTCGTCAAAATCCCAAAAGTGTTAAATGTCAGTGCTTAGACCACTAGGCTATATGGGACAAGTGCTAACCAAAAGTTTGTTGAGTATTTGAACGTCACTGCTAAGAAAAATGAGAGGGGGGGAACAGAATCCGACGGCAAAAAAACAGCTGTCGGAATCCGTTCCCCACCCTCATTTTGAGAGGTTTTGATGAAGTGGCTTAAAAAAAGGCTGATTCAATTTTTTTGTGGATGGAGCTTATCTGCCATCAGTTTAAAGAATATCTTTTGCCTTTTAACCATGATAGGAAAGTATGAAAAAAAAAAAAAAAACGATGACCCGGGACCTGTCGTCAAAATCCCAAAAGTATGAAAAAAAACCAGAAAAAAAACGATGACCCGAGACTTGAACTCTGGTCTCAAAAATCCCAAAATTGTTAAATGTCAGTGCTTAGACCACCAGGCTATAGGGGACAGATGCAAAACAAAAGTTTGTTGTGTATTTGAACCTCACTGCTAAGAAAAATGAGAGGGGGGGGAACAGAATCCGACGGCAAAAAAACAGCTGTCGGAATCCGTTCCCCACCCTCATTTTGAGAGGTTTTGATGAAGTGGCTTAAAAAAAGGCTGATTCAATTTATTTGTGGATGGAGCTTATCTGCCATCAGATTAAAGAATATCTTTTGCCTTTTAACCATGATAGGAAAGTATGAAAAAAAAAAAAAAAAAAAAAAGCGATGACCCGGGACCTGTCGTCAAAATCCCCCCAAAAAAAAAAAAAAAAAAAAAAAAAACGATGACCCGGGACTTGAACTCTGGTCGTCAAAATCCCAAAAGCGTTAAATGTCAGTGCTTAGACCACTAGGCCAAAGGGGCACGTGCAAAACAAAAGTTTGTTGAGTATTTGAACCTCACTGCTAAGAAAAATGAGAGGGGGGGAACAGAATCCGACGGCAAAAAAACAGCTGTCGGAATCCGTTCCCCCACCCTCATTTTGAGAGGTTTTGATGAAGTGGCTTAAAAAAAGGCTGATTCAATTTTTTTGTGGATGGAGCTTATCTGCCATCAGTTTAAAGAATATCTTTTGCCTTTTAACCATGATAGGAAAGTATGAAAAAAAAAAAAAAAAACGATGACCCGGGACCTGTCGTCAAAATCCCAAAAATATGAAAAAAATAATTAAAAAAAACGATGACCCGGGACTTGAACTCTGGTCGTCAAAATCCCAAAAGTGTTAAATGTCAGTGCTTAGACCACTAGGCTATATGGGACAAGTGCTAACCAAAAGTTTGTTGAGTATTTGAACGTCACTGCTAAGAAAAATGAGAGGGGGGGAACAGAATCCGATGGCAAAAAAACAGCTGTCGGAATCCGTTCCCCCACCCTCATTTTGAGAGGTTTTGATGAAGTGGCTTAAAAAAAGGCTGATTCAATTTTTTTGTGGATGGAGCTTATCTGCCATCAGTTTAAAGAATATCTTTTGCCTTTTAACCATGATAGGAAAGTATGAAAAAAAAAAAAAAAACGATGACCCGGGACCTGTCGTCAAAATCCCAAAAGTATGAAAAAAAAACAGAAAAAAAACGATGACCCGAGACTTGAACTCTGGTCTCAAAAATCCCAAAATTGTTAAATGTCAGTGCTTAGACCACCAGGCTATAGGGGACAGATGCAAAACAAAAGTTTGTTGTGTATTTGAACCTCACTGCTAAGAAAAATGAGAGGGGGGGGAACAGAATCCGACGGCAAAAAAACAGCTGTCGGAATCCGTTCCCCACCCTCATTTTGAGAGGTTTTGATGAAGTGGCTTAAAAAAAGGCTGATTCAATTTTTTTGTGGATGGAGCTTATCTGCCATCAGTTTAAAGAATATCTTTTGCCTTTTAACCATGATAGGAAAGTATGAAAAAAAAAAAATGAAAAAAAAACGATGACCCGGGACCTGTCGTCAAAATCCCAAAAATATGAAAAAAAAAAAAAAAAAAACGATGACCCGGGACTTGAACTCTGGTCGTCAAAATCCCAAAAGTGTTAAATGTCAGTGCTTAGACCACTAGGCCATAGGGGCACGTGCAAAACCAAAGTTTGTTGAGTATTTGAACCTCACTCGGCTCACTGCTAAGAAAAATGAGAGGGGGGGGAACAGAATCCGACGGCAAAAAAACAGCTGTCGGAATCCGTTCCCCCACCCTCATTTTGAGAGGTTTTGATGAAGTGGCTTAAAAAAAGGCTGATTCAATTTTTTTGTGGATGGAGCTTATCTGCCATCAGTTTAAAGAATATCTTTTGCCTTTTAACCATGATAGGAAAGTATGAAAAAAAAACAAATAACGATGACCCGGGACCTGTCGTCAAAATCCCAAAAGTATGAAAAAAAAACAGAAAAAAAACGATGACCCGAGACTTGAACTCTGGTCTCAAAAATCCCAAAATTGTTAAATGTCAGTGCTTAGACCACTAGGCTATAGGGGACAGATGCAAAATAAAAGTTTGTTGTGTATTTGAACCTCACTGCTAAGAAAAATGAGAGGGGGGGGAACAGAATCCGACGGCAAAAAAACAGCAGTCGGAATCCGTTCCCCACCCTCATTTTGAGAGGTTTTGATGAAGTGGCTTAAAAAAAGGCTGATTCAATTTTTTTGTGGATGGAGCTTATCTGCCATCAGTTTAAAGAATATCTTTTGCATTTTAACCATGATAGGAAAGTATGAAAAAAAAAAAAAAAAAAAAAAACGATGACCCGGGACCTGTCGTCAAAATCCCAAAAATATGAAAAAAAAAAAAAAAAAAAACGATGACCCGGGACTTGAACTCTGGTCGTCAAAATCCCAAAAGTGTTAAATGTCAGTGCTTAGACCACTAGGCCATAGGGGCACATGCAAAACCAAAGTTTGTTGAGTATTTGAACCTCACTGCTAAGAAAACTGAGAGGGGGGGAACAGAATCCGACGGCAAAAAAACAGCTGTCGGAATCCGTTCCCCCACCCTCATTTTGAGAGGTTTTGATGAAGTGGCTTAAAAAAAGGCTGATTCAATTTTTTTGTGGATGGAGCTTATCTGCCATCAGTTTAAAGAATATCTTTTGCCTTTTAACCATGATAGAAAAGTATGAAAAAAAAAAAAAAAAACGATGACCCGGGACCTGTCGTCAAAATCCCAAAAATATGAAAAAAATAATTAAAAAAAACGATGACCCGGGACTTGAACTCTGGTCGTCAAAATCCCAAAAGTGTTAAATGTCAGTACTTAGACCACCAGGCTATATGGGACAAGTGCTAACCAAAAGTTTGTTGAGTATTTGAACCTCACTGCTAAGAAAAATGAGAGGGGGGGAACAGAATCCGACGGCAAAAAAACAGCTGTCGGAATCCGTTCCCCCACCCTCATTTTGAGAGGTTTTGATGAAGTGGCTTAAAAAAAGGCTGATTCAATTTTTTTGTGGATGGAGCTTATCTGCCATCAGTTTAAAGAATATCTTTTGCCTTTTAACCATGATAGGAAAGTATGAAAAAAAAACAAATAACGATGACCCGGGACCTGTCGTCAAAATCCCAAAAGTATGAAAAAAAAACAGAAAAAAAACGATGACCCGAGACTTGAACTCTGGTCTCAAAAATCCCAAAATTGTTAAATGTCAGTGCTTAGACCACTAGGCTATAGGGGACAGATGCAAAATAAAAGTTTGTTGTGTATTTGAACCTCACTGCTAAGAAAAATGAGAGGGGGGGGAACAGAATCCGACGGCAAAAAAACAGCTGTCGGAATCCGTTCCCCCACCCTCATTTTGAGAGGTTTTGATGAAGTGGCTTAAAAAAAGGCTGATTCAATTTATTTGTGGATGGAGCTTATCTGCCATCAGTTTAAAGAATATCTTTTGCCTTTTAACCATGATAGGAAAGTATGAAAAAAAAAAAAAAAAAAAAAAAAAGCGATGACCCGGGACCTGTCGTCAAAATCCCCCCAAAAAAAAAAAAAAAAAAAAAAAGAACGATGACCCGGGACTTGAACTCTGGTCGTCAAAATCCCAAAAGCGTTAAATGTCAGTGCTTAGACCACTAGGCCAAAGGGGCACGTGCAAAACAAAAGTTTGTTGAGTATTTGAACCTCACTGCTAAGAAAAATGAGAGGGGGGGAACAGAATCCGACGGCAAAAAAACAGCTGTCGGAATCCGTTCCCCCACCCTCATTTTGAGAGGTTTTGATGAAGTGGCTTAAAAAAAGGCTGATTCAATTTTTTTGTGGATGGAGCTTATCTGCCATCAGTTTAAAGAATATCTTTTGCCTTTTAACCATGATAGGAAAGTATGAAAAAAAAAAAAAAAAACGATGACCCGGGACCTGTCGTCAAAATCCCAAAAATATGAAAAAAATAATTAAAAAAAACGATGACCCGGGACTTGAACTCTGGTCGTCAAAATCCCAAAAGTGTTAAATGTCAGTGCTTAGACCACTAGGCTATATGGGACAAGTGCTAACCAAAAGTTTGTTGAGTATTTGAACGTCACTGCTAAGAAAAATGAGAGGGGGGGAACAGAATCCGACGGCAAAAAAACAGCTGTCGGAATCCGTTCCCCACCCTCATTTTGAGAGGTTTTGATGAAGTGGCTTAAAAAAGGCTGATTCAATTTTTTTGTGGATGGAGCTTATCTGCCATCAGTTTAAAGAATATCTTTTGCCTTTTAACCATGATAGGAAAGTATGAAAAAAAAAAAAAAAACGATGACCCGGGACCTGTCGTCAAAATCCCAAAAGTATGAAAAAAAACCAGAAAAAAAACGATGACCCGAGACTTGAACTCTGGTCTCAAAAATCCCAAAATTGTTAAATGTCAGTGCTTAGACCACCAGGCTATAGGGGACAGATGCAAAACAAAAGTTTGTTGTGTATTTGAACCTCACTGCTAAGAAAAATGAGAGGGGGGGGAACAGAATCCGACGGCAAAAAAACAGCTGTCGGAATCCGTTCCCCACCCTCATTTTGAGAGGTTTTGATGAAGTGGCTTAAAAAAAGGCTGATTCAATTTATTTGTGGATGGAGCTTATCTGCCATCAGATTAAAGAATATCTTTTGCCTTTTAACCATGATAGGAAAGTATGAAAAAAAAAAAAAAAAAAAAAAGCGATGACCCGGGACCTGTCGTCAAAATCCCCCCAAAAAAAAAAAAAAAAAAAAAAAAAAACGATGACCCGGGACTTGAACTCTGGTCGTCAAAATCCCAAAAGCGTTAAATGTCAGTGCTTAGACCACTAGGCCAAAGGGGCACGTGCAAAACAAAAGTTTGTTGAGTATTTGAACCTCACTGCTAAGAAAAATGAGAGGGGGGGAACAGAATCCGACGGCAAAAAAACAGCTGTCGGAATCCGTTCCCCCACCCTCATTTTGAGAGGTTTTGATGAAGTGGCTTAAAAAAAGGCTGATTCAATTTTTTTGTGGATGGAGCTTATCTGCCATCAGTTTAAAGAATATCTTTTGCCTTTTAACCATGATAGGAAAGTATGAAAAAAAAAAAAAAAAACGATGACCCGGGACCTGTCGTCAAAATCCCAAAAATATGAAAAAAATAATTAAAAAAAACGATGACCCGGGACTTGAACTCTGGTCGTCAAAATCCCAAAAGTGTTAAATGTCAGTGCTTAGACCACTAGGCTATATGGGACAAGTGCTAACCAAAAGTTTGTTGAGTATTTGAACGTCACTGCTAAGAAAAATGAGAGGGGGGGAACAGAATCCGATGGCAAAAAAACAGCTGTCGGAATCCGTTCCCCCACCCTCATTTTGAGAGGTTTTGATGAAGTGGCTTAAAAAAAGGCTGATTCAATTTTTTTGTGGATGGAGCTTATCTGCCATCAGTTTAAAGAATATCTTTTGCCTTTTAACCATGATAGGAAAGTATGAAAAAAAAAAAAAAAACGATGACCCGGGACCTGTCGTCAAAATCCCAAAAGTATGAAAAAAAAACAGAAAAAAAACGATGACCCGAGACTTGAACTCTGGTCTCAAAAATCCCAAAATTGTTAAATGTCAGTGCTTAGACCACCAGGCTATAGGGGACAGATGCAAAACAAAAGTTTGTTGTGTATTTGAACCTCACTGCTAAGAAAAATGAGAGGGGGGGGAACAGAATCCGACGGCAAAAAAACAGCTGTCGGAATCCGTTCCCCACCCTCATTTTGAGAGGTTTTGATGAAGTGGCTTAAAAAAAGGCTGATTCAATTTTTTTGTGGATGGAGCTTATCTGCCATCAGTTTAAAGAATATCTTTTGCCTTTTAACCATGATAGGAAAGTATGAAAAAAAAAAAATGAAAAAAAAACGATGACCCGGGACCTGTCGTCAAAATCCCAAAAATATGAAAAAAAAAAAAAAAAAAACGATGACCCGGGACTTGAACTCTGGTCGTCAAAATCCCAAAAGTGTTAAATGTCAGTGCTTAGACCACTAGGCCATAGGGGCACGTGCAAAACCAAAGTTTGTTGAGTATTTGAACCTCACTCGGCTCACTGCTAAGAAAAATGAGAGGGGGGGGAACAGAATCCGACGGCAAAAAAACAGCTGTCGGAATCCGTTCCCCCACCCTCATTTTGAGAGGTTTTGATGAAGTGGCTTAAAAAAAGGCTGATTCAATTTTTTTGTGGATGGAGCTTATCTGCCATCAGTTTAAAGAATATCTTTTGCCTTTTAACCATGATAGGAAAGTATGAAAAAAAAACAAATAACGATGACCCGGGACCTGTCGTCAAAATCCCAAAAGTATGAAAAAAAAACAGAAAAAAAACGATGACCCGAGACTTGAACTCTGGTCTCAAAAATCCCAAAATTGTTAAATGTCAGTGCTTAGACCACTAGGCTATAGGGGACAGATGCAAAATAAAAGTTTGTTGTGTATTTGAACCTCACTGCTAAGAAAAATGAGAGGGGGGGGAACAGAATCCGACGGCAAAAAAACAGCAGTCGGAATCCGTTCCCCACCCTCATTTTGAGAGGTTTTGATGAAGTGGCTTAAAAAAAGGCTGATTCAATTTTTTTGTGGATGGAGCTTATCTGCCATCAGTTTAAAGAATATCTTTTGCATTTTAACCATGATAGGAAAGTATGAAAAAAAAAAAAAAAAAAAAAAACGATGACCCGGGACCTGTCGTCAAAATCCCAAAAATATGAAAAAAAAAAAAAAAAAAAACGATGACCCGGGACTTGAACTCTGGTCGTCAAAATCCCAAAAGTGTTAAATGTCAGTGCTTAGACCACTAGGCCATAGGGGCACATGCAAAACCAAAGTTTGTTGAGTATTTGAACCTCACTGCTAAGAAAACTGAGAGGGGGGGAACAGAATCCGACGGCAAAAAAACAGCTGTCGGAATCCGTTCCCCCACCCTCATTTTGAGAGGTTTTGATGAAGTGGCTTAAAAAAAGGCTGATTCAATTTTTTTGTGGATGGAGCTTATCTGCCATCAGTTTAAAGAATATCTTTTGCCTTTTAACCATGATAGAAAAGTATGAAAAAAAAAAAAAAAAACGATGACCCGGGACCTGTCGTCAAAATCCCAAAAATATGAAAAAAATAATTAAAAAAAACGATGACCCGGGACTTGAACTCTGGTCGTCAAAATCCCAAAAGTGTTAAATGTCAGTACTTAGACCACCAGGCTATATGGGACAAGTGCTAACCAAAAGTTTGTTGAGTATTTGAACCTCACTGCTAAGAAAAATGAGAGGGGGGGAACAGAATCCGACGGCAAAAAAACAGCTGTCGGAATCCGTTCCCCCACCCTCATTTTGAGAGGTTTTGATGAAGTGGCTTAAAAAAAGGCTGATTCAATTTTTTTGTGGATGGAGCTTAACTGCCATCAGTTAAAAGAATATCTTTTGCCTTTTAACCATGATAGGAAAGTATGAAAAAAAAAAAAAAAACGATGACCCGGGACCTGTCGTCAAAATCCCAAAAGTATGAAAAAAAAAAAAAAAAAAAACGATGACCCGGGACTTGAACTCTGTTCGTCAAAATCCCAAAAGTGTTAAATGTCAGTGCTTAGACCACTAGGCTATATGAGACAAGTGCAAAACTAATGTTTGTTGAGTATTTGAACCTCATTACTAAGAAAAATGAGAGGGGGGGAACAGAATCCGACGGCAAAAAAACAGCTGTCGGAATCCGTTCCCCCACCCTCATTTTGAGAGGTTTTGATGAAGTGGCTTAAAAAAAGGCTGATTCAATTTATTTGTGGATGGAGCTTATCTGCCATCAGTTTAAAGAATATCTTTTGCCTTTTAACCATGATAGGAAAGTATGAAAAAAAAAAAAAAAAAAAAAAACGATGACCCGGGACCTGTCGTCAAAATCCCAAAAATATGAAAAAAAAAAAAAAAAAAACGATGACCCGGGACTTGAACTCTGGTCTCAAAAATCCCAAAAGTGTTAAATGTCAGTGCTTAGACCACTAGGCTATAGGAGACAAGTGCAAAACCAAAGTTTGTTGAGTATTTGAACCTCACTACTAAGAAAAATGAGAGGGGGGGAACAGAATCCGACGGCAAAAAAACAGCTGTCGGAATCCGTTCCCCCACCCTCATTTTGAGAGGTTTTGATGAAGTGGCTTAAAAAAAGGCTGATTCAATTTTTTTGTGGATGGAGCTTATCTGCCATCAGTTTAAAGAATATCTTTTGCCTTTTAACCATGATAGGAAAGTATGAAAAAAAAAAAAAAAAACGATGACCCGGGACCTGTCGTCAAAATCCCAAAAATATGAAAAAAATAATTAAAAAAAACGATGACCCGGGACTTGAACTCTGGTCGTCAAAATCCCAAAAGTGTTAAATGTCAGTGCTTAGACCACTAGGCTATATGGGACAAGTGCTAACCAAAAGTTTGTTGAGTATTTGAACGTCACTGCTAAGAAAAATGAGAGGGGGGGAACAGAATCCGACGGCAAAAAAACAGCTGTCGGAATCCGTTCCCCCACCCTCATTTTGAGAGGTTTTGATGAAGTGGCTTAAAAAAAGGCTGATTCAATTTTTTTGTGGATGGAGCTTAACTGCCATCAGTTTAAAGAATATATTTTGCCTTTTAACCATGATAGGAAAGTATGAAAAAAAAAAAAAAAAACGATGACCCGGGACCTGTCGTCAAAATCCCAAAAGTATGAAAAAAAAACTGAAAAAAAACGATGACCCGGGACTTGAACTCTGGTCTCAAAAATCCCAAAATTGATAAATGTCAGTGCTTAGACCACTAGGCTATAGGGGACAGATGCAAAACAAAAGTTTGTTGTGTATTTGAACCTCACTGCTAAGAAAAATGAGAGGGGGGGGGAACAGAATCCGACGGCAAAAAAACAGCTGTCGGAATCCGTTCCCCACCCTCATTTTGAGAGGTTTTGATGAAGTGGCTTAAAAAAAGGCTGATTCAATTTTTTTGTGGATGGAGCTTATCTGCCATCAGTTTAAAGAATATATTTTGCCTTTTAACCATGATAGGAAAGTATAAAATAAAAAAAAAAAAAAAAAAAAAAACGATGACCCGGGACCTGTCGTCAAAATCCCAAAAATATGAAAAAAAAAACAAAAAAACGATGACCCGGGACTTGAACTCTGGTCGTCAAAATCCCAATAGTGTTAAATGTCAGTGCTTAGACCACCAGGCCATAGGGGCACGTGCAAAACAAAAGTTTGTTGATTATTTGAACCTCACTGCTAAGAAAAATGAGAGGGGGGGAACAGAATCCGACGGCAAAAAAACAGCTGTCGGAATCCGTTCCCCCACCCTCATTTTGAGAGGTTTTGATGAAGTGGCTTAAAAAAAAGGCTGATTCAATTTTTTTGTGGATGGAGCTTATCTGCCATCAGTTTAAAGAATATCTTTTGCCTTTTAACCATGATAGGAAAGTATGAAAAAAAACGAAAAAAAAAAAAACGATGACCCGGGACCTGTCGTCAAAATCCCAAAAAAAAAAAAAAAAAAAAAAAAAAACGATGACCCGGGACTTGAACTCTGGTCTCAAAAATCCCAAAAGTGTTAAATGTCAGTGCTTAGACCACTAGGCTATAGGAGACAAGTGCAAAACCAAAGTTTGTTGAGTATTTGAACCTCACTACTAAGAAAAATGAGTTGGGGGGAACAGAATCCGACGGCAAAAAAACAGCTGTCGGAATCCGTTCCCCCACCCTCATTTTGAGAGGTTTTGATGAAGTGGCTTAAAAAAAGGCTGATTCAATTTTTTTGTGGATGGAGCTTATCTGCCATCAGTTTAAAGAATATCTTTTGCCTTTTAACCATGATAGGAAAGTATGAAAAAAAAAAAAAAAAACGATGACCCGGGACCTGTCGTCAAAATCCCAAAAATATGAAAAAAATAATTTAAAAAAACGATGACCCGGGACTTGAACTCTGGTCGTCAAAATCCCAAAAGTGTTAAATGTCAGTGCTTAGACCACTAGGCTATATGGGACAAGTGCTAACCAAAAGTTTGTTGAGTATTTGAACGTCACTGCTAAGAAAAATGAGAGGGGGGGGGAACAGAATCCGACGGCAAAAAAACAGCTGTCGGAATCCGTTCCCCACCCTCATTTTGAGAGGTTTTGATGAAGTGGCTTAAAAAAAGGCTGATTCAATTTTTTTGTGGATGGAGCTTATCTGCCATCAGTTTAAAGAATATCTTTTGCCTTTTAACCATGATAGGAAAGTATGAAAAAAAAAAAAAAAAAAAAAAAACGATGACCCGGGACCTGTCGTCAAAATCCCAAAAATATGAAAAAAAAAAAAAAAAAAAACGATGACCCGGGACTTGAACTCTGGTCGTCAAAATCCCAAAAGTGTTAAATGTCAGTGCTTAGACCACTAGGCCATAGGGGCACGTGCAAAACAAAAGTTTGTTGAGTATTTGAACCTCACTGCTAAGAAAAATGAGAGGGGGGGAACAGAATCCGACGGCAAAAAAACAGCTGTCGGAATCCGTTCCCCCACCCTCATTTTGAGAGGTTTTGATGAAGTGGCTTAAAAAAAGGCTGATTCAATTTTTTTGTGGATGGAGCTTATCTGCCATCAGTTTAAAGAATATATTTTGCCTTTTAACCATGATAGGAAAGTATGAAAAAAAAAAAAAAAAAAAAAAAAAGCGATGACCCGGGACCTGTCGTCAAAATCCCCCCCAAAAAAAAAAAAAAAAAAAAAAGAACGATGACCCGGGACTTGAACTCTGGTCGTCAAAATCCCAAAAGCGTTAAATGTCAGTGCTTAGACCACTAGGCCAAAGGGGCACGTGCAAAACCAAAGTTTGTTGAGTATTTGAACCTCACTGCTAAGAAAACTGAGAGGGGGGGAACAGAATCCGACGGCAAAAAAACAGCTGTCGGAATCCGTTCCCCCACCCTCATTTTGAGAGGTTTTGATGAAGTGGCTTAAAAAAAGGCTGATTCAATTTTTTTGTGGATGGAGCTTATCTGCCATCAGTTTAAAGAATATCTTTTGCCTTTTAACCATGATAGAAAAGTATGAAAAAAAAAAAAAAAAAACGATGACCCGGGACCTGTCGTCAAAATCCCAAAAATATGAAAAAAATAATTAAAAAAAACGATGACCCGGGACTTGAACTCTGGTCGTCAAAATCCCAAAAGTGTTAAATGTCAGTACTTAGACCACCAGGCTATATGGGACAAGTGCTAACCAAAAGTTTGTTGAGTATTTGAACCTCACTGCTAAGAAAAATGAGAGGGGGGGAACAGAATCCGACGGCAAAAAAACAGCTGTCGGAATCCGTTCCCCCACCCTCATTTTGAGAGGTTTTGATGAAGTGGCTTAAAAAAAGGCTGATTCAATTTTTTTGTGGATGGAGCTTATCTGCCATCAGTTTAAAGAATATCTTTTGCCTTTTAACCATGATAGGAAAGTATGAAAAAAAAACAAATAACGATGACCCGGGACCTGTCGTCAAAATCCCAAAAGTATGAAAAAAAAACAGAAAAAAAACGATGACCCGAGACTTGAACTCTGGTCTCAAAAATCCCAAAATTGTTAAATGTCAGTGCTTAGACCACTAGGCTATAGGGGACAGATGCAAAATAAAAGTTTGTTGTGTATTTGAACCTCACTGCTAAGAAAAATGAGAGGGGGGGGAACAGAATCCGACGGCAAAAAAACAGCTGTCGGAATCCGTTCCCCCACCCTCATTTTGAGAGGTTTTGATGAAGTGGCTTAAAAAAAGGCTGATTCAATTTATTTGTGGATGGAGCTTATCTGCCATCAGTTTAAAGAATATCTTTTGCCTTTTAACCATGATAGGAAAGTATGAAAAAAAAAAAAAAAAAAAAAAAAAGCGATGACCCGGGACCTGTCGTCAAAATCCCCCCAAAAAAAAAAAAAAAAAAAAAAAGAACGATGACCCGGGACTTGAACTCTGGTCGTCAAAATCCCAAAAGCGTTAAATGTCAGTGCTTAGACCACTAGGCCAAAGGGGCACGTGCAAAACAAAAGTTTGTTGAGTATTTGAACCTCACTGCTAAGAAAAATGAGAGGGGGGGAACAGAATCCGACGGCAAAAAAACAGCTGTCGGAATCCGTTCCCCCACCCTCATTTTGAGAGGTTTTGATGAAGTGGCTTAAAAAAAGGCTGATTCAATTTTTTTGTGGATGGAGCTTATCTGCCATCAGTTTAAAGAATATCTTTTGCCTTTTAACCATGATAGGAAAGTATGAAAAAAAAAAAAAAAAACGATGACCCGGGACCTGTCGTCAAAATCCCAAAAATATGAAAAAAATAATTAAAAAAAACGATGACCCGGGACTTGAACTCTGGTCGTCAAAATCCCAAAAGTGTTAAATGTCAGTGCTTAGACCACTAGGCTATATGGGACAAGTGCTAACCAAAAGTTTGTTGAGTATTTGAACGTCACTGCTAAGAAAAATGAGAGGGGGGGAACAGAATCCGACGGCAAAAAAACAGCTGTCGGAATCCGTTCCCCACCCTCATTTTGAGAGGTTTTGATGAAGTGGCTTAAAAAAAGGCTGATTCAATTTTTTTGTGGATGGAGCTTATCTGCCATCAGTTTAAAGAATATCTTTTGCCTTTTAACCATGATAGGAAAGTATGAAAAAAAAAAAAAAAACGATGACCCGGGACCTGTCGTCAAAATCCCAAAAGTATGAAAAAAAACCAGAAAAAAAACGATGACCCGAGACTTGAACTCTGGTCTCAAAAATCCCAAAATTGTTAAATGTCAGTGCTTAGACCACCAGGCTATAGGGGACAGATGCAAAACAAAAGTTTGTTGTGTATTTGAACCTCACTGCTAAGAAAAATGAGAGGGGGGGGAACAGAATCCGACGGCAAAAAAACAGCTGTCGGAATCCGTTCCCCACCCTCATTTTGAGAGGTTTTGATGAAGTGGCTTAAAAAAAGGCTGATTCAATTTATTTGTGGATGGAGCTTATCTGCCATCAGATTAAAGAATATCTTTTGCCTTTTAACCATGATAGGAAAGTATGAAAAAAAAAAAAAAAAAAAAAAAGCGATGACCCGGGACCTGTCGTCAAAATCCCCCCAAAAAAAAAAAAAAAAAAAAAAAAAACGATGACCCGGGACTTGAACTCTGGTCGTCAAAATCCCAAAAGCGTTAAATGTCAGTGCTTAGACCACTAGGCCAAAGGGGCACGTGCAAAACAAAAGTTTGTTGAGTATTTGAACCTCACTGCTAAGAAAAATGAGAGGGGGGGAACAGAATCCGACGGCAAAAAAACAGCTGTCGGAATCCGTTCCCCCACCCTCATTTTGAGAGGTTTTGATGAAGTGGCTTAAAAAAAGGCTGATTCAATTTTTTTGTGGATGGAGCTTATCTGCCATCAGTTTAAAGAATATCTTTTGCCTTTTAACCATGATAGGAAAGTATGAAAAAAAAAAAAAAAAACGATGACCCGGGACCTGTCGTCAAAATCCCAAAAATATGAAAAAAATAATTAAAAAAAACGATGACCCGGGACTTGAACTCTGGTCGTCAAAATCCCAAAAGTGTTAAATGTCAGTGCTTAGACCACTAGGCTATATGGGACAAGTGCTAACCAAAAGTTTGTTGAGTATTTGAACGTCACTGCTAAGAAAAATGAGAGGGGGGGAACAGAATCCGATGGCAAAAAAACAGCTGTCGGAATCCGTTCCCCCACCCTCATTTTGAGAGGTTTTGATGAAGTGGCTTAAAAAAAGGCTGATTCAATTTTTTTGTGGATGGAGCTTATCTGCCATCAGTTTAAAGAATATCTTTTGCCTTTTAACCATGATAGGAAAGTATGAAAAAAAAAAAAAAAACGATGACCCGGGACCTGTCGTCAAAATCCCAAAAGTATGAAAAAAAAACAGAAAAAAAACGATGACCCGAGACTTGAACTCTGGTCTCAAAAATCCCAAAATTGTTAAATGTCAGTGCTTAGACCACCAGGCTATAGGGGACAGATGCAAAACAAAAGTTTGTTGTGTATTTGAACCTCACTGCTAAGAAAAATGAGAGGGGGGGGAACAGAATCCGACGGCAAAAAAACAGCTGTCGGAATCCGTTCCCCACCCTCATTTTGAGAGGTTTTGATGAAGTGGCTTAAAAAAAGGCTGATTCAATTTTTTTGTGGATGGAGCTTATCTGCCATCAGTTTAAAGAATATCTTTTGCCTTTTAACCATGATAGGAAAGTATGAAAAAAAAAAAATGAAAAAAAAAACGATGACCCGGGACCTGTCGTCAAAATCCCAAAAATATGAAAAAAAAAAAAAAAAAAACGATGACCCGGGACTTGAACTCTGGTCGTCAAAATCCCAAAAGTGTTAAATGTCAGTGCTTAGACCACTAGGCCATAGGGGCACGTGCAAAACCAAAGTTTGTTGAGTATTTGAACCTCACTCGGCTCACTGCTAAGAAAAATGAGAGGGGGGGGAACAGAATCCGACGGCAAAAAAACAGCTGTCGGAATCCGTTCCCCCACCCTCATTTTGAGAGGTTTTGATGAAGTGGCTTAAAAAAAGGCTGATTCAATTTTTTTGTGGATGGAGCTTATCTGCCATCAGTTTAAAGAATATCTTTTGCCTTTTAACCATGATAGGAAAGTATGAAAAAAAAACAAATAACGATGACCCGGGACCTGTCGTCAAAATCCCAAAAGTATGAAAAAAAAACAGAAAAAAAACGATGACCCGAGACTTGAACTCTGGTCTCAAAAATCCCAAAATTGTTAAATGTCAGTGCTTAGACCACTAGGCTATAGGGGACAGATGCAAAATAAAAGTTTGTTGTGTATTTGAACCTCACTGCTAAGAAAAATGAGAGGGGGGGGAACAGAATCCGACGGCAAAAAAACAGCAGTCGGAATCCGTTCCCCACCCTCATTTTGAGAGGTTTTGATGAAGTGGCTTAAAAAAAGGCTGATTCAATTTTTTTGTGGATGGAGCTTATCTGCCATCAGTTTAAAGAATATCTTTTGCATTTTAACCATGATAGGAAAGTATGAAAAAAAAAAAAAAAAAAAAAAACGATGACCCGGGACCTGTCGTCAAAATCCCAAAAATATGAAAAAAAAAAAAAAAAAAAACGATGACCCGGGACTTGAACTCTGGTCGTCAAAATCCCAAAAGTGTTAAATGTCAGTGCTTAGACCACTAGGCCATAGGGGCACATGCAAAACCAAAGTTTGTTGAGTATTTGAACCTCACTGCTAAGAAAACTGAGAGGGGGGGAACAGAATCCGACGGCAAAAAAACAGCTGTCGGAATCCGTTCCCCCACCCTCATTTTGAGAGGTTTTGATGAAGTGGCTTAAAAAAAGGCTGATTCAATTTTTTTGTGGATGGAGCTTATCTGCCATCAGTTTAAAGAATATCTTTTGCCTTTTAACCATGATAGAAAAGTATGAAAAAAAAAAAAAAAAACGATGACCCGGGACCTGTCGTCAAAATCCCAAAAATATGAAAAAAATAATTAAAAAAAACGATGACCCGGGACTTGAACTCTGGTCGTCAAAATCCCAAAAGTGTTAAATGTCAGTACTTAGACCACCAGGCTATATGGGACAAGTGCTAACCAAAAGTTTGTTGAGTATTTGAACCTCACTGCTAAGAAAAATGAGAGGGGGGGAACAGAATCCGACGGCAAAAAAACAGCTGTCGGAATCCGTTCCCCCACCCTCATTTTGAGAGGTTTTGATGAAGTGGCTTAAAAAAAGGCTGATTCAATTTTTTTGTGGATGGAGCTTAACTGCCATCAGTTAAAAGAATATCTTTTGCCTTTTAACCATGATAGGAAAGTATGAAAAAAAAAAAAAAAACGATGACCCGGGACCTGTCGTCAAAATCCCAAAAGTATGAAAAAAAAAAAAAAAAAAAACGATGACCCGGGACTTGAACTCTGTTCGTCAAAATCCCAAAAGTGTTAAATGTCAGTGCTTAGACCACTAGGCTATATGAGACAAGTGCAAAACTAATGTTTGTTGAGTATTTGAACCTCATTACTAAGAAAAATGAGAGGGGGGGAACAGAATCCGACGGCAAAAAAACAGCTGTCGGAATCCGTTCCCCCACCCTCATTTTGAGAGGTTTTGATGAAGTGGCTTAAAAAAAGGCTGATTCAATTTATTTGTGGATGGAGCTTATCTGCCATCAGTTTAAAGAATATCTTTTGCCTTTTAACCATGATAGGAAAGTATGAAAAAAAAAAAAAAAAAAAAAAACGATGACCCGGGACCTGTCGTCAAAATCCCAAAAATATGAAAAAAAAAAAAAAAAAAACGATGACCCGGGACTTGAACTCTGGTCTCAAAAATCCCAAAAGTGTTAAATGTCAGTGCTTAGACCACTAGGCTATAGGAGACAAGTGCAAAACCAAAGTTTGTTGAGTATTTGAACCTCACTACTAAGAAAAATGAGAGGGGGGGAACAGAATCCGACGGCAAAAAAACAGCTGTCGGAATCCGTTCCCCCACCCTCATTTTGAGAGGTTTTGATGAAGTGGCTTAAAAAAAGGCTGATTCAATTTTTTTGTGGATGGAGCTTATCTGCCATCAGTTTAAAGAATATCTTTTGCCTTTTAACCATGATAGGAAAGTATGAAAAAAAAAAAAAAAAACGATGACCCGGGACCTGTCGTCAAAATCCCAAAAATAGAAAAAAATAATTAAAAAAAACGATGACCCGGGACTTGAACTCTGGTCGTCAAAATCCCAAAAGTGTTAAATGTCAGTGCTTAGACCACTAGGCTATATGGGACAAGTGCTAACCAAAAGTTTGTTGAGTATTTGAACGTCACTGCTAAGAAAAATGAGAGGGGGGGAACAGAATCCGACGGCAAAAAAACAGCTGTCGGAATCCGTTCCCCCACCCTCATTTTGAGAGGTTTTGATGAAGTGGCTTAAAAAAAGGCTGATTCAATTTTTTTGTGGATGGAGCTTAACTGCCATCAGTTTAAAGAATATATTTTGCCTTTTAACCATGATAGGAAAGTATGAAAAAAAAAAAAAAAACGATGACCCGGGACCTGTCGTCAAAATCCCAAAAGTATGAAAAAAAAACTGAAAAAAAACGATGACCCGGGACTTGAACTCTGGTCTCAAAAATCCCAAAATTGATAAATGTCAGTGCTTAGACCACTAGGCTATAGGGGACAGATGCAAAACAAAAGTTTGTTGTGTATTTGAACCTCACTGCTAAGAAAAATGAGAGGGGGGGGGAACAGAATCCGACGGCAAAAAAACAGCTGTCGGAATCCGTTCCCCACCCTCATTTTGAGAGGTTTTGATGAAGTGGCTTAAAAAAAGGCTGATTCAATTTTTTTGTGGATGGAGCTTATCTGCCATCAGTTTAAAGAATATATTTTGCCTTTTAACCATGATAGGAAAGTATAAAATAAAAAAAAAAAAAAAAAAAAAACGATGACCCGGGACCTGTCGTCAAAATCCCAAAAATATGAAAAAAAAAACAAAAAAACGATGACCCGGGACTTGAACTCTGGTCGTCAAAATCCCAATAGTGTTAAATGTCAGTGCTTAGACCACCAGGCCATAGGGGCACGTGCAAAACAAAAGTTTGTTGATTATTTGAACCTCACTGCTAAGAAAAATGAGAGGGGGGGAACAGAATCCGACGGCAAAAAAACAGCTGTCGGAATCCGTTCCCCCACCCTCATTTTGAGAGGTTTTGATGAAGTGGCTTAAAAAAAAGGCTGATTCAATTTTTTTGTGGATGGAGCTTATCTGCCATCAGTTTAAAGAATATCTTTTGCCTTTTAACCATGATAGGAAAGTATGAAAAAAAACGAAAAAAAAAAAAACGATGACCCGGGACCTGTCGTCAAAATCCCAAAAAAAAAAAAAAAAAAAAAAAAAACGATGACCCGGGACTTGAACTCTGGTCTCAAAAATCCCAAAAGTGTTAAATGTCAGTGCTTAGACCACTAGGCTATAGGAGACAAGTGCAAAACCAAAGTTTGTTGAGTATTTGAACCTCACTACTAAGAAAAATGAGTTGGGGGGAACAGAATCCGACGGCAAAAAAACAGCTGTCGGAATCCGTTCCCCCACCCTCATTTTGAGAGGTTTTGATGAAGTGGCTTAAAAAAAGGCTGATTCAATTTTTTTGTGGATGGAGCTTATCTGCCATCAGTTTAAAGAATATCTTTTGCCTTTTAACCATGATAGGAAAGTATGAAAAAAAAAAAAAAAAACGATGACCCGGGACCTGTCGTCAAAATCCCAAAAATATGAAAAAAATAATTTAAAAAAACGATGACCCGGGACTTGAACTCTGGTCGTCAAAATCCCAAAAGTGTTAAATGTCAGTGCTTAGACCACTAGGCTATATGGGACAAGTGCTAACCAAAAGTTTGTTGAGTATTTGAACGTCACTGCTAAGAAAAATGAGAGGGGGGGGGAACAGAATCCGACGGCAAAAAAACAGCTGTCGGAATCCGTTCCCCACCCTCATTTTGAGAGGTTTTGATGAAGTGGCTTAAAAAAAGGCTGATTCAATTTTTTTGTGGATGGAGCTTATCTGCCATCAGTTTAAAGAATATCTTTTGCCTTTTAACCATGATAGGAAAGTATGAAAAAAAAAAAAAAAAAAAAAAAACGATGACCCGGGACCTGTCGTCAAAATCCCAAAAATATGAAAAAAAAAAAAAAAAAAACGATGACCCGGGACTTGAACTCTGGTCGTCAAAATCCCAAAAGTGTTAAATGTCAGTGCTTAGACCACTAGGCCATAGGGGCACGTGCAAAACAAAAGTTTGTTGAGTATTTGAACCTCACTGCTAAGAAAAATGAGAGGGGGGGAACAGAATCCGACGGCAAAAAAACAGCTGTCGGAATCCGTTCCCCCACCCTCATTTTGAGAGGTTTTGATGAAGTGGCTTAAAAAAAGGCTGATTCAATTTTTTTGTGGATGGAGCTTATCTGCCATCAGTTTAAAGAATATATTTTGCCTTTTAACCATGATAGGAAAGTATGAAAAAAAAAAAAAAAAAAAAAAAAAGCGATGACCCGGGACCTGTCGTCAAAATCCCCCCCAAAAAAAAAAAAAAAAAAAAAAGAACGATGACCCGGGACTTGAACTCTGGTCGTCAAAATCCCAAAAGCGTTAAATGTCAGTGCTTAGACCACTAGGCCAAAGGGGCACGTGCAAAACAAAAGTTTGTTGAGTATTTGAACCTCACTGCTAAGAAAAATGAGAGGGGGGGAACAGAATCCGACGGCAAAAAAACAGCTGTCGGAATCCGTTCCCCCACCCTCATTTTGAGAGGTTTTGATGAAGTGGCTTAAAAAAAGGCTGATTCAATTTTTTTGTGGATGGAGCTTATCTGCCATCAGTTTAAAGAATATCTTTTGCCTTTTAACCATGATAGGAAAGTATGAAAAAAAAAAAAAAAAACGATGACCCGGGACCTGTCGTCAAAATCCCAAAAATATGAAAAAAATAATTAAAAAAAACGATGACCCGGGACTTGAACTCTGGTCGTCAAAATCCCAAAAGTGTTAAATGTCAGTGCTTAGACCACTAGGCTATATGGGACAAGTGCTAACCAAAAGTTTGTTGAGTATTTGAACGTCACTGCTAAGAAAAATGAGAGGGGGGGAACAGAATCCGACGGCAAAAAAACAGCTGTCGGAATCCGTTCCCCACCCTCATTTTGAGAGGTTTTGATGAAGTGGCTTAAAAAAAGGCTGATTCAATTTTTTTGTGGATGGAGCTTATCTGCCATCAGTTTAAAGAATATCTTTTGCCTTTTAACCATGATAGGAAAGTATGAAAAAAAAAAAAAAAACGATGACCCGGGACCTGTCGTCAAAATCCCAAAAGTATGAAAAAAAACCAGAAAAAAAACGATGACCCGAGACTTGAACTCTGGTCTCAAAAATCCCAAAATTGTTAAATGTCAGTGCTTAGACCACCAGGCTATAGGGGACAGATGCAAAACAAAAGTTGGTTGTGTATTTGAACCTCACTGCTAAGAAAAATGAGAGGGGGGGGAACAGAATCCGACGGCAAAAAAACAGCTGTCGGAATCCGTTCCCCACCCTCATTTTGAGAGGTTTTGATGAAGTGGCTTAAAAAAAGGCTGATTCAATTTATTTGTGGATGGAGCTTATCTGCCATCAGATTAAAGAATATCTTTTGCCTTTTAACCATGATAGGAAAGTATGAAAAAAAAAAAAAAAAAAAAAAGCGATGACCCGGGACCTGTCGTCAAAATCCCCCCAAAAAAAAAAAAAAAAAAAAAAAAAAACGATGACCCGGGACTTGAACTCTGGTCGTCAAAATCCCAAAAGCGTTAAATGTCAGTGCTTAGACCACTAGGCCAAAGGGGCACGTGCAAAACAAAAGTTTGTTGAGTATTTGAACCTCACTGCTAAGAAAAATGAGAGGGGGGGAACAGAATCCGACGGCAAAAAAACAGCTGTCGGAATCCGTTCCCCCACCCTCATTTTGAGAGGTTTTGATGAAGTGGCTTAAAAAAAGGCTGATTCAATTTTTTTGTGGATGGAGCTTATCTGCCATCAGTTTAAAGAATATCTTTTGCCTTTTAACCATGATAGGAAAGTATGAAAAAAAAAAAAAAAAACGATGACCCGGGACCTGTCGTCAAAATCCCAAAAATATGAAAAAAATAATTAAAAAAAACGATGACCCGGGACTTGAACTCTGGTCGTCAAAATCCCAAAAGTGTTAAATGTCAGTGCTTAGACCACTAGGCTATATGGGACAAGTGCTAACCAAAAGTTTGTTGAGTATTTGAACGTCACTGCTAAGAAAAATGAGAGGGGGGGAACAGAATCCGATGGCAAAAAAACAGCTGTCGGAATCCGTTCCCCCACCCTCATTTTGAGAGGTTTTGATGAAGTGGCTTAAAAAAAGGCTGATTCAATTTTTTTGTGGATGGAGCTTATCTGCCATCAGTTTAAAGAATATCTTTTGCCTTTTAACCATGATAGGAAAGTATGAAAAAAAAAAAAAAAACGATGACCCGGGACCTGTCGTCAAAATCCCAAAAGTATGAAAAAAAAACAGAAAAAAAACGATGACCCGAGACTTGAACTCTGGTCTCAAAAATCCCAAAATTGTTAAATGTCAGTGCTTAGACCACCAGGCTATAGGGGACAGATGCAAAACAAAAGTTTGTTGTGTATTTGAACCTCACTGCTAAGAAAAATGAGAGGGGGGGGAACAGAATCCGACGGCAAAAAAACAGCTGTCGGAATCCGTTCCCCACCCTCATTTTGAGAGGTTTTGATGAAGTGGCTTAAAAAAAGGCTGATTCAATTTTTTTGTGGATGGAGCTTATCTGCCATCAGTTTAAAGAATATCTTTTGCCTTTTAACCATGATAGGAAAGTATGAAAAAAAAAAAATGAAAAAAAAACGATGACCCGGGACCTGTCGTCAAAATCCCAAAAATATGAAAAAAAAAAAAAAAAAAACGATGACCCGGGACTTGAACTCTGGTCGTCAAAATCCCAAAAGTGTTAAATGTCAGTGCTTAGACCACTAGGCCATAGGGGCACGTGCAAAACCAAAGTTTGTTGAGTATTTGAACCTCACTCGGCTCACTGCTAAGAAAAATGAGAGGGGGGGGAACAGAATCCGACGGCAAAAAAACAGCTGTCGGAATCCGTTCCCCCACCCTCATTTTGAGAGGTTTTGATGAAGTGGCTTAAAAAAAGGCTGATTCAATTTTTTTGTGGATGGAGCTTATCTGCCATCAGTTTAAAGAATATCTTTTGCCTTTTAACCATGATAGGAAAGTATGAAAAAAAAACAAATAACGATGACCCGGGACCTGTCGTCAAAATCCCAAAAGTATGAAAAAAAAACAGAAAAAAAACGATGACCCGAGACTTGAACTCTGGTCTCAAAAATCCCAAAATTGTTAAATGTCAGTGCTTAGACCACTAGGCTATAGGGGACAGATGCAAAATAAAAGTTTGTTGTGTATTTGAACCTCACTGCTAAGAAAAATGAGAGGGGGGGGAACAGAATCCGACGGCAAAAAAACAGCAGTCGGAATCCGTTCCCCACCCTCATTTTGAGAGGTTTTGATGAAGTGGCTTAAAAAAAGGCTGATTCAATTTTTTTGTGGATGGAGCTTATCTGCCATCAGTTTAAAGAATATCTTTTGCATTTTAACCATGATAGGAAAGTATGAAAAAAAAAAAAAAAAAAAAAAACGATGACCCGGGACCTGTCGTCAAAATCCCAAAAATATGAAAAAAAAAAAAAAAAAAAACGATGACCCGGGACTTGAACTCTGGTCGTCAAAATCCCAAAAGTGTTAAATGTCAGTGCTTAGACCACTAGGCCATAGGGGCACATGCAAAACCAAAGTTTGTTGAGTATTTGAACCTCACTGCTAAGAAAACTGAGAGGGGGGGAACAGAATCCGACGGCAAAAAAACAGCTGTCGGAATCCGTTCCCCCACCCTCATTTTGAGAGGTTTTGATGAAGTGGCTTAAAAAAAGGCTGATTCAATTTTTTTGTGGATGGAGCTTATCTGCCATCAGTTTAAAGAATATCTTTTGCCTTTTAACCATGATAGAAAAGTATGAAAAAAAAAAAAAAAAACGATGACCCGGGACCTGTCGTCAAAATCCCAAAAATATGAAAAAAATAATTAAAAAAAACGATGACCCGGGACTTGAACTCTTGGTCGTCAAAATCCCAAAAGTGTTAAATGTCAGTACTTAGACCACCAGGCTATATGGGACAAGTGCTAACCAAAAGTTTGTTGAGTATTTGAACCTCACTGCTAAGAAAAATGAGAGGGGGGGAACAGAATCCGACGGCAAAAAAACAGCTGTCGGAATCCGTTCCCCCACCCTCATTTTGAGAGGTTTTGATGAAGTGGCTTAAAAAAAGGCTGATTCAATTTTTTTGTGGATGGAGCTTAACTGCCATCAGTTAAAAGAATATCTTTTGCCTTTTAACCATGATAGGAAAGTATGAAAAAAAAAAAAAAAACGATGACCCGGGACCTGTCGTCAAAATCCCAAAAGTATGAAAAAAAAAAAAAAAAAAAACGATGACCCGGGACTTGAACTCTGTTCGTCAAAATCCCAAAAGTGTTAAATGTCAGTGCTTAGACCACTAGGCTATATGAGACAAGTGCAAAACTAATGTTTGTTGAGTATTTGAACCTCATTACTAAGAAAAATGAGAGGGGGGGAACAGAATCCGACGGCAAAAAAACAGCTGTCGGAATCCGTTCCCCCACCCTCATTTTGAGAGGTTTTGATGAAGTGGCTTAAAAAAAGGCTGATTCAATTTATTTGTGGATGGAGCTTATCTGCCATCAGTTTAAAGAATATCTTTTGCCTTTTAACCATGATAGGAAAGTATGAAAAAAAAAAAAAAAAAAAAAACGATGACCCGGGACCTGTCGTCAAAATCCCAAAAATATGAAAAAAAAAAAAAAAAAAACGATGACCCGGGACTTGAACTCTGGTCTCAAAAATCCCAAAAGTGTTAAATGTCAGTGCTTAGACCACTAGGCTATAGGAGACAAGTGCAAAACCAAAGTTTGTTGAGTATTTGAACCTCACTACTAAGAAAAATGAGAGGGGGGGAACAGAATCCGACGGCAAAAAAACAGCTGTCGGAATCCGTTCCCCCACCCTCATTTTGAGAGGTTTTGATGAAGTGGCTTAAAAAAAGGCTGATTCAATTTTTTTGTGGATGGAGCTTATCTGCCATCAGTTTAAAGAATATCTTTTGCCTTTTAACCATGATAGGAAAGTATGAAAAAAAAAAAAAAAAACGATGACCCGGGACCTGTCGTCAAAATCCCAAAAATATGAAAAAAATAATTAAAAAAAACGATGACCCGGGACTTGAACTCTGGTCGTCAAAATCCCAAAAGTGTTAAATGTCAGTGCTTAGACCACTAGGCTATATGGGACAAGTGCTAACCAAAAGTTTGTTGAGTATTTGAACGTCACTGCTAAGAAAAATGAGAGGGGGGGAACAGAATCCGACGGCAAAAAAACAGCTGTCGGAATCCGTTCCCCCACCCTCATTTTGAGAGGTTTTGATGAAGTGGCTTAAAAAAAGGCTGATTCAATTTTTTTGTGGATGGAGCTTAACTGCCATCAGTTTAAAGAATATATTTTGCCTTTTAACCATGATAGGAAAGTATGAAAAAAAAAAAAAAAACGATGACCCGGGACCTGTCGTCAAAATCCCAAAAGTATGAAAAAAAAACTGAAAAAAAACGATGACCCGGGACTTGAACTCTGGTCTCAAAAATCCCAAAATTGATAAATGTCAGTGCTTAGACCACTAGGCTATAGCGGACAGATGCAAAACAAAAGTTTGTTGTGTATTTGAACCTCACTGCTAAGAAAAATGAGAGGGGGGGGGAACAGAATCCGACGGCAAAAAAACAGCTGTCGGAATCCGTTCCCCACCCTCATTTTGAGAGGTTTTGATGAAGTGGCTTAAAAAAAGGCTGATTCAATTTTTTTGTGGATGGAGCTTATCTGCCATCAGTTTAAAGAATATATTTTGCCTTTTAACCATGATAGGAAAGTATAAAAAAAAAAAATAAAAAAAAAAAAAACGATGACCCGGGACCTGTCGTCAAAATCCCAAAAATATGAAAAAAAAAACAAAAAAACGATGACCCGGGACTTGAACTCTGGTCGTCAAAATCCCAATAGTGTTAAATGTCAGTGCTTAGACCACTAGGCCATAGGGGCACGTGCAAAACAAAAGTTTGTTGATTATTTGAACCTCACTGCTAAGAAAAATGAGAGGGGGGGAACAGAATCCGACGGCAAAAAAACAGCTGTCGGAATCCGTTCCCCCACCCTCATTTTGAGAGGTTTTGATGAAGTGGCTTAAAAAAAAGGCTGATTCAATTTTTTTGTGGATGGAGCTTATCTGCCATCAGTTTAAAGAATATCTTTTGCCTTTTAACCATGATAGGAAAGTATGAAAAAAAACGAAAAAAAAAAAAACGATGACCCGGGACCTGTCGTCAAAATCCCAAAAAAAAAAAAAAAAAAAAAAAAAACGATGACCCGGGACTTGAACTCTGGTCTCAAAAATCCCAAAAGTGTTAAATGTCAGTGCTTAGACCACTAGGCTATAGGAGACAAGTGCAAAACCAAAGTTTGTTGAGTATTTGAACCTCACTACTAAGAAAAATGAGTTGGGGGGAACAGAATCCGACGGCAAAAAAACAGCTGTCGGAATCCGTTCCCCCACCCTCATTTTGAGAGGTTTTGATGAAGTGGCTTAAAAAAAGGCTGATTCAATTTTTTTGTGGATGGAGCTTATCTGCCATCAGTTTAAAGAATATCTTTTGCCTTTTAACCATGATAGGAAAGTATGAAAAAAAAAAAAAAAAACGATGACCCGGGACCTGTCGTCAAAATCCCAAAAATATGAAAAAAATAATTTAAAAAAACGATGACCCGGGACTTGAACTCTGGTCGTCAAAATCCCAAAAGTGTTAAATGTCAGTGCTTAGACCACTAGGCTATATGGGACAAGTGCTAACCAAAAGTTTGTTGAGTATTTGAACGTCACTGCTAAGAAAAATGAGAGGGGGGGAACAGAATCCGACGGCAAAAAAACAGCTGTCGGAATCCGTTCCCCCACCCTCATTTTGAGAGGTTTTGATGAAGTGGCTTAAAAAAAGGCTGATTCAATTTTTTTGTGGATGGAGCTTAACTGCCATCAGTTTAAAGAATATATTTTGCCTTTTAACCATGATAGGAAAGTATGAAAAAAAAAAAAAAACGATGACCCGGGACCTGTCGTCAAAATCCCAAAAGTATGAAAAAAAAAACAGAAAAAAAACGATGACCCGGGACTTGAACTCTGGTCTCAAAAATCCCAAAATTGTTAAATGTCAGTGCTCAGACCACTAGGCTATAGGGGACAGATGCAAAACAAAAGTTTGTTGTGTATTTGAACCTCACTGCTAAGAAAAATGAGAGGGGGGGGGAACAGAATCCGACGGCAAAAAAACAGCTGTCGGAATCCGTTCCCCACCCTCATTTTGAGAGGTTTTGATGAAGTGGCTTAAAAAAAGGCTGATTCAATTTTTTTGTGGATGGAGCTTATCTGCCATCAGTTTAAAGAATATCTTTTGCCTTTTAACCATGATAGGAAAGTATGAAAAAAAAAAAAAAAAAAAAAAACCGATGACCCGGGACCTGTCGTCAAAATCCCAAAAATATGAAAAAAAAAAAAAAAAAAACGATGACCCGGGACTTGAACTCTGGTCGTCAAAATCCCAAAAGTGTTAAATGTCAGTGCTTAGACCACTAGGCCATAGGGGCACGTGCAAAACAAAAGTTTGTTGAGTATTTGAACCTCACTGCTAAGAAAAATGAGAGGGGGGGAACAGAATCCGACGGCAAAAAAACAGCTGTCGGAATCCGTTCCCCCACCCTCATTTTGAGAGGTTTTGATGAAGTGGCTTAAAAAAAGGCTGATTCAATTTTTTTGTGGATGGAGCTTATCTGCCATCAGTTTAAAGAATATATTTTGCCTTTTAACCATGATAGGAAAGTATGAAAAAAAAAAAAAAACGATGACCCGGGACCTGTCGTCAAAATCCCAAAAGTATGAAAAAAAAAAAAAAAAAAAACGATGACCCGGGACTTGAACTCTGGTGGTCAAAATCCCAAAAGTGTTAAATGTCAGTGCTTAGACCACTAGGCTATATGAGACAAGAGCAAAACCAAAGTTTGTTGAGTATTTGAACCTCACTACTAAGAAAAATGAGAGGGGGGGAACAGAATCCGACGGCAAAAAAACAGCTGTCGGAATCCGTTCCCCCACCCTCATTTTGAGAGGTTTTGATGAAGTGGCTTAAAAAAAGGCTGATTCAATTTTTTTGTGGATGGAGCTTATCTGCCATCAGTTTAAAGAATATCTTTTGCCTTTTAACCATGATAGGAAAGTATGAAAAAAAAAAAAAAAAACGATGACCCGGGACCTGTCGTCAAAATCCCAAAAGTATGAAAAAAAAAAAAAAAAAAAACGATGACCCGGGACTTGAACTCTGGTCGTCAAAATCCCAAAAGTGTTAAATGTCAGTGCTTAGACCACTAGGCTATATGAGACAAGTAAAAACCAAAGTTTGTTGAGTATTTGAACCTCACTACTAAGAAAAATGAGAGGGGGGGAACAGAATCCGACGGCAAAAAAACAGCTGTCGGAATCCGTTCCCCCACCCTCATTTTGAGAGGTTTTGATGAAGTGGCTTAAAAAAAGGCTGATTCAATTTTTTTGTGGATGGAGCTTATCTGCCATCAGTTTAAAGAATATCTTTTGCCTTTTAACCATGATAGGAAAGTATGAAAAAAAAAAAAAAAAACGATGACCCGGGACCTGTCGTCAAAATCCCAAAAATATGAAAAAAAAAAAAAAAAAAACGATGACCCGGGACTTGAACTCTGGTCTCAAAAATCCCAAAAGTGTTAAATGTCAGTGCTTAGACCACTAGGCTATAGGAGACAAGTGCAAAACCAAAGTTTGTTGAGTATTTGAACCTCACTACTAAGAAAAATGAGAGGGGGGGAACAGAATCTGACGGCAAAAAAACAGCTGTCGGAATCCGTTCCCCCACCCTCATTTTGAGAGGTTTTGATGAAGTGGCTTAAAAAAAGGCTGATTCAATTTTTTTGTGGATGGAGCTTATCTGCCATCAGTTTAAAGAATATCTTTTGCCTTTTAACCATGATAGGAAAATATGAAAAAAAAAAAAAAATAACGATGACCCGGGACCTGTCGTCAAAATCCCAAAAATATGAAAAAAATAATTAAAAAAAACGATGACCCGGGACTTGAACTCTGGTCGTCAAAATCCCAAAAGTGTTAAATGTCAGTGCTTAGACCACTAGGCTATATGGGACAAGTGCTAACCAAAAGTTTGTTGAGTATTTGAACGTCACTGCTAAGAAAAATGAGAGGGGGGGAACAGAATCCGACGGCAAAAAAACAGCTGTCGGAATCCGTTCCCCCACCCTCATTTTGAGAGGTTTTGATGAAGTGGCTTAAAAAAAGGCTGATTCAATTTTTTTGTGGATGGAGCTTATCTGCCATCAGTTTAAAGAATATCTTTTGCCTTTTAACCATGATAGGAAAGTATGAAAAAAAAAAAAAAAACGATGACCCGGGACCTGTCGTCAAAATCCCAAAAGTATGAAAAAAAAAACAGAAAAAAAACGATGACCCGGGACTTGAACTCTGGTCTCAAAAATCCCAAAATTGTTAAATGTCAGTGCTAAGACCACTAGGCTATAGGGGACAGATGCAAAACAAAAGTTTGTTGTGTATTTGAACCTCACTGCTAAGAAAAATGAGAGGGGGGGGGGAACAGAATCCGACGGCAAAAAAACAGCTGTCGGAATCCGTTCCCCACCCTCATTTTGAGAGGTTTTGATGAAGTGGCTTAAAAAAAGGCTGATTCAATTTTTTTGTGGATGGAGCTTATCTGCCATCAGTTTAAAGAATATCTTTTGCCTTTTAACCATGATAGGAAAGTATGAAAAAAAAAAAAAAAAAAAAAAAACGATGACCCGGGACCTGTCGTCAAAATCCCAAAAATATGAAAAAAAAAAAAAAAAAAACGATGACCCGGGACTTGAACTCTGGTCGTCAAAATCCCAAAAGTGTTAAATGTCAGTGCTTAGACCACTAGGCCATAGGGGCACGTGCAAAACAAAAGTTTGTTGAGTATTTGAACCTCACTGCTAAGAAAAATGAGAGGGGGGGAACAGAATCCGACGGCAAAAAAACAGCTGTCGGAATCCGTTCCCCCACCCTCATTTTGAGAGGTTTTGATGAAGTGGCTTAAAAAAAGGCTGATTCAATTTTTTTGTGGATGGAGCTTATCTGCCATCAGTTTAAAGAATATATTTTGCCTTTTAACCATGATAGGAAAGTATGAAAAAAAAAAAAAAAACGATGACCCGGGACCTGTCGTCAAAATCCCAAAAGTATGAAAAAAAACAAAAAAAAAAACGATGACCCGGGACTTGAACTCTGGTGGTCAAAATCCCAAAAGTGTTAAATGTCAGTGCTTAGACCACTAGGCTATATGAGACAAGTGCAAAACCAAAGTTTGTTGAGTATTTGAACCTCACTACTAAGAAAAATGAGAGGGGGGGAACAGAATCCGACGGCAAAAAAACAGCTGTCGGAATCCGTTCCCCCACCCTCATTTTGAGAGGTTTTGATGAAGTGGCTTAAAAAAAGGCTGATTCAATTTTTTTGTGGATGGAGCTTATCTGCCATCAGTTTAAAGAATATCTTTTGCCTTTTAACCATGATAGGAAAGTATGAAAAAAATAAATAAAAAATAAACGATGACCCGGGACCTGTCGTCAAAATCCCAAAAATATGAAAAAAAAAAAAAAAAAAACGATGACCCGGGACTTGAACTCTGGTCTCAAAAATCCCAAAAGTGTTAAATGTCAGTGCTTAGACCACTAGGCTATAGGAGACAAGTGCAAAACCAAAGTTTGTTGAGTATTTGAACCTCACTACTAAGAAAAATGAGAGGGGGGGAACAGAATCCGACGGCAAAAAAACAGCTGTCGGAATCCGTTCCCCCACCCTCATTTTGAGAGGTTTTGATGAAGTGGCTTAAAAAAAGGCTGATTCAATTTTTTTGTGGATGGAGCTTATCTGCCATCAGTTTAAAGAATATCTTTTGCCTTTTAACCATGATAGGAAAGTATGAAAAAAAAAAAAAAAAACGATGACCCGGGACCTGTCGTCAAAATCCCAAAAATATGAAAAAAATAATTAAAAAAAACGATGACCCGGGACTTGAACTCTGGTCGTCAAAATCCCAAAAGTGTTAAATGTCAGTGCTTAGACCACTAGGCTATATGGGACAAGTGCTAACCAAAAGTTTGTTGAGTATTTGAACGTCACTGCTAAGAAAAATGAGACGGGGAGAACAGAATCCGACGGCAAAAAAACAGCTGTCGGAATCCGTTCCCCCACCCTCATTTTGAGAGGTTTTGATGAAGTGGCTTAAAAAAAGGCTGATTCAATTTTTTTGTGGATGGAGCTTATCTGCCATCAGTTTAAAGAATATCTTTTGCCTTTTAACCATGATAGGAAAGTATAAAAAAAAAAAAAAAAAAAAAAAACGATGACCCGGGACCTGTCGTCAAAATCCCAAAAATATGAAAAAAATAATTTAAAAAAACGATGACCCGGGACTTGAACTCTGGTCGTCAAAATCCCAAAAGTGTTAAATGTCAGTGCTTAGACCACTAGGCTATATGGGACAAGTGCTAACCAAAAGTTTGTTGAGTATTTGAACGTCACTGCTAAGAAAAATGAGAGGGGGGGAACAGAATCCGACGGCAAAAAAACAGCTGTCGGAATCCGTTCCCCACCCTCATTTTGAGAGGTTTTGATGAAGTGGCTTAAAAAAAGGCTGATTCAATTTTTTTGTGGATGGAGCTTATCTGCCATCAGTTTAAAGAATATCTTTTGCCTTTTAACCATGATAGGAAAGTATGAAAAAAAAAAAAAAAACGATGACCCGGGACCTGTCGTCAAAATCCCAAAAGTATGAAAAAAAACCAGAAAAAAAACGATGACCCGAGACTTGAACTCTGGTCTCAAAAATCCCAAAATTGTTAAATGTCAGTGCTTAGACCACCAGGCTATAGGGGACAGATGCAAAACAAAAGTTTGTTGTGTATTTGAACCTCACTGCTAAGAAAAATGAGAGGGGGGGGAACAGAATCCGACGGCAAAAAAACAGCTGTCGGAATCCGTTCCCCACCCTCATTTTGAGAGGTTTTGATGAAGTGGCTTAAAAAAAGGCTGATTCAATTTATTTGTGGATGGAGCTTATCTGCCATCAGATTAAAGAATATCTTTTGCCTTTTAACCATGATAGGAAAGTATGAAAAAAAAAAAAAAAAAAAAAAGCGATGACCCGGGACCTGTCGTCAAAATCCCCCAAAAAAAAAAAAAAAAAAAAAAAAAAACGATGACCCGGGACTTGAACTCTGGTCGTCAAAATCCCAAAAGCGTTAAATGTCAGTGCTTAGACCACTAGGCCAAAGGGGCACGTGCAAAACAAAAGTTTGTTGAGTATTTGAACCTCACTGCTAAGAAAAATGAGAGGGGGGGAACAGAATCCGACGGCAAAAAAACAGCTGTCGGAATCCGTTCCCCCACCCTCATTTTGAGAGGTTTTGATGAAGTGGCTTAAAAAAAGGCTGATTCAATTTTTTTGTGGATGGAGCTTATCTGCCATCAGTTTAAAGAATATCTTTTGCCTTTTAACCATGATAGGAAAGTATGAAAAAAAAAAAAAAAAACGATGACCCGGGACCTGTCGTCAAAATCCCAAAAATATGAAAAAAATAATTAAAAAAAACGATGACCCGGGACTTGAACTCTGGTCGTCAAAATCCCAAAAGTGTTAAATGTCAGTGCTTAGACCACTAGGCTATATGGGACAAGTGCTAACCAAAAGTTTGTTGAGTATTTGAACGTCACTGCTAAGAAAAATGAGAGGGGGGGAACAGAATCCGATGGCAAAAAAACAGCTGTCGGAATCCGTTCCCCCACCCTCATTTTGAGAGGTTTTGATGAAGTGGCTTAAAAAAAGGCTGATTCAATTTTTTTGTGGATGGAGCTTATCTGCCATCAGTTTAAAGAATATCTTTTGCCTTTTAACCATGATAGGAAAGTATGAAAAAAAAAAAAAAAACGATGACCCGGGACCTGTCGTCAAAATCCCAAAAGTATGAAAAAAAAACAGAAAAAAAACGATGACCCGAGACTTGAACTCTGGTCTCAAAAATCCCAAAATTGTTAAATGTCAGTGCTTAGACCACCAGGCTATAGGGGACAGATGCAAAACAAAAGTTTGTTGTGTATTTGAACCTCACTGCTAAGAAAAATGAGAGGGGGGGGAACAGAATCCGACGGCAAAAAAACAGCTGTCGGAATCCGTTCCCCACCCTCATTTTGAGAGGTTTTGATGAAGTGGCTTAAAAAAAGGCTGATTCAATTTTTTTGTGGATGGAGCTTATCTGCCATCAGTTTAAAGAATATCTTTTGCCTTTTAACCATGATAGGAAAGTATGAAAAAAAAAAAATGAAAAAAAAACGATGACCCGGGACCTGTCGTCAAAATCCCAAAAATATGAAAAAAAAAAAAAAAAAAACGATGACCCGGGACTTGAACTCTGGTCGTCAAAATCCCAAAAGTGTTAAATGTCAGTGCTTAGACCACTAGGCCATAGGGGCACGTGCAAAACCAAAGTTTGTTGAGTATTTGAACCTCACTCGGCTCACTGCTAAGAAAAATGAGAGGGGGGGGAACAGAATCCGACGGCAAAAAAACAGCTGTCGGAATCCGTTCCCCCACCCTCATTTTGAGAGGTTTTGATGAAGTGGCTTAAAAAAAGGCTGATTCAATTTTTTTGTGGATGGAGCTTATCTGCCATCAGTTTAAAGAATATCTTTTGCCTTTTAACCATGATAGGAAAGTATGAAAAAAAAACAAATAACGATGACCCGGGACCTGTCGTCAAAATCCCAAAAGTATGAAAAAAAAACAGAAAAAAAACGATGACCCGAGACTTGAACTCTGGTCTCAAAAATCCCAAAATTGTTAAATGTCAGTGCTTAGACCACTAGGCTATAGGGGACAGATGCAAAATAAAAGTTTGTTGTGTATTTGAACCTCACTGCTAAGAAAAATGAGAGGGGGGGGAACAGAATCCGACGGCAAAAAAACAGCAGTCGGAATCCGTTCCCCACCCTCATTTTGAGAGGTTTTGATGAAGTGGCTTAAAAAAAGGCTGATTCAATTTTTTTGTGGATGGAGCTTATCTGCCATCAGTTTAAAGAATATCTTTTGCATTTTAACCATGATAGGAAAGTATGAAAAAAAAAAAAAAAAAAAAAAACGATGACCCGGGACCTGTCGTCAAAATCCCAAAAATATGAAAAAAAAAAAAAAAAAAAACGATGACCCGGGACTTGAACTCTGGTCGTCAAAATCCCAAAAGTGTTAAATGTCAGTGCTTAGACCACTAGGCCATAGGGGCACATGCAAAACCAAAGTTTGTTGAGTATTTGAACCTCACTGCTAAGAAAACTGAGAGGGGGGGAACAGAATCCGACGGCAAAAAAACAGCTGTCGGAATCCGTTCCCCCACCCTCATTTTGAGAGGTTTTGATGAAGTGGCTTAAAAAAAGGCTGATTCAATTTTTTTGTGGATGGAGCTTATCTGCCATCAGTTTAAAGAATATCTTTTGCCTTTTAACCATGATAGAAAAGTATGAAAAAAAAAAAAAAAAACGATGACCCGGGACCTGTCGTCAAAATCCCAAAAATATGAAAAAAATAATTAAAAAAAACGATGACCCGGGACTTGAACTCTGGTCGTCAAAATCCCAAAAGTGTTAAATGTCAGTACTTAGACCACCAGGCTATATGGGACAAGTGCTAACCAAAAGTTTGTTGAGTATTTGAACCTCACTGCTAAGAAAAATGAGAGGGGGGGAACAGAATCCGACGGCAAAAAAACAGCTGTCGGAATCCGTTCCCCCACCCTCATTTTGAGAGGTTTTGATGAAGTGGCTTAAAAAAAGGCTGATTCAATTTTTTTGTGGATGGAGCTTAACTGCCATCAGTTAAAAGAATATCTTTTGCCTTTTAACCATGATAGGAAAGTATGAAAAAAAAAAAAAAAACGATGACCCGGGACCTGTCGTCAAAATCCCAAAAGTATGAAAAAAAAAAAAAAAAAAAACGATGACCCGGGACTTGAACTCTGTTCGTCAAAATCCCAAAAGTGTTAAATGTCAGTGCTTAGACCACTAGGCTATATGAGACAAGTGCAAAACTAATGTTTGTTGAGTATTTGAACCTCATTACTAAGAAAAATGAGAGGGGGGGAACAGAATCCGACGGCAAAAAAACAGCTGTCGGAATCCGTTCCCCCACCCTCATTTTGAGAGGTTTTGATGAAGTGGCTTAAAAAAAGGCTGATTCAATTTATTTGTGGATGGAGCTTATCTGCCATCAGTTTAAAGAATATCTTTTGCCTTTTAACCATGATAGGAAAGTATGAAAAAAAAACAAAAAAAAAAAACGATGACCCGGGACCTGTCGTCAAAATCCCAAAAATATGAAAAAAAAAAAAAAAAAAAACGATGACCCGGGACTTGAACTCTGGTCTCAAAAATCCCAAAAGTGTTAAATGTCAGTGCTTAGACCACTAGGCTATAGGAGACAAGTGCAAAACCAAAGTTTGTTGAGTATTTGAACCTCACTACTAAGAAAAATGAGAGGGGGGGAACAGAATCCGACGGCAAAAAAACAGCTGTCGGAATCCGTTCCCCCACCCTCATTTTGAGAGGTTTTGATGAAGTGGCTTAAAAAAAGGCTGATTCAATTTTTTTGTGGATGGAGCTTATCTGCCATCAGTTTAAAGAATATCTTTTGCCTTTTAACCATGATAGGAAAGTATGAAAAAAAAAAAAAAAAACGATGACCCGGGACCTGTCGTCAAAATCCCAAAAATATGAAAAAAATAATTAAAAAAAACGATGACCCGGGACTTGAACTCTGGTCGTCAAAATCCCAAAAGTGTTAAATGTCAGTGCTTAGACCACTAGGCTATATGGGACAAGTGCTAACCAAAAGTTTGTTGAGTATTTGAACGTCACTGCTAAGAAAAATGAGAGGGGGGGAACAGAATCCGACGGCAAAAAAACAGCTGTCGGAATCCGTTCCCCCACCCTCATTTTGAGAGGTTTTGATGAAGTGGCTTAAAAAAAGGCTGATTCAATTTTTTTGTGGATGGAGCTTAACTGCCATCAGTTTAAAGAATATATTTTGCCTTTTAACCATGATAGGAAAGTATGAAAAAAAAAAAAAAAACGATGACCCGGGACCTGTCGTCAAAATCCCAAAAGTATGAAAAAAAAACTGAAAAAAAACGATGACCCGGGACTTGAACTCTGGTCTCAAAAATCCCAAAATTGATAAATGTCAGTGCTTAGACCACTAGGCTATAGCGGACAGATGCAAAACAAAAGTTTGTTGTGTATTTGAACCTCACTGCTAAGAAAAATGAGAGGGGGGGGGAACAGAATCCGACGGCAAAAAAACAGCTGTCGGAATCCGTTCCCCACCCTCATTTTGAGAGGTTTTGATGAAGTGGCTTAAAAAAAGGCTGATTCAATTTTTTTGTGGATGGAGCTTATCTGCCATCAGTTTAAAGAATATATTTTGCCTTTTAACCATGATAGGAAAGTATAAAAAAAAAAAAAAAAAAAAAAAAAAAACGATGACCCGGGACCTGTCGTCAAAATCCCAAAAATATGAAAAAAAAAACAAAAAAACGATGACCCGGGACTTGAACTCTGGTCGTCAAAATCCCAATAGTGTTAAATGTCAGTGCTTAGACCACTAGGCCATAGGGGCACGTGCAAAACAAAAGTTTGTTGATTATTTGAACCTCACTGCTAAGAAAAATGAGAGGGGGGGAACAGAATCCGACGGCAAAAAAACAGCTGTCGGAATCCGTTCCCCCACCCTCATTTTGAGAGGTTTTGATGAAGTGGCTTAAAAAAAAGGCTGATTCAATTTTTTTGTGGATGGAGCTTATCTGCCATCAGTTTAAAGAATATCTTTTGCCTTTTAACCATGATAGGAAAGTATGAAAAAAAACGAAAAAAAAAAAAACGATGACCCGGGACCTGTCGTCAAAATCCCAAAAAAAAAAAAAAAAAAAAAAAAAACGATGACCCGGGACTTGAACTCTGGTCTCAAAAATCCCAAAAGTGTTAAATGTCAGTGCTTAGACCACTAGGCTATAGGAGACAAGTGCAAAACCAAAGTTTGTTGAGTATTTGAACCTCACTACTAAGAAAAATGAGTTGGGGGGAACAGAATCCGACGGCAAAAAAACAGCTGTCGGAATCCGTTCCCCCACCCTCATTTTGAGAGGTTTTGATGAAGTGGCTTAAAAAAAGGCTGATTCAATTTTTTTGTGGATGGAGCTTATCTGCCATCAGTTTAAAGAATATCTTTTGCCTTTTAACCATGATAGGAAAGTATGAAAAAAAAAAAAAAAAACGATGACCCGGGACCTGTCGTCAAAATCCCAAAAATATGAAAAAAATAATTTAAAAAAACGATGACCCGGGACTTGAACTCTGGTCGTCAAAATCCCAAAAGTGTTAAATGTCAGTGCTTAGACCACTAGGCTATATGGGACAAGTGCTAACCAAAAGTTTGTTGAGTATTTGAACGTCACTGCTAAGAAAAATGAGAGGGGGGGAACAGAATCCGACGGCAAAAAAACAGCTGTCGGAATCCGTTCCCCCACCCTCATTTTGAGAGGTTTTGATGAAGTGGCTTAAAAAAAGGCTGATTCAATTTTTTTGTGGATGGAGCTTAACTGCCATCAGTTTAAAGAATATATTTTGCCTTTTAACCATGATAGGAAAGTATGAAAAAAAAAAAAAAACGATGACCCGGGACCTGTCGTCAAAATCCCAAAAGTATGAAAAAAAAAACAGAAAAAAAACGATGACCCGGGACTTGAACTCTGGTCTCAAAAATCCCAAAATTGTTAAATGTCAGTGCTCAGACCACTAGGCTATAGGGGACAGATGCAAAACAAAAGTTTGTTGTGTATTTGAACCTCACTGCTAAGAAAAATGAGAGGGGGGGGGAACAGAATCCGACGGCAAAAAAACAGCTGTCGGAATCCGTTCCCCACCCTCATTTTGAGAGGTTTTGATGAAGTGGCTTAAAAAAAGGCTGATTCAATTTTTTTGTGGATGGAGCTTATCTGCCATCAGTTTAAAGAATATCTTTTGCCTTTTAACCATGATAGGAAAGTATGAAAAAAAAAAAAAAAAAAAAAAAACGATGACCCGGGACCTGTCGTCAAAATCCCAAAAATATGAAAAAAAAAAAAAAAAAAACGATGACCCGGGACTTGAACTCTGGTCGTCAAAATCCCAAAAGTGTTAAATGTCAGTGCTTAGACCACTAGGCCATAGGGGCACGTGCAAAACAAAAGTTTGTTGAGTATTTGAACCTCACTGCTAAGAAAAATGAGAGGGGGGGAACAGAATCCGACGGCAAAAAAACAGCTGTCGGAATCCGTTCCCCCACCCTCATTTTGAGAGGTTTTGATGAAGTGGCTTAAAAAAAGGCTGATTCAATTTTTTTGTGGATGGAGCTTATCTGCCATCAGTTTAAAGAATATATTTTGCCTTTTAACCATGATAGGAAAGTATGAAAAAAAAAAAAAAACGATGACCCGGGACCTGTCGTCAAAATCCCAAAAGTATGAAAAAAAAAAAAAAAAAAAACGATGACCCGGGACTTGAACTCTGGTGGTCAAAATCCCAAAAGTGTTAAATGTCAGTGCTTAGACCACTAGGCTATATGAGACAAGTGCAAAACCAAAGTTTGTTGAGTATTTGAACCTCACTACTAAGAAAAATGAGAGGGGGGGAACAGAATCCGACGGCAAAAAAACAGCTGTCGGAATCCGTTCCCCCACCCTCATTTTGAGAGGTTTTGATGAAGTGGCTTAAAAAAAGGCTGATTCAATTTTTTTGTGGATGGAGCTTATCTGCCATCAGTTTAAAGAATATCTTTTGCCTTTTAACCATGATAGGAAAGTATGAAAAAAAAAAAAAAAAACGATGACCCGGGACCTGTCGTCAAAATCCCAAAAGTATGAAAAAAAAAAAAAAAAAAAACGATGACCCGGGACTTGAACTCTGGTCGTCAAAATCCCAAAAGTGTTAAATGTCAGTGCTTAGACCACTAGGCTATATGAGACAAGTAAAAACCAAAGTTTGTTGAGTATTTGAACCTCACTACTAAGAAAAATGAGAGGGGGGGAACAGAATCCGACGGCAAAAAAACAGCTGTCGGAATCCGTTCCCCCACCCTCATTTTGAGAGGTTTTGATGAAGTGGCTTAAAAAAAGGCTGATTCAATTTTTTTGTGGATGGAGCTTATCTGCCATCAGTTTAAAGAATATCTTTTGCCTTTTAACCATGATAGGAAAGTATGAAAAAAAAAAAAAAAAAACGATGACCCGGGACCTGTCGTCAAAATCCCAAAAATATGAAAAAAAAAAAAAAAAAAACGATGACCCGGGACTTGAACTCTGGTCTCAAAAATCCCAAAAGTGTTAAATGTCAGTGCTTAGACCACTAGGCTATAGGAGACAAGTGCAAAACCAAAGTTTGTTGAGTATTTGAACCTCACTACTAAGAAAAATGAGAGGGGGGGAACAGAATCTGACGGCAAAAAAACAGCTGTCGGAATCCGTTCCCCCACCCTCATTTTGAGAGGTTTTGATGAAGTGGCTTAAAAAAAGGCTGATTCAATTTTTTTGTGGATGGAGCTTATCTGCCATCAGTTTAAAGAATATCTTTTGCCTTTTAACCATGATAGGAAAATATGAAAAAAAAAAAAAAAATAACGATGACCCGGGACCTGTCGTCAAAATCCCAAAAATATGAAAAAAATAATTAAAAAAAACGATGACCCGGGACTTGAACTCTGGTCGTCAAAATCCCAAAAGTGTTAAATGTCAGTGCTTAGACCACTAGGCTATATGGGACAAGTGCTAACCAAAAGTTTGTTGAGTATTTGAACGTCACTGCTAAGAAAAATGAGAGGGGGGGAACAGAATCCGACGGCAAAAAAACAGCTGTCGGAATCCGTTCCCCCACCCTCATTTTGAGAGGTTTTGATGAAGTGGCTTAAAAAAAGGCTGATTCAATTTTTTTGTGGATGGAGCTTATCTGCCATCAGTTTAAAGAATATCTTTTGCCTTTTAACCATGATAGGAAAGTATAAAAAAAAAAAAAAAAAAAAAAAACGATGACCCGGGACCTGTCGTCAAAATCCCAAAAATATGAAAAAAATAATTTAAAAAAACGATGACCCGGGACTTGAACTCTGGTCGTCAAAATCCCAAAAGTGTTAAATGTCAGTGCTTAGACCACTAGGCTATATGGGACAAGTGCTAACCAAAAGTTTGTTGAGTATTTGAACGTCACTGCTAAGAAAAATGAGAGGGGGGGAACAGAATCCGACGGCAAAAAAACAGCTGTCGGAATCCGTTCCCCCACCCTCATTTTGAGAGGTTTTGATGAAGTGGCTTAAAAAAAAGGCTGATTCAATTTTTTTGTGGATGGAGCTTATCTGCCATCAGTTTAAAGAATATCTTTTGCCTTTTAACCATGATAGGAAAGTATGAAAAAAAACGAAAAAAAAAAAAACGATGACCCGGGACCTGTCGTCAAAATCCAAAAAAAAAAAAAAAAAAAAAAAAAACGATGACCCGGGACTTGAACTCTGGTCTCAAAAATCCCAAAAGTGTTAAATGTCAGTGCTTAGACCACTAGGCTATAGGAGACAAGTGCAAAACCAAAGTTTGTTGAGTATTTGAACCTCACTACTAAGAAAAATGAGTTGGGGGGAACAGAATCCGACGGCAAAAAAACAGCTGTCGGAATCCGTTCCCCCACCCTCATTTTGAGAGGTTTTGATGAAGTGGCTTAAAAAAAGGCTGATTCAATTTTTTTGTGGATGGAGCTTATCTGCCATCAGTTTAAAGAATATCTTTTGCCTTTTAACCATGATAGGAAAGTATGAAAAAAAAAAAAAAAAACGATGACCCGGGACCTGTCGTCAAAATCCCAAAAATATGAAAAAAATAATTTAAAAAAACGATGACCCGGGACTTGAACTCTGGTCGTCAAAATCCCAAAAGTGTTAAATGTCAGTGCTTAGACCACTAGGCTATATGGGACAAGTGCTAACCAAAAGTTTGTTGAGTATTTGAACGTCACTGCTAAGAAAAATGAGAGGGGGGGAACAGAATCCGACGGCAAAAAAACAGCTGTCGGAATCCGTTCCCCCACCCTCATTTTGAGAGGTTTTGATGAAGTGGCTTAAAAAAAGGCTGATTCAATTTTTTTGTGGATGGAGCTTAACTGCCATCAGTTTAAAGAATATATTTTGCCTTTTAACCATGATAGGAAAGTATGAAAAAAAAAAAAAAACGATGACCCGGGACCTGTCGTCAAAATCCCAAAAGTATGAAAAAAAAAACAGAAAAAAAACGATGACCCGGGACTTGAACTCTGGTCTCAAAAATCCCAAAATTGTTAAATGTCAGTGCTCAGACCACTAGGCTATAGGGGACAGATGCAAAACAAAAGTTTGTTGTGTATTTGAACCTCACTGCTAAGAAAAATGAGAGGGGGGGGGAACAGAATCCGACGGCAAAAAAACAGCTGTCGGAATCCGTTCCCCACCCTCATTTTGAGAGGTTTTGATGAAGTGGCTTAAAAAAAGGCTGATTCAATTTTTTTGTGGATGGAGCTTATCTGCCATCAGTTTAAAGAATATCTTTTGCCTTTTAACCATGATAGGAAAGTATGAAAAAAAAAAAAAAAAAAAAAAAAACGATGACCCGGGACCTGTCGTCAAAATCCCAAAAATATGAAAAAAAAAAAAAAAAAAACGATGACCCGGGACTTGAACTCTGGTCGTCAAAATCCCAAAAGTGTTAAATGTCAGTGCTTAGACCACTAGGCCATAGGGGCACGTGCAAAACAAAAGTTTGTTGAGTATTTGAACCTCACTGCTAAGAAAAATGAGAGGGGGGGAACAGAATCCGACGGCAAAAAAACAGCTGTCGGAATCCGTTCCCCCACCCTCATTTTGAGAGGTTTTGATGAAGTGGCTTAAAAAAAGGCTGATTCAATTTTTTTGTGGATGGAGCTTATCTGCCATCAGTTTAAAGAATATATTTTGCCTTTTAACCATGATAGGAAAGTATGAAAAAAAAAAAAAAACGATGACCCGGGACCTGTCGTCAAAATCCCAAAAGTATGAAAAAAAAAAAAAAAAAAAACGATGACCCGGGACTTGAACTCTGGTGGTCAAAATCCCAAAAGTGTTAAATGTCAGTGCTTAGACCACTAGGCTATATGAGACAAGTGCAAAACCAAAGTTTGTTGAGTATTTGAACCTCACTACTAAGAAAAATGAGAGGGGGGGAACAGAATCCGACGGCAAAAAAACAGCTGTCGGAATCCGTTCCCCCACCCTCATTTTGAGAGGTTTTGATGAAGTGGCTTAAAAAAAGGCTGATTCAATTTTTTTGTGGATGGAGCTTATCTGCCATCAGTTTAAAGAATATCTTTTGCCTTTTAACCATGATAGGAAAGTATGAAAAAAAAAAAAAAAAACGATGACCCGGGACCTGTCGTCAAAATCCCAAAAGTATGAAAAAAAAAAAAAAAAAAAACGATGACCCGGGACTTGAACTCTGGTCGTCAAAATCCCAAAAGTGTTAAATGTCAGTGCTTAGACCACTAGGCTATATGAGACAAGTAAAAACCAAAGTTTGTTGAGTATTTGAACCTCACTACTAAGAAAAATGAGAGGGGGGGAACAGAATCCGACGGCAAAAAAACAGCTGTCGGAATCCGTTCCCCCACCCTCATTTTGAGAGGTTTTGATGAAGTGGCTTAAAAAAAGGCTGATTCAATTTTTTTGTGGATGGAGCTTATCTGCCATCAGTTTAAAGAATATCTTTTGCCTTTTAACCATGATAGGAAAGTATGAAAAAAAAAAAAAAAAACGATGACCCGGGACCTGTCGTCAAAATCCCAAAAATATGAAAAAAAAAAAAAAAAAAACGATGACCCGGGACTTGAACTCTGGTCTCAAAAATCCCAAAAGTGTTAAATGTCAGTGCTTAGACCACTAGGCTATAGGAGACAAGTGCAAAACCAAAGTTTGTTGAGTATTTGAACCTCACTACTAAGAAAAATGAGAGGGGGGGAACAGAATCTGACGGCAAAAAAACAGCTGTCGGAATCCGTTCCCCCACCCTCATTTTGAGAGGTTTTGATGAAGTGGCTTAAAAAAAGGCTGATTCAATTTTTTTGTGGATGGAGCTTATCTGCCATCAGTTTAAAGAATATCTTTTGCCTTTTAACCATGATAGGAAAATATGAAAAAAAAAAAAAAATAACGATGACCCGGGACCTGTCGTCAAAATCCCAAAAATATGAAAAAAATAATTAAAAAAAACGATGACCCGGGACTTGAACTCTGGTCGTCAAAATCCCAAAAGTGTTAAATGTCAGTGCTTAGACCACTAGGCTATATGGGACAAGTGCTAACCAAAAGTTTGTTGAGTATTTGAACGTCACTGCTAAGAAAAATGAGAGGGGGGGAACAGAATCCGACGGCAAAAAAACAGCTGTCGGAATCCGTTCCCCCACCCTCATTTTGAGAGGTTTTGATGAAGTGGCTTAAAAAAAGGCTGATTCAATTTTTTTGTGGATGGAGCTTATCTGCCATCAGTTTAAAGAATATCTTTTGCCTTTTAACCATGATAGGAAAGTATAAAAAAAAAAAAAAAAAAAAAAAAACGATGACCCGGGACCTGTCGTCAAAATCCCAAAAATATGAAAAAAATAATTTAAAAAAACGATGACCCGGGACTTGAACTCTGGTCGTCAAAATCCCAAAAGTGTTAAATGTCAGTGCTTAGACCACTAGGCTATATGGGACAAGTGCTAACCAAAAGTTTGTTGAGTATTTGAACGTCACTGCTAAGAAAAATGAGAGGGGGGGAACAGAATCCGACGGCAAAAAAACAGCTGTCGGAATCCGTTCCCCCACCCTCATTTTGAGAGGTTTTGATGAAGTGGCTTAAAAAAAGGCTGATTCAATTTTTTTGTGGATGGAGCTTAACTGCCATCAGTTTAAAGAATATATTATGCCTTTTAACCATGATAGGAAAGTATGAAAAAAAAAAAAAAAACGATGACCCGGGACCTGTCGTCAAAATCCCAAAAGTATGAAAAAAAAACAGAAAAAAAACGATGACCCGGGACTTGAACTCTGGTCTCAAAAATCCCAAAATTGTTAAATGTCAGTGCTTAGACCACTAGGCTATAGGGGACAGATGCAAAATAAAAGTTTGTTGTGTATTTGAACCTCACTGCTAAGAAAAATGAGAGGGGGGGGGGGAACAGAATCCGACGGCAAAAAAACAGCTGTCGGAATCCGTTCCCCACCCTCATTTTGAGAGGTTTTGATGAAGTGGCTTAAAAAAAGGCTGATTCAATTTTTTTGTGGATGGAGCTTATCTGCCATCAGTTTAAAGAATATCTTTTGCCTTTTAACCATGATAGGAAAGTATGAAAAAAAAAAAAAAAAAAAAAAACGATGACCCGGGACCTGTCGTCAAAATCCCAAAAATATGAAAAAAAAAAAAAAAAAAACGATGACCCGGGACTTGAACTCTGGTCGTCAAAATCCCAAAAGTGTTAAATGTCAGTGCTTAGACCACTAGGCCATAGGGGCACATGCAAAGCAAAAGTTTGTTGAGTATTTGAACCTCACTGCTAAGAAAAATGAGAGGGGGGGAACAGAATCCGACGGCAAAAAAACAGCTGTCGGAATCCGTTCCCCCACCCTCATTTTGAGAGGTTTTGATGAAGTGGCTTAAAAAAAGGCTGATTCAATTTTTTTGTGGATGGAGCTTATCTGCCATCAGTTTAAAGAATATCTTTTGCCTTTTAACCATGATAGGAAAGTATGAAAAAAAAAAAAAAAAACGATGACCCGGGACCTGTCGTCAAAATCCCAAAAGTATGAAAAAAAACAAAAAAAAAAACGATGACCCGGGACTTGAACTCTGGTCGTCAAAATCCCAAAAGTGTTAAATGTCAGTGCTTAGACCACTAGGCTATATGAGACAAGTGCAAAACCAAAGTTTGTTGAGTATTTGAACCTCACTACTAAGAAAAATGAGAGGGGGGGAACAGAATCCGACGGCAAAAAAACAGCTGTCGGAATCCGTTCCCCCACCCTCATTTTGAGAGGTTTTGATGAAGTGGCTTAAAAAAAGGCTGATTCAATTTTTTTGTGGATGGAGCTTATCTGCCATCAGTTTAAAGAATATATTTTGCCTTTTAACCATGATAGGAAAGTATGAAAAAAAAAAAAAAAACGATGACCCGGGACCTGTCGTCAAAATCCCAAAAGTATGAAAAAAAAAACAGAAAAAAAACGATGACCCGGGACTTGAACTCTGGTCTCAAAAATCCCAAAATTGTTAAATGTCAGTGCTAAGACCACTAGGCTATAGGGGACAGATGCAAAACAAAAGTTTGTTGTGTATTTGAACCTCACTGCTAAGAAAAATGAGAGGGGGGGGGGAACAGAATCCGACGGCAAAAAAACAGCTGTCGGAATCCGTTCCCCACCCTCATTTTGAGAGGTTTTGATGAAGTGGCTTAAAAAAAGGCTGATTCAATTTTTTTGTGGATGGAGCTTATCTGCCATCAGTTTAAAGAATATCTTTTGCCTTTTAACCATGATAGGAAAGTATGAAAAAAAAAAAAAAAAAAAAAAAAACGATGACCCGGGACCTGTCGTCAAAATCCCAAAAATATGAAAAAAAAAAAAAAAAAAAACGATGACCCGGGACTTGAACTCTGGTCGTCAAAATCCCAAAAGTGTTAAATGTCAGTGCTTAGACCACTAGGCCATAGGGGCACGTGCAAAACAAAAGTTTGTTGAGTATTTGAACCTCACTGCTAAGAAAAATGAGAGGGGGGGAACAGAATCCGACGGCAAAAAAACAGCTGTCGGAATCCGTTCCCCCACCCTCATTTTGAGAGGTTTTGATGAAGTGGCTTAAAAAAAGGCTGATTCAATTTTTTTGTGGATGGAGCTTATCTGCCATCAGTTTAAAGAATATATTTTGCCTTTTAACCATGATAGGAAAGTATGAAAAAAAAAAAAAAAACGATGACCCGGGACCTGTCGTCAAAATCCCAAAAGTATGAAAAAAAACAAAAAAAAAAACGATGACCCGGGACTTGAACTCTGGTGGTCAAAATCCCAAAAGTGTTAAATGTCAGTGCTTAGACCACTAGGCTATATGAGACAAGTGCAAAACCAAAGTTTGTTGAGTATTTGAACCTCACTACTAAGAAAAATGAGAGGGGGGGAACAGAATCCGACGGCAAAAAAACAGCTGTCGGAATCCGTTCCCCCACCCTCATTTTGAGAGGTTTTGATGAAGTGGCTTAAAAAAAGGCTGATTCAATTTTTTTGTGGATGGAGCTTATCTGCCATCAGTTTAAAGAATATCTTTTGCCTTTTAACCATGATAGGAAAGTATGAAAAAAATAAATAAAAAATAAACGATGACCCGGGACCTGTCGTCAAAATCCCAAAAATATGAAAAAAAAAAAAAAAAAAAACGATGACCCGGGACTTGAACTCTGGTCTCAAAAATCCCAAAAGTGTTAAATGTCAGTGCTTAGACCACTAGGCTATAGGAGACAAGTGCAAAACCAAAGTTTGTTGAGTATTTGAACCTCACTACTAAGAAAAATGAGAGGGGGGGAACAGAATCCGACGGCAAAAAAACAGCTGTCGGAATCCGTTCCCCCACCCTCATTTTGAGAGGTTTTGATGAAGTGGCTTAAAAAAAGGCTGATTCAATTTTTTTGTGGATGGAGCTTATCTGCCATCAGTTTAAAGAATATCTTTTGCCTTTTAACCATGATAGGAAAGTATGAAAAAAAAAAAAAAAAAAAAAAAAACGATGACCCGGGACCTGTCGTCAAAATCCCAAAAATATGAAAAAAATAATTAAAAAAAACGATGACCCGGGACTTGAACTCTGGTCGTCAAAATCCCAAAAGTGTTAAATGTCAGTGCTTAGACCACTAGGCTATATGGGACAAGTGCTAACCAAAAGTTTGTTGAGTATTTGAACGTCACTGCTAAGAAAAATGAGACGGGGAGAACAGAATCCGACGGCAAAAAAACAGCTGTCGGAATCCGTTCCCCCACCCTCATTTTGAGAGGTTTTGATGAAGTGGCTTAAAAAAAGGCTGATTCAATTTTTTTGTGGATGGAGCTTATCTGCCATCAGTTTAAAGAATATCTTTTGCCTTTTAACCATGATAGGAAAGTATAAAAAAAAAAAAAAAAAAAAAAAAACGATGACCCGGGACCTGTCGTCAAAATCCCAAAAATATGAAAAAAATAATTTAAAAAAACGATGACCCGGGACTTGAACTCTGGTCGTCAAAATCCCAAAAGTGTTAAATGTCAGTGCTTAGACCACTAGGCTATATGGGACAAGTGCTAACCAAAAGTTTGTTGAGTATTTGAACGTCACTGCTAAGAAAAATGAGAGGGGGGGAACAGAATCCGACGGCAAAAAAACAGCTGTCGGAATCCGTTCCCCCACCCTCATTTTGAGAGGTTTTGATGAAGTGGCTTAAAAAAAGGCTGATTCAATTTTTTTGTGGATGGAGCTTAACTGCCATCAGTTTAAAGAATATATTATGCCTTTTAACCATGATAGGAAAGTATGAAAAAAAAAAAAAAAACGATGACCCGGGACCTGTCGTCAAAATCCCAAAAGTATGAAAAAAAAACAGAAAAAAAACGATGACCCGGGACTTGAACTCTGGTCTCAAAAATCCCAAAATTGTTAAATGTCAGTGCTTAGACCACTAGGCTATAGGGGACAGATGCAAAACAAAAGTTTGTTGTGTATTTGAACCTCACTGCTAAGAAAAATGAGAGGGGGGGGGGAACAGAATCCGACGGCAAAAAAACAGCTGTCGGAATCCGTTCCCCACCCTCATTTTGAGAGGTTTTGATGAAGTGGCTTAAAAAAAGGCTGATTCAATTTTTTTGTGGATGGAGCTTATCTGCCATCAGTTTAAAGAATATCTTTTGCCTTTTAACCATGATAGGAAAGTATGAAAAAAAAAAAAAAAAAAAAAAACGATGACCCGGGACCTGTCGTCAAAATCCCAAAAATATGAAAAAAAAAAAAAAAAAAAACGATGACCCGGGACTTGAACTCTGGTCGTCAAAATCCCAAAAGTGTTAAATGTCAGTGCTTAGACCACTAGGCCATAGGGGCACGTGCAAAACAAAAGTTTGTTGAGTATTTGAACCTCACTGCTAAGAAAAATGAGAGGGGGGGAACAGAATCCGACGGCAAAAAAACAGCTGTCGGAATCCGTTCCCCCACCCTCATTTTGAGAGGTTTTGATGAAGTGGCTTAAAAAAAGGCTGATTCAATTTTTTTGTGGATGGAGCTTATCTGCCATCAGTTTAAAGAATATCTTTTGCCTTTTAACCATGATAGGAAAGTAAGAAAAAAAAAAAAAAACGATGACCCGGGACCTGTCGTCAAAATCCCAAAAGTATGAAAAAAAAAAAAAAAAAAAAACGATGACCCGGGACTTGAACTCTGGTCGTCAAAATCCCAAAAATGTTAAATGTCAGTGCTTAGACCACTAGGCTATATGAGACAAGTGCAAAACCAAAGTTTGTTGAGTATTTGAACCTCACTACTAAGAAAAATGAGAGGGGGGGAACAGAATCCGACGGCAAAAAAACAGCTGTCGGAATCCGTTCCCCCACCCTCATTTTGAGAGGTTTTGATGAAGTGGCTTAAAAAAAGGCTGATTCAATTTTTTTGTGGATGGAGCTTATCTGCCATCAGTTTAAAGAATATCTTTTGCCTTTTAACCATGATAGGAAAGTATGAAAAAAAAAAAAAAAAACGATGACCCGGGACCTGTCGTCAAAATCCCAAAAGTATGAAAAAAAAAAAAAAAAAAAACGATGACCCGGGACTTGAACTCTGGTCGTCAAAATCCCAAAAGTGTTAAATGTCAGTGCTTAGACCACTAGGCTATATGAGACAAGTGTAAAACCAAAGTTTGTTGAGTATTTGAACCTCACTACTAAGAAAAATGAGAGGGGGGGAACAGAATCCGACGGCAAAAAAACAGCTGTCGGAATCCGTTCCCCCACCCTCATTTTGAGAGGTTTTGATGAAGTGGCTTAAAAAAAGGCTGATTCAATTTTTTTGTGGATGGAGCTTATCTGCCATCAGTTTAAAGAATATCTTTTGCCTTTTAACCATGATAGGAAAGTATGAAAAAAAAAAAAAAAAACGATGACCCGGGACCTGTCGTCAAAATCCCAAAAATATGAAAAAAAAAAAAAAAAAAACGATGACCCGGGACTTGAACTCTGGTCTCAAAAATCCCAAAAGTGTTAAATGTCAGTGCTTAGACCACTAGGCTATAGGAGACAAGTGCAAAACCAAAGTTTGTTGAGTATTTGAACCTCACTACTAAGAAAAATGAGAGGGGGGGAACAGAATCTGACGGCAAAAAAACAGCTGTCGGAATCCGTTCCCCCACCCTCATTTTGAGAGGTTTTGATGAAGTGGCTTAAAAAAAGGCTGATTCAATTTTTTTGTGGATGGAGCTTATCTGCCATCAGTTTAAAGAATATCTTTTGCCTTTTAACCATGATAGGAAAATATGAAAAAAAAAAAAAAATAACGATGACCCGGGACCTGTCGTCAAAATCCCAAAAATATGAAAAAAATAATTAAAAAAAACGATGACCCGGGACTTGAACTCTGGTCGTCAAAATCCCAAAAGTGTTAAATGTCAGTGCTTAGACCACTAGGCTATATGGGACAAGTGCTAACCAAAAGTTTGTTGAGTATTTGAACGTCACTGCTAAGAAAAATGAGAGGGGGGGAACAGAATCCGACGGCAAAAAAACAGCTGTCGGAATCCGTTCCCCCACCCTCATTTTGAGAGGTTTTGATGAAGTGGCTTAAAAAAAGGCTGATTCAATTTTTTTGTGGATGGAGCTTATCTGCCATCAGTTTAAAGAATATCTTTTGCCTTTTAACCATGATAGGAAAGTATAAAAAAAAAAAAAAAAAAAAAAAACGATGACCCGGGACCTGTCGTCAAAATCCCAAAAATATGAAAAAAATAATTTAAAAAAACGATGACCCGGGACTTGAACTCTGGTCGTCAAAATCCCAAAAGTGTTAAATGTCAGTGCTTAGACCACTAGGCTATATGGGACAAGTGCTAACCAAAAGTTTGTTGAGTATTTGAACGTCACTGCTAAGAAAAATGAGAGGGGGGGAACAGAATCCGACGGCAAAAAAACAGCTGTCGGAATCCGTTCCCCCACCCTCATTTTGAGAGGTTTTGATGAAGTGGCTTAAAAAAAGGCTGATTCAATTTTTTTGTGGATGGAGCTTAACTGCCATCAGTTTAAAGAATATATTATGCCTTTTAACCATGATAGGAAAGTATGAAAAAAAAAAAAAAAACGATGACCCGGGACCTGTCGTCAAAATCCCAAAAATATGAAAAAAATAATTTAAAAAAACGATGACCCGGGACTTGAACTCTGGTCGTCAAAATCCCAAAAGTGTTAAATGTCAGTGCTTAGACCACTAGGCTATATGGGACAAGTGCTAACCAAAAGTTTGTTGAGTATTTGAACGTCACTGCTAAGAAAAATGAGAGGGGGGGAACAGAATCCGACGGCAAAAAAACAGCTGTCGGAATCCGTTCCCCCACCCTCATTTTGAGAGGTTTTGATGAAGTGGCTTAAAAAAAGGCTGATTCAATTTTTTTGTGGATGGAGCTTAACTGCCATCAGTTTAAAGAATATATTATGCCTTTTAACCATGATAGGAAAGTATGAAAAAAAAAAAAAAAACGATGACCCGGGACCTGTCGTCAAAATCCCAAAAGTATGAAAAAAAAACAGAAAAAAAACGATGACCCGGGACTTGAACTCTGGTCTCAAAAATCCCAAAATTGTTAAATGTCAGTGCTTAGACCACTAGGCTATAGGGGACAGATGCAAAACAAAAGTTTGTTGTGTATTTGAACCTCACTGCTAAGAAAAATGAGAGGGGGGGGGGAACAGAATCCGACGGCAAAAAAACAGCTGTCGGAATCCGTTCCCCACCCTCATTTTGAGAGGTTTTGATGAAGTGGCTTAAAAAAAGGCTGATTCAATTTTTTTGTGGATGGAGCTTATCTGCCATCAGTTTAAAGAATATCTTTTGCCTTTTAACCATGATAGGAAAGTATGAAAAAAAAAAAAAAAAACGATGACCCGGGACCTGTCGTCAAAATCCCAAAAATATGAAAAAAATAATTAAAAAAAACGATGACCCGGGACTTGAACTCTGGTCGTCAAAATCCCAAAAGTGTTAAATGTCAGTGCTTAGACCACTAGGCTATATGGGACAAGTGCTAACCAAAAGTTTGTTGAGTATTTGAACGTCACTGCTAAGAAAAATGAGACGGGGAGAACAGAATCCGACGGCAAAAAAACAGCTGTCGGAATCCGTTCCCCCACCCTCATTTTGAGAGGTTTTGATGAAGTGGCTTAAAAAAAGGCTGATTCAATTTTTTTGTGGATGGAGCTTATCTGCCATCAGTTTAAAGAATATCTTTTGCCTTTTAACCATGATAGGAAAGTATAAAAAAAAAAAAAAAAAAAAAAAAACGATGACCCGGGACCTGTCGTCAAAATCCCAAAAATATGAAAAAAATAATTTAAAAAAACGATGACCCGGGACTTGAACTCTGGTCGTCAAAATCCCAAAAGTGTTAAATGTCAGTGCTTAGACCACTAGGCTATATGGGACAAGTGCTAACCAAAAGTTTGTTGAGTATTTGAACGTCACTGCTAAGAAAAATGAGAGGGGGGGAACAGAATCCGACGGCAAAAAAACAGCTGTCGGAATCCGTTCCCCCACCCTCATTTTGAGAGGTTTTGATGAAGTGGCTTAAAAAAAGGCTGATTCAATTTTTTTGTGGATGGAGCTTAACTGCCATCAGTTTAAAGAATATATTATGCCTTTTAACCATGATAGGAAAGTATGAAAAAAAAAAAAAAAACGATGACCCGGGACCTGTCGTCAAAATCCCAAAAGTATGAAAAAAAAACAGAAAAAAAACGATGACCCGGGACTTGAACTCTGGTCTCAAAAATCCCAAAATTGTTAAATGTCAGTGCTTAGACCACTAGGCTATAGGGGACAGATGCAAAACAAAAGTTTGTTGTGTATTTGAACCTCACTGCTAAGAAAAATGAGAGGGGGGGGGGAACAGAATCCGACGGCAAAAAAACAGCTGTCGGAATCCGTTCCCCACCCTCATTTTGAGAGGTTTTGATGAAGTGGCTTAAAAAAAGGCTGATTCAATTTTTTTGTGGATGGAGCTTATCTGCCATCAGTTTAAAGAATATCTTTTGCCTTTTAACCATGATAGGAAAGTATGAAAAAAAAAAAAAAAAAAAAAAACGATGACCCGGGACCTGTCGTCAAAATCCCAAAAATATGAAAAAAAAAAAAAAAAAAAACGATGACCCGGGACTTGAACTCTGGTCGTCAAAATCCCAAAAGTGTTAAATGTCAGTGCTTAGACCACTAGGCCATAGGGGCACGTGCAAAACAAAAGTTTGTTGAGTATTTGAACCTCACTGCTAAGAAAAATGAGAGGGGGGGAACAGAATCCGACGGCAAAAAAACAGCTGTCGGAATCCGTTCCCCCACCCTCATTTTGAGAGGTTTTGATGAAGTGGCTTAAAAAAAGGCTGATTCAATTTTTTTGTGGATGGAGCTTATCTGCCATCAGTTTAAAGAATATCTTTTGCCTTTTAACCATGATAGGAAAGTATGAAAAAAAAAAAAAAAAACGATGACCCGGGACCTGTCGTCAAAATCCCAAAAGTATGAAAAAAAACAAAAAAAAAAAACGATGACCCGGGACTTGAACTCTGGTCGTCAAAATCCCAAAAGTGTTAAATGTCAGTGCTTAGACCACTAGGCTATATGAGACAAGTGCAAAACCAAAGTTTGTTGAGTATTTGAACCTCACTACTAAGAAAAATGAGAGGGGGGGAACAGAATCCGACGGCAAAAAAACAGCTGTCGGAATCCGTTCCCCCACCCTCATTTTGAGAGGTTTTGATGAAGTGGCTTAAAAAAAGGCTGATTCAATTTTTTTGTGGATGGAGCTTATCTGCCATCAGTTTAAAGAATATATTTTGCCTTTTAACCATGATAGGAAAGTATGAAAAAAAAAAAAAAAACGATGACCCGGGACCTGTCGTCAAAATCCCAAAAGTATGAAAAAAAAAACAGAAAAAAAACGATGACCCGGGACTTGAACTCTGGTCTCAAAAATCCCAAAATTGTTAAATGTCAGTGCTAAGACCACTAGGCTATAGGGGACAGATGCAAAACAAAAGTTTGTTGTGTATTTGAACCTCACTGCTAAGAAAAATGAGAGGGGGGGGGAACAGAATCCGACGGCAAAAAAACAGGTGTCGGAATCCGTTCCCCACCCTCATTTTGAGAGGTTTTGATGAAGTGGCTTAAAAAAAGGCTGATTCAATTTTTTTGTGGATGGAGCTTATCTGCCATCAGTTTAAAGAATATCTTTTGCCTTTTAACCATGATAGGAAAGTATAAAAAAAAAAAAAAAAAAAAAAAAACGATGACCCGGGACCTGTCGTCAAAATCCCAAAAATATGAAAAAAATAATTTAAAAAAACGATGACCCGGGACTTGAACTCTGGTCGTCAAAATCCCAAAAGTGTTAAATGTCAGTGCTTAGACCACTAGGCTATATGGGACAAGTGCTAACCAAAAGTTTGTTGAGTATTTGAACGTCACTGCTAAGAAAAATGAGAGGGGGGGAACAGAATCCGACGGCAAAAAAACAGCTGTCGGAATCCGTTCCCCCACCCTCATTTTGAGAGGTTTTGATGAAGTGGCTTAAAAAAAGGCTGATTCAATTTTTTTGTGGATGGAGCTTAACTGCCATCAGTTTAAAGAATATATTATGCCTTTTAACCATGATAGGAAAGTATGAAAAAAAAAAAAAAAACGATGACCCGGGACCTGTCGTCAAAATCCCAAAAGTATGAAAAAAAAACAGAAAAAAAACGATGACCCGGGACTTGAACTCTGGTCTCAAAAATCCCAAAATTGTTAAATGTCAGTGCTTAGACCACTAGGCTATAGGGGACAGATGCAAAACAAAAGTTTGTTGTGTATTTGAACCTCACTGCTAAGAAAAATGAGAGGGGGGGGGGAACAGAATCCGACGGCAAAAAAACAGCTGTCGGAATCCGTTCCCCACCCTCATTTTGAGAGGTTTTGATGAAGTGGCTTAAAAAAAGGCTGATTCAATTTTTTTGTGGATGGAGCTTATCTGCCATCAGTTTAAAGAATATCTTTTGCCTTTTAACCATGATAGGAAAGTATGAAAAAAAAAAAAAAAAAAAAAAACGATGACCCGGGACCTGTCGTCAAAATCCCAAAAATATGAAAAAAAAAAAAAAAAAAACGATGACCCGGGACTTGAACTCTGGTCGTCAAAATCCCAAAAGTGTTAAATGTCAGTGCTTAGACCACTAGGCCATAGGGGCACGTGCAAAACAAAAGTTTGTTGAGTATTTGAACCTCACTGCTAAGAAAAATGAGAGGGGGGGAACAGAATCCGACGGCAAAAAAACAGCTGTCGGAATCCGTTCCCCCACCCTCATTTTGAGAGGTTTTGATGAAGTGGCTTAAAAAAAGGCTGATTCAATTTTTTTGTGGATGGAGCTTATCTGCCATCAGTTTAAAGAATATCTTTTGCCTTTTAACCATGATAGGAAAGTATGAAAAAAAAAAAAAAAAACGATGACCCGGGACCTGTCGTCAAAATCCCAAAAGTATGAAAAAAAACAAAAAAAAAAAACGATGACCCGGGACTTGAACTCTGGTCGTCAAAATCCCAAAAGTGTTAAATGTCAGTGCTTAGACCACTAGGCTATATGAGACAAGTGCAAAACCAAAGTTTGTTGAGTATTTGAACCTCACTACTAAGAAAAATGAGAGGGGGGGAACAGAATCCGACGGCAAAAAAACAGCTGTCGGAATCCGTTCCCCCACCCTCATTTTGAGAGGTTTTGATGAAGTGGCTTAAAAAAAGGCTGATTCAATTTTTTTGTGGATGGAGCTTATCTGCCATCAGTTTAAAGAATATATTTTGCCTTTTAACCATGATAGGAAAGTATGAAAAAAAAAAAAAAAACGATGACCCGGGACCTGTCGTCAAAATCCCAAAAGTATGAAAAAAAAAACAGAAAAAAAACGATGACCCGGGACTTGAACTCTGGTCTCAAAAATCCCAAAATTGTTAAATGTCAGTGCTAAGACCACTAGGCTATAGGGGACAGATGCAAAACAAAAGTTTGTTGTGTATTTGAACCTCACTGCTAAGAAAAATGAGAGGGGGGGGGAACAGAATCCGACGGCAAAAAAACAGGTGTCGGAATCCGTTCCCCACCCTCATTTTGAGAGGTTTTGATGAAGTGGCTTAAAAAAAGGCTGATTCAATTTTTTTGTGGATGGAGCTTATCTGCCATCAGTTTAAAGAATATCTTTTGCCTTTTAACCATGATAGGAAAGTATGAAAAAAAAAAAAAAAAAAAAAAAACGATGACCCGGGACCTGTCGTCAAAATCCCAAAAATATGAAAAAAACAAAAAAAAAAACGATGACCCGGGACTTGAACTCTGGTGGTCAAAATCCCAAAAGTGTTAAATGTCAGTGCTTAGACCACTAGGCTATATGAGACAAGTGCAAAACCAAAGTTTGTTGAGTATTTGAACCTCACTACTAAGAAAAATGAGAGGGGGGGAACAGAATCCGACGGCAAAAAAACAGCTGTCGGAATCCGTTCCCCCACCCTCATTTTGAGAGGTTTTGATGAAGTGGCTTAAAAAAAGGCTGATTCAATTTTTTTGTGGATGGAGCTTATCTGCCATCAGTTTAAAGAATATCTTTTGCCTTTTAACCATGATAGGAAAGTATGAAAAAAAAAAAAAAAAACGATGACCCGGGACCTGTCGTCAAAATCCCAAAAATATGAAAAAAATAATTAAAAAAAACGATGACCCGGGACTTGAACTCTGGTCGTCAAAATCCCAAAAGTGTTAAATGTCAGTGCTTAGACCACTAGGCTATATGGGACAAGTGCTAACCAAAAGTTTGTTGAGTATTTGAACGTCACTGCTAAGAAAAATGAGACGGGGAGAACAGAATCCGACGGCAAAAAAACAGCTGTCGGAATCCGTTCCCCCACCCTCATTTTGAGAGGTTTTGATGAAGTGGCTTAAAAAAAGGCTGATTCAATTTTTTTGTGGATGGAGCTTATCTGCCATCAGTTTAAAGAATATCTTTTGCCTTTTAACCATGATAGGAAAGTATAAAAAAAAAAAAAATAAAAAAAAACGATGACCCGGGACCTGTCGTCAAAATCCCAAAAATATGAAAAAAATAATTTAAAAAAACGATGACCCGGGACTTGAACTCTGGTCGTCAAAATCCCAAAAGTGTTAAATGTCAGTGCTTAGACCACTAGGCTATATGGGACAAGTGCTAACCAAAAGTTTGTTGAGTATTTGAACGTCACTGCTAAGAAAAATGAGAGGGGGGGAACAGAATCCGACGGCAAAAAAACAGCTGTCGGAATCCGTTCCCCCACCCTCATTTTGAGAGGTTTTGATGAAGTGGCTTAAAAAAAGGCTGATTCAATTTTTTTGTGGATGGAGCTTAACTGCCATCAGTTTAAAGAATATATTATGCCTTTTAACCATGATAGGAAAGTATGAAAAAAAAAAAAAAAACGATGACCCGGGACCTGTCGTCAAAATCCCAAAAGTATGAAAAAAAAACAGAAAAAAAACGATGACCCGGGACTTGAACTCTGGTCTCAAAAATCCCAAAATTGTTAAATGTCAGTGCTTAGACCACTAGGCTATAGGGGACAGATGCAAAACAAAAGTTTGTTGTGTATTTGAACCTCACTGCTAAGAAAAATGAGAGGGGGGGGGGAACAGAATCCGACGGCAAAAAAACAGCTGTCGGAATCCGTTCCCCACCCTCATTTTGAGAGGTTTTGATGAAGTGGCTTAAAAAAAGGCTGATTCAATTTTTTTGTGGATGGAGCTTATCTGCCATCAGTTTAAAGAATATCTTTTGCCTTTTAACCATGATAGGAAAGTATGAAAAAAAAAAAAAAAAAAAAAACGATGACCCGGGACCTGTCGTCAAAATCCCAAAAATATGAAAAAAAAAAAAAAAAAAACGATGACCCGGGACTTGAACTCTGGTCGTCAAAATCCCAAAAGTGTTAAATGTCAGTGCTTAGACCACTAGGCCATAGGGGCACGTGCAAAACAAAAGTTTGTTGAGTATTTGAACCTCACTGCTAAGAAAAATGAGAGGGGGGGAACAGAATCCGACGGCAAAAAAACAGCTGTCGGAATCCGTTCCCCCACCCTCATTTTGAGAGGTTTTGATGAAGTGGCTTAAAAAAAGGCTGATTCAATTTTTTTGTGGATGGAGCTTATCTGCCATCAGTTTAAAGAATATCTTTTGCCTTTTAACCATGATAGGAAAGTAAGAAAAAAAAAAAAAAACGATGACCCGGGACCTGTCGTCAAAATCCCAAAAGTATGAAAAAAAAAAAAAAAAAAAAACGATGACCCGGGACTTGAACTCTGGTCGTCAAAATCCCAAAAATGTTAAATGTCAGTGCTTAGACCACTAGGCTATATGAAACAAGTGCAAAACCAAAGTTTGTTGAGTATTTGAACCTCACTACTAAGAAAAATGAGAGGGGGGGAACAGAATCCGACGGCAAAAAAACAGCTGTCGGAATCCGTTCCCCCACCCTCATTTTGAGAGGTTTTGATGAAGTGGCTTAAAAAAAGGCTGATTCAATTTTTTTGTGGATGGAGCTTATCTGCCATCAGTTTAAAGAATATCTTTTGCCTTTTAACCATGATAGGAAAGTATGAAAAAAAAAAAAAAAAACGATGACCCGGGACCTGTCGTCAAAATCCCAAAAGTATGAAAAAAAAAAAAAAAAAAAACGATGACCCGGGACTTGAACTCTGGTCGTCAAAATCCCAAAAGTGTTAAATGTCAGTGCTTAGACCACTAGGCTATATGAGACAAGTGTAAAACCAAAGTTTGTTGAGTATTTGAACCTCACTACTAAGAAAAATGAGAGGGGGGGAACAGAATCCGACGGCAAAAAAACAGCTGTCGGAATCCGTTCCCCCACCCTCATTTTGAGAGGTTTTGATGAAGTGGCTTAAAAAAAGGCTGATTCAATTTTTTTGTGGATGGAGCTTATCTGCCATCAGTTTAAAGAATATCTTTTGCCTTTTAACCATGATAGGAAAGTATGAAAAAAAAAAAAAAAAACGATGACCCGGGACCTGTCGTCAAAATCCCAAAAATATGAAAAAAAAAAAAAAAAAAACGATGACCCGGGACTTGAACTCTGGTCTCAAAAATCCCAAAAGTGTTAAATGTCAGTGCTTAGACCACTAGGCTATAGGAGACAAGTGCAAAACCAAAGTTTGTTGAGTATTTGAACCTCACTACTAAGAAAAATGAGAGGGGGGGAACAGAATCTGACGGCAAAAAAACAGCTGTCGGAATCCGTTCCCCCACCCTCATTTTGAGAGGTTTTGATGAAGTGGCTTAAAAAAAGGCTGATTCAATTTTTTTGTGGATGGAGCTTATCTGCCATCAGTTTAAAGAATATCTTTTGCCTTTTAACCATGATAGGAAAATATGAAAAAAAAAAAAAAATAACGATGACCCGGGACCTGTCGTCAAAATCCCAAAAATATGAAAAAAATAATTAAAAAAAACGATGACCCGGGACTTGAACTCTGGTCGTCAAAATCCCAAAAGTGTTAAATGTCAGTGCTTAGACCACTAGGCTATATGGGACAAGTGCTAACCAAAAGTTTGTTGAGTATTTGAACGTCACTGCTAAGAAAAATGAGAGGGGGGGAACAGAATCCGACGGCAAAAAAACAGCTGTCGGAATCCGTTCCCCCACCCTCATTTTGAGAGGTTTTGATGAAGTGGCTTAAAAAAAGGCTGATTCAATTTTTTTGTGGATGGAGCTTATCTGCCATCAGTTTAAAGAATATCTTTTGCCTTTTAACCATGATAGGAAAGTATAAAAAAAAAAAAAAAAAAAAAAAACGATGACCCGGGACCTGTCGTCAAAATCCCAAAAATATGAAAAAAATAATTTAAAAAAACGATGACCCGGGACTTGAACTCTGGTCGTCAAAATCCCAAAAGTGTTAAATGTCAGTGCTTAGACCACTAGGCTATATGGGACAAGTGCTAACCAAAAGTTTGTTGAGTATTTGAACGTCACTGCTAAGAAAAATGAGAGGGGGGGAACAGAATCCGACGGCAAAAAAACAGCTGTCGGAATCCGTTCCCCCACCCTCATTTTGAGAGGTTTTGATGAAGTGGCTTAAAAAAAGGCTGATTCAATTTTTTTGTGGATGGAGCTTAACTGCCATCAGTTTAAAGAATATATTATGCCTTTTAACCATGATAGGAAAGTATGAAAAAAAAAAAAAAAACGATGACCCGGGACCTGTCGTCAAAATCCCAAAAGTATGAAAAAAAAACAGAAAAAAAACGATGACCCGGGACTTGAACTCTGGTCTCAAAAATCCCAAAATTGTTAAATGTCAGTGCTTAGACCACTAGGCTATAGGGGACAGATGCAAAATAAAAGTTTGTTGTGTATTTGAACCTCACTGCTAAGAAAAATGAGAGGGGGGGGGGGAACAGAATCCGACGGCAAAAAAACAGCTGTCGGAATCCGTTCCCCACCCTCATTTTGAGAGGTTTTGATGAAGTGGCTTAAAAAAAGGCTGATTCAATTTTTTTGTGGATGGAGCTTATCTGCCATCAGTTTAAAGAATATCTTTTGCCTTTTAACCATGATAGGAAAGTATGAAAAAAAAAAAAAAAAAAAAAACGATGACCCGGGACCTGTCGTCAAAATCCCAAAAATATGAAAAAAAAAAAAAAAAAAACGATGACCCGGGACTTGAACTCTGGTCGTCAAAATCCCAAAAGTGTTAAATGTCAGTGCTTAGACCACTAGGCCGTAGGGGCACATGCAAAGCAAAAGTTTGTTGAGTATTTGAACCTCACTGCTAAGAAAAATGAGAGGGGGGGAACAGAATCCGACGGCAAAAAAACAGCTGTCGGAATCCGTTCCCCCACCCTCATTTTGAGAGGTTTTGATGAAGTGGCTTAAAAAAAGGCTGATTCAATTTTTTTGTGGATGGAGCTTATCTGCCATCAGTTTAAAGAATATCTTTTGCCTTTTAACCATGATAGGAAAGTATGAAAAAAAAAAAAAAAAACGATGACCCGGGACCTGTCGTCAAAATCCCAAAAGTATGAAAAAAAACAAAAAAAAAAACGATGACCCGGGACTTGAACTCTGGTCGTCAAAATCCCAAAAGTGTTAAATGTCAGTGCTTAGACCACTAGGCTATATGAGACAAGTGCAAAATCAAAGTTTGTTGAGTATTTGAACCTCACTACTAAGAAAAATGAGAGGGGGGGAACAGAATCCGACGGCAAAAAAACAGCTGTCGGAATCCGTTCCCCCACCCTCATTTTGAGAGGTTTTGATGAAGTGGCTTAAAAAAAGGCTGATTCAATTTTTTTGTGGATGGAGCTTATCTGCCATCAGTTTAAAGAATATATTTTGCCTTTTAACCATGATAGGAAAGTATGAAAAAAAAAAAAAAAACGATGACCCGGGACCTGTCGTCAAAATCCCAAAAGTATGAAAAAAAAAACAGAAAAAAAACGATGACCCGGGACTTGAACTCTGGTCTCAAAAATCCCAAAATTGTTAAATGTCAGTGCTAAGACCACTAGGCTATAGGGGACAGATGCAAAACAAAAGTTTGTTGTGTATTTGAACCTCACTGCTAAGAAAAATGAGAGGGGGGGGGGAACAGAATCCGACGGCAAAAAAACAGCTGTCGGAATCCGTTCCCCACCCTCATTTTGAGAGGTTTTGATGAAGTGGCTTAAAAAAAGGCTGATTCAATTTTTTTGTGGATGGAGCTTATCTGCCATCAGTTTAAAGAATATCTTTTGCCTTTTAACCATGATAGGAAAGTATGAAAAAAAAAAAAAAAAAAAAAAAACGATGACCCGGGACCTGTCGTCAAAATCCCAAAAATATGAAAAAAAAAAAAAAAAAAACGATGACCCGGGACTTGAACTCTGGTCGTCAAAATCCCAAAAGTGTTAAATGTCAGTGCTTAGACCACTAGGCCATAGGGGCACGTGCAAAACAAAAGTTTGTTGAGTATTTGAACCTCACTGCTAAGAAAAATGAGAGGGGGGGAACAGAATCCGACGGCAAAAAAACAGCTGTCGGAATCCGTTCCCCCACCCTCATTTTGAGAGGTTTTGATGAAGTGGCTTAAAAAAAGGCTGATTCAATTTTTTTGTGGATGGAGCTTATCTGCCATCAGTTTAAAGAATATATTTTGCCTTTTAACCATGATAGGAAAGTATGAAAAAAAAAAAAAAAACGATGACCCGGGACCTGTCGTCAAAATCCCAAAAGTATGAAAAAAAAAAAAAAAAAAAACGATGACCCGGGACTTGAACTCTGGTGGTCAAAATCCCAAAAGTGTTAAATGTCAGTGCTTAGACCACTAGGCTATATGAGACAAGTGCAAAACCAAAGTTTGTTGAGTATTTGAACCTCACTACTAAGAAAAATGAGAGGGGGGGAACAGAATCCGACGGCAAAAAAACAGCTGTCGGAATCCGTTCCCCCACCCTCATTTTGAGAGGTTTTGATGAAGTGGCTTAAAAAAAGGCTGATTCAATTTTTTTGTGGATGGAGCTTATCTGCCATCAGTTTAAAGAATATCTTTTGCCTTTTAACCATGATAGGAAAGTATGAAAAAAATAAATAAAAAATAAACGATGACCCGGGACCTGTCGTCAAAATCCCAAAAATATGAAAAAAAAAAAAAAAAAAACGATGACCCGGGACTTGAACTCTGGTCTCAAAAATCCCAAAAGTGTTAAATGTCAGTGCTTAGACCACTAGGCTATAGGAGACAAGTGCAAAACCAAAGTTTGTTGAGTATTTGAACCTCACTACTAAGAAAAATGAGAGGGGGGGAACAGAATCCGACGGCAAAAAAACAGCTGTCGGAATCCGTTCCCCCACCCTCATTTTGAGAGGTTTTGATGAAGTGGCTTAAAAAAAGGCTGATTCAATTTTTTTGTGGATGGAGCTTATCTGCCATCAGTTTAAAGAATATCTTTTGCCTTTTAACCATGATAGGAAAGTATGAAAAAAAAAAAAAAAAACGATGACCCGGGACCTGTCGTCAAAATCCCAAAAATATGAAAAAAATAATTAAAAAAAACGATGACCCGGGACTTGAACTCTGGTCGTCAAAATCCCAAAAGTGTTAAATGTCAGTGCTTAGACCACTAGGCTATATGGGACAAGTGCTAACCAAAAGTTTGTTGAGTATTTGAACGTCACTGCTAAGAAAAATGAGACGGGGAGAACAGAATCCGACGGCAAAAAAACAGCTGTCGGAATCCGTTCCCCCACCCTCATTTTGAGAGGTTTTGATGAAGTGGCTTAAAAAAAGGCTGATTCAATTTTTTTGTGGATGGAGCTTATCTGCCATCAGTTTAAAGAATATCTTTTGCCTTTTAACCATGATAGGAAAGTATAAAAAAAAAAAAAAAAAAAAAAAACGATGACCCGGGACCTGTCGTCAAAATCCCAAAAATATGAAAAAAATAATTTAAAAAAACGATGACCCGGGACTTGAACTCTGGTCGTCAAAATCCCAAAAGTGTTAAATGTCAGTGCTTAGACCACTAGGCTATATGGGACAAGTGCTAACCAAAAGTTTGTTGAGTATTTGAACGTCACTGCTAAGAAAAATGAGAGGGGGGGAACAGAATCCGACGGCAAAAAAACAGCTGTCGGAATCCGTTTCCCCACCCTCATTTTGAGAGGTTTTGATGAAGTGGCTTAAAAAAAGGCTGATTCAATTTTTTTGTGGATGGAGCTTAACTGCCATCAGTTTAAAGAATATATTATGCCTTTTAACCATGATAGGAAAGTATGAAAAAAAAAAAAAAAACGATGACCCGGGACCTGTCGTCAAAATCCCAAAAGTATGAAAAAAAAACAGAAAAAAAACGATGACCCGGGACTTGAACTCTGGTCTCAAAAATCCCAAAATTGTTAAATGTCAGTGCTTAGACCACTAGGCTATAGGGGACAGATGCAAAACAAAAGTTTGTTGTGTATTTGAACCTCACTGCTAAGAAAAATGAGAGGGGGGGGGGAACAGAATCCGACGGCAAAAAAACAGCTGTCGGAATCCGTTCCCCACCCTCATTTTGAGAGGTTTTGATGAAGTGGCTTAAAAAAAGGCTGATTCAATTTTTTTGTGGATGGAGCTTATCTGCCATCAGTTTAAAGAATATCTTTTGCCTTTTAACCATGATAGGAAAGTATGAAAAAAAAAAAAAAAAAAAAAAACGATGACCCGGGACCTGTCGTCAAAATCCCAAAAATATGAAAAAAAAAAAAAAAAAAACGATGACCCGGGACTTGAACTCTGGTCGTCAAAATCCCAAAAGTGTTAAATGTCAGTGCTTAGACCACTAGGCCATAGGGGCACGTGCAAAACAAAAGTTTGTTGAGTATTTGAACCTCACTGCTAAGAAAAATGAGAGGGGGGGAACAGAATCCGACGGCAAAAAAACAGCTGTCGGAATCCGTTCCCCCACCCTCATTTTGAGAGGTTTTGATGAAGTGGCTTAAAAAAAGGCTGATTCAATTTTTTTGTGGATGGAGCTTATCTGCCATCAGTTTAAAGAATATCTTTTGCCTTTTAACCATGATAGGAAAGTAAGAAAAAAAAAAAAAAACGATGACCCGGGACCTGTCGTCAAAATCCCAAAAGTATGAAAAAAAAAAAAAAAAAAAAACGATGACCCGGGACTTGAACTCTGGTCGTCAAAATCCCAAAAATGTTAAATGTCAGTGCTTAGACCACTAGGCTATATAAGACAAGTGCAAAACCAAAGTTTGTTGAGTATTTGAACCTCACTACTAAGAAAAATGAGAGGGGGGGAACAGAATCCGACGGCAAAAAAACAGCTGTCGGAATCCGTTCCCCCACCCTCATTTTGAGAGGTTTTGATGAAGTGGCTTAAAAAAAGGCTGATTCAATTTTTTTGTGGATGGAGCTTATCTGCCATCAGTTTAAAGAATATCTTTTGCCTTTTAACCATGATAGGAAAGTATGAAAAAAAAAAAAAAAAACGATGACCCGGGACCTGTCGTCAAAATCCCAAAAGTATGAAAAAAAAAAAAAAAAAAAACGATGACCCGGGACTTGAACTCTGGTCGTCAAAATCCCAAAAGTGTTAAATGTCAGTGCTTAGACCACTAGGCTATATGAGACAAGTGTAAAACCAAAGTTTGTTGAGTATTTGAACCTCACTACTAAGAAAAATGAGAGGGGGGGAACAGAATCCGACGGCAAAAAAACAGCTGTCGGAATCCGTTCCCCCACCCTCATTTTGAGAGGTTTTGATGAAGTGGCTTAAAAAAAGGCTGATTCAATTTTTTTGTGGATGGAGCTTATCTGCCATCAGTTTAAAGAATATCTTTTGCCTTTTAACCATGATAGGAAAGTATGAAAAAAAAAAAAAAAAACGATGACCCGGGACCTGTCGTCAAAATCCCAAAAATATGAAAAAAAAAAAAAAAAAAACGATGACCCGGGACTTGAACTCTGGTCTCAAAAATCCCAAAAGTGTTAAATGTCAGTGCTTAGACCACTAGGCTATAGGAGACAAGTGCAAAACCAAAGTTTGTTGAGTATTTGAACCTCACTACTAAGAAAAATGAGAGGGGGGGAACAGAATCTGACGGCAAAAAAACAGCTGTCGGAATCCGTTCCCCCACCCTCATTTTGAGAGGTTTTGATGAAGTGGCTTAAAAAAAGGCTGATTCAATTTTTTTGTGGATGGAGCTTATCTGCCATCAGTTTAAAGAATATCTTTTGCCTTTTAACCATGATAGGAAAATATGAAAAAAAAAAAAAAATAACGATGACCCGGGACCTGTCGTCAAAATCCCAAAAATATGAAAAAAATAATTAAAAAAAACGATGACCCGGGACTTGAACTCTGGTCGTCAAAATCCCAAAAGTGTTAAATGTCAGTGCTTAGACCACTAGGCTATATGGGACAAGTGCTAACCAAAAGTTTGTTGAGTATTTGAACGTCACTGCTAAGAAAAATGAGAGGGGGGGAACAGAATCCGACGGCAAAAAAACAGCTGTCGGAATCCGTTCCCCCACCCTCATTTTGAGAGGTTTTGATGAAGTGGCTTAAAAAAAGGCTGATTCAATTTTTTTGTGGATGGAGCTTATCTGCCATCAGTTTAAAGAATATCTTTTGCCTTTTAACCATGATAGGAAAGTATAAAAAAAAAAAAAAAAAAAAAAAACGATGACCCGGGACCTGTCGTCAAAATCCCAAAAATATGAAAAAAATAATTTAAAAAAACGATGACCCGGGACTTGAACTCTGGTCGTCAAAATCCCAAAAGTGTTAAATGTCAGTGCTTAGACCACTAGGCTATATGGGACAAGTGCTAACCAAAAGTTTGTTGAGTATTTGAACGTCACTGCTAAGAAAAATGAGAGGGGGGGAACAGAATCCGACGGCAAAAAAACAGCTGTCGGAATCCGTTCCCCCACCCTCATTTTGAGAGGTTTTGATGAAGTGGCTTAAAAAAAGGCTGATTCAATTTTTTTGTGGATGGAGCTTAACTGCCATCAGTTTAAAGAATATATTATGCCTTTTAACCATGATAGGAAAGTATGAAAAAAAAAAAAAAAACGATGACCCGGGACCTGTCGTCAAAATCCCAAAAGTATGAAAAAAAAACAGAAAAAAAACGATGACCCGGGACTTGAACTCTGGTCTCAAAAATCCCAAAATTGTTAAATGTCAGTGCTTAGACCACTAGGCTATAGGGGACAGATGCAAAATAAAAGTTTGTTGTGTATTTGAACCTCACTGCTAAGAAAAATGAGAGGGGGGGGGGGAACAGAATCCGACGGCAAAAAAACAGCTGTCGGAATCCGTTCCCCACCCTCATTTTGAGAGGTTTTGATGAAGTGGCTTAAAAAAAGGCTGATTCAATTTTTTTGTGGATGGAGCTTATCTGCCATCAGTTTAAAGAATATCTTTTGCCTTTTAACCATGATAGGAAAGTATGAAAAAAAAAAAAAAAAAAAAAACGATGACCCGGGACCTGTCGTCAAAATCCCAAAAATATGAAAAAAAAAAAAAAAAAAACGATGACCCGGGACTTGAACTCTGGTCGTCAAAATCCCAAAAGTGTTAAATGTCAGTGCTTAGACCACTAGGCCGTAGGGGCACATGCAAAGCAAAAGTTTGTTGAGTATTTGAACCTCACTGCTAAGAAAAATGAGAGGGGGGGAACAGAATCCGACGGCAAAAAAACAGCTGTCGGAATCCGTTCCCCCACCCTCATTTTGAGAGGTTTTGATGAAGTGGCTTAAAAAAAGGCTGATTCAATTTTTTTGTGGATGGAGCTTATCTGCCATCAGTTTAAAGAATATCTTTTGCCTTTTAACCATGATAGGAAAGTATGAAAAAAAAAAAAAAAAACGATGACCCGGGACCTGTCGTCAAAATCCCAAAAGTATGAAAAAAAACAAAAAAAAAAACGATGACCCGGGACTTGAACTCTGGTCGTCAAAATCCCAAAAGTGTTAAATGTCAGTGCTTAGACCACTAGGCTATATGAGACAAGTGCAAAACCAAAGTTTGTTGAGTATTTGAACCTCACTACTAAGAAAAATGAGAGGGGGGGAACAGAATCCGACGGCAAAAAAACAGCTGTCGGAATCCGTTCCCCCACCCTCATTTTGAGAGGTTTTGATGAAGTGGCTTAAAAAAAGGCTGATTCAATTTTTTTGTGGATGGAGCTTATCTGCCATCAGTTTAAAGAATATATTTTGCCTTTTAACCATGATAGGAAAGTATGAAAAAAAAAAAAAAAACGATGACCCGGGACCTGTCGTCAAAATCCCAAAAGTATGAAAAAAAAAACAGAAAAAAAACGATGACCCGGGACTTGAACTCTGGTCTCAAAAATCCCAAAATTGTTAAATGTCAGTGCTAAGACCACAAGGCTATAGGGGACAGATGCAAAACAAAAGTTTGTTGTGTATTTGAACCTCACTGCTAAGAAAAATGAGAGGGGGGGGGGAACAGAATCCGACGGCAAAAAAACAGCTGTCGGAATCCGTTCCCCACCCTCATTTTGAGAGGTTTTGATGAAGTGGCTTAAAAAAAGGCTGATTCAATTTTTTTGTGGATGGAGCTTATCTGCCATCAGTTTAAAGAATATCTTTTGCCTTTTAACCATGATAGGAAAGTATGAAAAAAAAAAAAAAAAAAAAAAAACGATGACCCGGGACCTGTCGTCAAAATCCCAAAAATATGAAAAAAAAAAAAAAAAAAACGATGACCCGGGACTTGAACTCTGGTCGTCAAAATCCCAAAAGTGTTAAATGTCAGTGCTTAGACCACTAGGCCATAGGGGCACGTGCAAAACAAAAGTTTGTTGAGTATTTGAACCTCACTGCTAAGAAAAATGAGAGGGGGGGAACAGAATCCGACGGCAAAAAAACAGCTGTCGGAATCCGTTCCCCCACCCTCATTTTGAGAGGTTTTGATGAAGTGGCTTAAAAAAAGGCTGATTCAATTTTTTTGTGGATGGAGCTTATCTGCCATCAGTTTAAAGAATATATTTTGCCTTTTAACCATGATAGGAAAGTATGAAAAAAAAAAAAAAAACGATGACCCGGGACCTGTCGTCAAAATCCCAAAAGTATGAAAAAAAACAAAAAAAAAAACGATGACCCGGGACTTGAACTCTGGTCTCAAAAATCCCAAAATTGTTAAATGTCAGTGCTTAGACCACTAGGCTATATGAGACAAGTGCAAAACCAAAGTTTGTTGAGTATTTGAACCTCACTACTAAGAAAAATGAGAGGGGGGGAACAGAATCCGACGGCAAAAAAACAGCTGTCGGAATCCGTTCCCCCACCCTCATTTTGAGAGGTTTTGATGAAGTGGCTTAAAAAAAGGCTGATTCAATTTTTTTGTGGATGGAGCTTATCTGCCATCAGTTTAAAGAATATCTTTTGCCTTTTAACCATGATAGGAAAGTATGAAAAAAAAAAAAAAAAACGATGACCCGGGACCTGTCGTCAAAATCCCAAAAATATGAAAAAAATAATTAAAAAAAACGATGACCCGGGACTTGAACTCTGGTCGTCAAAATCCCAAAAGTGTTAAATGTCAGTGCTTAGACCACTAGGCTATATGGGACAAGTGCTAACCAAAAGTTTGTTGAGTATTTGAACGTCACTGCTAAGAAAAATGAGACGGGGAGAACAGAATCCGACGGCAAAAAAACAGCTGTCGGAATCCGTTCCCCCACCCTCATTTTGAGAGGTTTTGATGAAGTGGCTTAAAAAAAGGCTGATTCAATTTTTTTGTGGATGGAGCTTATCTGCCATCAGTTTAAAGAATATCTTTTGCCTTTTAACCATGAAAGGAAAGTATAAAAAAAAAAAAAAAAAAAAAAAACGATGACCCGGGACCTGTCGTCAAAATCCCAAAAATATGAAAAAAATAATTTAAAAAAACGATGACCCGGGACTTGAACTCTGGTCGTCAAAATCCCAAAAGTGTTAAATGTCAGTGCTTAGACCACTAGGCTATATGGGACAAGTGCTAACCAAAAGTTTGTTGAGTATTTGAACGTCACTGCTAAGAAAAATGAGAGGGGGGGAACAGAATCCGACGGCAAAAAAACAGCTGTCGGAATCCGTTCCCCCACCCTCATTTTGAGAGGTTTTGATGAAGTGGCTTAAAAAAAGGCTGATTCAATTTTTTTGTGGATGGAGCTTAACTGCCATCAGTTTAAAGAATATATTATGCCTTTTAACCATGATAGGAAAGTATGAAAAAAAAAAAAAAAACGATGACCCGGGACCTGTCGTCAAAATCCCAAAAGTATGAAAAAAAAACAGAAAAAAAACGATGACCCGGGACTTGAACTCTGGTCTCAAAAATCCCAAAATTGTTAAATGTCAGTGCTTAGACCACTAGGCTATAGGGGACAGATGCAAAACAAAAGTTTGTTGTGTATTTGAACCTCACTGCTAAGAAAAATGAGAGGGGGGGGGGGAACAGAATCCGACGGCAAAAAAACAGCTGTCGGAATCCGTTCCCCACCCTCATTTTGAGAGGTTTTGATGAAGTGGCTTAAAAAAAGGCTGATTCAATTTTTTTGTGGATGGAGCTTATCTGCCATCAGTTTAAAGAATATCTTTTGCCTTTTAACCATGATAGGAAAGTATGAAAAAAAAAAAAAAAAACGATGACCCGGGACCTGTCGTCAAAATCCCAAAAATATGAAAAAAATAATTAAAAAAAACGATGACCCGGGACTTGAACTCTGGTCGTCAAAATCCCAAAAGTGTTAAATGTCAGTGCTTAGACCACTAGGCTATATGGGACAAGTGCTAACCAAAAGTTTGTTGAGTATTTGAACGTCACTGCTAAGAAAAATGAGACGGGGAGAACAGAATCCGACGGCAAAAAAACAGCTGTCGGAATCCGTTCCCCCACCCTCATTTTGAGAGGTTTTGATGAAGTGGCTTAAAAAAAGGCTGATTCAATTTTTTTGTGGATGGAGCTTATCTGCCATCAGTTTAAAGAATATCTTTTGCCTTTTAACCATGATAGGAAAGTATAAAAAAAAAAAAAAAAAAAAAAAACGATGACCCGGGACCTGTCGTCAAAATCCCAAAAATATGAAAAAAATAATTTAAAAAAACGATGACCCGGGACTTGAACTCTGGTCGTCAAAATCCCAAAAGTGTTAAATGTCAGTGCTTAGACCACTAGGCTATATGGGACAAGTGCTAACCAAAAGTTTGTTGAGTATTTGAACGTCACTGCTAAGAAAAATGAGAGGGGGGGAACAGAATCCGACGGCAAAAAAACAGCTGTCGGAATCCGTTCCCCCACCCTCATTTTGAGAGGTTTTGATGAAGTGGCTTAAAAAAAGGCTGATTCAATTTTTTTGTGGATGGAGCTTAACTGCCATCAGTTTAAAGAATATATTATGCCTTTTAACCATGATAGGAAAGTATGAAAAAAAAAAAAAAAACGATGACCCGGGACCTGTCGTCAAAATCCCAAAAGTATGAAAAAAAAACAGAAAAAAAACGATGACCCGGGACTTGAACTCTGGTCTCAAAAATCCCAAAATTGTTAAATGTCAGTGCTTAGACCACTAGGCTATAGGGGACAGATGCAAAACAAAAGTTTGTTGTGTATTTGAACCTCACTGCTAAGAAAAATGAGAGGGGGGGGGGAACAGAATCCGACGGCAAAAAAACAGCTGTCGGAATCCGTTCCCCACCCTCATTTTGAGAGGTTTTGATGAAGTGGCTTAAAAAAAGGCTGATTCAATTTTTTTGTGGATGGAGCTTATCTGCCATCAGTTTAAAGAATATCTTTTGCCTTTTAACCATGATAGGAAAGTATGAAAAAAAAAAAAAAAAAAAAAAACGATGACCCGGGACCTGTCGTCAAAATCCCAAAAATATGAAAAAAAAAAAAAAAAAAACGATGACCCGGGACTTGAACTCTGGTCGTCAAAATCCCAAAAGTGTTAAATGTCAGTGCTTAGACCACTAGGCCATAGGGGCACGTGCAAAACCAAAGTTTGTTGAGTATTTGAACCTCACTGCTAAGAAAAATGAGAGGGGGGGAACAGAATCCGACGGCAAAAAAACAGCTGTCGGAATCCGTTCCCCCACCCTCATTTTGAGAGGTTTTGATGAAGTGGCTTAAAAAAAGGCTGATTCAATTTTTTTGTGGATGGAGCTTATCTGCCATCAGTTTAAAGAATATCTTTTGCCTTTTAACCATGATAGGAAAGTAAGAAAAAAAAAAAAAAACGATGACCCGGGACCTGTCGTCAAAATCCCAAAAGTATGAAAAAAAACAAAAAAAAAAAACGATGACCCGGGACTTGAACTCTGGTCGTCAAAATCCCAAAAATGTTAAATGTCAGTGCTTAGACCACTAGGCTATATGAGACAAGTGCAAAACCAAAGTTTGTTGAGTATTTGAACCTCACTACTAAGAAAAATGAGAGGGGGGGAACAGAATCCGACGGCAAAAAAACAGCTGTCGGAATCCGTTCCCCCACCCTCATTTTGAGAGGTTTTGATGAAGTGGCTTAAAAAAAGGCTGATTCAATTTTTTTGTGGATGGAGCTTATCTGCCATCAGTTTAAAGAATATCTTTTGCCTTTTAACCATGATAGGAAAGTATGAAAAAAAAAAAAAAAAACGATGACCCGGGACCTGTCGTCAAAATCCCAAAAGTATGAAAAAAAAAAAAAAAAAAAACGATGACCCGGGACTTGAACTCTGGTCGTCAAAATCCCAAAAGTGTTAAATGTCAGTGCTTAGACCACTAGGCTATATGGGACAAGTGCTAACCAAAAGTTTGTTGAGTATTTGAACGTCACTGCTAAGAAAAATGAGAGGGGGGGAACAGAATCCGACGGCAAAAAAACAGCTGTCGGAATCCGTTCCCCCACCCTCATTTTGAGAGGTTTTGATGAAGTGGCTTAAAAAAAGGCTGATTCAATTTTTTTGTGGATGGAGCTTAACTGCCATCAGTTTAAAGAATATATTTTGCCTTTTAACCATGATAGGAAAGTATGAAAAAAAAAAAAAAACGATGACCCGGGACCTGTCGTCAAAATCCCAAAAGTATGAAAAAAAAAACAGAAAAAAAACGATGACCCGGGACTTGAACTCTGGTCGTCAAAATCCCAAAAGTGTTAAATGTCAGTGCTTAGACCACTAGGCTATATGGGACAAGTGCTAACCAAAAGTTTGTTGAGTATTTGAACGTCAATGCTAAGAAAAATGAGAGGGGGGGAACAGAATCCGACGGCAAAAAAACAGCTGTCGGAATCCGTTCCCCCACCCTCATTTTGAGAGGTTTTGATGAAGTGGCTTAAAAAAAGGCTGATTCAATTTTTTTGTGGATGGAGCTTAACTGCCATCAGTTTAAAGAATATATTATGCCTTTTAACCATGATAGGAAAGTATGAAAAAAAAAAAAAAAACGATGACCCGGGACCTGTCGTCAAAATCCCAAAAGTATGAAAAAAAAACAGAAAAAAAACGATGACCCGGGACTTGAACTCTGGTCTCAAAAATCCCAAAATTGTTAAATGTCAGTGCTTAGACCACTAGGCTATAGGGGACAGATGCAAAACAAAAGTTTGTTGTGTATTTGAACCTCACTGCTAAGAAAAATGAGAGGGGGGGGGGGGACAGAATCCGACGGCAAAAAAACAGCTGTCGGAATCCGTTCCCCACCCTCATTTTGAGAGGTTTTGATGAAGTGGCTTAAAAAAAGGCTGATTCAATTTTTTTGTGGATGGAGCTTATCTGCCATCAGTTTAAAGAATATCTTTTGCCTTTTAACCATGATAGGAAAGTATGAAAAAAAAAAAAAAAAAAAAAAACGATGACCCGGGACCTGTCGTCAAAATCCCAAAAATATGAAAAAAAAAAAAAAAAAAACGATGACCCGGGACTTGAACTCTGGTCGTCAAAATCCCAAAAGTGTTAAATGTCAGTGCTTAGACCACTAGGCCATAGGGGCACATGCAAAGCAAAAGTTTGTTGAGTATTTGAACCTCACTGCTAAGAAAAATGAGAGGGGGGGAACAGAATCCGACGGCAAAAAAACAGCTGTCGGAATCCGTTCCCCCACCCTCATTTTGAGAGGTTTTGATGAAGTGGCTTAAAAAAAGGCTGATTCAATTTTTTTGTGGATGGAGCTTATCTGCCATCAGTTTAAAGAATATCTTTTGCCTTTTAACCATGATAGGAAAGTATGAAAAAAAATAAAATAAAATAAACGATGACCCGGGACCTGTCGTCAAAATCCCAAAAATATGAAAAAAAAAAAAAAAAAAACGATGACCCGGGACTTGAACTCTGGTCTCAAAATCCCAAAAGTGTTAAATGTCAGTGCTTAGACCACTAGGCTATATGGGACAAGTGCTAACCAAAAGTTTGTTGAGTATTTGAACATCACTGCTAAGAAAAATGAGAGGGGGGGAACAGAATCCGACGGCAAAAAAACAGCTGTCGGAATCCGTTCCCCCACCCTCATTTTGAGAGGTTTTGATGAAGTGGCTTAAAAAAAGGCTGATTCAATTTTTTTGTGGATGGAGCTTATCTGCCATCAGTTTAAAGAATATCTTTTGCCTTTTAACCATGATAGGAAAGTATAAAAAAAAAAAAAAAAAAAAAAAACGATGACCCGGGACCTGTCGTCAAAATCCCAAAAATATGAAAAAAATAATTTAAAAAAACGATGACCCGGGACTTGAACTCTGGTCGTCAAAATCCCAAAAGTGTTAAATGTCAGTGCTTAGACCACTAGGCTATATGGGACAAGTGCTAACCAAAAGTTTGTTGAGTATTTGAACGTCACTGCTAAGAAAAATGAGAGGGGGGGAACAGAATCCGACGGCAAAAAAACAGCTGTCGGAATCCGTTCCCCCACCCTCATTTTGAGAGGTTTTGATGAAGTGGCTTAAAAAAAGGCTGATTCAATTTTTTTGTGGATGGAGCTTAACTGCCATCAGTTTAAAGAATATATTATGCCTTTTAACCATGATAGGAAAGTATGAAAAAAAAAAAAAAAACGATGACCCGGGACCTGTCGTCAAAATCCCAAAAGTATGAAAAAAAAACAGAAAAAAAACGATGACCCGGGACTTGAACTCTGGTCTCAAAAATCCCAAAATTGTTAAATGTCAGTGCTTAGACCACTAGGCTATAGGGGACAGATGCAAAACAAAAGTTTGTTGTGTATTTGAACCTCACTGCTAAGAAAAATGAGAGGGGGGGGGGGAACAGAATCCGACGGCAAAAAAACAGCTGTCGGAATCCGTTCCCCACCCTCATTTTGAGAGGTTTTGATGAAGTGGCTTAAAAAAAGGCTGATTCAATTTTTTTGTGGATGGAGCTTATCTGCCATCAGTTTAAAGAATATCTTTTGCCTTTTAACCATGATAGGAAAGTATGAAAAAAAAAAAAAAAAAAAAAAACGATGACCCGGGACCTGTCGTCAAAATCCCAAAAATATGAAAAAAAAAAAAAAAAAAACGATGACCCGGGACTTGAACTCTGGTCGTCAAAATCCCAAAAGTGTTAAATGTCAGTGCTTAGACCACTAGGCCATAGGGGCACATGCAAAGCAAAAGTTTGTTGAGTATTTGAACCTCACTGCTAAGAAAAATGAGAGGGGGGGAACAGAATCCGACGGCAAAAAAACAGCTGTCGGAATCCGTTCCCCCACCCTCATTTTGAGAGGTTTTGATGAAGTGGCTTAAAAAAAGGCTGATTCAATTTTTTTGTGGATGGAGCTTATCTGCCATCAGTTTAAAGAATATCTTTTGCCTTTTAACCATGATAGGAAAGTATGAAAAAAAAAAAAAAAAACGATGACCCGGGACCTGTCGTCAAAATCCCAAAAGTATGAAAAAAAAAAAAAAAAAAAACGATGACCCGGGACTTGAACTCTGGTCGTCAAAATCCCAAAAGTGTTAAATGTCAGTGCTTAGACCACTAGGCTATATGAGACAAGTGCAAAACCAAAGTTTGTTGAGTATTTGAACCTCACTACTAAGAAAAATGAGAGGGGGGGAACAGAATCCGACGGCAAAAAAACAGCTGTCGGAATCCGTTCCCCCACCCTCATTTTGAGAGGTTTTGATGAAGTGGCTTAAAAAAAGGCTGATTCAATTTTTTTGTGGATGGAGCTTATCTGCCATCAGTTTAAAGAATATCTTTTGCCTTTTAACCATGATAGGAAAGTATGAAAAAAAAAAAAAAAAACGATGACCCGGGACCTGTCGTCAAAATCCCAAAAATATGAAAAAAATAATTAAAAAAAACGATGACCCGGGACTTGAACTCTGGTCTCAAAAATCCCAAAAGTGTTAAATGTCAGTGCTTAGACCACTAGGCTATATGGGACAAGTGCTAACCAAAAGTTTGTTGAGTATTTGAACGTCACTGCTAAGAAAAATGAGAGGGGGGGAACAGAATCCGACGGCAAAAAAACAGCTGTCGGAATCCGTTCCCCCACCCTCATTTTGAGAGGTTTTGATGAAGTGGCTTAAAAAAAGGCTGATTCAATTTTTTTGTGGATGGAGCTTAACTGCCATCAGTTTAAAGAATATATTTTGCCTTTTAACCATGATAGGAAAGTATGAAAAAAAAAAAAAAAACGATGACCCGGGACCTGTCGTCAAAATCCCAAAAGTATGAAAAAAAAACAGAAAAAAAACGATGACCCGGGACTTGAACTCTGGTCTCAAAAATCCCAAAATTGTTAAATGTCAGTGCTTAGACCACTAGGCTATAGGGGACAGATGCAAAACAAAAGTTTGTTGTGTATTTGAACCTCACTGCTAAGAAAAATGAGAGGGGGGGGGGAACAGAATCCGACGGGAAAAAAACAGCTGTCGGAATCCGTTCCCCCACCCTCATTTTGAGAGGTTTTGATGAAGTGGCTTAAAAAAAGGCTGATTCAATTTTTTTGTGGATGGAGCTTATCTGCCATCAGTTTAAAGAATATCTTTTGCCTTTTAACCATGATAGGAAAGTATAAAAAAAAAAAAAAAAAAAAAAAAACGATGACCCGGGACCTGTCGTCAAAATCCCAAAAATATAAAAAAAATAATTTAAAAAAACGATGACCCGGGACTTGAACTCTGGTCGTCAAAATCCCAAAAGTGTTAAATGTCAGTGCTTAGACCACTAGGCTATATGGGACAAGTGATAACCAAAAGTTTGTTGAGTATTTGAACCTCACTACTAAGAAAAATGAGAGGGGGGGAACAGAATCCGACGGCAAAAAAACAGCTGTCGGAATCCGTTCCCCCACCCTCATTTTGAGAGGTTTTGATGAAGTGGCTTAAAAAAAGGCTGATTCAATTTTTTTGTGGATGGAGCTTATCTGCCATCAGTTTAAAGAATATCTTTTGCCTTTTAACCATGATAGGAAAGTATGAAAAAAAAAAAAAAAAACGATGACCCGGGACCTGTCGTCAAAATCCCAAAAATATGAAAAAAATAATTAAAAAAAACGATGACCCGGGACTTGAACTCTGGTCTCAAAAATCCCAAAAGTGTTAAATGTCAGTGCTTAGACCACTAGGCTATATGGGACAAGTGCTAACCAAAAGTTTGTTGAGTATTTGAACGTCACTGCTAAGAAAAATGAGAGGGGGGGAACAGAATCCGACGGCAAAAAAACAGCTGTCGGAATCCGTTCCCCCACCCTCATTTTGAGAGGTTTTGATGAAGTGGCTTAAAAAAAGGCTGATTCAATTTTTTTGTGGATGGAGCTTAACTGCCATCAGTTTAAAGAATATATTTTGCCTTTTAACCATGATAGGAAAGTATGAAAAAAAAAAAAAAAACGATGACCCGGGACCTGTCGTCAAAATCCCAAAAGTATGAAAAAAAAACAGAAAAAAAACGATGACCCGGGACTTGAACTCTGGTCTCAAAAATCCCAAAATTGTTAAATGTCAGTGCTTAGACCACTAGGCTATAGGGGACAGATGCAAAACAAAAGTTTGTTGTGTATTTGAACCTCACTGCTAAGAAAAATGAGAGGGGGGGGGGAACAGAATCCGACGGGAAAAAAACAGCTGTCGGAATCCGTTCCCCCACCCTCATTTTGAGAGGTTTTGATGAAGTGGCTTAAAAAAAGGCTGATTCAATTTTTTTGTGGATGGAGCTTATCTGCCATCAGTTTAAAGAATATCTTTTGCCTTTTAACCATGATAGGAAAGTATAAAAAAAAAAAAAAAAAAAAAAAAACGATGACCCGGGACCTGTCGTCAAAATCCCAAAAATATAAAAAAAATAATTTAAAAAAACGATGACCCGGGACTTGAACTCTGGTCGTCAAAATCCCAAAAGTGTTAAATGTCAGTGCTTAGACCACTAGGCTATATGGGACAAGTGCTAACCAAAAGTTTGTTGAGTATTTGAACGTCACTGCTAAGAAAAATGAGAGGGGGGGAACAGAATCCGACGGCAAAAAAACAGCTGTCGGAATCCGTTCCTCCACCCTCATTTTGAGAGGTTTTGATGAAGTGGCTTAAAAAAAGGCTGATTCAATTTTTTTGTGGATGGAGCTTAACTGCCATCAGTTTAAAGAATATATTATGCCTTTTAACCATGATAGGAAAGTATGAAAAAAAAAAAAAAAACGATGACCCGGGACCTGTCGTCAAAATCCCAAAAGTATGAAAAAAAAACAGAAAAAAAACGATGACCCGGGACTTGAACTCTGGTCTCAAAAATCCCAAAATTGTTAAATGTCAGTGCTTAGACCACTAGGCTATAGGGGACAGATGCAAAACAAAAGTTTGTTGTGTATTTGAACCTCACTGCTAAGAAAAATGAGAGGGGGGGGGGAACAGAATCCGACGGCAAAAAAACAGCTGTCGGAATCCGTTCCCCACCCTCATTTTGAGAGGTTTTGATGAAGTGGCTTAAAAAAAGGCTGATTCAATTTTTTTGTGGATGGAGCTTATCTGCCATCAGTTTAAAGAATATCTTTTGCCTTTTAACCATGATAGGAAAGTATGAAAAAAAAAAAAAAAAAAAAAAACGATGACCCGGGACCTGTCGTCAAAATCCCAAAAATATGAAAAAAAAAAAAAAAAAACGATGACCCGGGACTTGAACTCTGGTCGTCAAAATCCCAAAAGTGTTAAATGTCAGTGCTTAGACCACTAGGCTATATGGGACAAGTGCTAACCAAAAGTTTGTTGAGTATTTGAACGTCACTGCTAAGAAAAATGAGAGGGGGGGAACAGAATCCGACGGCAAAAAAACAGCTGTCGGAATCCGTTCCCCACCCTCATTTTGAGAGGTTTTGATGAAGTGGCTTAAAAAAAGGCTGATTCAATTTTTTTGTGGATGGAGCTTATCTGCCATCAGTTTAAAGAATATCTTTTGCCTTTTAACCATGATAGGAAAGTATGAAAAAAAAAAAAAAAACGATGACCCGGGACCTGTCGTCAAAATCCCAAAAGTATGAAAAAAAAACAGAAAAAAAACGATGACCCGAGACTTGAACTCTGGTCTCAAAAATCCCAAAATTGTTAAATGTCAGTACTTAGACCACCAGGCTATATGGGACAAGTGCTAACCAAAAGTTTGTTGAGTATTTGAACCTCACTGCTAAGAAAAATGAGAGGGGGGGAACAGAATCCGACGGCAAAAAAACAGCTGTCGGAATCCGTTCCCCCACCCTCATTTTGAGAGGTTTTGATGAAGTGGCTTAAAAAAAGGCTGATTCAATTTTTTTGTGGATGGAGCTTAACTGCCATCAGTTAAAAGAATATCTTTTGCCTTTTAACCATGATAGGAAAGTATGAAAAAAAAAAAAAAACGATGACCCGGGACCTGTCGTCAAAATCCCAAAAGTATGAAAAAAAAAAAAAAAAAAAACGATGACCCGGGACTTGAACTCTGTTCGTCAAAATCCCAAAAGTGTTAAATGTCAGTGCTTAGACCACTAGGCTATATGAGACAAGTGCAAAACTAATGTTTGTTGAGTATTTGAACCTCATTACTAAGAAAAATGAGAGGGGGGGAACAGAATCCGACGGCAAAAAAACAGCTGTCGGAATCCGTTCCCCCACCCTCATTTTGAGAGGTTTTGATGAAGTGGCTTAAAAAAAGGCTGATTCAATTTTTTTGTGGATGGAGCTTATCTGCCATCAGTTTAAAGAATATCTTTTGCCTTTTAACCATGATAGGAAAGTATGAAAAAAAAAAAAAAAAAAAAAAACGATGACCCGGGACCTGTCGTCAAAATCCCAAAAATATGAAAAAAAAAAAAAAAAAAACGATGACCCGGGACTTGAACTCTGGTCGTCAAAATCCCAAAAGTGTTAAATGTCAGTGCTTAGACCACTAGGCTATATGGGACAAGTGCTAACCAAAAGTTTGTTGAGTATTTGAACGTCACTGCTAAGAAAAATGAGAGGGGGGGAACAGAATCCGACGGCAAAAAAACAGCTGTCGGAATCCGTTCCCCCACCCTCATTTTGAGAGGTTTTGATGAAGTGGCTTAAAAAAAGGCTGATTCAATTTTTTGTGGATGGAGCTTAACTGCCATCAGTTTAAAGAATA